>NC_133144.1:20567808-21767808 GCF_048418815.1 Hemitrygon akajei
TGGGACCCTCAAGTTTTCATCAGCTTCCATTATTTATCTCAGAACAGGCCAGATGGACAGAACTGTCAATGATATTTGGTAGGTTTTAATGAGATCTCCCCTCATTCTTTTAAACTTCAAGGAGTACAGGCCCACAGCCATCGACGTTCCTCCTATGTTAACCCTTTTCTTCCTGGGATCATTCTCCTAAACTCTCTCCAAAGCCAGCACAGCCTTCCTTAAATATTTCTTAGCATAAATTAGTCCATGAAGTCCAGGCCCAGTTCCCATGGTTACTTTTAAGTATATAGGGAATCATTGCACATTTTGTTGCTGTCTCTCAGAACACAAATGCTGTGTGTCTAACTGGGACTAAGCTCTGACTCAGTGCTTCTCCACATCCAGAGATCTATCAGAGACCTATCAGAGACTTATCAGAGACCTATCAGAGATCTATCAGAGATCTATCAGAGACCTATCAGAGATCTATCAGAGATCTATCAGAGATCTATCAGAGACCTATCAGAGATCTATCAGAGACCTATCAGAGACCTATCAGAGATCTATGAGACCTATCAGAGATCTATCAGAGACCTATCAGAGACCTATCAGAGATCTATCAGAGATCTATCAGAGACTTATCAGAGACCTATCAGAGACCTATCAGAGACCTATCAGAGACCTATCAGAGATCTATCAGAGACCTATCAGAGACCTATCAGAGATCTATCAGAGATCTATCAGAGATCTATCAGAGACCTATCAGAGATCTATCAACCTATCAGAGACCTATCAGAGACTTATCAGAGACCTATCAGAGATCTATCAGAGATCTATCAGAGATCTATCAGAGACCTATCAGAGATCTATCAGAGATCTATCAGAGATCTATGAGACCTATCAGAGATCTATCAGAGACCTATCAGAGACCTATCAGAGATCTATCAGAGATCTATCAGAGACCTATCAGAGACCTATCAGAGATCTATCAGAGATCTATCAGAGACCTATCAGAGATCTATCAGAGACCTATCAGAGACCTATCAGAGATCTATCAGAGACCTATCAGAGATCTATCAGAGATCTATCAGACCTATCAGAGACCTATCAGAGATCTATCAGAGATCTATCAGAGACCTATCAGAGATCTATCAACCTATCAGAGACCTATCAGAGACTTATCAGAGACCTATCAGAGATCTATCAGAGATCTATCAGAGACCTATCAGAGACCTATCAGAGACCTATCAGAGATCTATCAGAGACCTATCAGAGATCTATCAGAGATCTATCAGAGACCTATCAGAGACCTATCAGAGATCTATCAGAGATCTATCAGAGACCTATCAGAGATCTGAGACCTATCAGAGACCTATCAGAGATCTATCAGAGATCTATCAGAGATCTATCAGAGACCTATCAGAGATCTATCAGAGATCTATCAGAGACCTATCAGAGACCTATCAGAGATCTATCAGAGACCTATCAGAGATCTATCAGAGATCTATCAGAGACCTATCAGATCTATCAGAGATCTATCAATCTATCAGAGACCTATCAGAGATCTATCAGAGACCTATCAGAGACCTATCAGAGACTTATCAGAGACCTATCAGAGATCTATCAGAGATCTATCAGAGATCTATCAGAGACCTATCAGAGATCTATCAGAGATCTATCAGAGATCTATCAGAGACCTATCAGAGATCTATCAGAGACTTATCAGAGACCTATCAGAGACTTATCAGAGACCTATCAGAGATCTATCAGAGATCTATCAAGGCTACAAAGAGCAGAAGAGGCTTCTAGTGCAGGAAGTGTCAGAGCAGGCGGCATGCATCAGAACGCTACAGGGCATGTGGTTGTGGTATCTCACCCATTGGCTGAGGGTGACAGCATGGAGTCTGACCCATTGGCTGAGGGTGACAGCATGGAGTCTGACCCACTGGCTGAGGGTGACAGCATGGAGTCTGACCCATTGGCTGAGGGTGACAGCATGGAGTCTGACCCACTGGCTGAGGGTGACAGCAAGGAGTCTGACCCATTGGCTGAGGGTGACAGCATGGAGTCTGACCCACTGGCTGAGGGTGACAGCATGGAGTCTGACCCATTGGCTGAGGGTGACAGCATGGAGTCTGACCCACTGGCTGAGGGTGACAGCATGGAGTCTGACCCATTGGCTGAGGGTGACAGCATGGAGTCTGACCCATTGGCTGAGGGCAAGAGATCTGAGTCCACCCAGAGCTTGTCTTCTGATCAAACACCCTGTCTTGATGCGTCTGCATTGGGAAGAACTGACAGACTGTGTGACAAGAGCCCTCAGCCTTCTTCCATCTGATATTAGATTGTCAGGTACCCTGGATAATTGGCAGGTGTAGTGGTTGATTGGCAGCTGCCCTGAATGATTGGCAGGTGAGTGAGTTGTGAGGATACTTGCCTGTTGCCCAGGGTACAGTGTTCCTCCTCAGACAGTCTCTCAGGGTGTGTCCCTGCTTCCACTCCAGTTCCAAAGAGAAGAACTTGCCTGTGCATGATTTTTTTAAGCCCAGGGAGAGTTTGCACATCGATACCCCACACCCTAAACAGAGCAAGGCTCTAATCCAAAGGCAAGGACTTCAGGACTCTGATATACAGATTGAACTAGAGGACACACGTGTGTAACCTTTCTACTCCGTTGGGATATGGTGACATATTGTTTTAGGACTTGTCTGCAACCGTCTCACTGTTACTGAGTGAGAAAGTGGGCGGGGCAATGCATTGCAATAATACTCTTGTTATTACAACCGTGGAGGTTGCAGCCCACCAGACATCCTGTGCAGTCTAGTGAGCTGCAGGGAAGGCGGCATCCGGTTTGCACAGATCCTGTAACATACAACAGGGAAACAAGCCTTTCGGTCCATCTCATCCATGCCGGCCCCTTTTGACTGAGTGCATTCATCCTATCTATATCCCTCATGATTTTTCACACCTCTATAAGTTCACCCCTCAGCCTCCTACACCCCAAGAAATTAGTCCTAGCCTATCCAACTTGTTGTATAACACAGCCCCTGGAGTCCTGGTAACATCCTTGTAAATCCTGATAAAACACAGTCAGTGGCCACTTTATTACCCCCCCCCCCCAACCATCAGGGTCTTGAACCAGTGGGAATAATTTCACTCAACCTCATTTGTCCTCTCCATCACTGAAATGTTCCCACAAGGACTCTCCATCTCGTGTTCTTGGTATCTATCTATCTATCTAGTTATTTATCTAGTTACTTATCCAGCCATTTCTTTCTTTCTTTTTGCATTTGCAATTTGTTGTCTTTTGCACGCTGGTTGTCCACCCTGTTGGCGAGGTCTTTCATTGATTCTATTATGGTTATTGGACTTATTGAGTATGTGTACAAGAAAGTGAATCTCAGGATTGAATATGGTGACACATTTGTTCTTTGACAGGTTTATTTTCCCACAGAGCCAGGCAGAGCAGTTGTTGTTCTGTTTAGTCCAAGAGACTCCCCCCACCCACCCTTGCTGTCTATCATTTTAATCCAGGCTCTGAAGTTCAAGCAACATGCTCCAGCTCCGGTGCAAAGACCTCCCTCACGGTGAACCAGCTCACAGACACGTTGAGCAGAATGCTTCTCCAGAAAGGTACTGTCCCTCATCCCTACTGGTTGCCATTGCTTCCGGGGTGGCGACCGACTGGGGAGGAAATCCAGCGGAAGTGGCCGAGTTTCGGCGCAGCAGGCGCCAGAGGACGGATGGACACAAGATGCCCCCCCCCCCGGTTTCACTCAACGGTGGCACCAATAATTGGAGCAAATTCTCCAACGTGGGGCTCGGCTGAGAGGAGCTGGTGGTGTGAACTTGCCTTCCAGACTTGGAGGTTTGAAAACTGAGGTCTGGTTTGGTCAATAATTGAAGGACTTGGTGCAGGTAACAGGAAAACTCTTTCACGGAAGAATCAGGAGTGCATGAAAAACTAGCAGAAGTTAGGAGAAAAGCTCTTACAAGGATATATACAGTAATGAGAAGCTGGAATATCTCCCTGAGGGGGTGCTGGGGGTCTTTTGCCCCTGAATTTTGCTGGTGAGAGATGGTTCACGCATTCCTCCCTGCGACCATGTGGGTTTCCTCCAGGAGCTCTAGTTTCCTCCCACGTCCCAAAAGCATGCAGCTTGGCAGGTAAATTTGGGTGAGTTAGAATCTGGAGGGAGGTGTTGGGAACGTGGGAGGAATAAAGGTGATTAGTGTAGCATTAGTGCTAGAGACTCATTAATGATTGAGTTCCGTGCTTCATCTCACAGTGACTAAATATTTGTATTTATGGACAAAACAGAATGAAGAGGAAAGGAAATTAGGGAATGCTTCCCAGGAATGTTAGCTTGAGTTGGACTAGAAAGTGATAACATATAATGAGCAGAACTATTGGCTGCAACTAGTTGGACCCCAGTACACGTACGGAGGGCAGTGTAAGATGCTCACTTTTCTGTCTCCCGGCACGTACACAAAACCTGTGATAGTCAAGATTGAAGATTGCTTTTTCTGTCATTCATCAGTACACAAGTGTAAAGGAGATTGGAATAATTATTACTCCAGATCCGATGCATTATAAAAAACACAGAAAGACATAACGAACACAATAAAACACATTAAATATAAACACATAAGATTAGCTTCTATAGACTGTATGTACATAAACTGATGCTAGTTACAGGGGTGTCTGTACATAAAGTGACTCACAGGAAGTGGTAAACTAGTGGAGTTTGGTGAGGAGGGTTAGTGGGTGGAGGTGTTGATGGTTTGGGGGAAGTAGCTGTTTTTGTGCCTGGTGTGGGTGCTCCCTGACAGGAGTGAGACTAACACTGTACTGAACACTGGTGGGATCTGATTGCTGTATCCCAGTCCAGACGCCACGTGCACTGCCTACAAAGCAATCTGAAGGAATTATCCGAATTGACTTTATTACTTACGTCCTTCACATTACACGAGGAGTAAAAATCTTTACGTTGCGTCTCCATCTGAATGTGCAACATGCAATTTATGGTAATTTGTAATAAATAGCATGTGCGACAAGATAGTCAATACAGCACAGAGACAGACGGAAACTCCGATGCCCTGGATGTCCAACACTACAGAGATCTGAGTGCACTTCATGTTCACCAGGTCAACAACAGCAGGATTTCCAAAGACATTCTCTCTGGAGAATTGACCTCAGAAACATTAGAATCAGGTTTATTGTATCTGAAGTGCAGTTCCTGTGCAAATGTCTTGGGGGCAGGGGAATCATGGTTGGGAAAAGGGAAAAGGATAGGGGATGGAGCGGGAAGCACCAATGATATATTCTGTAATGATCAATAAACCAATCGTTTGGAATCAAATTACCTTGCCTAGTGTCTCAGGGCTGGGTGTGTCTACGTCTGTGCCACCCCCCCTCGTCTCTGGCACTCCTTCTCTGCCACCTGCCCAACACCCCTCTCGTGGCGCGCCACCCTCGCCATTCCCGATATCCTTTGCTCCCGCCAGATTTACAAACTCGCTCTTGACTCTATGCTGTCAAATACATTACTGTCCAAACGTCTCAGCCATCCTAGCTAAATATAAATATATCGAAGACATTTGCACAGGACAGTTCGTGGTCAAGTTTGTTGTTTTGCATCAGCAGCATTCAGTGCAAAACATAAGAATGAATAAACAAAAATAATAAATAATGCAAAAAGAGAACGAGGTAGTGAGTGGTGTTCGTGGATGAGGTAGTGAGTGGTGTTCGTGGATGAGGTAGTGAGTGATGTTCGTGGACGGGGTAGTGAGGTGGTGTTTGTGGACGAGGTAGTGAGTGGTGTTCGTGGACGAGGTAGTGGGGTGGTGTTCATGGATGAGGTAGTGAGTGGTGTTCGTGGATGAGGTAGTGAGTGGTGTTCGTGGACGAGGTAGTGAGTGGTGTTCGTGGATGAGGTAGTGAGTGGTGTTCGTGGACGAGGTAGTGAGATGGTGTTCATGGACGAGGTAATGAGTGGTTCATGGGTTCATGGTCTGTTCAGAAAACTGATAGTGAAGGGGAAGAAGCTGTTCAAAGAGTCATGCAATTAGTCAGGATGCTCTCCACCATCTGTAGAAATTCTTGAGAATCTTTGGTGACATACCAAATCTCGTCAAACTCCCAATAAAATATAGGGTAAAGGTCAACTAGGCACCTATATCTGGGCGTCAATGACATCCGTAAGGGATTATAAGATGCATAACTATGGACACCAGGACAGAATAGAAACATAAATGCAGCAGAGACCTCCAAAAGTGAGAGGAGGAACGACTACATGCAGAGGAAAGTAGAGACTGAAGGAAGAGAAAGTTCTGCCAAGTTCTACCAGCATATCAACTTCGCAACCAGAGGAGAGACCTGGTTTACTCCGGAGTTCCTGGAGCCTACAAGGCTGTCCCTCACCCTTATCTTGGGTACTCTGACTACAGATGCATTTTGCTAATCCCCGTACTAGTGAAATGAATCAAACCAGTTTACAGCAAGATCAGGACCTGTCCAGAAGATGCCACCTTGGCACTGCAGGACTGCTCGAAAGAATGGACTGGAACATATTCAGGGAGGCAGCTACCTACGGTCATCACGTCAACATTGAAGAAAATGTGGAATCAGTGACTGGTTATAGAGGAAAGTGCATCGAGGATGTTACCGTGATTAAACACCAGAAACCATGGCTGACTGCAGAGGTTCAGGTGCTGCTTAGGGACTGGGATTCCCTCTTCAGACGGGGGGGGGGGAGAGGACAACTCTAAGATAAGCAAGAGCTGTGCTCTCCCGAGACATCAGGAAGGCAAAGCCTGAGTACGCAAAGAAATTCCATGGACACCTTTGTGACACCAGGGATGTGTGGTTCATGTATACAAACCAGAGACTGTGAGGCCCAGCTAACAGAGGTCTTAATGGACAGCTTTAGTATCTCTCTGAAACTGTCCTTGTCACTGCAGGGTTCAAGGCAACCAGAATCATTCCGGTGCCCAGGAAAGCAATGGTATCAGGCCTAAATGACTACTGGCCAGTGGCACTGACTTGAACAGCCATTAAGCGCTTTGAGTGTTTGGTAATGGATCATACCAGACTTCCCATCATCCCATCTTCCAGCTACATTGGACCCTCTCCAGTTTACCTGCTGCTCAAATTGGTCTAATGATGGTGCCATGTACTCGGCCCTCCACTCTGACCTGTCCCACCTAGAAAACAGTACCTTGTACGATAGGACGTTGTTCATCAACCTCAGCTCGGCGTTTAACATCATCATCCTTCAGCGGCTGGTGGGTAAACTGTCCTCGTTGGGACTCCAAACCCCTCTCTTGTAACTGGACCTTGGTCTTCTTGATGGAAAAATCCCAGTCAGTCTGAGCTGGCAGCAACATTTCAACCTCCATCAGGCTGAGCGTTGGTGACAACCTCCCCCACCCCCGGGGCCCGCTGCTGACTCATGATGGCACCGCCAGGTTCAGCTCAAACCGCATCATCACGTTCGCCGATGGGACCACAATGGTTGGCCTCATCAGCAACAATGATGAGGCAATATACAGAGTCAGGTAGGGGAGTTTGTCAAATAGTGCAAGAACAACAATCTGGGTCTCAATGTGGACAAGACGAAGGAGGCGATTGTTGACTTCAGGAAGGCGCAGGCCGACCACTCTCCATTGCACATCAATGGCTCTGCTGTGGAGAGAGTGAAGAGCACAAAGTTCCTTGATGCGCACGTAATGGATGATCTAACCTGGACCCACAACACCTGCCAACAGCAGTGTCTACGCTTTCTGAGGAGATTGAGGTGAGTAAGGCTCCTCACCCCCACTCTAACAACTTTCTACAGGAGCACCATCGAGAGTGTCCTGTCTGGTGTGGAAGCTGCCAGGCATCGGACCACAAAACCCTACAGAGGATAGTTAAAGCTCCCAAGAGGATCATCGGGGTCTCTCAGCCCCCATTTCTGACATTTACCAGAAGCCTTACAGACGAAGGGTCGAGGATCCCTACCACCCACCCCACGATCATTTTGAACCATTACCATCGGGTACAGGAGCATCAGGACTGGGACTGCCAGGCTGGGCAACAGCTTCTTCCCTCAGGCTGTGAGACCCTGCCACCACCGAGATCTCAACAATAGGTCAACGTGCTGATAACTGTTTGCTTGTGCTGCACTTTACTAAATGCATTTTGAATGATATTTTATGAACTTATTTATAGTATAATATTTTATTTTATGAGCTGTGTGGGATATACGTTGCGTTGGTACACTGTGGTCCAGAGGTACGTTGTTTTGTTCGGTTGTATATGTGTAACTCCCTGTAAAGGGCCCCCACCATCCAGGCATTCCCTCTTCTCCGTGCTGCCATCCGGAAAGAGGTAGAGGAGCCTGAAAATCCATGCCTCAAGGTTTAAAAGAAGCTTCTTCCCCACTTCCATTCCGTTCTTGTACCGACCTGTAAAGCCCTGGCACTGCCTCGGACAACATTTCTTTTTCTCTCTCTCAACTTGCACTCATGTCATGTTTATTTTGTCAGGTTTGTTAATTTAAGTTCGTGTGAGTTTATTTTTGTCAAGTTGCTGCTGCTACAAAAGCTAACTTTCACGGCGTTTATGTCCTGTGTATGTACGGTATGCCTGTGACCCGAACCTTGAACCTGAAGGCACTAAATGGGCCTCAAGGCAACTTGGGATCAAAGCAACCACCAGGTGGCGTCAGAGGTCCAATATTTATGAATTCACCTTACGGAAAGCACCAAGAATCCTGAGAAGTCTTGGTGTCTCTGCCAAACCTGCTACTGGGATGGAGAGTGCCAGCTGGGGGTGGCTTGGAGTAGATGGGAGGGAGGGTTGGGGTGGTAGATCGAAGATCCCAGTTTCCTGATGCAGTGGGAGGACTGCATTGTGCTGCTCGGACAGTGTGGTGATCTTGTGTAGGCTTGGTGGGAGAATCATGTAGGGGATTGTACAGGTGCCGTGTTACGTACCCGTGACACGTGACAGTGGTACCCTTGTCACGTGACTGGGGTTGAAGTTATACTGGACATGAGGTAATGGTGGAGTGATGTCCTTTTCCCACCAGTAGAGGTCATGTGACAGGTTTTTTTCTACAGGGTATAAAAGGAAGACCCACCCTGTCAGGTGGGGCAGTTCGTGGCTGGATTTGCCAAGATGACTTCATATCACTGTGTGATTTAATGTGATGACGCAGTTTAGTTGAAAATGAAGTTTTATATAATGCCTAAAGTTTAAAAGGTCAGAGCCAACGGTTTCTTTGCCAAGGGAGAGTGAAGCTTGGAAGACAAATTGAGAAGAATCGATTTTCGATGGATTGACTTCGACCTTGTGTGATCCTCATTCGGAAGGATTTCGTTTACTATTCTCACGATAGTCTCCGCTGGAAAAGCGGAAGATTGAGAATATTGTGGAAGGAAGGTCAGTCACTTTAAGCTGTTATATTTAATAAAATTCGACGTGGGAGTTCGACGCTGGGAATCGAAGGACATCGACGTGGAAGAGAATTTACATCGCTTTAAAAAGTCTCTCCTTCTAAAAGTACCGTGAGCTTTTGAACTGTCGGCATATCGTTCTTTGAACTGTTTTCTTTCGGCAATTCGCTTTAGAGAACTGAGTTTTTTTCAATACTACTTTAAAGACTGTTTGAGACTGCAAAGCTATTAAGAACTGTCTGACCAGCTGTCAGCAGCTGAGCTCGGATCATTGTTTGGGTTTGTTTACTTTTGAAGGGGGTTTGTTATCAGTGTTTAATAAACGTGTTATTCGTTATAAAACCCCTTGCCTAACTCATCTATATTATTGTTGCCCGAATACGTAACATAATTATGGGGGCTACGTTCGGGATTGAATTGTTTGAGTTTAATAAGCTTTTTGAATTTTGAATCGGTGTTTTGGTAACGGGGATTGCTCGGTTTTTTTTTGTTTGATTGGCTTGTGAGTGGTATTCGGCAACGATGAATATTGATGAGTTTCTGGATTCGCCAGTCGCGGATTTGTTAGCGAAGGCGAAAAAAACTGAAGTCTCTGAACTTGCTAATCGGTTACATCTTAAAGGGATTTTGCAAACTACATCTAAAGCTGTAATACAGAGAAAGATCGCATCACATTTTGTGGCTTCGGGTCATTTTGAAGAATCGATTTTAGAATCGTTTCCAATAAGTAATCTGGAGATGCAGTTGCAAATTGAACAAATGATGTTAGAAAGGTGTAAATTGGAAGCTGAGCAGAAGAAGAGAGATTTTGAATATGCAATGGAGAAATTAAGGTCTGTAGAACAGTCTGCTGATTCTAAAAAACCGTTTGTTGCTAGCCAAGAAATTAAATTGGTCCCTCCATTTAGTGAAACAGAAGTGGAGAGATATTTTCAACATTTTGAAACTATTGCTCGGATGTCAGAGTGGCCGAAAGATAAATGGTCAGTGTTATTACAGAGTGTAATCAAAGGCAAGGCACGACACGTTTACACAGCTTTAACTGCTGCGCAAGCATTAGATTATGATATTGTGAAAGAAAATATTCTCAAATCGTATGAATTGGTCCCAGAAGCGTACAGGGAAAGATTCAGGAGTTTGAAAAAGTCTGTGGAAAAGACTTATGTGGAATTTGCCTATGATAAAGCTATGTGTTTTGAGAGATGGGTTTCTTCTAAAAATGTAAATGAGGACTATGAGACTTTGAAAGAGCTGATTTTGATGGAGGAATTTAAAAGAAGCATTCCTGTTGAAGTAAGGACCTACTTAAATGAGAGGGATATTGATAAATTGCAGGACTGTGCTAGATTAGCTGATGAGTATGTTTTAATCCATAAGAATAAATTTCCTCAGGGTAGAATTTTCAAGAGGAAAAATAATATGGAGACTCCAGGTAAATTAGAAATTAAATCAGAGGTTAATGAGAGAGGTAAGGAGGAAGGAAAACCTGTGAAGGAAAGACAGTTTGGTCTTATTTGTAACTATTGTAAGAAGCCTGGCCATGTAATAGCTAACTGTTTCAAATTGAAGAAGAAAGAGAAGGAAGCAGTTCCAGATGCTTGTGTGCAACATACTGAAGCACCTGTAAAGTTACAGGGTTTGGTAAACACAAATGAGGATTTGTTAGAGTCTGACAAAGTTAGAAAGGGATATGATCATTTTATAACTGAAGGGTTTGTATCCTTGAAAGAAGGATCTACTCTGGTGCCAATAAAAATTCTTAGGGATACTGGAGCTTCTCAATCACTGATGTTAGATAGTGTGTTGAAGTTTAATGAAGAGAGTGATACTGGTGAGGTAAATTACATAAGAGGTGTTGGAAGTGATTTTATGCCTGTACGTTTACATGAAGTAAATTTAAAGTCAGGGTTAGTTACAGGATTTGTTAAGGTAGGATTACAGCATAGCTTACCTGTGAAGGGTATTTCTTTATTGTTAGGTAATGACTTGGCAGGTGGACAAGTTTTTCCTGAAGTGCATTTGACAATGGAGTCAGAGGAACCAGAGGTGAATTCTAACACAGATTTTTCTTGTGTTGTGACTAGAGCTATGGCTAAAAAAATTGATGTGCAGAATGAGGTTGTTACTCATGACTGTTCAACTCAGGATTTGAGTTTTGAGGATGTGTCAGAAACTTTCTTACCTTCGTTGTTTGAACAAGATTCTGGGAGTAAGTCTGACTATGAAGATTTATCTCTGTCTCGGAAGGAGATGATAGCAGAGCAGAATAGAGATCCTGAGATTGTAAAATTAAGGGAACAAGCTTTACTAGGTAGTGAAATTGAGAAGGTGTCAGTAGGATATTATTTGGAAAAAGGAGTGTTGATGAGGAAGTGGAGGTCGCCTACAATTCCTGCAAGTGAGGAATGGAATGTTGTTTATCAGGTAGTTGTTCCTAAGGTTTATCGGAATGAGATTTTGACTTTAGCTCATAGTGTGCCTTTAGGTGGACATCAAGGGGTAAGGAAAACTGTGGACAAGATTTTAAAACATTTTTACTGGCCTGGTTTAAGAAAAGATGTGGCGATGTTTTGTAAGACGTGCCATACTTGTCAAATTGTGGGTAAACCAAATCAGGTTACACCAGTAGCTCCATTACAACCTATTCCAGCATTTGGTGAACCGTTTTCTAAAGTTATTGTAGATTGTGTTGGTCCATTACCAAAGACAAAAACTGGTTATCAGTATTTGTTGACTATCATGTGTACTTCGTCTAGGTTTCCAGAGGCAGTACCACTTAGGAATATAAAAGCTAAAACTGTGACGAAGGCTCTTATAAAATTCTTTACTTATTTTGGATTGCCTAAGGAAATACAAACTGATCAAGGTAGTAATTTTATGTCTGGATTGTTTCAACAGATAGTTTATAAATTGGGAGCTAAGCAAATTACTTCGTCTGCATACCATCCAGAATCGCAAGGTGCTTGGAGAGGTTTCATTCTACTCTCAAGAATATGATTAGGACATATTGTGTGGAGAATGAAGGTGACTGGGATGAGAGTATAAGCTTACTTTTATTTGCAGTAAGGGAATCGGTACAGGAATCTTTAGGGTTTAGTCCATTTGAACTTGTGTTTGGACATAGAGTTAGAGGACCTTTAGCTTTATTGAAGGAACAATGGATTAGTAAGGAAGTGCATACTAATTTGTTGGATTATGTTTTGAAATTTAAGGACAGGTTACATAGAGCTTGTAGCTTAGCCAAGGAAAATTTGAAGTTGGCTCAGGAGAAAATGAAGACTTGGTATGATAAGGAAGCTAGGATGAGGATGTTTAAGCCTGGAGATAAGGTGTTGGTTCTTTTCCCAGTGCAGACAAATCCTTTACAAGCTAGATTTCATGGACCTTATGAAATTGTGTCTAGAGTTAATGATGTGGATTATGTAATAAAAACTCCAGATCGTAGAAGGTCAACACAACTTTGCCACATAAATATGATTAAACCATATTTTGCGAAACAATCTGATACTGTGACTGTTGTGGTTAGTGAGAATGAGTTGGATTTAACTGGGAACATGATAGATGATTCATCTGACTTTCATTCTAAATCTAACATTGTTTCTGTTAGGTTACCTAATTCGACTATTTTGGAAAATATGGATGAGAAATTAGCACATTTACAGCTAGAGCAGAAACAACAGATGAAGGAATTGATTTTTAAGTATAAGGATTTGTTTCCAGATGTTCCGAGAAGGACTACTATAGCTTCACATGATGTAGATGTTGGAGATGCCAAACCTATTAAACAACACCCATATAGGATGAACATGGAAAAATGTGAACTTGCTGAGAAAGAAATTGAATACATGTTAGAGAATGATATTATTAGACATTCTAACTCGAATTGGAGTTCGCCATGTGTAATGGTGCCAAAACCTGATGGTAGTATTAGGTTTTGTATGGACTATAGGAAGGTGAATGCTGTGACGAAAACAGATGCATATCCAATTCCTAGAGTAGATGATTGTGTGGATAAAGTTGGGAAAGCAAAGTTCCTTACAAAGATTGATTTATTGAAAGGGTATTGGTGTGTTCCGTTAACGGACAGAGGTAGAGAGATTTCTGCATTTGTAACTCCATCTGGGTTATATGAGTATAATGTTCTTCCATTTGGGATGAAGAATGCCCCAGGTACTTTTCAGAGGATGATTAATTCTGTGATTCAGGGTTTGAAAGATACTGATGCTTATATTGATGATTTAGTGACAGGAAATGATACTTGGGAAGCACACATTATTGCGGTGGAGAAATTGTTTGAAAAGCTTTCAAAAGCTAACTTGACTATTAATTTAGCCAAGAGTGAATTTGGACATGCTACTGTGACTTACCTTGGTTATGTTGTAGGTCAAGGTAAGGTAGCTCCTGTTCAGGCAAAAGTTCAGGCAATTTTGGAAATTCCCACTCCGACGGGGAAAAAAACTCTCAGAAGGTTTTTGGGAATGGTAGGATATTATCGAAAATTTTGTAAGAATTTTGCTAATGTTGCCCTTCCATTAACTAACCTTCTGCAGAAGAATGTGAAATTTGTATGGACAGTGTTTTGTCAGGAAGCATTTGAAAAATTGAAAACAATGATATGTGAACAACCTGTGCTTAAGGCACCTGACTTTGAAAAACCTTTTTCATTAGCTGTGGATGCTAGTGATGAAGCTGCGGGAGCAGTATTGATGCAAAAGAATGAGGGTGATGAGGTTGATCATCCAGTAGCTTACTTTTCTAAGAAATTTAATAAGCATCAAAGAAACTATTCAACAATAGAGAAAGAATTGTTATCTCTTGTTTTGGCTTTGGAATATTTTGAGGTATATGTTGGTACAACTCAAAAACCACTTATTGTTTACACTGATCATAATCCGTTAGTTTTTCTGAGTAAGATGAAAAACAAAAACAGAAGATTGTTAAATTGGAGTTTGATGTTACAAGAATACAATATTGTGATAACTCATATTAAAGGTAAAGATAATGTGGTTGCTGATTGTCTATCTCGATATTGAATGTACAATGTTTTTTTTTTTGGAGTGGTTTTTTTTTTATTGTAACACTCCTACTGTATTGTATATTGTGTATGTTATATAATTTATACATTTGTTTTTCTTGTAAGTGATTGTTAAAATTTTTGTTCTTGATAGACCAAAAATGTTTTTTTTTGGAGGGAGGTGTTACGTACCCGTGACACGTGACAGTGGTACCCTTGTCACGTGACTGGGGTTGAAGTTATACTGGACATGAGGTAATGGTGGAGTGATGTCATTTTCCCGCCAGTAGAGGTCATGTGACAGGTTTTTTTCTACAGGGTATAAAAGGAAGACCCACCCTGTCAGGTGGGGCAGTTCGTGGCTGGATTTGCCAAGATGACTTCATATCACTGTGTGATTTAATGTGATGACGCAGTTTAGTTGAAAATGAAGTTTTATATAATGCCTAAAGTTTAAAAGGTCAGAGCCAACGGTTTCTTTGCCAAGGGAGAGTGAAGCTTGGAAGACAAATTGAGAAGAATCGATTTTCGATGGATTGACTTCGACCTTGTGTGATCCTCATTCGGAAGGATTTCGTTTACTATTCTCACGATAGTCTCCGCTGGAAAAGCGGAAGATTGAGAATATTGTGGAAGGAAGGTCAGTCACTTTAAGCTGTTATATTTAATAAAATTCGACGTGGGAGTTCGACGCTGGGAATCGAAGGACATCGACGTGGAAGAGAATTTACATCGCTTTAAAAAGTCTCTCCTTCTAAAAGTACCGTGAGCTTTTGAACTGTCGGCATATCGTTCTTTGAACTGTTTTCTTTCGGCAATTCGCTTTAGAGAACTGAGTTTTTTTCAATACTACTTTAAAGACTGTTTGAGACTGCAAAGCTATTAAGAACTGTCTGACCAGCTGTCAGCAGCTGAGCTCGGATCATTGTTTGGGTTTGTTTACTTTTGAAGGGGGTTTGTTATCAGTGTTTAATAAACGTGTTATTCGTTATAAAACCCCTTGCCTAACTCATCTATATTATTGTTGCCCGAATACGTAACAGCCGCAATTCCCAGTGGGATTTCTGGATCCAAAATCCCATACTCCATGTAGTGCAGGCAAGAAAATGCTGACTTGTTCAGCAAGATTGGAGTTGTGTTAGTCAAGGGTACTGAAGACTCTGGAGACAATTTGTGTGGATTAAGAAAGATACAGACCAACCAACATCTAGCTGAATGATAGGGCAGAAAGAAGGGCTGAATGTCCCCTCCCGCTCTTATGTTCACTATGGTTGTTCTGTAGGATCAATCTGTAAATGCTACACTTTGTAGGGAAAGAGTACATACATCAGGGGTTTTTGTGAGGCAAATTGCCTTTCTGTCTACTCTGACAATTGCCTCGGGCAGTGGTTCCCAATCTTTTTGGAGTTATTGTCCCCTTGTTGGACCTGGTGGTGCGAGCCCTGAGGCATCTGTACCTTCTACCTGATGGCAGCAGCGAGAAAAGAGGATCTTTGATGATGGATGCTGCTTTTCTACAACAGAGTTTCAAGCAGATGTGCTCAATAGTTGGGAGGGCTTTACCCGTGATGTACTGGGCTGAGTCTACTACCTTTTGTAGGATTTTCCACTCCAAGGCATTGGTGTTCCCATCCCTAGCTGTACAGCAGCCAGTCAGCACACTTTCCACCACACATCTGTAGAAGTTTGCCAAGGTTTTCGATGATGTGCTGAAGCCCCACGGATTCCTGAGGAAATAGAAGCACTGTCGTGCTTTCCTTGCAATTATATTTATACAATGGGTCCAGGACAGGTCCTCTGAGATGGTGAGACCCAGGAATTGAAAGTTACTGACCCTCTCCATCTCTGACCTAATTACTACTGGCTCATAGACCTCGGGCTAAGTAAGTACATATGATGTTGGAGATGTACTTAGCCACACCGTCATGGATGTGAAACAACACTTCATTCGAAAAAATTTTTTTTTCACACAGCAGACACATTGGCTACTGTTGGCTCTGGTATCAATCCATATTTCAGATACTCTACAGTATACCGTCTAGACTTTTTCATTTGGTTTGCTTCAATTTCTTTCTGGATGAACGACCACGATCAATTGCCTATTGTTTAAGTCCACACTCAAGTGCTGCGATCAATAAAGCGGAAAGTTGTGATGCCATCATAGCTCAGGCAAAACCTGACTCTTTGCCTGAAGGTACATAAAGCAGGGCAGCGCTATCTCGGTTGGGCTGTGGGCTAGAGGTTTTCAAAAGGGCAGATTCTGAACTTGACCCCATTGAACACCATATCCTAACTCACAGGAATTGTGGTGCTGTGTGATTGGAGAATAGGACAGTGTTAAACGGAAAATAAACAATAAACACTAGACCAAATAGGGCTGTTAACTAAAACTTTCAAATGGGAAATGAAACCTACACTGCGGCTGAAAAGAAAAGCTAAACATTAAACGAATACCGCTAGTCTTCAGAGTCAGTTGACTCAAAAGTCCAATTTCTCTGGGAAGGCTGAATGCAAGCAGGCAGCGAAGCGTTGCTGTGCCCTGTCCAAGTCTCGACAAGGATGGAGTTAAACACCATCACGATTAAATAATTAACTGACACGTGCAAATTCACAAGCGCAATTGTCTTATCTACCTCGCTGCCAAATCCGTGGTTGTGACATACGAAAGTTATTTCTATGTAACTATCCTCCACTCTTTGTGATTTGCTGGATACAAACACTTGTGGTCTGGAAGGAATCATTGCTGATGTGTTGCTCGTGGATTGGAGGACTCTGAAATGATTCCCACGCCCCACCATTTTCAACTCATCGATTAGTGTGGTGGTGTCAATACTCATTCTGATTATAACAAGCCACTACTATTTTGTGTAGTTTTCTCTGAGCTTCTAGCGCCTCTTCCCAGTCTGAAAGCTGTGGATCACAAAGGGGACTTGACGTCACCAGAAGAGGTGGTATCGTAAGATAGACCATCCTTCAAACTCACAGCCCTGTGAGTATCAAGAAAATCTTCTACATAAAAATCATAAAGATCTCGAATAAAAATCATCTGAATTACAAGATTTTTTAGTGTCTTTTGTCGCTTTGCTGTTCATTTTCACACAAGTGTTGCCCTCTTGTGTTCTGATGATTGGTACCCAAATCTTTCCAAATCAGCCGACGTTGTATGCGCGTGTTAAAGTCATGGTATGCCTTGTCGATGGTATACACTTCCCAGCTGAGCTTACATTGCTTAAACAGAGCATTTAGAATTGGAAACCTAGCCACAATCAATGGCAACACCCTCCGCCAGTCCATCCAGAAAACTGACATAAATACCTGTTCTTATCTCCAACAGCATCATTGACTCTACAGTAAATACAACTGGGAGATGAGTTTCACTCTACTAGTAATTCAACACATTTTCTTACAATGTGCCAAGTCCATTCACGTTTCCTCCTTAGACAATGCATTCAGGAAATGTTTAAGAGACTGCAACACGGAACAGCCTCTCAGTATCCATTAGCGAGATCTAAGACCGTGGTCTTTCCCCATTAAACCTTTGCACCAAGACTCAGTGTGTCCCTTAGCTTGTACACCTGTGCCTCAGACTCTTCCTGGTGGCAGCGTACCCTTCTGGATCTCCCCATACTGGAAGACCAACCGGTTTCAGGCACCTTTCACCAAATTAGCCCATGGGACATAGGAGCAGGATTAGGCCATTCAGCCCATCAAGTCTGTTCCACCATTCCATCACGGCTATTTTATTACCCCTCTCCACCCCATTCTCCTGCCTTCTCCCCATAACCTTTGACACCCTGACTCATCAAGAACCTACCAACCTCCACTTTAAATATACTCACTGACTTGGCCTCCATAACCGCCTGTGGCAATGAATTCCATAGATTTACCACCCTCTGGGTAAAGCAATTCCTCCTCATCTCTGTTCTAAGGCTGTGATCTGGTTCTAGGCACCTCCGCTATTGGAAACATCCTCTCCACATCTACTCTATCTCAGTCTTTCAATATTCGAAAGGTTTCAATGAGATTCTCCTCCTATTCTTCCAAACTCCAGAAAGTACAGGCCCAGAGCCACCAAGTGCTCCTCATTTGTAAACCCTTTAATTCCTGGGATCGTTCTCATGAACCTCCTATGGACCTTTTCCAATGTCAGCACATCTGTTCTTAGATAAGGGACTCAAAATTTCTCACAATACTCCGTGTGGTTTGTCCAATGCTTTATAAAGCCTCGCCATTACATCCTTGTTTTTATATTCTAGTCCTCTCAAAATGAATGCTAACTTTGCATTTGCTTTCCTTACCATCAGCTCAGCCTGCAAGTTAGACTTTAGGAAATCCTTCTCGAAGACTCCCATGTTCCTTTGCTGCTCTGATTTTTGAATTTTTGTCCTGTTTAGAAAATAGTTTATGCCTTTATTCTTTCTACCAAAGTGCATGACATACACTTCCCTACACTAGACTCCATCTGTCACTTCTTTGTCCATTTCCAAATCTATCCAAGTCCTTCAGCAGACACCCTGCTTCCTCAACACTACCTGCCCCTCCATATCATCTGCAAACTTGGCCATGAAGCCATCAATTCTGTCATCCAACTCACTGACATATAGTCCCAACAACGATCCCTGAAGAATACCACTTGTCACTGGTAGCCAATCAGAAAAGACCTCCTTTATTCCCACTCTTTGCCTCCTGCCAATCATCTAATCTTCTATCCGTGCTAGTATCTTTCCTGTAATACTATGGGCCCTTATCAGTTCAATGTGTGGTACGTCGTCAAAAGCCTTCTGAAAATCTAAGTAAACGACATTTGCTGGCTCTCCTTTGTCTATCCTGCTTGTTATTTCCTCAAAGAATTCCAAAAGATTTATCAAGCAAGATTTCCCCTTAAGGAAACCATGCTGACTTTGGCTGATTTTATCATGTGCCTCCAAGTACCCTGAAACCTCATCTTTAATAATGGACTCCAACACTTCCCCAACCACTGAAGTCAGGCTAACTGGCCTACAAATTCCTTTTTTGAGCCTCCCTTCCTTCTTAAAGAGTGGAGCGATATTTACAATGTTCCAGTCCTCTTATTGATAAATTGGTGATTCAGCAGCAGTGGATGTTTGTCTCATTATGTACCCCTGGGAACAGCCCATAGATACTGCTGTTACATACTGCTTGGAGTTAACTGAGCCAAGGACCTTTTCCAAAGAGAGATGGATAACTATTTCATCATGCATCGTACTATATTAAGGGTAATATGTGACTCCATCCATTCAGGCATGACCTAACAAGGGAGGGATCCTCTCACTAATAGCCAAGCCAGGTCTTGGTTCTTGTTGGTGAGTTCTGGCCATGAGATATTCTGCCAAATGACATGGACTGTCTGTGTGTGAAATTACCCACTACGAATATTGTCCTTCTCCCACAGGGCCTGCAAGCTGACCAACGCTTTATGGACATGGTCAAGTCAAAGGTCACATTATATGGGATGATGTGACCTCTTGGGTAAACCAGATTAGCAGGATACACTGCATAGGTCTTCTACATCTGGTAGGAATTAACGTAAGAGTCCATTGGTCCTATAGAGGGCTTGAGTAGAGCACAGGAGGCCACCCTTCGGCCCAACTCATCCATGCTGACCAAGGTCCCCATCTGAGCTGAGTTCCATTTGATTGTGTTTGTCCACCTAAACCGTTCCTATCCACGTATCTGTCCAAGGGACCTTTAAATGTTACTGTTGTCCCTGCCTCAACCACTTCATCTGGCAGGTTGTTGCATATGCACTCTACCTTCTGAATCAAGAAGTTGTTCTTCAGGTCCCTTTTAAATTTTCCTCTCTTTCCTTAACCCTATGTCCTCTAGTTTTTGGTTCCGTTTTCCTGGGGAAAAGTCTGTGTGTATTTATCCTATCTATGCCCCTCATGATTCTATATACCTTTATAAAATCACCCCTCAGTCTCCTACACACCGAGGAATAAGCTCCTAACCTGAGCAATCCCCCCTGTAACTCAGGTCTTCGGATCCTGGCAGTATTCTTGTAAATCATCTCTGCACTCTTTCCTATAATGGGGAGAAACTGTACACAATACTCCAAACTCACCAGCGCCTCGTACAACTGCAACATAACATCCCAACTTCCGTACTCTGTGACCTGTCTAATGAAGGCCAGCGTGCCAAATGCCTTCTTCACCACTCGGTCTACTGAATGAAGTGACCCGGAACTGAGTAAAGGCAGATAAGAGATTGCAAAGTGCGAGTAAGTGATTGTCCACTGATAAGCAGGCACTTAGCACTGGCCTCTGTCGTTCAGATTCAGTTTAGTGACTAAGCAGTAACCAGTTCCAACAAGTAACACAGGATGGGCTGTGATAAATTCTGCCCCCCTTTTCACCTGTACATAAATGGAAAATGAATAAATAACCTGCAGGAAGTCAACTTTAGGGACAGTGAGGGCAACCCGAACTTCTTCCACTCCCTGAACACGTCAGCAAGTCTTCGTACTTCAGGAATCCTCCCTAGCTCCAGGTTTAAAACAGAGTGTTGGAGCATTTGGGGAGGCAGTGATGAGAACGTGCTCAAGCAATACAAGGGGGCTTTTGTGATACCTGTTGTTAGCTCAACTCTGAAACCATCAAGTAATTAACAATGACGAGAATTCCTCCAGCACTTTGCGTGCGCTGCAAGTACCTAGCAACATCCAGTACCAAATGTCTACAGCTGAGGAGAATGAAGGCAACAGGTACACATGGACACCCCCCCCCCCCCTGCAGGTTCCACACACAATCTGGATTTGGAAATAGGCTACCATTCCAGAGTGTTGTTGGGTCTGGAAATCTCCACCCTACACTGTGGGAGCACCTATGCCCAAATGTAAGGATTAGCAGCGGGGTTGGCCCATATGGGTCTTTGAGCTTGGTCCACCATTTATGAAGTTCACAGCTGACCCTCCACCCCAGCGCCAGTTTCCTGCACTACCTCTATTTTCCTTGATTCCCTGAAGTCTGTCAGTCCATCAGTCTGAAGAAACTTAACAACGGAAGCACCACAGCCCTCCAGAACAGAGAGCTCCAAAGGTTAGTCACTACCTGTATGAGAAAACATCTCACCTCAGTCCCCAGTCACCTACCCCTTCATCCCCAATTGTGGCCCCTTACTGTACTGTATTCTGTCATACCATTCCATTAACTCAAAACTATGTGATTTTTCAATTTTCATCTTAGATATTTACAGTGTGCATTTTACAAAAAAAAACATTTAACGGGTTGTGCGGTTTTCAGACTGTGTAAAGATTTCCTGCTCAGAGCAATGATCGGTCTGCGCAGTTGTAAAAAAAATTCGATGGAACGTGGACTTAGTCTCTCCTTGAATAGCAAACCTGCCATCACTTGAATGTGACTGCACTCGCTATACGGTAGGTACATCCTTTCTCAGACACAGGCACTAAACTGTGCACAATGTTCCAGGTGCTGTCTCATCAAAGCCTTGTATAATTGCAAGAAAACTTATTTCATCCTGTAAGTAAATCCCCTTGTGTCAAAGACAAATATACAACTTGCTGTATTTGTTTGCTGCACCTGTATGCCAGCCCTCTTGTGTCTATCCAAATAACACATCGGTCCCTTTGTACATCAAACTACACAGTCTGACTACCACTTAACAAACACTCCATGAGCCTCACAGTTTTCTACATCATATTCCATCTGCCATGTTCCTGACCACTCACTCCGCTTTTAAATATCCCCTCTGACGCTTTATTACATCCCCCTCCATAGTCACACTCCCACCTAGTTCAATAAGGTTCGCATTCAACCCGAGAGACGAGAATACAGAAGCAAGAATGTAACGCTGAGGCTTTATAAGGCATTGGTCAGACCACAGATATAAGACCATAATGCAGAGGGGCAGAAGTAGGCTATTAGGCCCCTTGAGTCTGCTCTGCCATTCCATCATGGCTGATTTATTATCCCTCTCCAACCTCATCTCCTGTGTTCTCCCTGAACAGCCTCAGAATAGAAGGAAGATCCTTTAATACGAAGAAAAGGAGGAACTCCTTTAGCTAGAGGGTGGTGAATCTGTGGAACTTGTTGTCACAGACAGCTGTGGAGGCCAAGTCACTGGGTACACTTAAAGTGGAGGCTGATAATTTCTTAATTAATAAGTGCGTCAAAGGTTACAGGGGAAAAAACAGGAGAAGGATTAGTGGAGCAGACTCAATGGGCTGAATGGCCTAATTCTTCTTCTGTGCCTTTTGGTCAGCAGACTCGAAAATATAAAGAAGGATTCCAGTAAGGGACTCCAGATGGGGTGCCAATGAGATGTCCAGGCTGGCTTTGACTTCCCATCCTGTTCCCACCGCAATCGTTTGTCTGCTTTCCCCACAAATCAGTAATTACATCCCCATCCCGACCCTGACGAACTGAATCAGAACTTTGCTACAGTGATGGAGAGCCATGCAAAAATGAGCGATTGTCCAGCCCGATGAAGAGTTACAGTCGCTCTGTGAGGGGCTGTGAGGAGGACCAACGCAGGAGAACCACCCCGCCAGCCTGTCTTAACAAGGGTAGAAGCCCTACAAAGGCAGGTGAGAAACCCCCAGTGGCTGAACACCTGATGTAGAGATCCTTGCCAATCGTAGCAGAACATCACAATGTAAAATCAGAACTTGAAACGTCAGATCATTTCAGAAATCCCAGCACCCCAGCTCCACACAGAGAGTGGTGGGAGTGTGGAACGAGCTGCCAAGTGCGGGCTCACTTTTAACATTTAAGAAAAACTTGGACAGGTACATGGATGAGAGGGGTATGGAGGGATATGGGCCAGGTGCAGGTCAGTGGGACTAGGCGGAAAAAATAGTTCGGCACAGCCAAGAAGGGCCAAAAGGCCTGTTTCTGTGCTGTAATGTTCTGTGGTTCTATGGTTCATCCAACGAGAGAGAAATATTTACTAGGCATTGAAAGCTGGGTTCCATCGTAAACAATATTCATTCAGGTTATTTATGAACATAGAGCATAGAACATAGAACATCGAACATAGAACCTAGAATCTAGAACATAGAACATTAAACGTAGAACCTAGAATCTAGAACATAGAACATAAAACATAGAACGTAGAACGTAGAACATTGAACATAGAGCATAGAACTGTACAGAACAGTACAGGTTCTTTGGCCCATTATGTTGTGCCAACATTTTAACCTACTCTAAGGCTAATCCAAACCTTCCCTCCTACATAGGCTTCCATTTTTCTACTATTCACATACCTGCCTAAGAGTTTCTTCAATGCTTTGTAGAGATCTGTTTTCACTTTGACACAAAAGAGTCTTTTTCTGTTGATCAGCGTCAAAAAAAGCCAAATTAAATCCACTGTGATTCAATAATGTAAAACAATAACACATGAAAACTTCCAGGGGGAGGGGGAATACTTTTAATAGGCACTGTATCTGCTTCTCCCACCACCGCTGGCAGGATGTTCCACACACCCACCACTCTCTGTGCAAAGAACTTACCTCTAACATCCCCCTATGCCCTTCTTCCAATCACCTTAAAATTAGCCATTTCTGCCCCTGGAAAATATCTCTGCCTGTCCATTCAATCTATTCCTCTTAATACCTTGTACTTTCCTATCAAGTCACCTCGCATCCTCCTTCGCTCCAAAGAGAAAAGCCCTAGTTTGCTCAACCTATCTCAATAAGACATGCCTTCTAGTTCAGGCAGCATATTATTATTAATAACAATAGCATATAATTATTATTAATAATAGCATATTATTATAGAAAAGTTTCCAACTTTCTTAATTTGTCTTGGAGTCTCAAGCAACTAATTTGTCTCTTGGATGTCACACCTTGGTGAAATCACTGGAGAGTTCTAAAAAGGATTTTATTTTTTAAATTTTCATCTTACGCTTTTATATGTTCATCATAAAATTATTGGAGATGGGTAAATAGGTCAATTAGTTGGGTAAGGCAAGAAGTTACCTGACAATAACTAGAAAAACTATTATCTATTAATAGTAAATGTTCTTCATCTGAAGAACAGGGAAAAGAACTTCAGTGTTAATGAAACAAGATATAAAACAAATTCATTTATGGCTTTTGCCTTATTTAAACATAACTGTTATTTTCTTTCTAATTGATCTGTTATCCAGATACAGCCTTCTTCTCCCCCTGCTTCTGATGCCTAACTCACACTGATCCTCTCTTGCCAATGATCACTTTAACCAATTAAGATACGGGCTTCGCTCTCTGACTATACGAGTGAATATTTTGTATTATTCTCGACAATCCTTCAATTTATTCCAATGCATATTTCATCAGCTATTAAACAAAGCTGTTGCTAAGTGTAGGACATCTTGTGAAGCCAGGAAGCCAGCGTCAAGATATAAAATTCATTATTTTAATCCCTCCTTGTTTCTGTTCCACCTTTCCTCCACATATAATCGATAACACCCGTCCTCTGGGGCTAGCACAACATTCTGCCACTACTTCCACGCTCTACCCCTCCTAATGTAGAGGATCTTGTAGCACAGTTAGAGATTGGCAGGTACGACATTGAGGGCATCACAGAGTGGTGGCCGAAAGAAGATCATAGTTGGGATCTTAACATCCAAGGATACACATCGCATCAAAAGCATAGACAGGTAGGCAGAGGGAATGGTGTGGCTCTGTTGATAAAAAATGAAATCAAATCCTTGGAAGGAGGCAACATAGGATCAGAAGATGTAGAATCCTTGTGGGTAGGGTTAAGAAATTGCAAGGTAAAAATACTCTGACGGGAGTTATATACAGGCCTCTGAACAATAGCCAGGATGTGGGATACTAGTTACAAGGGGAGATAGAAAATGTATGTCAAAGGGCAATGTTGTGATAGTCATGGGGATTTCACTATACAGGTAGATTGGGAAAATCAGGTTGGTGCTGGATCCCAAGAGGGGGAGTTTGTAGAATGCCTGTTGGTTGGGCCCATTAGCAGATTAGCAGTTCTGGATCGGGTGTTATGTAACGATCCAGATTTGAATAGGGAGCTTAAAGTAAAGGAACCCTTAGGAGGTGATGATCATAATATGATAGAATTCATCCTGCAGTTTGAGAAGCAGAAGCTAAAACCAGATGTGTCAATTTTGCAGTGGAGTAAAGGGGATTACAGGGGCATGAGAGAGGAGCTGGCCAAAGTTGATTGGAAGGGGACGACGGCAGAGCAGCAATGGCTGGAATTTCTAGGAACAATTCCCAAAGATACATCCCAAAGATGAAGAAGTATTCTAAAGGGAGGGTGAAGTAACCATGACTGACACGGGAAGTCAAAATCTACATAAAAGCAAGAAAGGGGGCATATAATAGAGTAACAAGTAGTGGGAAGTTAGAGGATTGGAAAGCTTTTAAAAAAAACAACAGAAGAAAACTAAAAAAGCCATAAAGAGAGAAAAGATAAAATATGAAGGTAAACTAGCCAATAATATAAAAGAGGATACAAAAGGTTTTTCCAGATATACAAAGATTAAAGGGAAACAAGAGTGGATATTGAACTGCTGGAAAAAGATGCAGGTGGGAGTGGAGGGCAAAGAAGTGACAGATAAACTTAAGCATTTTGTTACAGTCTCATGTGGAAGATACTAGCAATATGCCAGAATTGCTATTACTAAGGACAAAGTGCTTTGGAAGCTGAAAGATCTGAAGGTAGATAAGTCACCTGGACCAGATGGACTCCATGCCAGGATTCTGAAAGAGGTGGCTGAAGAGATTGTGAAGGCATTAGTAATAATCTTTCAAGAATCAGTAGATTCTGAAATGGTTACACTGGAAAATTGCAAGTGTCATTCCGTTCTTTAAGAAAAGAGGGAGGCAAAAGAAAGGAAATTATAGGATTGGAAAGATGTTGGTCTATTATCAAGGATGAGATTTTGGGCACAAGACAAAATAGACCAAAGTCAGCATGGTTTCCTTAATGGATTTCTTGACTGATAAATCTGTTGGAATTCTTTGAGGAAATAACAGGCATAATAGACAAAAGAGAATCTGTGGATGTTGTTTACTTGGATTTTCAGAAGGCATTTGACAAGGTGCCACACATGAGGCTGCTTAGCAAGATAAGAGACTATGGTACTACAAGAAAGATACTAGCATGGGTAGAAGATTGGCTGATTGGCTGGAGTCACAGAGTGTGAATAAAGGGATAAAGGGATCCTTTTCTGATTGGCTGCCAGTGCCTAGTTGTGTTCCTCAGGGATCAGTGTTGAGACCACTTCTTTTCACAGTCAGTGATTTGGATGAAAGAATTGATGGCTTTGTGGCCAAGTTGGCAGATGATACGAAGATAAGTGGAGGGGCAGGTAGTGCTGCAGAAGCAGGATGTGTGCAGGAGAACTTAGATAGACTGGGGGTATGGGCAAAAGGGTGGCAGATGGAATATAGTGTAGGGAAGTGCATGGCCATGTGCTTTGCAAGAAGGAATAAAGGTACGGACAATTTTCTAAATCGGGAGAAAATTCAAAAATCGGAGGTGCAAAGGGACTTGGGGTCCTTATGCAGAAACCCCTAATGGTTGACATGCAGGTTGAGTCAGTGGTAAGGAAGGCAAATGCAGTATTAGCATTCATTTTGAGAGGACATGAATTCAAAAGAAAGGATGTAATGATGAGGCTGTGTAAGCCAGTGTTCAGACTGCACTTGCAGCTTGGGGCCATTTCTCTAAGAAGAGATGAGCTGGCATTTGAGAGGATCCGGAGGAGGTTCATGAGGATGATCCCAGGAATGAAAGGATAAACACGTGATGAGCGTTAGATGGCTCTGGTCCTTCACTCGCTGGAGTTTAGAAGAATGATGGGGGGGTCTCATTTGAATCTATTGAATATTGAAAGTGTGGATGTGGACTGGTGGAGGAGACTCAAAGGGCTGAATGGCTTTATTCTGTACCTATGTCCTATGGTTTTATGGTTTAATATGACAAAATCAAAGTAATGAGCAAACAAAATAAAACTATTTGAATACAAGAGGCAGGATTCCCATCATTTTAAACTGTTTGCTCCTCTTCAAAGTTCAAAGTTCAAAGTAAATTTATTCTTGAAGTGCATATATATCACCTGAGATTAATTTTCTTGCAGGCATTCACATTAGAACAAAGAAATACAATAGAATCTATGAAAAATTACACACAAGCACCGACAAACTATGCAAATACAAAATAAACAATTAATCTATATAAATAGATAGGTAGATAAATAAATAGTACAGAGGACATGAGTTCTTGAAATTGAGATCAGAGGTTGTGTTCAATGATCAGTTCAGTGTTGTGGTCAGCAAAGATGTCTATACCATGAATAAACTCTTCTTGGGCTTCCAACCGGGTACGGGTGTCAATTTTAACTGACATTTCAATGACAAACTCTGCCATCTTCATCAGGGATGATGCCTGGGCTTGTTTAGTCGGGCAGTATTTATATATTCTTTTTCTCTACTTTTATTGTACCACACCAATGGCTTTTGGGATCACCTGGTGAAGGAAGCCATTGAAATAACACTAGAAGAAAAGAAGTTTAACACAAACAAAGCTCTTGTTGTAAGTAAGAACCAGAATTCAATTGTAAACAAAGTGGGAGAGCGTAAACCTTATTGGATGAGGACTAACCAGTCAGGAGGGACAGGTGACGGGTATATAAATATCTCTGGACTAGACATACCCAGGCATCATCGCTGATGAAGATTGCTGATTCATTGAAATTTGTAACAAAACACATTGATGAAGGTAGAGCAGTGGATGTAGTGTATATAGATTTTGGTAAGGCATTTGATAAGGTTCTTCATGCAAGGCTCATTCAGAAGGTAAGGAGGCATGAGATCCAAGGAGACCTTGCTTTGTGGATCCAGAACTGGCTTGTCAACAGAAGGCAAAGGATGGTTGTGGATGGTTCATATTCTGCATGGAGGTCGGTGACCAGTGGTGTTCCACAGGGATCTGTTCAGGCACCCCTCCTCTTTGTGATTTTTATAAATGACCTGGATGAGGATGTAGTAGGGTGGGTTAGTAAGTTTGCTGATGATACAAAAGTTGGGGGTGTTATGGATAATCTGGAAGGTTATCAGAGGTTACAGTGGGACATCAATAGGATGCAGAACTGGGCTGAGATGTGGCAGATGGTGTTCAACCCAGGTAAGTGTGAAGTGGCTCATTTCAGTAGGTCCAATTTAAAGACAGAATATAATATTAATGGTAAGACTCTTGGCTGTGTGGAGGATCAGCGAGATCTTGGGGCCCATGTCCATAGGACATTCAAAGCTACTGCACAGGTTGACAGTGTTGTTAAGAAGGTGTATGGTGTGTTGGCCTTCATCAACCATGGGATTGAGTTCAAGAGCTGTGAGGTAATGTTATAGCTATAGGACCTTGGTTAAACCCCACTTGGAGTACTGTGTTCAGTTCTGGTCACCTCACTACAGGAGGGATGTGGATACTATAGAGAGAGTGCAGAGGAGATTTACAAGGATGTTGCCTGGATTGGAGGGCGTACCTTATGAGAACAGGTTGAGTGAACTTGGCCTTTTCTCCTTAGAGTGATGGAGGAGGAGAGGTGGCCTGATAGAGGTGGATAAGATGATGAGAGGCATTGATCATGTTGAGTCCTGACAAAGAGTCTCGACCCGAAACGTTGACTGCTTCTTTCAACGGATGCTGCCTGACCTGCTGAGTTCATCCAGCTTTTTTATACGCATTGATCATGTTGATAGACAGAGGCTTTTCCCAGGGCTGGAATGAGTAGCACAACAGGGCATTGTTTTAAGGTGCTTGGAAGTAGGTACAAGGGGGATGTCAGAGGTAGATTTTTCACACAGAATGGTGGGTGCATGGAATGCACTGCCAGCGAAGGTGGTAGAGGCAGATACAATAGGGTCTTTTAAGAGAATCTTAGATAGGTACACGGAGCTTAGAAAAATAGAGGGCTATGCAGTAGGGAAATTCTAGGCAGCTTTTAGCGTAGGTTACACGATTGGCAGAAAGGGCTGTAGTGTGCTATAGATTTTCTATGTTTCTATGAAATGTTAATAAACAATACCTGCATCCGTCTGGAAGCTCGAGAAGAGTTTCTTCATCATATACTAGATCTTTTTCCACGTCTGTAGCAGTTCAGGATGGTTGAGGGATAATAACTGTTCCTGAACCTGGTGGTGTGGGGAGTTCCTGTACCCTCTTCCTGATGGTAGCAGTGAGGAGAGAAAATGGCCTGGATGCTGGGGGTCCCTGCTGATGGATGCAGCTTTCTTGGGGCAGTGCCCTTTGTAGATATTCTCAGTGGTGGAGAGAGTTCTTCCTGTGATAAATTGGGATGTAGCCCCAACTTTTTGAAGGCATTCCATTCTTGGGTACCAGTGTTTCCATACCAGACCGTGGTGCAATCATTCAGGATGCTCTTCGCTCTGTGTCGAGAGAAAACTATCCTAAGGGTTGTTAGTTCTTTTCTTGGCTATTTGCTCCTTGCTCATTTGTGCCTCCCCAGAGTGGATGTGGAGAGGAGGTTTCCTATAGTGGGGGAATCTAGGATCAGAGGGCACAGCCTCAGAACACAGGGATGTCCCTTTAGAACAGAGATGGGGAGGAATTTCTTTAGCTTCAGATGCTGAATCTGCGGAATTAATTTCTGCAGATAGCTGTGGAGGCCAAGTCATTGGCTATACCTAAAAGCAGAGGTTGATAGGTCCTTGATTAGTAAGGACATCAAAGGTTATAGGCAGAAGGCAGGTGAATATGTTTGAGATGGATGATAAATCAGCCATGATGGAATGGTGGAGCAGACTTGATGGCCCGAGTGGCCTCATTCTGCTCCTTTGTCTCATTGAGCTATGGTTTTTCTAGACATCTTTTAGTATGGCAACTTGTTCATGTGCTTCCATTTCTCTATGTTACAGGTGCTGTTTCAGTTGCATGTTTATAAATTCCATTCTGTCACTGTCTCTATGTGCATATAGTGGGACCTTTGAGTTGGCTAGAGAATCTTTAATCTTCCTGATGATTCATCGATGCGTTGGAATAATCGCAGCACTAGAACAAACAGGCTTCCTTTCATCTGGCTCAAATACTTCTGCACGGATTCTTAGCATAGGAGTCTTTGAAATGTGATTGCAGCCCGTCTGTTGGCTCTAGGCTCTTTGGCTGAAAACCACGTAAGTCTCTGTGCCTACTGCACACCCTTTCAATGAAGAGAATGAGGTAGCAGCTTCTCTAATGCTGGGGTTTAGAAGGCACATTGTCAACTTGTTCAGTAAATAATGTTTCACATTGTCAGTTGAACACAGTCTACTGGTAAGAACATGAAATTGATAAGACCCCTCTTAGAAGATTGGTGTTTGTCACTCGGTGTTCGGAACCATTTCCCCAACACAATTAAACAAGTTGCTTTATTCGTCGGAGAGCACAGTGCGGGTGCTGAGTGAACACGATGTACTCTGAGCGGAGGCTTTGCTGAGCAGCGCTGCTGACCAGGACACTGAAGCCAGAGGGGGCACAGGCGGGCATTTTCTTGGTCATGGAAGGGAAGGGAAGGGAAGGTAAACTGAGAATTAATCCTGGAGCACCAGGTGGGACAGTGTACTGGAGGTTAAGCCTCAGACTCCTCCCCTTTAATGGGCTCTGTTTAAGTCTTGGTAACACTCTGCCTGTCTGCAGGAAATTTGTGAGATGGTGTCTACCGTGGTTTGGGGGTTAAGATACTGGACGTTGATGCGGGTGAGACCATCGATCCAGGTAAGTGTGTTCAGATCCCACCTTAGCAGCTGGGGAGTTTAAAATAACGTATGTGGTTTTGGAATTGGTTTATTATTGTCACATGTACCAAGGTACAGTGAAAAGCTCGTCTTGTGTACTGTTCATACAGATCAGATCATTACACAGTGCACTGAGGTAGAATAAGGTCAAACAATAACAATGCAGAATAAAGTGTAAAGGCTATGGAAAAATGCAATTCAGGTAAATGATTGTAATGAGGTAGATTGTGAGGCCAAGAGTCTATCTTATCATACAGGAGGTTGTTCAAGAGCAAAGTATCAGTGGGATAAATGTTGTCCTTGAGCCTGGTGGTATGTGCTTTCAGGCTTTTGTGTCTTTGGCCCGATGGGAGAAGGGGGAAGAGGGGATGTCCGGGGTGAGTGGTGTCTTTGATCATGAGGGATGCTCTTCTTTGGCTAGGAGATGTACAGGAAGGGAGGCTGGTTCCTGTGATGGAGAGCTGGGTCTCCAACTCTAGTTTCTTGCAGAGCAGTTGCCATACCAAGCCATTATGAATCCAGACCAAATCCTTTCTATAGCACATTGAAAATCCGTTGTTAAAGCAAGTCTCCCAAACTGTTATAAAAAAACTCGTGGTTCACTAACAACCCGCAGGGAAGGATGTCTGGCCTGTCCATGGGGTTGACTCCTGACCGCTCAGGGACAGACAGCCAAACGCTGTCAAACCAATAGCACTAACAAATACGTGGATCAATTCAACCCTTTGATCAAGACTATCCGAACACCCAGAGGCAACCTTTTTGTTCTTTTTTCAAAACTTACCCACCCAGCTTTTCCCTGTGAAACCTGTTAGGAATAAATTTAAAATCCACAGCTACGTTCGACTGGAAGACTTCAGAACCGGAAACAAATAGTCGTCGGAGAGTCCAGGGGGAAGTTGAAGCAGCTGGAATGCTGCACTCGTCACCTGGTGTGGTTAATCTATTTATGGGGTAGGTGAGCCAGAATGGTCTGTCACACGTGCTGATGGTGTTAGATGAAGTCAAGGAGCACCTTTGTTGTCCTTGGGGGCCCAGTGACTTGTTAGGTGGGACATGCTATGTAAACTAGAAGATCAATAATTGTCATGAAACTTGTTGTTTTGCAGCAGAGGTACTTGCAATATATAATAAATTACAATAATAAATATATATAATAAATTAAATTAGGTTAGTAGTGCAAAGAGAGCCAAACAAAATAGTGAGATAGTGTTCGTGTGTTCATTGCCCATTTAGATATCTGATGGGGGAGGGGAAGAAGCTGCTCCTGAAACGTTGAGCGTGTGCCTCCTCCTTCATGCTAACAATGAGAAGGGGGTATGTCCTGGGTGGTGGGGGTCCTTAAGGGTGGATACCGCCTTCTTGAGGCATGTTGTGGATGCTGCAGAGACCAGTGCCCTTGATAAAGCTGGCAGAGTTTACAACTTTCTGCAGCTTTTTCCAATTCTGTGCAGTGGCCCCTCCATACCAGATGGTGATGCAACCAGTTAGAATGCTCTCCACGGTACATTTGAAATTTGAGAGTCTTTAGTTACATACCAAGTCTCTTCAAGCTCTGAAGAAAATATAGCCACTGTTGTGTCTTCTTTGTAATTGCTTCAATATTTTAGACCCAGGATAAATCCTCAGAGATGTTAACACCCAGGAGTTTGAAACTGCTTGCCCCTTCCACTCCCGATCCCTCGATGAGGAGTGCTGTGTGTTCCTTCGACTTCCCCTTCCTGAAGTCCACAATCTATTCCTTGGTCTTAGATGGTGAGAGCAAAGTTGTTGTTGCAACATCACTCAGCCAGCTGATCCACCTCACTCCTGTAAGCCTCCTCTTCACCGTCTGAGATTCTGCTAACAACAGTTGTATCATCAGCTAATTGATAGATGGCATTTGAGCTGTGCCTAGCCACGCAGTCGCAGGTGTGGAGAGAGTAGAACAGTGTGCTAAGCACACATCCTTGAGGTGCGCCAGTGGTGACTGTCAGTGAGGTGGAGATGTTGACTTCCAGCTGAGGAAGTCAAGGATCCAGTTGAAGAGGGAGGTACAGAGGCCCAGGTTTTGGAGCTTGTGGATTAGAAGTGAGGATATGATTGTGTTGAATGCTGAGCTGCTATGAATAAAGAGCAGTCTGACATAAGTATTACTATTGTCCAAAGCTGAGTGGGGAATCAGTGAGATTGCATCTGTGGTAGACCTATTGTGGCAATAAGTGAATTGCAGTGGGTCAAGGTCCTTGCTTAGGCAGGAGTTAATTCTGATCATAGCCAATCTCACAAAGCACTTCATCACTGTAGATGTGAGTGTCACCGGGCGATAGTCAGAGACAGCTCAGCCTGGTCTTCTTGGGCACTGGTGTGATTGTTGCCCCTGAGTCAGGTGGGAACCTCTGACTGCAGCAGGGAGAGATGTCCTTGAACATCCCCACCAGTTGGTTGGCACAGGTTTTCAGAGCCCTACCAGGTACATCATCAGGGCTCGAAGCCTTTCGAGGGTTCGAAAGATGTTCTGACATCAGCCACCAAGACAGAGATCACAGGGTCACCGGGTGCTGCAGAGATTCACATTGGAGTAGTTTTATTCTCCCTTTCAAAGTGAGCATAAAAGGTGTTGAGCTCATCTGGGAGTGAGGCATCACAGCCATTCATGATGTTGGGTTTCGCCCTATACTTCCATCTCATTGGCTCTTGTAAAATGATGGTGTGCTCGGATGCAATGGGTGCTTTGGGTCCAATCAAAGAAATTAGTGTTTTTTTAATATCTTTTTTATGATTGCAAGACACTGCTGGACATTAAGAACTTCAAGGACTGTAGGTCTACGCCATCAGTGAGTTGTTCGCTAGGGGAGGAGCTGAACTTGGTGTGGACCTTGCTGCTGCCTGCTGAAGAAAGGTGTCAGAGTCGGTGCCCGAAGGCGGTGTGCAGTCTAACAGCGAGTGACTGCCTTTGATGTTTTTCCTGTGATCGCAAGACCCTGTTGAACTTCGGTCACGTAGAATACTGCAAGCCCCAGTTCACTGGTTTGTTGGTGAGACTGATGGCGGGGCAGCTGCGTGGCCTCGGTTGTAGCCTGGTTGTAGCCTCATGCCACAATGTCGCTTGTTGCAGCCGCGCAGGAGAGGAGATGTCGGAGGTGGTGCGGCGCAGTATCGTGCTGGATTGGGGGCCGCCCCCATCGGTTCTTCCTTCCAGTACTCGCTCGGTGGAAGGCAAACTGGCTTGCGTTCCTCTCCAGACTGCCATGGGCTTGTTCTTGCCAACTACATCCATACACAACACTCTACGGGACATGACACTCAGGGACTTGGGCTATGTTATATTTGTGAGCGTCTGTCTGTTTACAGCTATCTTATATGTGCTGTGTATGACTGTTGGTCCACTATTTTGAACCTTGGTCCCAGCAGAACACTGTTTCGTTTGACTGTGAGTCTCTTGGTTCATCCACAGCTTTTGGTTTGAGTAGGTCCAGTATGTTCTAGAAGGCACAGACACGTTAACACAGGTCTTGATGGTGTATTCATTCAGATTCAGAATATTGTCCAGTCCACCGACTCAAAACAATACTATAAGCTCTCCTCCGCCTCCCTCGATCATACCTTCTTGGTTCTCACCACTGGTGTTGTGGTCTTTACTCTGCCTGTGTGCTGGGAGTAGAAGTACAGCCAGGTGATCGGCCCTTCCAAACTGTGGGTGTGGGATGGCACGGCAAGGATTCTTCACGGTGATGTAACAGTGGTCAAGCACGTTGGCTTCTCTGGTTCCACAGGTGATATGTTGGTGACAATTGTTCGGAGACTTCTGCAAGCTGGCTTGGTTGAAATACCCCGCAGTGATAGGGAAGGTGTCCGGGTGCGTAGTTTCATGACTATTGATCAGAGTACTTAGCTCTTCTAGGCCTGCCTGACATGGGCCTGAGGTGGAGTGTACACTTGCCACCAGCACGAGGGCAGGAAACTCCTGCGGCAGACAAAATGGACAGTACTTGACCGCTAGATGTCCCAGGTCGGGCGAGCAGGTCAGAGACAGAACTGCCACGTCTGTGCACCATGGTGAGTTAATCATAAAGCATACGCCACCTCCTCTGCCTTTAAAAGACTAAGCTGTGCTGCTTTGATCTTTCGCCAGCTGGGTAGTGGGGGACTTAAGCCTCTGCATTTCATGCGTTCCTGTAGACAGTGCACCGATCCCACTTACGTTTTCTTATAAAGAACTGCACTTCCTTAAAGAGACCTGATTCTGCTCTCTGGGAGTGGGGCGGGGGGGGGGTGGGTCCCACAATATAACTAGATTTCAGTAGCAATAGATTTTTTTAAGCATCTTAAGAAGATGTCGCCTGCTGAACTACCCATGGCTGTGACTGTGGGTTTCAGCTGTAGTGACTCTCAACGGGAATACTTGATTCCCAGCATAGCTGCACGCAAAGAGTCGCCACTTATTGGCGCCATGACGTTGAGAGTGGGGGAGAGATTTTTAGATCAAAGGAGTGCCTGTGATAGGATGAGTTGAAGTGGCTTAATAGGGGCAGTTACAGCACGAGTGCTGGGACTGTGTAATGGGTTGCGACGGGTAAGGTGGCAGATTATACTCACTCAAAGAGGATAAGGAAAACAAAAAGAAAATGGAAATCAGCTTAGTTTTTCCAGGATGTTCAAAGTTTGTATTATGAGAGGGTCCATGCCAACCCATTAGTGCAGTATTACACCATGTGGATATTTTTGAAGGGTGTACCTCACCCATGCAAAGTTATAAAATCCTCTGGATGCCAACCCAAAACAGCTGCTCTTCCCACTTCCATTGCAACTCTCTCTGTTGTTTCAAACCAAGTAAGACAATGAAGATTAAAATAAAAACAGGAAATGCTAGAAATACTCAGCAGGTCAGGCAGCACCTGTGTGAAGAAAACCAGAGTTAACTTTTCAGGTCAAAGACCCTAAACTATTATTTCTAGCTTTTTCTGTTTTCATCTTAGATTTCCAGTATCTTCAGTTTTCTGTTTAAATTTCAATTCACTAAAGTTGTTTTGGAGAGAATGGGGCACAAACTGGTTAGAGACCAGATGTGACGAGAGACCCAGGCGAGGATACTTAGGACACGTGCTGGAGAATCCGAGACGAGAATCGAGACTGGAATGACGTCAGGTTTGGAAACTAGACGCTAGACGAGAATCCAGAGTTGAGCTGACGACTGAGCATGGCGTCTCAGTTCAGGTGTTCTTTAAATATTAACATCCTGCCGCCAAAGCATGGCTGTCAATTAGCGGGGTGGGCCTGAATCTTTAAAGGGACCACATCAGCTATCCGTATTGCAGAGAGTTAGAGTGTCTGAACCCTGGAGGTTGGGTGTGTGTCGGAACACCAGAGAAAGGTCAGCCTCTGTGTCCTGTACAGACCAGCACTCGATGATGAGAACTTGAACATCAGCGATTAAGTCTGTGTTGGTAATTACTGATATGGTTGCCAAGATAATTTTATACTCAATGACGCAGGGACCCAAGTTCAATCCTGACCTTTGATACTGTCTATATGGAGCTTGCATGTTCTCCCTGTGATCCTGTAGCTTTTGTGTGGGTGCTCTGGTTTCCCCACGGGTTAACGGGCTCAGTAAATTGCTTATAAGTTAAGGTTAAAGGCAAAAAGGATCAAATTAGAGTTGCTGGGAGTGTGTGAAGTAGAGTAGTGTAGGTTGCATTAAATAAGGAAAAGAGGAATGGGAGGTGGGATTATTATCCTTGGAGTTAGAATGGACCTGATGAATTGACTAGCTTTCTCTGTATCAGGGTATAAAATAAGAACGTATACGTTAAATGAGAATGGAAATATTTTCTGACCCCATCCACCCGGCTCCATCTGCCCATCATCTCTCTCCTCATCAGGTTTCACTTATCACCAGCCAGCCCCTGTCTCACCTCTCTGGCTATTTCCTTCCACGCTCTCGGTCTTGCAATGCAAGATCACAACTTGAAATGTCTGCTTCTTGCTGCGGATTCCATCGTCTCCGGTGTCTCCTGGCTCCGCGGAAGTATTTCTCCCTTGAAGTGAAAGTCGTTTTCCGACCTTGCTTCTGGTTTTAGATTGGACTCCACAAGTAAGATCAGCACATGCAGGAAGAACTCGATAAGGAAAAGACGGCCGAGTAGATTGCCCTCGATGCGTCCTCGTACTGCAGACGGACTGACGGGCAGTGAACAGATCTTGGGACAGGTACAGAGTTGGTGGAGGTGTAGGGGAGAAACATATACAGTGAGGTTGTCCCCTTCTGACTCTCCATAGCACAGTGAAGAATACTTTCAGAGCAATCCTTGCAGTTATATGGTTCTGCTCAATACCTTGGACAGTGCGTTGTTAATGTAGTCACAAGAGACTCTGCAGACGCAGGAAATCTTGAGCAACGCACACAATTCTGGAGGAACTCAGCAGGTCAGGCAGCACCGAAAGAGAGGAATAATAGTTAATGTATTGTTTCCTGGACCTAAAGGCATTGTGCCTCATTGGTTCTTGTGTGATCCAACTCAGACTGCCAAATTTTGTCTGGGTAGAATCCAACCGAACAGCATGAGCATCAATTTCTCCATCTTCCGGTAATTTCGCCTCTTCCCCCTTCTCTCTTTTCTCCTTTCCCCATTCTGGCTCCCCTCTTACCCCTATTCTCTACCTCACTGCCCCATCGCCTCGCTCTGATGCCCCCTCCTCCCTTCCTTCTTCCCATGGTCCACTCTCCTCCCCTATCAGATTCCTTCCTCACCCCTTTACCTCTTCCACCTCTCACCCCCCCCCAGCTTCTCACTTTACCCCACCCTCCCCAACCTACCTATCTTTCCTTCTAACCTGGTTTCACCTTTCACTTACCAGCTTTTTAAGGTCGACGGAGCTTGAATGGACTCTGGTCGCTGATGTGGTTCCCCTTAAGACAGCAGAAAAGAGGATGCCGCTCTGGTTTAAAAGTTTGTCTGAGGCAGGGGCTGTTCAAAGGCATTTTCACTCTCTCACTGCTACAGTTGGGAGTTCCCACCTTCTTTAAAAGGGCAACAATTACACCCGGGCCTAAGAAAGCAGGGTGAGCTGTCTTAACGACTATCGTCCAGTAGTACTCACATCTACGGTGATGAAATGCTTTGAGAGGTTGAGTACTGGATCAACTTCTGTCTCAGCAAGAACCTGGACCCACTGAAATTTGCCTATTACTACAATAGGTCGATGGCAGACGCATATTTGCCTATCTCTATAATGCTCTTCACGTAGCCTTGGATCACCTGGACAATAGAAATACCTATGTTAGGATGATGTTTATTGACTACAGCTCAGCGTTTATGATCGTAAATTTCCAGAACCTAGGCCTCTGTACCTCCCTCTGCAACTGGATCCTGAACTTCCTAACTGGAAGACCGCAGTCAGTGTGAATTGGAAGTAATTTCTCCATCTCACTCACAATCAACACTGGTGCACCACAGGGATGTGTGCTTAGCCCACTGCTCTACTCTTTCTACACCCATGACTGTGTGGCTGGGCACAACTCAAATGCCATCTATCAATTTGCTGATGAAACAACTATTGTTGGCAGAATCTTGGATGGAGATGAGAGGGTGTACAGGAGTGAGATATACCAGCTAGTTGAGTGGTGATGCAGCAAAAACATCAGTAAGACCAAAGAACTGATTGTGGACTTCAGAAAGGGTAAGATGAGGGAATACACACCAATCCTCATAGAGGGATCAGAAGTGGAAAGAGTGAGCAATTTCAAGTTCCTGGGTGTCAAGATCTCTGAGGATTTAACTGGACTCAACATATTGAAGCAGCTACAAAGAAGGCAAGGCTGTGGCTATATTTCATTAGGAGCTTGAAGAGATTTGGTATGTCACTAAAGGTACTCACAGATTTCTACAGATATTCCCTAGGTAACTTCTAAGGTAAGGACATGTCAGCACAGCTTTGTGGGCCGAAGGGCCTGTATTGTTCTGTAGGCTTTCTATGTTACTACTGTGGAGACCATTCTATCTGGCTGTGTCACAATCTGATATTGGGGGGGGGGGGGGGCGGTGGTGGCTACTGCACAGGATCGAAATAAGCTGCAGAGAATAGTAAACTTGGTCAGCTCCATCACACGCACAAGCCTCCGTAGTACCCAGGACATCTTCAAAAGGAGCAGTGCCTTGGAAAGGTGGTGTCCATTATTAAGGACCTCCAGCACCCAGGTCATGCCTCGTTCTCATTGTTACCATCAGGTAGGAGGTACAGAAGCCTGAAGGCACACACTCAGTGATTCAGGAACAACTTCTTCCCATCTGCCATTAAATTTCTGAATGGACATTGAACCGACGAACACTACCTGACTACTTTTTTATTTCTATTTTTGATCTACTTATTTAACTATTATATATATACGTCCTGTAATTTACAGTGTTTTCTATTATTATGTACTGCTGCTGCAAAGACAGCATATTACACAACATAAGCTGGTGATATTAAACCTGATTTTCACTCTGATTCCATGGCACTACTTCGCTGTGCCTCATCTGCACTGTTGATATACGGTATTTATTTTGTTGTAACTGATAGTACAATTTCTTTGTCCTGCCACTGCAGTGCTGCCACAAAACAACAAATTTCACAGCATATGTCAGTGACGATAAACCCAATTCTGAAAATCTGAAAGGATCCTGAACGATGGATCGCTTGTACGTGTGTCTGGGGGAGTGGGAGGACAATGGTAATGCAAGGTCAAAGGACAACAAGGTTAACTGATATTATGGTTCAACATCTGGCCCACCAGATCACATTCGCTGCACTCCCTTTCAACTCGCTGTTCCCCTCTCTCTCATACTCACAGGCCAGCAGGCCCTGGATCTGCCATTCCCCTTCCATTTGCAGGGGCATCATTCCTGCACGTTTTCCGTGCAATGGGGCCTCTGCCTCCAGGATATCTTTTAACTCATTGCGACCCTTATTCCCACACTCACTTTCGACTTTGCAGGTTCGTTACTGAGTTTATTCTAAGATCGTGTAGCACTTTAAAAAAAAAAGTGAATTCAAATTATCAATAGGAAGAACATCCAGCAGTCAGGAAAACTACCGGTCCGGAATCACCAAAGTCCCGTGGGGTGACAGATTAGGGGAATTTTACTCTCTTTCATTTCCACTAATTTTCATCTTCAACCTTGCAGGGGCAGTCTACTCCAGGGGTCTGAAACAACCTCTTTCAGGGGGGTACCCAAGTGAGCTTCGAGCACAGATAATGCTCCCAGCTGCCAACTTCAGGTCTTAGACCTTAGAGCTGGGATAATTTCCTAATAAGAATTCCTGAATCATTCCTAGAGTAGTGATCCAGAACTAGAATCAGGTTTATTATCACTGCTTTGTACAATATGACTTGAACTTTGTTGATCTTGTGCCATTAGTATTTCACTCCAAAGCTGGGAGATCCCACTTACCATGAAAAGGTCTAGTAGTCCAATTCTTTGCCACAGAAAAGTGCCACCTGTACAGGAGCAAGGTCAGTGAGTGGCACCAGCTTAGTACTAGTTGAGTATGATGTTCTCCTGAGGGGTTGTCTGTTGGTGGGTCCACAGGTGGTTGTAGGGGCCAGTTGGGATCGACATATTCTGTTGTATTCTGGTTAGTGGTTGAGTCTTTTGGTTGTTTGGTCTCTCCTTTCAAAGCTGCCGCTTGTTCTCTGTGGCACAGGGGAGGTTCAGCTCATGTAGCACAGCTCCCTCTTGAGCAGACTCCCTCCGGGTTTTTCTATTGAGTGCGATGTCTTCACAGTTTTTTGATGTAATGTTGAATTTCTTCAGGCTGATTTTGATGTTCTCATCTTCTTTGCCCACCAGGGGCTCACTGACCTTCCTCTGACCGGGAGTAAAGTATCTGTTTGGGGAGACGTGAGTTTGGCATCCAGGTGACATGACCTATCTATTGCAGTTGGTGTTGCTTTATCGTGGTGGAGATGCTGTTCACGTTGGCCTCCTCCCGTATTCTGGTGTTAGTGTGCCTGTCCTTTCAGCTGAGCCTCAAAATCTTTTGTAAGATTATTTGGTAGTATTGTTCCGGGGCTTTCAGGTGTCTGCTGCAGGTGATCCACAATTTAGCTCCATGTTGGAAGGACGACTGCGCTATAGACCAAAAGTTTTGTTTTGACCTTTTGTGATCTTCAAAGGCTCTTTCCTTTAATCTTGCATAGGCTCCACCAGCATTACTCAGGGGGTGGTTGATCTCTGAGCCAATATCTGCTTTTGAGGAGAGAATACTGCCTTGGTAGGGAACATGGTCTACATTTTCAGGGGCAATATTGTTAACTTTTTTGGAGGGCTGGTTGGGCAGTGACTGATATAGGACCTGTGTCTTTTTTGTATTAATAACAAGACCCAGGGCTTTATATGACTTGTCAAAGGCATTCAGGATACATTGGAAATCTTCTTCAGATTAAGCTGTGGTGGTGTTGCTATCCACATTCTGAAGCTCCATGATAGTGATGGTGAAGACCTTGTCCTTGGCCTTGAACAGGTTGAGGGTGAAAAGCCCATTGTCCATTCTATACACAATCGAGGTTCCCTGTGGCAGGTCTTGGCCGATGAGATGAAGGGTTCAGCAATAGAGATGGCAGACAGGGTGGGTGCAGTGATGCAGACCTGTTGAACCCGTCCTGACAGTGAAGTGTCACAACCACAGATTTGGCAGCACAGTAGATACAGCAATTGTGCTTGTGAATTTGCACGTGTCAGCTAATTATTTAATCGTAATAGTGTTTAACTCCATACTTGTCATCGTAGTGCTTGTTGAAACTTGGACAGAGCACAGCAATGCTTTGCTTTTGTTTTGCATTGGCCTTTCCTGAGAACTTGGACTGTGGAGTCAACTGACTCTGAAGACTCGCGGTATTCATTTAATAATTAGATGTTCTTTTCAGCTGCAGTGTAGGCTTCGTTTCCCATTTGAAAGTTTTAGTTAATGGCCCTGTTATGGCCTAGCGTTTCTTGTTTTATTTTCCTTTGAACACTGTTTGCATTAAAGCTTTGTGATCTATCGGCCTGCTTCAGTGTCTCTCACTCTGCACTTGGGCCATGTCCGAACCGTGGTGACAGTGAAGGGTTCTGATTCAGCACCACTGTTGCTAAGTACTGTGGCTGACATGTCATGTAGTAGCTTCAGTATTCGTAAGTACTTGTCAGGACAGCCACGTTTTGATAGTATACGCCAGAGAGCTTGGCGGTCTATTGTATCAAATGCCTTCATCAAGTATATGAAAGCTAAGTACAAGGGTTGGATTTGTTTGTGACATTTTTCCTGTAATAGGTGTGCTGTGAAGATCATGTCTGTGGTACCTCTAGATGTGCAGAACCAACACTGTGATTCAGGGAGTAATTCTTCAGATTGCAGAAGGGGTCTGTTGTTAAAAATATGGGCAACAAGCACTTTGCCTGCTGTTGACAGAAGGGAGATACCTGTGTAATTGCCGCAGTCTGCTTTATCACCCTTCTTGAATGTGGTCACTATTAGAGCATCCCTGAGCTCAAAGTGCTCTTGTTCCTTTCCCAGACCTTCAGAAGCAAGGCATGTGTGTGATGCAGGAGTGCTGGTCCACCAACTTTGAGGACATCTGCTGAGATCCCATCACAACCAGTGGTTTTGTTGCTTTTCAGCCGTCACGGACCTCTTTGACACTGGGAGGTTCCCCCTATGTCTTCTCTCTGGAGGATTCGGTTAGCAACCCCTAGTTCAGCAGTGCTGTCGTGGTAAAGGAGTTCTCAAAAGTATTCTCTCCATCAATTGTTTATATCCTTCTGATCCTTTAGCAAGTTCTTCCTGTCTTTTTTAGCTTAGGGGAGATAATCTGGTGGAACATGTAACGCACACTGCCATAGTGGCACTGAAGAAACCTTCTGTGTCTCTGAATTTCCAGGTTTTCTCAGTCCACCAAGAATTCATTAGCTCCCTCGCCCTGCACTGGACATTTGACTTGGCTCTGAAGTAAGCTTCTGTTTTGGCCTTTTGCCATTGTCATTCTGCCAGGCACAAAAGGCTTTCCTTTTCTTGGAGATGAGTTGTTCTATCTCCATGTCATTATCAGACCAATCCTAATGTTTTCTGGACTTGTACCCGAGGATGTTTTTGCAGGTTTTGAGGATGGTGGTTTTAAGCAGATCCAAATGTTCTTCGATACCCTTTGGAACTTCCATTGGAAGTTTTCCCCAGGTGAGGCCTGAAGGTGCTTTTGGGTGGCAGTCTCAAGCAGGCTCATTCAGAATCCCACACGGGCAGAGAGTAGACTTTGAAAAGTGGGCTTTATTGGATGCACGGTTGACATGCAGGGTGTTCTTTTATTAAGCTAGCCGCTGCGTATTGTGAGTAAAGTCTGCAATGAGAAAGGGAGCAACGAGTGTGAGACTCGTTCACAGCCCCTGGAAAGGGCAGAGAGCACAGGCAAGACCTGCCTTAAAACAACACCACGGCTTCCCGAAGTGGACACGAGGACTTTGTGTAACTAATGCCGAGTAAGTGGAGCTGAAAGGTACCCACTCTCGTATAGGCCGACGTGTGCATGTCTGTGTGATGCATGCACAGTCACATAAAATGATTTCCTTGCATTTAAATTCTCGAGAATATTTATTTGAGTGCCCTCGCTGCCACAGTAGGATTCTGTTTGTATCTCCAGGCAAGGAATCCAGACCTCTGCTGATCAGTGCAGTAACCTGACCACTGTGCTGCCATTTCTGTGTCAGTGCTGATGATTAATGAATATTAGTCGAGATGCTTGAAGCCTCCTGTGCTGTCCTTCATAGAGTCTTCAGGATCCTTTACAGTCTGCTTACTGGAAAAGCAGTGATCTCATCTAATAGACAGCCACCTATCTCCCTAACACTCTGCAAATAGAGATTCATCTATCCCCTAAATGCAAGGTTCAAATGCCTCAACTCACCCCATCATAACCTTAAAGCCCTATCCCTGCCTCTCTGTAGCACACATAGACAGACACAGCTGTCAAATGGGGCTGGGCCTCGTATGAACAATTAGCCCAATCAACTGAATCAAAAATAGGCAGTGATGCAAAGTGGGATAGTGTCTCCCTTATGAAACCCCACTGAATTTGTTGGCTGCATAAGTCTAGGGAATATACACTCAGGTCCTGCTGAACCCATGAGATTCAGACAGCTCTCCCACCCCAGACCCTGGTTTGTACAGATGCTGTGTAATTTGCCACCCTGTTACAACTCAGTGCCAAGAAACAACAGACAGTACACTGCATACAATTAAAGGAATTATATTTATGAATCTTAACGTAACTAAAGGGTTAGTAAAAAAAAACAAAAGGGTCAGACTCTCTTGGTGGTACTAGATGGAGTGGGTCACATTTTGGCTCTGCTCCGGTCATTTTTCAATTTCCTTACCACCCTTTTATTATCTATATCAAAGGGTTTATAACGCCTTTATATGCTGGAATTCTGAATTTTAATTGACGTAAATGACTACCAGAGGAAGAAAGGCATTAGCCGAAGGCAATGGAAACGGGAAGAAAGAAGGTGTCTTCGAACAACTTAAACAGCTTCAACTCACTTTGCAGGCTATCTCGAATCTTTTAGATGAAAAACTCGATAAGAGATTCGCTGCTTTGGAAGTAATGTTAAAGGAGAACGAAGGTAGACTGGCAGCGCTTGAAAAGGAGAACAAAAAAGAGCAATGGCAAATTTCAGAGCTTACTGAAGCTGGGAAACAGAGATTCCAGGTTGAATTCTTTGGAAAAGAGATTAACTTTGACCACTCATACATTGGAGCAGTATAAAGTCAAGATTATTGCTTTGGAGAGTTGTAGTCACAGACAGAATTTGCGAATGATAGGACTCAGTGAAGGCGTTGAGAGTGGGGACCTTACTAAATTTTTTTTTCAATTCTTAATGGAGGCCTTTGGCTCGAAGGTTTTTTCTTCTACTCTGGTATTCAACCATGCACATCGGGCGTTGAGACCAAAACCATCGAAAGAGTTAAAAACGCGCCCTGTGATTCTTCGATTTCACTATGTGAATACTAAGGAGCACTTAATTCGAATTGCTGGTCAGAAAGGAATCATTGAACATCAAAATCTTAAGTTTCGTCTGGTTGAAGATTATTGTCCTGAGGTAATGCAAGAAAGATTGCGTTTTAAATCGGTGATGTCGGAATTATATCAAAGGAATTTCTGACCAGCTGGGCTTTACCCCGCTCGTTTAAGGGTTGTTCTGCTTGATAAATCATTTAGGTGGTTTAAATCCGTGGAGGACGCACAACAACTTCTCGGAGCATTGTTTGAGCTCGGATGTTTAACAAATTTACTGTTCCTTTATGTTTGTATACATCTGGTTTATTAGTTAATAACCAGCTTATAGATTTGGACATGTTAAGTTCGTAGAGTTTTGCCCTTGGGCTGATTCCCCTGGCACTTTGTTTTGGCGCACGGAGGTTCGTTATGTTTCTATGTTAATGTTCCTTTCTTTTCCTTTATTATTTTACTTTTTCATTTTTAATTGTTCGCTTTAGAAAATTATTAAGACTCTGAATTGGTGATTATTTGTCTTTACTTGAAATATTATTAATATTGAATTCTGTTTCACTTTTTAAGACCTTGTCTTTTAAAATGGTCTGCAAATGGTTGTTTTTTTTCTTAACATGTGTTTGGCATTCCTCTCGCAATATTTTGACTATGGGTGGGTTTTTTTCTTTATCTAAAATTTGGAGACTTGCCCGCAAGAGAGATGGGGGTAGGGAGGTTCTTAGATAGTTTCCTGGCTGTCTATTAGCCAGGTTTTCAATCGTTGTGGGTGGGGGGGAAAGTTTTTAGTTCAGTATTTTTTATTTGGGCTGATTTGAAACTACAAAAATGTCTGTATTGTCATAACTTTCGGTTTCTCTTGAAATTTTTTTCCCTCTTCCTGATTCATGACTTTCCTGTGCAATATGGTTAGCCCTTTACATACTATATGGCACACACAAAAGGCTGGTGGAACACAGCAGGCCAGGCAGCATCTATCAGGAATGACGAAGGGTCTCGGCCCGAAACGTCGACAGTTCCTTATAGATGCTGCCTGGCCTGCTGTGTTCCACCAGCATTTTGTGTGTGTTGTTTGAATTTCCAGCATCTGCAGATTTCCTTGTGTTTTCTCTTTAAACATACTATATGGTTTATTTAAGGAAAATGGATAATATTATTAACTTTGTTTCATGGAACACGAATGGTTTGAATCATCCAATTAAATGGAAGAAGATTTTTAAAGTTTTTCATAGATTGAATGCTCAGATTATTTTTGAGCAGGAGACTAATGAGGAAGGAGGATAATCAGTGTTTTTATAGGTTTTGGAAAAAGCAACAATTTAGTTCTAACTCATCGACCAAAGTGAAAGGCTTTTCCATTTTTATAGACTCCTCGACCTCATTTGTTCATTATGATACAATCTCAGACCCACATGGTAGATTTCTATTAATTACTGGTTTACTTTATAACCAAAAAGTAGTTTTGATTAATATTTATGCACCAAATACTGACTATCCTGAATTCTTTAAGCATTTAATTGTTTCTCTTCCCAGTTTAAATGAATATATGTTAATGGGCAGAGATTTTAATTCCTTTTTAGTTGACTCTGGAATTTTACAAATTTGGAGGTTTTTATATCCTAATGATAAAGAGTTCTCTTTCTTTTCTCATGTACATCATAATTACTCTAGAATCAAATGATTACTTCTTTATTGATTCTTGATTAGTTTCATCTGTCACTGCCTGTGAGTGTGATGCAATCACCATTTCCGATCATGCACATTTAAAATTATCAATTAAATTAATTGATGTAACTTTTAGTACTAGACAATGGAGGTTCAATTTTGCTTCAAGATTTAAATTTTGTTAATTTCATTAAAGAACAGATTGCATTTTTCTTTTCAACTAACTCAACGGAGGAAATTTCCAGTGGGATATTATGGAATACCTTTAAAGTATATATTCGTGGGCAAATTATTTCATACTCTGCAGGATTGAAAAAAAACCGAATTAATAGTGAAATTCGTACATTGGTTGATAAGATTAAAGAAATTGATAAAAAATATTCTATTGCTCCCAATCTGGAGCTTTATAAAGAAAGAGTTGAACTTCAGATGCAACATAGTTTGTTATTAACCTCTCCGATAGAAAACCAATTACTTAAAACTAAGAGTAAATTTTATATACATGGTGATAAATCGGGCAAATTATTGGCTAACCAATTGAAAGCTGCTTTGGCGAAACGTCAGATTAATAAAGTTCGGAGACGGGATGGTATTTTGACGGTTGACCATGATGAAATTAACAAATCTTTTCAAGAATTTTATACCAATTTGTACCAATCAGAATTTCCTGATGATCCTACCATAATGCATGAATTTTTAAGGAAATTGAATATTTCAAAATTACCACCTGATGAACGTTTGGCATTAGATGCACCCATTACTGAGGAGGAAATAAAGAAAGCAATTTTTTCGATGAACTCTGGTAAAGCACCTGGCCCGGATGGGTATACAGCTGAATTTTTAAAATCTTTTTCAGATTTACTTTCTCCCTGGTTATGTAGAATTTTTAAAGATGCTTTATTTGTAGGTAAATTACCACAATCCTTTTATGAAACATCTATTTCTTTAATTCCTAAAGAAGACAAAGATCCCACTGAATGTGCATCATACAGACCTATATATTTGTTGAATGTGGATTCTAAAATCTTTTCCAAAATATTAGCAATTAGATCAGAGAAGGTATTGCCAAAAGTTGTCTTGGAAGATCAGACAGGATTTATTAAAAATCGTTATTCACATTTTAATGTTAGGATATTAATGAACATTGTATACACTACTTCATCTAATACTCCAGAATGTGTTATTTCGCTTGACACCGAGAAGGCGATTGATAGACTTGAATGGGAATATTTATTTAATATACTTGAGAAGTTTAATTTTAGCCCAAAATTTATATCTTGGATTCAATGGATACATCATACACCTTTGGCTGCTGTTTTTACCAATAATCAGAGATCCCTTTTTTTAGGCTTTTTCGAGGTACTAGACAGGGTTGTCCTTTAAGCCCTTTACTATTTGATATTGCCCTGGAGCCCTTGGCAATCGCTCTTTGTGATTCACCCAATATACAGTATTTGGCATTATTCGTCGGAATGGGACGCATAAAGTATCGCTATATGCAGATGTCCTGTTATTAGATATCTCTAACCCAGAAAAATCCATTCCTGCAGTAATAACACTGCTTGCTCAGTTTAGTCATTTTTCTGGTTATAAATTGAATCTTGATAAGAGTGTGCTTTTTCCATTAAATATGCAAGTTCCAATTTATAGACAATCACCATTTAGATTGGTTACTGATTATTTTACTGTATTTATTTGGGTGGTAAAATTACTAAGAAGCATAAGGATCTATTTAAAGTTAATTTTTTTTACCCTTAATTGATCATGTTGAACAACTGTTTACTAAATGGTCCCCATTGTCCTTATCTTTGATTAGTCGAATTAACGCTATTAAGATGATTATTTTACCAAAATTTCTGTATCTATTTCAGGCAGTATCAATTTTCATCCCTGATTCTTTCTTTGATATTATTGATTCTAAAATTTCTTCATATATATGGCAGAATAGAAATCCCAGGATAAGTAAGAAATATTTACAGAGATCAAAAAAGGAAGGCAGTTTGGCTTTGCCGAATCTTAGATTTTATTATTGAGCAATTAATATTCGCTATTTAACGTTTTGGACACAAGAGTTGGATGAAACTCAATGTCCACAATGGGTGAACCTCGAGCGGGAGTCTGTACAAGGGTTTTCACTGTCTTCTAGTTTAGGAGCTGCACTTCCCTTTGCACTTACTAAATTGAATAAACAAATGATAAATCCAGTAACTAAACATACAATACGAATATGGTTTCAATTTCGTAAATTTTTTGGATTGAATAAATTTATCCTGTCAAGTTCTATTATATCTAATTTTTTCTTTCGACCATCTAGAATTGATCAAGTTTTTCTTTTATGGAAAACAAAGGGAATAACATGTTTTCATGATTTATTCATGGATGACTGTTTTATGTCTAGAATGTTATGTCTAGAAACTAGACATAACTAGTTTTATGTCTAGAAACTAGAATGTTACCTGGGTTTCAGCACCTAAGTTACAGGGAAAGATTGAACAAGTTAGGTTTTTATTCTTTGGAGTGTAGAAGGTTGAGGGGGGACTTGATAGAGGTATTTAAAATTATGAGGGGGATAGATAGAGTTGACGTGGATAGGCTTTTTCCATTGAGAGTAGGGGAGATTCAAACAAGAGGACATGAGTTGAGAGTTAGGGGGCAAAGGTTTAGGGGTAACATGAGGGGGAATTTCTTTACTCAGAGAGTGGTAGCTGTGTGGAACGAGCTTCCAGTAGATGTGGTAGAGGCAGGTTCAGTATTGTCATTTAAAGTAAAATTGGAAAGGTATATGGACAGGAAAGGAATGGAGGGTTATGGGCTGAGTGCGGGTCAGTGGGACTAGGTGACAGTAAGCATTTGGCACGGACTCGAAGGGCTGAGATGGCCTGTTTCCGTGCTGTAATTGTTATATGGTTATATGGTCTTTTGAACAGTTGTCTAATAAATATAATTTGCCTAGATAACACTTTTTCAGATATTTACAGATTAGAAACTTTCTGAATGCTACTTTAGTTACCTTTCCAATATTGCGTCAAATTGAAGTTTCAGAAATTTTTTTAAGTTTAATTCCATATCAGAAGAGTTTAATAGCATTTATTTATGATTTAATTATGAAAATACGCTTAGGTACTTCTGATAAAATTAAGAATGAGTGGGAAAGGGAACTTCAAATATCTTTATCTACAGAGAAATGGGAGAAAATTCTTCAACTAGTTAATACTTCATCAATGTGTGCCAGACAAGCTTTGATACAATTTAAGGTGGTTCATAGGCTCATATGTCCAAGGATAAGTTAGCTTGTTTTTACTGCCATATAAATTTTGTTTGTGATTGATGTAATTCTGAAGTAGTTTCCTTGACACATATGTTCTGGTCTTGTCCTCTCCTAGGAAAATATTGGAAAGATATTTTTGATATTATTTTAGTAGTTCTGCATGTTGATGTACAACCTCATCCTATTACTGCAATTTTTGGACTACCAGTGATAGACTCCAGTCATTTATCCTCATCAGCTTGTCGTTTAATTGCATTTGTTACATTAATAGCCAGATTGTCCATTTTACTTAAATGGAAAGATTCTAATCCCCCTACCACATTTCAATGGTTTTCCCAAATGATAGCATGTTTAAACTTGGAAAAAATTTGGAGCAGTACTATGAAATCTTTGGTTAAATTTGAAGAAACTTGGAGGCCATTTATTCAATATTTTCATATGATGTAAACTGACCCTTTCTGATTCTTTTTTTAGTAATTTTTTTGCTCAGGTATAGAGAAGCGGAGTTAATGACAAATTATAATTTTAGCCGATGAAATATGGCAGCCCAATCTTTGTTTTTTTTTTAGTTTAGCTTTTTTTTAGTTTAGGGTTTTTTTTTCCTCTCTTTATAAAATATCTTTTTCATGGTTAGTTACTAAGAGATTGGGAGGCTAAACTACATTTGTTACTTGGAATCTGTGTACATGTTAATCATTATTAATGTAATCATGATCTCTTTGTATTATTATCATTATTGCTATGTTTACTAATTTGAAACTTAATAAAAAGATTGAAGAAGAAAAAGAAAACAGAAGTGTCTATTATAATTAAACAGTCAAATGTGCACAAGTCCCCCACTGGGTTGAATCCTATGACCTGTTCTCTCCAGCTTCTTCCCTCTTCATCTCCAGTCAAACAAAGGGCCCAGCTCACATTCCACAGCACCCATAGCCCAAACACTGCTTCTACAGAAAGACCACTACGTAAGCAGTGAAACGTTTCCCGGGGTGTTACACATATTTTGCACCATCAAGCACAGTCTGATTCTGCTCTGCTGGTGCTTGAGCTGACAAATTCATCCAGAACTGGACCTAGTTTAAGAGCAGTAGAAGTAAATTACATTGGAAAACCAAAGTTCAAAGTAAATTTATTATCAAAGTACATATGTCACCATATAAATCCTGAGATTTATAAATCCAGGGAAGGTGGGATCTGTTCCAAAGGGACGGTTTACACCTGAACTGGAGCGGTACTAACATTCTTGCAGGGAAGTTTGCTAGTGCTTCTTGGGGGGGTTTAAACTAAATTTGCAGGGGGCGGGGATCCAGAATGAGAGAGAGGATAGCAAGAGGAAGAATGAAGGACAGGTGGGGACTACACGGTTCCAGAATATTAAGTGTGTAGTAGAGAAAGGTGAGGTGGAACAAGTGATAAGGAGGATACATGTACAGAGGGATGGTCTGACGGAACATGGAGTTAAATGTGCAGAAAGAATAAGTAAATTTAGGAAGGACAACAAAATTCTAGGGGCGTATAGCCCAATGGGAGTTCGGGGAGCTGGGTTAAGCACAATAGGCAGCGATTCAAACAGAGAGAGGAGAAATGGGCTAAAAATTCTATATTTGAATGCACGAAGTGTCAGAAATAAGGCGGATGAGCTTGAAGTTCAGGTGCGAATGGGTAACTATGATGTTGTTGGGATAACGGAGACGTGGCTGCAGAGAGATCAGACCTGGGAAATGAATGTACAAGGGTATACGTGCTATCGTAGGGACAGAAATGTGGGCAGAGGGGGTGGGGGTGGCCCTGTTGGTGAGGAATGAGATTCAGTCCTTTGCAAGGGGGGACATAGGATCAGGAGAAGTAGAGTCTGTATGGATAGAACTGAGGAACAGTAAGGGCAAAAGGACCCTAATGGGTGTTGTCTACAGGCCACCAAACAGTAGCATGGATATTGGGTGCAAGTTGAATAGGGAGTTAACACTGGCATGTGGCAAAGGTAATGTCGCAGTAGTTATGGGGGATTTCAACATGCAGGTGAACTGGGAGAAGCAGGTTGGTGCTGGACCCCAGGATAGGGAGTTTGTAGGGTGCCTACGGGATGCATTCTTGGAACAGCTTGTACGAGAGCCGACCAGGGACGAGGCTATTCTGGATTTAGTGTTATGTAATGAACAGGATTTGATAAGCGATCTTGAAGTAAAGGAGCCATTAGGAGGTAGTGATCATAATATGATGTTTTTATCTGCAATTTGAGAAGGATGAGGGCAGCTCGGAGGTGTCAGTGTTGCAGTTGAACAGGGGAAACTATGGAGCCATGAGGGAGGAGCTGGCCAAAGTTGACTGGACGGATAGCCTAGCAGAAGTACAGTGAAACAGCAATGGCAGGTATTCTTGGGAATCATGCACAAGGTGCAAAATCAGTTCATCCCCTGGAGAAGGAAGGATTCAAAGGGGGGAAAGAGGCCACAGTGGTTGACAAAGGAAGTCAGAGATTGCATAGCATTAAAAAAAAGGAAGTATGACAGTGCTAAGGTGAGTGGGAGGACAGATGATTGGGAAGTTTTTAAGGAGCAACAGAACTTAACTAAAAAGGCAATACGGGGAGAAAAAATGAGGTACGAACGCAAGCTAGCCAGGAATATAAAGGAGGATAGCAAAAGCTTTTTTAGGTATGTAAAGAGAAAGAAGATAGTTAAGAACAATGTTGGGCCCTTGAAGAATGAATTGGGTGAAATTGTTATGGGAAACAGAGAAATGGCAGAAGAATTTAATAAGTACTTTAGATCTGTCTTCACTAAGGAAGACACAAGCAATCTCCCAGATGTATGTATGGGCCAAGGATATAGGGTAACAGAGGAAATGAAACAGATTGACATTAGGAAGGAAATGGTGATGAGTAGACTGATGGGACTGAAGGCTGACAAATCCCCAGGTCCAGATGGTCTGCATCCTAGGGTACTAAAGGAGGTGGCCCTGGAAATTGCGGATGCATTGGTAATCATTTTCCAATGTTCCTTAGATTCAGGATCAGTTCCTGAGGATTGGAGAATGGCTAATGTTATCTCACTTTTTAAGAAAGGAGGGAGGGAGAAAACAGAGAACTATCGACCTGTCAGCCTGACATCGGTGGTGGGGAAGATGCTAGTCCATTATTAAGGATGAAATAGTGGCATATCTAGATAGCAGTGATAGGATTGGGACGAGCCAGCATGGATTTACCAAGGGTAAATCATGCTTGACTGATCTGTTGGAGTTTTTCGAGGATGTAACCAGGAAGTTAGATGGGGGAGATCCAGTGGATGTAGTGTACCTCGATTTTCAGAAGGCATTTGATAAGGTCCCACATAGGAGATTGGTGGGTAAAATCAAAGCTCATGGCATTGGGGGGAAGACATTGACATGGATAGAAAACTGGTTGGCAGATGGAAAGCAAAGGGTAGCGGTGAATGGCTGTTTCTCAGAATGGCAGGTGGTGACTAGTGGGGTGCCACAGGGCTCAGTATTGGGACCACAGTTGTTTACGATTTACGTCAATGATTTAGATGAAGGCATTGAGAATAACATCAGCAAATTTGCTGATGATACTAAGCTGGGTGGCAGTGTGACATGTGATGAGGATGTTAGGAGAATTCAGGGTGACTTGGATAGGCTGGGTGAGTGGGCAGATACTTGGCAGATGACGTTTAATGTGAATAAGTGTGAGGTTATCCACTTTGGGAGTAAGAACAGGAAGGCAGATTATTATCTGAACGGTGTAGAGTTAGGTAAGGGAGAAATACAAAGAGATCTAGGAGTCCTTGTTCATCAGTCACTGAAGGTGAATGAGCAAGTGCAACAGGCAGTGAAGAAGGCTAATGGAATGTTGGCCTTTATTACAAAGGGAATTGAGTACAAGGGCAAGGAAATCCTCTTGCATTTGTTCAGAGCCCTGGTGAGACCACACCTGGAGTATTGTGTACAGTTTTGGTCTCCAGGGTTAAGGAAGGACATCCTGGCTGTAGAGGAAGTGCAGTGTAGATTCATGAGGTTAATTCCTGGGATGTCTGGACTGTCTTACGCAGAGAGGTTAGAGAGACTGGGCTTGTACATGCTAGAAAAGGAGATTGAGAGGGGATCTGATTGAAACATATAAGATTATTAAGGGATTGGACAAGATAGAGGCAGGAAATATGTTCCAGATGCTGGGAGAGTCCAGTACCAGAAGGCATGGTTTGAGAATAAGGGGTAGGTCATTTAGGACAGAGTTAAGGAAAAACTTCTTTTCCCAGAGAGTTGTGGGGGTCTGGAATGCACTGCCTCGGAAGGTAGTGGAGGCCAATTCTCTGGATGCTTTCAAGAAGGAGCTAGATAGGTATCTTATGGGTAGGGGAATCAAGGGATATGGGGACAAGGCAGGAACCGGGTATTGATAGTAGGTGATCGGCCATGATCTCAAAATGGCGGTGCAGGCTCGAAGGGCCGAATGGTCTACTTCTGCACCTATTGTCTATTGTCTATTGTCTATTAACTTTCTTGTGGGTATACTCAATAAATCCAGAATAGAATAACCATAATATAATCAATGAAAGACTTGGGCATTCAACCAGTGTGCAAATAACAAAAATAAATAATAATAAATAAATAAGCAATAAATATTGAGAGCATGAGGTGGAAAGTCCTTGAAAGTGAGTCCATAGGTCATGGAAACAATTCAGTGAGGGGAAAGTGAAGATGAATGAAGTTATCCCCCCTGGTTCAAGATCCTGATGGTTGAGGGGTAATAACTGTTCCTGAACCTGATGGTGTGAGTCCTGAGGTTCCTGTACCTTCTTCCGGATGGCAATAATGAGAAGAGTGCATGACGATGTGGTGGGGGTCCCTGGTGATGGATGCTGCTTTCCTGCAACAACATTTTGTGTAGATGTGTTCGATGGTGGGGAGGGCTTTTCCCATGATGGACTGGGTCGTATCCACTACTTTTTGCAGGACTTTCCATTCAAGGCCATTGTGATGCAGCCAGTCGATATACTCTCCACTACACATCTATAGACATTCTGGATGGCATGCAAAATCTATAGACATGACATTTTGGATGTCATGCAAAATCTTCACCAACTCCTAAGGAAGTAGAAACACTGCTGTGTTTTCTACATAATTGAACTTATGTGCTGGGCCTGGGACAGTCCTCTGAAATAAACCGAGAACTTTATTCCATCTCTGTATTTCACAACGAACACTTGATGATACCAGAATAGTGAAGCCAATTGCTGGTCCAAAGAAAATATAAAATTATTCATTAAAACAAAGTAAAAAAAAATTGATTGACGCTGCAGTAGAATATAAATCAATTATGCTGTAAAATTTTTATAAGCTGGTTGTTGGTGCTGGACACACAGACTATTGGATTACTCTCAGTAATAACCCAGTACACTTTTAATTTGTTTTTTAGATGCTAGACAGTTGTTCAATAAATTTTCTGGTGAATCAGCCGGGGATGAGGGTCAGGTTGGGGGTGAGAAATTTGGCCTTAATGAGTTTTAAAGGGGTCCCATTGAGTTCAAGAGGAGAGTGAGAACAGCTTTAAGACGAGATGATCGAGGGCTGGAGCCTGAACTTCGAGTCCTGGCTTCAGTTCTTTGTTCACCATGGTGTCTCTCGGTTGCCGGAGATGCTCTGGTGTTCATCGCCACACTAGGGTGGAATCAAATTCTGGATGGAAGTCTTGGTTTTGCTTCAAGTGGAGTGCTTGTAGGAAGGCTTTTGTGGGACATCTTTTAACCATGTCGAAAGATGAGTCCTGGTGAGCTTAAGGGCAGCACAGAAACTGGGACCCTGGTGATCTTAAAGGAAGCACAGGCACCAGGAGTAACTAACCCAGATATCAAAATATTGGGATTCATTGGATTATTGAACTTTTACTGTATATTGAGGATATGGATGTCTGTACAGCAATCAGTTCTTCATGAAAGTGAAAACAAAAATAAAAAACTGCAGATGCTGGGAATCTGAAATAAAATCAAAAATTCTGGAAACATTCGGAAGGTCAGACAGCATCAGTAGAAATAGTAACAATATTAACATTTCACGACTAGAATAGATGAAGGCTCTCGGAACTGAAACTTAAATCTGTATTTAATTCCACCGATGCTGGCTGACTTGCAGAGTGATTCCAACGTCTTCTGAATTTTTAAAAATGCAATTCTCAAATGCAATCATGGCATAGCTTAGAAGTGTTGTGAGGAAGACACCATAGGTGAGCCGAAATGCGGAGCCACATGACAGATTAAGTTTTACACAGAAAAATGCAGCAAAGAAAATCAAAATACACCAGAAGGCACAATACCAAAATGATGAAGTAATCAAGAGATCTGGGGGCATCTGCACGTCTTTGGAATGGGGTCAGACTGAGGAGGCAGACTGAAAAGCATATGGGATCCTGATATTTATAGATAATGGCATAGAGTGGAGGCATAGAGCACTACAGCACAGAAACAAACCCTGCTCGTCTGAGCTGAACTGTTATTCTGCCTGGTCCCATCAACCCACAACTGACCATAGCCCTCCATACCCCTCCCATCCGTGTACTTATCCAAACTTCTCTTAAATGTTGCAATTGAGCCTGTACCCACCACGTCTGCTGGCAGCTCTACACTCGCACCACCCTCTGAGTGAGGAAGATACCCCCCAGATTCACCTTTCACCCTTAACTATAACCTCTAGTTCCAGTCTCATCCAACCAAGGTGGAAAAAACCTGTTTGGATTTACCCTATCCATTCCCTACGTAACTTTGGAAATAATGGAATACTTTTAAAGGGATTCTTTGCAGTGCTCAACAAAAGTATATTCCAGTCAAAAGCAAGTGTGTGGGGAGAGCCAGCCTTGGATAACTAAGGAAATAAAGGGTAGTATCAAATTAAAAGCTCATGTACAAAGTCGCAAAGAGTAGTGGGAGACTGGAGGTTTGGGAAAACTTTAAAAAGCAACAGAGAACAACTAAACAAGAAATAAGGAAAGGGAAGATAGAGTATGAAAGTAAATTAGCACAAAATATAAAAACAGATAGCAAAAACTTTTTATAAATATGTGAAAAATGGTGAAAGATTGCAGCATGCTATTGTGCAGAGGGACTTGGGAGTGCTTGTTCATGAATCGCAAAAAAGTTGACTTGCAGGTGCAACAGGTTATTAAGAAGGCAAACGGAATGTTGGCCTTCATTGCTAGAGGGATCGAATTCAAGAGCAGGGAGGTCACGCTGCAACTATACAGGGTACTGGTGAGGCTGCGCCTGGAGTACTGTGTGCAGTTCTGGTCTCCATACTTGAGGAAGGATATACTGGCTTTGGAGGCAGTGCAGAGGAGGTTCACCAGGTTGATTCCAGGGATGAAGGGGTTAACCTATTAGCAGAGATTGAGTCGCCTGGGACTATACTCTTTGGAATTCAGAAGAATGAGAGGGGATCTTATAGAAACATACAAAATTTTGAAAGGGATAGATAAGATAGAAGTAGGAAAGTTGTTTCCATTGGTAGGTGAGACTAGAACTAGGGGACATTGCCTCAAGATTCAGGGGAGAAGATTTAGGACGGAGATGAGGAGAAACTGTTTTTCCCAGAGAGTGGTAAATCTGTGGAATTCTCTGCCCAGGGAAGCGGTTGAGGCTTCTTCACTAAATGTATTTAAGATACAGTTAGATGGATTGATACATAGTAGGGGGATTCAGGGTTATGGGGAAAAGGCAGGTCGATGGAGCTGAGTTGACAGACAGATCAGCCATGATCTTATTGAATGGCGGGGCAGGCTCGATGGGCCGGATGGCCTACTCCTGCTCCTGTTTCTTATGTAAAAGGAAACGGTCAAGAACTGTAAAAGGTACAATCATATTAGATACGGAGAAATTGTTCACAGACATACAGTACAGAGGCAGACACATACCGCTAGGGAGCAGAAGACATTTGCACAGTACTGTAACAACTGCCAGAAACACAAATTTCATGACATTATCTGAGTGATGATAAACTTGATTCTATTATAGGTCTCTACTGGGAGAGGGGAAAGTGGCAGGAAGAGAGGAATCATGGTTTGGAAAGGGGGAAGGGAGGCTAAAACACCAGAAAGAGAGCAAACACCAGAGAGAATGATCAATTAACCAATTGCTTGGAATCAAATGACCTTGCCTGGCATCTCAGGGCAGACCCATCCCTGCCCCGGCAATCCTTCTCTGCTATCTGTCCCACACCCCTCCCACCGCGCTGTACCCTCACCATTCCCAACATCTTTCGTTTCCACAAACTCGCTCTCTATTCCACGTTGACAAAGACAGTACAGTGCGAAAGTCTCAGGCACCTTAGCTATATATATGCGCCTGAGACTCCTACACAGCACTGTAGAATGAAGGCAAAAGAACTAAGAGTGGGCATAAAATAAAACTTTTAGTGGTTAGAAGTGTAATACAGAAAAAGTATAGGATGAAGAATCAAAAGTGGCCTTCAAAAGATACCTAAGTGTCTGAAAGGAATGAATTTCTGGGGCTTTGGGCAGTCTGACTATAGAGTTATTACCTCTGGGGCAACAGAGTGGTGTGCCTAGTAAAGTCTCTACCATGCAGCACCGAGATCCAGGTTCAATTCTGCCCTTGGGTGCTGTCTGTGTGGAATTTCCACTTTCTCCCTGTGTCTACTTGGGTCTCCTCCCATATCTCAAAGACATGCTGGTTGGTAGGTTAATTGGACACTGTAAATTACCCCCAGAGTGTAGATGAAGGATGGAATCAGGGGAGAGTTGAAGAGATTGTGGAAGATTTAAAAAGAGTGTGTGGTGAAGAATTAGAGTGGAATGGGTGGTTAATGATAGCATGTCTGAATGGGTCAAAGGGTTTACTTCCACACTGTTTGTCTGTATGGAAAATTTGATGATGGGACTAAACCTTAGAGAAAAATACATCTAACTCATGGAAAACACCACCTTAAAATTGACCTGTCTCTATTCCCCACCCCATGCAAAGAATGATGACAATCTTCAAATAAACTTTCAAAACTGAAAGCAGGAGTCACACAAGCAAGACTAACCCAAGGGCACAATCGAGGTGGTTTCTCCGCAGACCTCCTGGGATATGAGTGCAGAATTTCCAACTCAAAAATGAGTTGACAGCAAGGATTAGTTTAATCAAGCAGCTCCTGGTGATTGGAAGCTTATTTGGGCACAGGTGGTATCAGCAAGTGGCAGGGATTTGTGTCAATCCATCGTCACATTTTGAATTATGAAAGTCGTACTTTGGGAGCAAGCCTTCAGAAAAACGCAATGAAAGTGCAGATTGATTTCTTGCACAGGTGGGAATAAGCTTCTCGAGTGATTGCCAGGATGGGCTCTGTTCAGAGTCAGAGAGATGTTCATGTGAGTTGGACTTACAGTTAAGAGTTAAAGTTATATTTCAACATTAGAATATGGTGGTCAAATCAGTAATAATGACTTGTAATAACATAGCATATAATTCTGTGACTTTGTGACATATTGTTATTATTTGTAGTGGTTTATGTTTTACTAGTTGTAGTGTTAATTCAATTTTAACAAACTTTTAAAAGAGTTTCGGCTGCACTGCTTTGTGAACCTCAACTGGTTTTCCCCTACCCAGATGAGCTCAGGACAATAGGGAATAGATATAAGGAACAACTTATTAAAAGGACAAATGGCGTCCTTTGTTATACTTTCCCTGTGATTGTCAGGACGGTTTAACATTAACATCAAAATGAACAACAGTTTCACTCACTTACTTACCCTCATTGTTGGAGAGTAGTACATAATCTGTGGAAAGATGGAATGGATCCCAGTGTTCAGAAGGTAGGAACAATTTTCTGTGTCAACAAACCATGCCCCACCTTCGTTTTTCTCCACTGGAATCACAGCTTGAAAAACTGAGTAAAAAAATCTCTGCTTTCCGCCATCTGGTTACAGTAACTGACTGACTACAAATCAGGGCCCCCAATGGATTTCATAGTTCAGATGTTAGCAACAATAAGTATCCTTACTGTGCTAGATTATGTATGTGCTAAATGTTAAATCATTAGATTCTCTGTTCTGTAATGAACTGTTAAATTTTAAAATGATAAACTGTGTATATCACTTTGTGACTTTGTATATTGCCCCTGGTCTAAAGTGTGAAAGGTTTACCATTATTGCAAAGATCACTCGGCTTTGAAACAGGTTGGTCGCCTGAAATAAATTGTGCCAAAGATTGTCATAACTCCAGCTCCTCTGAATCTCAACATAATCTTTTTGAACGGTTCCTGATTTGCAAATAAGCACCTTACTTTATACAGTTTGAACTGGAATTTCAAATGTTGAAAATTGTATTTTGAATTGTATTCAATTAGCTAGTGAATTCTGTATAATGAAACCTCTCAACCACCTACTGTTATGGTATTTAATGTACACACTGGGGTGAAGCAGACAGCGCCATATGGATCAGACAGCTAGTATTCAGTTCTCAGGTGTAGAAGGAATCCTCATAGTTCATAGAATTATACATCTCCACAGCAACACGGTTGACAATAGGAAACCAAGGCTATTGGGAAGCATTGGTGATTTCTTTATTGTAGATTTTTAATCAAACTTCCATTGTCAACCCTACCTGGATACCCAGCCATTTAACTGTCCGTGAAATCAGACCTGTTTGCTTCTTTGCTTCCGCTGTTTGCATTTATTCATAATCCATTCCTCAAATTAGTATATCTAGCAAAATGTTAGCAAGCTTAAACACTTGGTGGAATAAATAGAACAAAATAAAGACAAGAATTCTGCAGATGCTGGAATTTGTTTTGTGGCTTTACACAATGCTCTGGTCTAAAGTAAGAAAGATTTACCAGCATTGGGAAAAACAGACAGCTGTGAACCAGCTCAGTTGCCTGAAATAAATACAGCTAAGATTTGTCTTAAGTCTTGCTCCACCAAAAATCCACTGATAATTGTTTCTTAAACTTCTAAGTGTTTAGTAAAAAGGGAGCTTTTAAATCCTGAAAGGTGGAAATTCCACAAACAGGATCAAGTGAATGTGCTGTCTCTCAAATGATGGACATTACTTCTGTTGTCTAGTTGCTCCTTCTGTTCATGAAGAAGCTTCTCCAATTGCCATTTACTGTAACGGTTTGATGAACTTGGATTATATTTGGAATGTTAGTACGTGTGGTGTCTGCACTGTAGTCGCGGGAAGTGGCACCACTCGGATTCATGCCCATGGCCTTCCACACTTTGAGTGGAGAGCTGCCAGGCAATAGCTTTCTCAGCAGGATTTTGGGAATCGGTCCAAGGAATGTGGATCTGCTGCCAGACAACTTCAGGAAAGAATGAGGGGCAGCCAGTGAGCAGGGGAACCCTCTCTTCCACCACAGACAAAGATAGCAGAGTGAGAGCTCGCACTCTTTCTCTCTGCAAGAAGACCAGCAAACATTCATTGTGATTATACTGTTTTCACAACAAATATATAATACCCCTGTATATGAAATTCTGCTTCCTGACATCTCATTGATTTAGCTTCTGTTGCATTGTAAATTCTACAGTTGCAAATGCTTCATATAGTAAAAACGGAATTTCTGTTTTGAAGTGTTTTCTTCCTCTCAGGGTATTTCGAGTGGGCAGATTTAAACTGGAACTCAGGATCAAGGTGTGGGTGGGAAGGGTTGCAGAGGGATGAATTTATATCTTGACGAGGAATGCAAGTGGGTGTCTGAGCGTCCACATAGTACAAGACCAGAACCTCCCCGGTGCCCTCTAATCAAGACTGTGAATATATTTGATGTCACTTCTCCTCGGCCAGCTCATCGGCACAGTGTGGAGAGCTGCTGCAATGCAGCTCCCACTCACAGCCTGGGTTCCATCCTGATCTCTGCCTGGAATCTGAACGTTCTCCCATGTGGAATTCCTCTGGGTGCTCCAGTTTTCTCTGACATGCCAAAGGTGTTTGTGTTGGTAGGTTATACGGCCACAATAAATTGCTCCTGGTGTGTAGGTGGGTGGTACAATTGATGGGGATGCAGGAATATGGTTTACAGAGATAGTTAGTGAGGGACAGAATGAGCTCTGTGAATTGGTATAGTCTTAATAGGTCACTTGGAGTATTGTGAGCAGTTCTGGGCCCTTTATTTAAGAAAGGAATTGCTGACATTGGAGAGGGTCATGAGAATGATTCCAGGCTTATCATATGAGGAGTGATTGATGGTTCTGGGCCTTTACTTTCCAGAATTTAAAAAAAATGAGGGGGGATCTCATTGAAACCTATTGGACACTAAAAGGTCTAGATAGAATATCTGTGGAGAGGATGTTTCTTATGGTGGGGAAGTCTAGGACCAGAGGGTGCAGCCTCAGAATAGAGGGATGTCCATTTAGAACAGAGATGAGGAGGAATTTCTTTAGCCAGAGGGAGGTGAATCTGTGGAATTCATTGCCACTAGCAGCTGTGGAGGCCTAGTCATTGGGTGTAATTAAGGCGGAGGCTGATAGGTTCGTGATTAGTCGAGAAAGGTTACAGGGAGAAGGCGGGAGGATGGGGTTGAGAGGGAGATGGATCAGTAATGATGAAGCGGTGGAGCAGGCTCGATGGGCCAAATGGCTTAACGCTGCTCCTTTGTCTTTCTGGTCTAACTGGAAGGAAGAAAATGTAGAAATACGGAATATCTAGTGGTAAATCGGCAGTGCTTGCTACACATTTACTACTATCTGTCCACAGACTTGAGCAGTTTTCTTAGAGAACACTCACTGTACAGCATGGAGCTGAGTTGCAACAGTGTGTTGGCTCCTCAACCAACCCTCACAGAAGTCTACTGAGGGTGAACTGGAACATCTTAATTCATTGTGGAATTATGAACAGAAGTGAAAGAAAGGTGGGGGGGTGAACAATGCAAGAGTACTAACATTTAGATTTTTTTTTTACAAAACTGAAACTATAATTCAGAAAGAAGGAATATCTAAGTGTAATATAAAACCCTGATAATCTTATACCCTCGGCATTTGGTAGTGCTGGACTGATAGATGTTTTGGACCTTTGGATGTTATTTCTCATAGAATTATACTTACTGCCCGTTACCCCACTGGCATTTGGGGCAGCAATGAAGTTCCTCCATCTCTGGCGGTGTTCAGTGTCACCGCATCAGTAGCTTCCTCTCGGTTTTCACTACTGTTGGCTGGAGACTCAGGAATACCGTCACACTCAGATGTAGAAGGAATCTTCATTGTTCATAGAATTATACAACACAGGCTCAACAGCCCAGCTTGTCCATATTGATTGAGGTTCCTTCCAGAACTGGAATCACTTGCTTATGTGCCTTCATTATTTTCCTGAACATGTACCTGTGTGAATGCCTTTTACATGTTGTAATCATACTCACCCACTTCTACCATCTCCTCTGGTAACTTGTACCATGTACCCAAGTGGAAAAACCCATCACTTGGGGTCCCCTTTAAATATTTTCCCTATCGTCTAAAACCTATGTACTGCAGTTTAGGACTCCTCTACCCTGGGGTGGCAAGTGCTCTTTCCTTCTATTAGCCTGCAGGTCACCCCTGGGCAATGTGCAGTGCCTGCTTAGTCCACACCACCCTCACCACCCCGATCAGGATCATGTGAAGCCATGGGAGCAGGTGGTGGATGGTCATATGGGCAGCTGGTGCACATCACAAATCGTGGTTATGCGACCACTGACACCAGGCAGACAATCTCTGGAGAGTATTGATAATGGCCGGGGGGGTGAGGGGGGGGGTCACCTGTCTTGTAAAGACACTGCCAGGGAGAAGGCAATGGGCAAGCCACTTCTGTAGAAAAGTTTGCCAAGAACAATCATGGTCATGAGACCATGATCGCCCACATCATTAGACATGGCATATGACGACGATGACCCTGGGGAAAAAGACTATGGCTGTCCAGCTTATCTATGTCCCCCATCATTTTAAATACCTCTGTAATAAGATCACCCCTCAACCTCTTACACTTCAGGGGGAGAAAAAATCAAGCTTATTGCGCCTCTCCTTGTAACTCAAGCCCTCCAGTCCTGGTAAAATTCCTGCTTAATTTTTTGCATCCTTTCCAGCTTAATGACATCCTTCCAGGGGAAGGCAATCAGAAGTGCACAGAATACTGCATGCACTTTTGTATCAATACCCCACTTACATTTTCCTGTGAGAAGATAATGTGTGTAACAGCAAAATAAAGCATAGAGGGAGTATGGGGACCACGGTCCCAGTGAGTAGAAAGGGAACGTGTATTGAACCAGATGCCAAAACGTATTTGTAAGTAGCCCGAGTTGTACATCTGTAAATAATCAATGTCTAACTGGTTTGAGGGACTAGTAATTTCAGAATATACCCCCTTTAGAATGGGGATGAGGAGATTTTTTTTAGCCAGAGGGTGAATCAGTGGAATTCATTGCCACAGACAGCTGTGGAGGCCAAGTTATTGGGTACATTTAAACCAGAGCTTGATAGGTTCTTGATTAGTGAGGGTGTCCAAGTTGCAGGGAGAAAGCAGGAGAATGGAGTTCAGAGGGAAAATAAATTAACCATGATGGAATGGCAGAGTAGAATGGGTGGGCCAAATGGCCTAATTCTGTTCCTATGCCTTACGGTTGCTTTGCACCAATTATAATGTTATTTAAACTTCACATAGCTGAATGCATGAAGCCCTGTTTTATTTGGCTAGTTTAACAGGTTAGTTGGTGCTAAGACCGGCAACTTTACTTTCTTACCCCCGAGTGTTGAACTTTGAGCATGACGTGATTCTGCTGTGGAGAAGTTGTTCCTGCATTTAATAGTGTGTCTATGCTGGAGGATGCTGTCTGGTTCACACTAGATTAATAATGAACACAGATAGCCTCTCCATTTATTATTCAAGCAAAATCAGGGCCAATATATTTCAGAAAAATTATTCAGATGCTTGCAAATGCTTTTGTTTCTGGCATGTGGTGCCTCGGGAGTGAGGGGTGTTACATTGGCAGAATGAGTAGAATGCTGTGTGGGTTATCACGTAGGTGGAGTTTAATGCAAAAGACTGAAAATTCATCTTGAATTTGACGGTGACTGCAGCTTTAATTTACACTTCTGACTATTGTTTTCAGAGGTTGCATTATTATCCTGACACATGCCATGCTGCCTACCTGAAATTAGTCAGTCGTGATTTAGGTACTCACTTTGAGCAGAGCAGCAAAAAGCTTTTGCTTCACTGGAAAGGAAAGTGAACATGTTATTCCCGATCGTGATTACCTCTATTAGGTAGTGTGGGTGGAAAGTGATTTCAGAAGTAAATTAACCTAATGTAACGCATTCGGTTCCTTTCAACAATGCTGGAGATTGGCGGTGGGGGGGGTTAAGATATCATGTCAAACTCTGCCTGCAGAGGGGAGCTGACCTTCCCCTTCCAATAGTAATGACTTTATTTTCTGAAAATGTGGGGATTAACAGTGTAGTGGTCATGTTGTCAGGCTAGTAAACTTTTTAACTGGTCAATATTCCAGAGACTTCTGATTTTAGGACCTACTACAGCAATTGAAGAATAACCTGCAATTCAGTAATTTACCTACTCTGATGAAGATTGTCCAACTTGAAATGTTAAATCTGCTTCTTTTCCCACTGTTGAGTTCTCTGAGCATTTTCTGTTTTTATTTCAACAGCCTGAGGCCCCCCCATTGGTCGGCTTGACCATTGATGTTGCGTCCCAGCTGTCTACGCAATACACAAGCCTGGCCAGTACGATATGGAGAGCAAGCTGTTGCCCATGCCAACAGGCTCCCCCTCTCCATGCAGCTGATGAACCCAAAGGAATGGCAGAGACTGATACAGTTTGGCACTAGCGGTGTCACAGGAGTTGCCAGTGTTAATCTCAACATAGGACTCCAGCTCCAGATTTTTCCTCGAGGTTTACCCCCGAAGCCTTCCTCGAGTGGATATAGGAGGTTTGAGAACAGAGTTTTCCCTCTAGATTAGCTGCCAACTATGGCTGACGTGCCCCATCTGCCCGAAGAGACTATGTTAAGGCATCAGTAACTCACCTTTGTCCCTTCTCCTGTCAGCAGAAACGGTTCCGCCAGGGTTAGTAGCTAAGCCACATGTGAAGGCCAGGAGACTGACTTGGTTGTCAGAAGCTATTTGAGTTGCACGCCTTTGAGAGCATTTCATTGGTAGTAGGAACTTATCCCTACTACCCAGCGCAGCTACGAAAACCTTAAAAAACCTTATTTCAACAACTGCAGTGCCTATAATATTGGTGATGAGCAATAATGGATGCTTTCAACCTGTTCAACCTTTAAGGATTGCATCATATGACTAAATGTTTTCTGATTCGCTAAAATATATGTAGGAAGACAGCGTTGATAAAATATTGTCTGGGACCCTTATGGTAGACTGATGGATTTCATTAGATATAATACTGCATTCTGCGCGGGCAATGACAATAGTGTAGCAAAGTGACAAAATTATTGAAGACATCGAGTGACAATATAAGTGTGTGGGTCTGAAGGATCTGTGCATAATTACTGGCTAGCCTCTAACCTGATGACAAGAATATCTATTCCTTCTTCTGGTTAAAAAAAATTCTCTCCCTCTCTGCTCTTTTTTTATTCCCCACTCTGAACCCATACCTCACCTCACCTGCCTATCACCTTCCCCCCGGGTCCTCTCCTCCTTTTCTTTCTCCAATGGTCCACCCTCCTCCCTGTCAGATTCCTTCCTGTCCTGCCCTTCACGTTTCCCACCCACCTGGCTTCACCTATCACCTTCTAGCCATCCTCCTCCCCCCACCTTTTTATTCTGGAACCTTCTACCTTTCTTTCCAGTTCTGATGAAGGGCCTCGGCCCAAAATGTCAGAGGTTTATTCATTTCCAGATGCTGCCTGACCTGCTGAGTTCCTCCAGCATTTTGTGTGTGTTACATTGGTATATTCCTAGATTAATTGATGAACATATCTAGACCAAGTTATTAACCTCGCTGAAGCCTCCTGTGGAAGTGGCTTCTAAAACTGAAAAGCTCTTTTGGCTGGCACACAGTGTTACTGTAAGTGGGCAATGCAGACCGTAGTCAGGGGCAATGGTAGGAACTTGAGCATCAGGCCTGGTTCATGGGAGTGATACAAACAGTGGCAAACAGGGAGAATCACTCAGCTCAATGTGTTAGGTCCGGGCAGCACATTTTTTCAGTACGTATGTAATAGTTTTTGAGTATGTAGTTTTCGTATGTCAGAATCAGAACAGAATCATAATCAGGTTTATTATCACTGACATATGTCACGAAATTTCTTGTTTTGCAGCAGCAGAACAGTGCAAGAAGAAACTTACATTACAAATTAAAACTAGTGCAAAAGACAAATAATGAGGTAGCATTCATGGGTTCACGGACCGTTCAGAAATCTGATGGCAGAGAGCAAGAAGCTCTTCTTAAAAATATTTAGTGTGGGTCTTCAGGCTCCTGTATCCTCTCTCAGATGGTAGTAATGAAAAGAAGGCTTGGGCTGGATGGTGAGGGTCTTCAATGAAGGATGTCGCCTTCTTCAGGCACTGCCTCTTAAAGATCCTTGACTGCAGGGAAGGTTGTGACCATGATGGAGCTGACTGAGTCTTCAGCCTCCTGCAGACTCTTTTAACCCTGTGCATTGCAAGTTCCTCACCTGGCAGTGATGTAACCAGTCAGAATGTTCTCCACCAAACAGCCGTAGAAATTTGCAAGGATTTTTGGAGACATAGCAACTCTCCTTAAACTCCTCATGAAGTATCATCACTGATCTGCCTTCTTCATCATTGAATTATTGTGTCGGGCCCAAGATACATAATCTGGCATGTTGACACCTAGGAGCTTGATACTGCTCACCCTTTCCACCACTGACCCCTCAATGTGTGTTCTCCTGACTTACCCTTCCTGAAGTTCACAGTCAATTCCTTGGTCTTGCTGACGTTGAGTGTAAGATTGTTGTTGTGACACCACTCAAGCAGCTGATCTGTCTTGCCTCCTTGTTGCCATCTGATATTCTACCAGTAAGAATAGTGTCATCGGTGAACTTACAGATGACATTTGAGCTGTGTCTAGACACACAGTCATGAGGGTAGAGAGGAGAGAGCAGTGGGCTAGGCACCCAACCTTGACGTGCTCCTGATTATCAGCGAGGCGGAGATGTTATCAATGATCTGTACTGATTGTGGTCTCCTGATACAGGAGTCAAGGATCTATTTGCAGAGGGAGGCACAGAGGTCCAGATTTTGAAGCTCATTTATTAGTAGTGAGGTGATGGTGTTGTTGAATGCCAAGCTGTAATCAATAAATGGCAGCCTTACATGTGTTTACTGTTGTCTAGGTTCAAAGTACATTTAATATCAAAGTACGGATATTATATACAACCTTGAGATTCATATTCTTCTTCTTACAGGCAGCCACAAACACAATAGAACCCATCAAAAAAACACACACACACATGCGTGACAAAGATGGTTAAATGCCTGATATGCAAAAAGAATAAATCACGTAAACAATAAAAAAAAACAAATAATACACAGAAGATGAACCCCAGAGTCACCACAAATGTGTCCACAGTCACAAGGCTATTTCAGTGTTGCAGCTGGTCCAGGCGTTTGATTGCTGCAGGCCTCAGGCACGGAGCCAGTTTAACACTGAGGTTGAGTGCTGATGGTCGCAGACCACAGCTACAGAGGCAGTTCAGCACTGAGGTGAGTAAATCTGATGGAGTAACGAGCTGACCCTGGTTTGTCCTTTGCCCTTGGCCTTGTCACCTTGATCTTTTTAATCTGACTTGCACTTAAATTGGTCAAACATTGGTTCGTTTCTTGCTCTCAGGTGCAGGCCCTGCCACTCCAATCCAGCCCCAGGTGCACTCCAGCAATGGCAGAAACATCAGTTCATTTTTCATTCTCGGGAGTCCAGTTTGCTGATTCCTTCAGGATTCTGCAGAAATGTCAGGTGGTAAAGATGTTTTAAAAGCACAACTCCCAAATGGAAATTACAGGCTGTGCTTGCAGTGATTATAGTCCAGAAGAAGTGTAATTAATAGAATAGTTAGTAGCTTTGTTTGCTGCCTGTAAAGTGCACCGTGTTTCACCAGTATCATCTTTACCCATCCCCACAGCTCAGTACTGGGATTGCATCCACTGTAGACCTGTTGTAGTGATCAATAAGTTCAGGTCCTTGTTCAGGCAGTGGTTAATTCTAGCCGTGACGAAACTCTCAGCACACTTCATTATTGTAGATGTGAGTGCACCACACATCTACAAGAGTCTTTGAAGCACCTTACCTTGCTCTTCTTGAGCATAGCACTGATATGACTGATGCCCTTTTGAAGTGGGTGGGAACCTCTGATTGCAGTAAGGAGAGGTTGAAGTTGTTTTTGAACACTCCAGCCAGTGAAACAGTTACAGTAAAAAATAACACACACTTAAGATTTTACATAATACTGAGGAGAAGCAGCATTGTCAGAAGTCACTAGACGATTAATAAAATAGCCATTTTAAAACATATTGATTAATAACTAATACATCAATATGAATGACTGTACAACCTGCTAATTGCTCCATTGTGAATTAAGAAATTACTTCATTCAACACAGAAAAAAAGCTGGAAATGCTCAGCAGCTCAGGCAGCATCCGTGGAAGGGTCTCCAACATGAAGCATTAACTCTGTTTCTCTTTCCATAGATGCAGCCTGACTTGTAGAGTGTTTCCAGCTTTTTCTGTTTTTATTTCAGATTTCCAGCATCCGCAGGCTTCTTTGATTTTCATGATGCAACCCGAGTCTTTGCAGCTTTGCGAAGATTACAAAATAACTCCCTAAAGGAGAGGAGGGTAATAAACAATATCTTCTGCCTACCCCTTGAGATCTATATGCCAAATCAGCAGGGCAACATGTATGTTTGGTATGCCATGTCTAGCTAAATGTGCAATTGAAGAAGAAAACCAATGCAAGTTGAAAGCTAACACCAATGGGAGATTGTACTTGTATGCCAAGTTCTCTATGGAAATGCTGTTTACCAGCAGTGTTCCCAATGACTTTGGATATGATGCTACAGGGGTCCAGCATAAAACATAGACCCTTCAGCCTGTAATATGCTGACCTTTTAACCTACTCCAAGATCAATCTTGCATAGCCCTCCATTTTGGTTTCATCCTTGTGACTACGAGTATCTTAAATGTCTGCAATGTATCTGCCTCTACCACCACTCCTGGCAGCAAGTTCCATGTCCCCATCACCCTCTGTGCAGAAAGCCTACCTCTGAAATCCCCATTTATATAACAATGACAGCACGGAAACAGGCCATCTCGGCCCTTCTAGTCCGTACCGAACGCTTACTCTCACCTAGTCCCACTGGCCCGCACTCAGCCCATAACCCTCCATTCCTTTCCTGTCCATATACCTATCCAATTTTACTTTAAATGACAATACCGAACCTGCCTCTACCACTTCTACTGGAAGCTCGTTCCACACAGCTACCACTCTCTGAGTAAAGAAATTCCCCCTGGTGTTACCCTTAAACTTTTGCCCCCTAACTCTCAAATCATGTCCTCTTGTTTGAATCTCCCCTACTCTCAATGGAAAAAGCCTATCCACGTCAACTCGATCTATCCCCCTCATTATTTTAAATACCTCTATCAAGTCCCCCCTCAACCTTCTACGCTCCAAAGAATAAAGACCTAACTTGTTCAACCTTTCCCTGTAACTTAGGTACATTCCCCCAATCACCTTAAAATTATGCCCTCTGTAATTAGCATTTTCACCCTGAGAAAATGCACTTGCTGTCCACTCTATATATGTTTCTTATTATCTTATACACTTCTGTCAAGTCACACTCCTCCTCCTTTGCATTAAAGAGAAAAACTCTAGCTAACTCAACCAATCCCCGTAAACATGTTCTCCAATTTAGGCAGCATCCTGGTAAATCTCCTCTGCACCCTCTCTAAAGATTTCACATTCTTCCTATAAAGAGGCAGCCGGAACTAAACACAATACTCCAAGCATGCGCAATGCCATCAGACAACATTCTAGTTGCAATTGCTAAGGATAAGGAAAACCTCTAAATACCTGAGAAGATGTTTGGAACACATCATCAACCTAATGTCAAGTTTAAATAAAGAAAATGTGCTTTCCTGTAGAAAGAAGTGAATCAATTACACTTGTTAGAAAATGAAAATAGCTGCCGCCAGTTGAAAAATACAGTGGAGCCATGATTAATTTCAGTAAACAGGAGGAATGCACTTGAGCTCTGGTCATTTCTGGGCACAATCTAAGCCTGCAGGAGATTTCTACCTCACCTGCCACAGTATTGACTCCTCTTCATCTGCTGTTACAGACTAAACCAGTGTGGTGAGGAGGCCAGTGAAGAGTTTATTATTGGAGCAATAAACCCCAGACAGATCATCCTTTCTAATCCATTACATCTGTTGTGTGCTCAAGTCTGCTGGAGATGCTTCTAGCTAAGGAGTAGGGAGGGGGGTTGGCCACATCTTGGACAGCAGCTTTGAGAAACTTTTTATTTAATATACACTCACTGACCACAGGGGAAAATAAAAACACCCAGATGAAAAGGAATCATCAGAAATGATTCACCACCAGTTCTTGGTGAGAAGACAATTTATACTAGTAGCAAACAACAAGCCTTTGTTGCCTTTTTCAGAGCTAATACAGTATCAATACAGTATTTGGTGGCAAGAACAGGAAGGCAGATTACTATCTAAATGGAGTCAAGTTAGGAAAAGGGGAAGTACAACGAGATCTAGGTGTTCTTGTACATCAGTCAATGAAAGCAAGCATGCAGGTACAGCAGGTAGTGAAGAAAGCTAATGGCATGCTGGCTTTTATAACAAGAGGAATTGAGCATAGGAGTAAAGAGGTCCTTCTTCAGCTGTACAGGGCCCTGGTGAGACCACACCTGGAGTATTGTGTGCAGTTTTGGTCTCCAAATTTGAGGAAGGACATTCTTGCTATTGAGAGAGTGCAGCATAGGTTCACAAGGTTAATTCCCGGAATGGCGGGACTGTCATATGTTGAAAGATTGGAGCGACTGGGCTTGTATACACTGGAATTTAGAAGGATGAGAGGGGATCTGATTGAGACATATAAGATTATTAAGGGATTGGACACACTGGAGGCAGGAAGCATGTTCCCGCTGATGGGTGAGTCCAGAACTAGAGGCCACAGTTTAAGAATAAGGGTTAGGCCATTTAGAACAGAGATGCGGAAAAACTTTTCCACCCAGAGAGTGGTGGATATGTGGAATGCTCTGCCCCAGAAGGCAGTGGAGGACAAGTCTTTGGATGCATTCAAGAGAGAATTAGATAGAGCTCTTATAGATAGCGGGGTCAAGGGATATGGGGAGAGGGCAGGAATGGGGTACTGATTGTGTATGATCAGCCATGATCACAGTGAATGGCGGTGCTGGCTAGAAGGGCCGAATGGCCTACTCCCGCACCTACTGTCTATTCCTAAGAGGTCAGCCATTCTACTGTCTCAAAACAACCATGACATCGAGTGCAGAACATACAAACAGAAGTCTGCTGAGCACCTTATGGAGAAGTAAATATAGAAAGCATACATTATGTTCTACAGGCGGAGGAAGATATACATATTTCCTGTGTCTGCAATGGAAATAGCCAGAGCTAACGTTAAGACCTAACTTTAAAGGAAGTGTATAAACATATGTTAAATGCATGGACTGTTCAGACATTGGATTGAATGAAGACACAGACCATAAGAATCGTACACCAATTGAGAATGCGTAAGAGGGGTCAGAGAATAGTGACTGAAGGAATTGCAAAGCAAGGCTATGGAGGAACAACACACACAAAATGGTGGAGGAATTCAGTAGGTCAGGCAGTTTCTATGGAAAGGAATAAAGAATCAAAGTTTCATTGACTCTTTGATGATTGGAATGCTGATCATCTGGCTGTCCCTCCTACCTGCATACCGGCAGAGACATGCTCTGGAGCATGGCACCAGAGGTAAGGACAACAAAAGAGTCGTTGCTGTAAGCAGAGGAGCGGATATGGGATAGCTCCAAGTCAGTGGACTGGGCCATGTTCTAGGACTCATCAGAGGATTTGAATGAAAATACCACAATTGCATGGACTTTATAAAAACACTCATGAATGAGTGTGTCTCCACAAAGTTATCCAGAAGCCCATAAGACATAGGAGAAGATTTAGGCTACTCGTACCATAGAGTCTGCTCCGCCATTTTATCATGGCCAATTTATTATCCCTCATAACCCTATTCTCCTGCCTTCTTCCCGTAGCATTTGACATCCTGACTAACCAAGAACTTACCAACCCCAGCTTTAAATATACTCAATGACTTGGCCTCCATACCCATTCACAGTTTCACCACCCGCTGGCTAAATAAGTTCCTTCTCGTCTCTGTTCTCAATGGTTGTCCCTCTATTCCGAGGCTGTGCCCTCTGGCCCTCTGGTCACCCACTATAGGAAACATCCTCTCCGCATCCACTCTATCTAGGCCTTTCAGTATTAGATAGGCTTCAATGAGATCCCCCTCATTCTTCTGAACTCCAGTAAATACAGGCGCAGTCATCAAACTCTTCTCATACGTTAACCCTTTCATTCCTGGATTCAGCCTCGTAAGCCTCTTCCAGACCCTCTCCAATGACAGCACATCTTTTCTTAGATAAGGGGTCCAAAACTACTCACAATACTCCATTTACAGTCTGATCAATGCCTTATCATCGCATTCTTGCTCTTATATTCTAGTCCTCTTGAAATGAATGCTAACATTCAGATTCACTTTATTGGCAGTATATGAAACATACCAGAATTGATTGTGGTTCGGTGCCAAACATGAAACACAGGACAATACCACAGCTGACAACACAATAGCAACTAATTTACAAGACAATAGTGCAAACAGCCTTGAGCATTCAACGATTAGCAGAAAGGTCACGTAAAGAATAAATGTGAATGTATGAACAGACTAAATAAATATCAACAGAACAAGGAGAGCAGGAAAGACCATTTAATAGATGGTGTGCAGGGACAGTTGAGGGTATTACACCTGAGTGAGTTTTGATGAGAAGCTGGATATGAGCAGGAAAGAAGCTTGAAAGATGACGTGTAGTCCTGGCAGTGATGCACTTGTAGCATTTCCCTGATGGCCATTTGGGGAATAGGTGAGTGCTAGGATGGGTGGAGTCAGCAGTAAATCTTTTGCAGCTCTGTTCTTCACTCTGGCAATGAACAGATCTTTTAATGTCGGTAGCTGAAAGGCAGTAATCTTCCCCACTGAGTGGACCTGGACTTGGAGAGGGAGGAGGTGGTGGGAATACCAAGCGGTGGTAGAGGTGGCAAAACACACAAAATGGTGGAGGAACTCAGCAGCTCAGGCAGCATCAACTAAACAGTCGACGTTTTGGACCAAGACCCTTCATCAGGACTGGAAAAAGAGACGAGAAGTCAGAGCAAAAGGTGAGGGCGGGGAGGAAGAAGCACAAGGTGGCCGGTGATAGTTGAAACCAGGAGAGGGGGAGGGGCGAAGTAACGAGCCAGGAAGTTGATTGATGATGGAGATAAAGGGCTGGAGAAGGGGGAATCTGATAGGAAGGGATAGAAGACTAGGGAAGAAAGGGAAGGAGGAGGAGCACCAGAGGGAGGTGATGGGCAGGTAAGGAGATATGGCGAGAGAGGGTAACAAGAATGGGGAATGATGGGGGGGGGCAATTATCAGAAATTTGAGAAATCAATGTTCATGCCATTAGGTTGGAGGCTACCCAATGGAATATAGGGTATTGCTGCTCCAACCCCAGTGTGGCCTCATCACAGAAGCAGAGAAGGCCATAGACTGATATGTCAGAATGGGAATGGGAATGGAATTTAAATGGTGGTTACTGGGAGACCCCGCTTTTTTTCATGGATAGAACATAGGTGCCCAGCGAAGCTGTCTCCCAATCGGTGTCAGCAATATACAGGAGGCCACAATGGGGGTACTGGATACAGTAGATGACCCCAACAGAGTCACAGGTGAAGTGTCGCCTCACCTGGAAGGACTGTTTGAGACCCTGAATGGTAGTGAGGGAGGAGGTGAAGGGGCGGGCAGGAGTGGCACTTTTCCCCCACTTGAAGGATAAGTACCAGGTGGGGAGGAAGTCGGGCAGGGAGCAATCTCTGTGGAAAGTGGAAATGGGGAAAGGGAAAGATGTGCTTGGTGATAGGATCCCTTTGGTGATGGCATAAATTATGGAGAATTATGTGCTTGTCGTGGAGGCTGGTAGGGTGTTAGGTGAGAACAAGAGGAACCCAATCCCTGGTTTGGCAGTGGGAGGATGGGGTGAGGGCAGCATTGATGGTGGAGGAAAGAAAGCCCATTTCTTTGAAGAAGGAAGACACCTCTTTAGTTCTGGATTGAAAAAACTTATCATGAGAGCAGATGTAGTGGAGACAGAGGAAACTGAGAGAAGGGATGGCATTTTTACAAGTGACAGAGTGATAAGAAGTATAGTCCAGGTAGCTGTGAGAATCAGTGGATTATAAAAGTTATCAGTAGATAGACTGTCTCCAGAGATAGAGACAGAGCAATCGAGAAAGGGGAGGGAGCTGTCAGAAATGGAGAACAGGGTGGTAGTTGGAGGTAAAGTTGATGAAGTCAACGAGCTCAGCATGCGTGCAGGAAGCAGCACCAATACAATTGTTGACGTAGCGTAGAAAATGCTGAGTTCCTCCAGCGTTTTGTGTGTTTTGCCTCGGAATTCCAGCATCTGCAGATTTTCTCATGTTGGTGATAAAGGTGGTCATAACATTGCATTTGCCTCCCTTATCACCGACTCAGTCTACAAGCTGACCTTAGGGAATCCTGCACGAGGACTCACAAGTCCTTTGCACCTCTGAGTTTTAATTTTCTCCCCATTTAGAAAATAGTCTACACTTTTATTTCTTCTACCAAAGTGTATGACCATACACTTCCCTACACTATATTCCACATGCCACTTCTTTACCCATTCTTTCAATCAGTCCAAGTCCTTCTGAAGACCCCCCTGCTTCCTCAACAAAGAAAAATGAAGTAGACAAGTTTAGCCCAGCTCCAGTGTTTTTCTTTTGATTAGTTTCTGGAATTACGTATAAAGCATAACAGAGGTGATGAGGAGGTTTGAAAACAAACCCAAGAAGACTACCTACCTGTTGAAGCAAAGAATATTTTTCTTCAGAAGAGGAGAGAGAGAGACAGAGATGTTTGAGTTAAAGAAAAGAGTAGTGCGTTTTTCTTCAGAAGAGAAGAGAAACATTTGAGTTAAAAATATAGCACAGCACATTTTTATTCAGAAGGGTAGAGAGACATTTGAGTTTTTAAAAAGTCAGAAAAATGGACATTATTAACAAGCAATAAGAAAAGCCACATGTTCATGAACAGTGAGTGCCAGGTGATAATAATAATAAATTTTTTAAAAGCTGGCTAGACAGATAGATGCATTTGATTGCAGAAAAGATAACTGGATGATGTACACTGGAATGAATTGAATAGTATTTTGAAGCAAATGAAATAGCCGACAAAATTGTGTTGCTGAGTGCAATGGGTGAAGAAGCATACAGTTTGCTTAGAAGTTAAACTGCTCCAACCAAGCCAGCCAAAATGAGCTTTTCTTATATCATGAATGTAATGCAGGAACATTTAGAACCAAAACCATTGTTCATTGCTGAACGCTTTAGGTTTCATAATTGGAATCAAAAAGAAGGGGGGATTTATTTCAGCATTGGCTGAATTGAAGAAATTGTCTGAGCATTGTCAGTTCCGTGATGGGCTTAATGATGTACTGAAAGATCATTTAGTTTGTGGAATCTTACAAGAAAGCATTCAAAAATGGCTCCTAACTAAAACACAATTCAAATTTAAAAGAGCAGTTGGAATTGCAGTATTAATAGAAACAGCAGTCAGAAACACAATTATGTTGTAGTCCAGAATGAAACTGAACATGAACAAAATTGCAACATCTAAGCTGAAACCAGCCTGGTTGAACAAATTGTGTTACTGTTGTGGCAGGGGCTCACATACACCAGATCAATGCAGATTTAAAGGCCAACTTGCAGAAAATACAATAAAGTAGGACACGTACAAACAACATGTCAGGTAGACAAAAATAAATGGACTGCACAAGGAAGAGTACAAGATAAAAAGGCAAGATGCAGTTTCAAAAACAGCAAAGTGCATGCTGTTAATGAAAAATCAGACCATGATGAAAGCGACACATGACTGGATACCCTTGAGATTTACAATATGAAAACTAATAATAAACAGGCAAGATGGCTTACACCAGAAGTGAATGGTAAATTAACTAAAATGGAATTGGACATTGGCTTGGCTGTTCCAGTCATTCCACAAAATGAGTCTGAACACTATTTCAAAGATACTGAACTGAATACTGCAGATATCCAACTAAGAACTTATGCTGGATAACTCCTGCGGAATGATATTCATAAAAGTGAAAGGCAACAATCAACAAGTCACATTGGGTGTGTATGTGGTAAAAACAGGAGGGCCAGCATTGCGAGGCTGTGATTGGCTGAGACAACTCTACTTGATTGGAGATCCATCCACCATTTGCATGCCACATCCCCTGCAACCAAAAGCAAATTAAGGAAGGTACTGGATGATGCCATAGTAGTGTTCAAGGATGGAATTGGAAAACTCAAACATATCAAGGGTAAAATTGTGTTGAAACTGCCACACCCAAGCTTTACAAAGCCTATCCAGTTCCTTATACCATCCATGATAAAGTAGTCAGTGAACTAGTCACATAGAGGCTGAAGGAATTCTTTCCAATGTTGAGTGGAGCAATACCAGTGGTCCCAGTAGCCTAGCAGGATGGGTCTGTCAGCATCAACCCAGTACTGAAAGTAGATCAATACCTTCTGCCCAGGATAGAGCATATCTTTGCAAACATTTCTGGAGAGAAACACTTCAGCAAAGTGGACTTAACCCAGGAATCCTACAGATGGACATGGAAGAAGACTCCAAAATGTTTCTCACCGTAAACACTCACAAAGGGTTTCATCACTATAACAGGCTTATTTTTGAAGCAGCATCCACACCTGCACTCTGGCAGAAAGCTACGGACCCAGGCACTCAGTGTTACATGAATGACATCATTGTTAACAGTGAAGAACATCTCCAAACTCTCCAGACAGTGTTAAAAAGATTAGAATATTATGGGCTCAGAGCACAATGCAACAGGTGTAAATTCTTCAAACCGCACATCTCTTACTGTGGTCACATCTTTGACGCACATATATATAACACACGTGTGCTGAGAAAACTCAAGCAGTGGTGGATGCCTCAAGGCCAGAGGGTGTGTCACAGTTGCGGTCTTTTTCAGGATTTGTCAATTACTATAACAAGTTCCTGCCTAACTTGGCTACTGTGCTCCTCCCCTTGAACTCTTCTACAGATCGTGAAGAAATAGCAATGAACTAAACTGTGTGAGGTGGCTTTAAAAAGGAAAAGGAAATGATGACGTTAGACACTGTACTCACACATTATGATCCACACCATCCAGTGAAGCTCGCCTGTGATGCCTTGCCTTATGGTGTAAGTGCAGTCATGTAACATGATATGAGTCATGGGAGTGAACACCCCATAGCCTTTGCATCATGCTCCCTTACTGCTTCAGAGAAACATTACGCACAGGTCGATAGAAAGAGAGGCCTTGAGTCTGCTTTAGGGTGTAAAATGTTTCAGCCAGTACTTGTGTGGGAGAGAGTTTACCCTCATTACCGACAGGGGCGTATCTACGGAAAATAGCGCCTATGGCAAGGACTGATATTGCGTCCCTGTCCAAACATCTGACACCATCTTTTAGATAACTTTACCATAATATCTGCTCAAAAATACAAGTCAAGCTCGTTAATCTTTTAATTAACAAATTATGGCATACATGAAATGTGGTGAACTAGATATACCTGTCTGACTGCTCCTGTGGCCCCTCCCACAGACCCTGCTGACTGCTCCTGTGGCTCCTCCCACAGACCCTGCTGACTGCTCCTGTGGCTCCTCCCACAGACCCCTGTATAAAGGCGACTGTGGGCTGCTGCTCTCCCTCATTTTCCCCAGGATGTAGTGCTGTTTATTCTTCCAGTCAATAAAAGCCGATATCTCACTTCCTAAGTCTCAGCGTGAGTTATTGATGGTGCATCAATTTTATTGACTGGAAGTTACAACATGGAAACCGTTTTACGCCCAGAACGCTTAGATTAACTATGGCCTGGGCTTCTTTCTCCACCGCGGAGTGCCGAAGTTCAGAGCCTTGAAGGGTACGAGAAAAAAACGCCACTGGTCTGCCTTCCTGATTGAGGGTAGCAGCCAGCGCGACGTCAGAGGCGTCACTCTCTACTTGGAAGGGAATGGTCTCGTCCACCGCATGCATCGTTGCTTTGGCCATGTCCCCTTTAATGCAGCTGAAGGCTGTGCGGGCCTCGGCAGAGAGGGGAAAAGTGGTAGACCGGACCAGGGGGCGGGCCTTGTCTGCGTAATGGGGGACCCATTGGGCGTAATAGGAAAAAAAACCCAGGCACCGCCGGGGGGCCTTGAGAGTGGTGGGAAGAGGGAGTTCTAACAGGGGGCGCATATGGTCGGGGTCAGGGCCAATGACCCCGTTCTCCACGACATACCCAAGGATAGCGAGTCGTGTGGTTCTGAACACACACTTGTCCTTGTTATAAGTGAGGTTCAAAGCATTGGCCACTTGGAAAAATCGTTGGAGGTTGGCGTCATGATCCGACCAGTCGCGACCACAGATGGTGATGTTATCTAGATAGGGAAATGTGGCCTTCAGTTTGTACTGGTCCACCATCCGGTCCATCTCCCTCTGGAAGACTGAGACCCCATTTGTGACACCAAATGGGACGCGTAGAAAGTGATAGAGCCTGCCACCCGCCTCGAAGGCGGTGTAGGGGCGGTCCTCCGGGCGGATGGGGAGCTGGTGATAAGCGGATTTCAGATCAATTGTCGAGTACACCTTGTACTGAGCTATCTGGTTGACCATATCCGCGATGCGGGGTAGGGGGTACGCGTCAAGCTGCGTGAATCTATTGATGGTCTGGCTATAGTCCACAACCATCCTATTTTTCTGCCCAGTCCGAACAACGACCACCTGGGACCGCCATAGGCTTGTGCTCGGCTCAATGATCCCCTCCCCGAGCAGCCGCTGCACCTCTGAATGAATAAAGGCCCTGTCCCCCACGCTGTACCTCCTGCTTTTAGTTGCCACCGGTTTACAGTCGGGGGTCAGGTTGGCGAACAGCGATGGGGGAGGGATCTTGAGGGTGGAGAGGCTGCAAGTAGTGTCAGTAGCACAGCTATCGGCATGGTGTTGGGCGGGACGTGTGGTTCGGTGTGTATGTGCGTGTGGTTACGGAGTATATGGCGAAGTCCCACCAAACTGAGGATTCCTGACAGTGAGTGGTGGGAGGGGCCCGTCATATGCCATAGTCACACTTTTGAGATGGCTCTGGAAGTCCAGCCCCAACAGCACAGGTGCGCACAGTCGAGGCATGACCAGGAACGCAAAGTTCCGATATTCTATGCCCTGCACCACCAATGTTGCTACACAACCCACCCGGATGTCTGTGGAATGCGACCCAGAAGCCAAGGTGATCTTCTGACGTGCCGGCCGTGTCACGAGTCCACAGCGTTTCACTGTGGCCGGGTCAATAAAACTCTCAGTGCTGCCCGTGTCAAACAGGCAGCTAGTCCTGTGCCCCTCCACCAGGATGTCCATCATCGACCTTGCGAGCTGGTGTGGGGCGCTTTGATCGAGGGTCACGGTAGCCAGCGTTGAATGGGGCGAGTCGGGGGCGGGGCCTCGTGACGCCGGCAAAGATGGCCGCTCACATCCGGGCATGCGAGATGGCGAGTCGGGGGCGGGGCCTGGTGACACCAGCAAAGATGGCCGCTCACATCCTGGCATGCAAGATGGCGGCTCCCAGGTCGCACACGGGTAGGTAGGGGCGGGGCATGGTGACGCCGGCAGAGATGGTTGTCCACATCTGGGCATGCAAAATGGCGGCCCCCAGGTCTCTGAAGCAGCTCTTGCCTTTGAACACTGGCTTGTATGCTTCCAATCATACTTGGAGGAGGTTCGTGCCACCGACTCAGCTGTTCGGCTCAGACTTCTCCTCTCGAGGGTCGCCCCAAAAGTTTATTCATTCATCAGGGACCTCTCCACCTACGAGGGGGCGCTTGCCGCCCTCAAAAGACAGTACCTGCGGCCGGTAAACGCAGTTTATGCCCGGCACCGCTTGGCAACACGAAAACAGCGGCATACGGAGTCGACTGCTGAATTTTTCCGAGCTCTACAGGCACTCCTGTGGACTTGTGACTGCCAAGCGCTCACAGCGGAACAGCATACGGAACTCTTGGTCCGAGACGCTTTTGTGACTGGAGTTCGGTCAGTGTGTATACGCCAGCGGCTGCTGGAAAAAGCTGATCTTACCTTACGCTCAGCGATAGAGACGGCTGATACGTTGGAGGCTGCGCAGCTGTACGCCGAAGCGGTCCAGCCGCGCGATTCCCCGGTTCTGAGCGAATTCGCCAACGCCGCTGCCAGTCGCGGTATCACGAACTCCTCAAATTTGCCGAGTATAAAACTCTGTTACTTTTGTGGGCTTCAGAAACATTCCAGAAACAGCTGTCCGGCTCGCGAAGCGACTTGTTCCAGCTGCGGGAAGAAGGGCCATTTTGCCAAGGTCTGTAAATCTAAACCGCGCCCGGGGTCGAGCAGCGCTGCGTCTGAGACCTGGAGGCACTATCTCGCCGGCAAAAGGTTCACCTTGCTGACCGACCAGCGCTCGGTTGCGTTCATGTTCAGCAACCAACAGCGGGGCAAAATCAAAAATGATAAAATTTTGCGATGGAGAATAGAACTCTCCACCTACAATTATGATATCCTGTACCGGCCTGGCAGGCTCAATGAACCCTCTGATGCCCTATCCCGGGGAACGTGTGCTAATGCCCAGCTCGACCAGCTGTATGCCCTTCATGCCCAACTTTGCCATCCGGGGGTCACCCGATTTTACCATTTCATTAAAGCCCGGAACCTGCCGTACTCCCTGGAGGACATCAGGACGATGACCAGGGACTGCCAGATCTGCACTGAGTGCAAACCGCACTTCTACCGTCCTGACACTGCGCAGCTTGTCAAGGCCACCCGCCCTTTTGAGCGACTGAGTGTTGACTTTAAGGGCCCCCTTCCCTCCACCGACCGCAATGTCTATTTTCTCAGTATTATTGACGAGTACTCACGATTCCCCTTTGCCGTTCCCTGCCCCGACACTACTACCACGTCGGTCATAAAAGCCCTGCGCCAGCTCTTCACTTTGTTCGGATATCCCTGCTATGTCCACAGTGATAGAGGGTCCTCCTTTATGAGTGACGAGTTGCGCCGGTTCCTGCTAGCTAGGGGCATTGCTACTAGTCGCACCACGAGTTATAATCCCCGGGGGAATGGCCAGGTGGAGAGGGAGAATGCCACAGTGTGGAAGGCCACACTTTTAGCCCTTAAGTCAAAAGGGTTGCCGGTCTCCCGATGGCAGGAGGTCCTCCCTGAGGCACTCCACTCTATCCGCTCCCTGTTGTGTACGTCCACTAATGCCACCCCTCACGAACGCCTATTCTCTTTTCCCAGGAAGTCTGTCACTGGGACCACCCTACTAGTTTGGCTGACGTCCCTGGGGCCAGTGCTGCTACGTAAACATGCGAGGAGTAATAAGTACTCACCGCTGGTCGAGAGGGTTCACCTCCTGCATGCTAATCCCCAGTATGCCTACGTGGTCTTGCCTGATGGGCGGGAGGACACGGTCTCTGTCCGCGACCTGGCGCCCGCCGGAGCAGCAGACCACTACCCCGAACATTCCACGGTAACTATGCACCCTGTACCCGAGGTGACACCGCACACACCGTGCCACACCCAAACTCCTCACGACGCTCATGTACCGGGCATCTCGTACGCGTCTATTCCAGGGACCTCGCTCACACGCGAGGGATCCCTGACACCTCCAGTTGGGACAGAACCAACCCACTCTCCGCCTCCGGTGCAAACACCACCTCCGGCACCTGTGCAATTGCAGCCGGAGCTACGTAGATCGCAGCGAACGATTCGACCACCTGATAGACTTAACCTGTAAATATACTTGGGGATTTTTTTTTAAACAAAGGGGGGGTGAATGTGGTGAACTAGATATACCTGTCTGACTGCTCCTGTGGCTCCTCCCACAGACCCTGCTGACTGCTCCTGTGGCTCCTCCCACAGACCCCTGTATAAAGGCGACTGTGGGCTGCTGCTCTCCCTCATTTTCCCCAGGATGTAGTGCTGTTTATTCTTCCAGTCAATAAAAGCCGATATCTCACTTCCTAAGTCTCAGCGTGAGTTATTGATGGTGCATCATGAAAATTATAATTGTACTTTCCTTGCTTTCACTGATGCAAACTGGTCTCTGATGTGATCAAAATCAGTTTTTCAGTTTCTTCTCTTTCTACACTCAGCAGAGCAAGATCACAGAGTATGCCTTGACCCATGGAGGCTCTCAAATACGAAAATATTAGTTTTAACTTGCTGAATGATCTCTCACAGCTGGGTGATGGAAACTACGATGGTTAGCATTATCTGAATAGCAATGCGAAGATTGGGGAAGACGCTCTCATTGCCATACTAAACAATAAATTCAAGAAGCTCTTCAGGCCTTGATATTTTCATGTTGACCCGCCTTGATAGCAACATTCTGTAATCCAAAATTTCTTCATATAGCTGCTGTCCATCAACATCAGAGCTGTACAATTCGCCCAAATTTTCACACTTCTTCTTTAGGTCGTTACTGTCGGCGCCATAACACAGTCCCTCGACGTCGAGAAGGAACCCAAACTTGGCACCAGTGTCGTGCAAAAAAGTGACCCTTTCATCCATTTCTCTGTGAAGACAGTTGAGTGTTCCCTTCATGACTCTTTCCACTTTCTTAGCTGTTAACCCAGCGTCTCTCGAGTTCTCATCAGCCATTCGTTTCTTTCGTCTCTGACGTCTTTCAACTTCAATATTCCATTCTTGACAGAGACCGACTCCTTCTTCGAGTGACTCACTGACCAACACTTCTCTTTCATCATAATAATGATCTCGGAGGGCTTTTAAATCCAGGGCAGCATCGTGGAAGTTCATGCTATGATCCTGCAGCCTCTTTTGAATATGGTCAGTGCGAATGAGTACTTTGTTCCAAAATCCTAGCAAGATCAGAAAATTGTAACTCAACATGCAGTTGCACAGCTGCCTTGCGTCACCTCTTGTTTCACTGATCTCATTTTCATTATCTATCATGTTCTGGAGAACTTGAAGTATCTCCTCAAGGTACTTGTTGACAGATTTCACTGCTTCTGTCCTTGCACTCCACCTGGTTTCGGACTCCGACTTAACAACCACAGGCATGGTGTTTTTGAGTTTTTCCCAGCGCTGTGTTGAAAGAGAGAGCTTCGATGGTTCCAAAAAATGTGACCATCATTGTATCCTGCTTGGCTCCATGTACACCCACCAAGTTGAGTGAATGATTGTCGCAATTCACAAACACTGCCAGGTTGTTTTTCCCACTTATTCTTTGATGAACACCACTTCTGTGTCCAGCCATCACAGCAGCATTGTCATAGCACTGTGACCGACAATCTCTTTTAGCTCCATTTCGTTCTTCTCTAGCTGTTTCAAGATGTCTTCAACCAAGCTCTCAGCATCCTTCTGGCTTATCTGGATAAAATCAAGGAAGGACTCTCTAACACGGACTGTTTTCCTCTCAAAATCAATTTCCACATACCTCACTACTTCTGACATCTGCTCACGGTGTGCCTGATCAGGAGTCGAGTCGAACATGAGACCATAGTACTTGGCTTTACGAATGCTTCTCAGTAAACTCTGGCGAACAGTGGATGCCATCATGTGGATGAATTCGTTTTGGACACCCAGTGAAAGATAAGACGTGGATCCAGGATGACTTTCCAAATGAGTGAGGTGTTCTTTTATGACTGGGTCAAAGATGGCCAGTAGTTTCAGTAAGACAAGGAAATTTCCCACATTGGAGTCATCGTCAAGCTGAAGTGACTTCCTGGGTCCTTGCAAAGCCAGGTTCTGAGTCGCAAGGAATTTTATGCAGCGAAGGATTCTCATCAAAATATCACGCCACTTCTGCTTTTCCTTCTCAATCTGTGACTGAAATACCGCGTCAATAACTCCTCTGTTTCCAGCTAAATGTCTTTCCATTTCTTTCCACTGTGTGAAGCATTCCCGATGATTCTTGGCATTTTCATGAACACTAATCCTTTCAGGTGCTTTCCACTGGTTGAATCCACTTTCTTGCTCCAATGAGGATTGATGGTCTGACCGGGAATAGAGAAGACAACAGATACAAAATGCAGACTTTTTAGAAGGGGAATAGACCAGCCATAAGCGAGTCACTTCCTCACCACGACCATTTCCCAATTTCCTCTTGAACCAAGTTTTGTTTCTTGAGCGGTTATTTGTTGATAGGGAAGGTCCCTCACTGTTCTGGAAATACTTCCAACCCAGCTTTATTATATCTGTTCTCAACACGTCAGGCAGAATTACTTTCCAGTATCCTTGTCGAACTTCAGAAGTCCAATGTCATGCTGTTTAAGTTCAAGTATGACAGTTCGAGGCTCTTTGACACCATCCAGTTCACTAGGTTCAGTGTTGTCAGATTCAATCTTATCGGGTAAAACCTCGTCAATAAACTCAACATCACCACCACCACCATCGTCTTCCCCTCCTATCATGTCCATGTTCTCTGTGGCAGCCTCACTCTTAATCTCGAAATACTCGGATTTATCTGACTTGACTTCCTCCTCGGCTTGTGATGCATTTGTACTGGATCCACCTTCAGATTCTAACAAACTTGTAGCAGGCGCAAGCGATTCCATGGAACGTACTGAACTACTTGTTCTGGGATTTTCAAAGAAGGGCATGAAGAACTTGCTCGACTTTTTGGCTTCCTCTGCCTCCAACTTTTGTCTCTTCCGTCCTTCAGCTCCACTTCCCTTCTTCTTCATAAAGAAACGTTTCATGGTCTTCTTACACAATGCTCTGAAATAAGGCCATCCTAGTGCTTCTCACCCATTATAATCAAAGACTGATCTTACATCTGATGAAAATTCTTTTTTCACTATTCGAGGATAGCTTGTCTGACTTTAATAGAAACTGCTCAGTGGTGCCCCCCTTCAAGTAGTGCCCAGGGCATGTGCCATACCTGCCATACTTTAGATATGCCACTGATTGCTGATCATCAAACACTGGTGCCCATTTTTAATCCACAGAAGGGTGTTCCGCTAACAGCAGCAGCATGAATACAGAGATGGGCTCTGTTCCTTGGAGGACACAATTACAAGATCAAATTCAAGATAACAACTAATCATTGAAATGCTGATGGATTGTCCTGTTTAACCTTGGAAAGGAAATACCTGAAAAATTTACAAAAAAAGACACTTCTCTTGATATATTCTCCCTTTTATGTCAGAGATGATCCAAAGGGAAACCAGAAAAGACCCTACACTGTCACAGGTCTACATAGCCACCAAAAATGGCTGGAATGAACAGCAAAAATCCCAGTTCCCCCATTTTTACCAGTGCTGGAATGGACTTCTCCTTGATGGAGGTTGCCTTATGTGGGGATTGAGCGTTGTTGTACCATCCAAGCTGAGAGCTAAAGCGTTTGAGGAGCTATAGTATACGCTGGTCATCTGCACGTGGTCAAAGTGAAAGCATTGGCTCCAAGGTTTGTCTGGTGGCAGATCGAGCTGCTCAAGCAGCTCGCTGTGCACCGTCGGGATGCCAACATGATCAGAAGTTGCCAAGGGCAGTGCCCCTCCATCCCTGGGAATGTCCTGAGTTGCTCTGGTAGACGCTTCATGCGGATTTTACCAGATACCATTGATGGGCACAAATTTCTTGGTAGGGGTAGATGCAGCTACAAAGTAGCCAGAAATGTTCCTCCACTACAGCCGCACTCTCTTGATGTGTTGAGAAGCCTTTTGTCAAGGACTGGTGTTCCAGAACAGTTAGTCAATGACAAAGGACCACGGTTTGTGGCAGAACAGTTTCAGTCATTCCTGAAAATAAATGGAATGTGACATATTGCATCTGCACCGTACCACCCAGTTGCAAATGAAAGGTTTGTCTAGAGTCTAAAGAAAGCATTATGAGCAAAGTCAGTAGAACACACTATACTGAACCAGAAGCTCACCAATTTCCGCCTTGTATATTGCAATGTAGCACACTCCACAACCAATAACTCACCAGCTATGCTGTTCCTGGGTTGTCCCTTCTGCTCATGCTTGGATCTCCTCAAAGCCACGCTCAGAAGGAGTATGCAGGACAAACAGCCGAGACAAAGGGAGGGCTCCTCAAACAAGGAGGTTGAGCATTTCACACCGGGACAAGCAGTCATGGTGAGGGACTACAGACATGATCAAAAGTAGGTACTCGGAAAGATTAAGGACAGAACTGAACCGCTCTCCTACACAGTGGAGATGGCGTCTGATATCATCTGGAGATGACAGATCTATCAAATGAGGAAAGCAGAGCCAATTGTTAGAGAAGAAAGATGTCCAGAGCTGTCAGAACTACTTCCTGCAATTCCAGAGTCCAGATTCCAGAGGCCCCAGAACATGAGATTGTTTCACAGTCACAAATCTCACCTGCCAAACAGAGTGACCCCTCTGGTCAGGAAAGATGTTATTCCACAAGAGTAAGAAATCTAGCACAGTGATTAAATCTTTAGGCCTGAATGCTACAATTTAAAATTTACTATGCTGTGGATGTCTATATAGTAGCCGTATTTTATACATACATATATATATATATATATCTATATACACACACACACGTTGATTAGAGAGCAATATGTTACATATTTGAGTTGAAATGCATTCTAGATTGAGCTGGAGTTTATAGCTAAACAAGGAAGGAGTGTAATGTATTCAATAGTTCAGTAATATTTGAGTAATATTGTAAACATATTGTTTAATTAGGCATTCTTTGTTTATTTACATAATTCATTATGGGTTATATATAAGAAACACGTGAATGGCATATGTCATTATTACACAACATCATATATCAACACCTCACTATAAAGAAAATAAAAATTAAGTAGACAAGTTCAGCTCGGTTCCTGTGTTTTTCTTTCGATTAGTTCCTGGAGTTACAAACCATAACAAAAGGCCTTCTGAAAATCCAAGTAAGCAACATCCACTGACTCTCCTTTGACGATCCTGCCTGATAATTCCTACAAAATTCCAGACAAGATTTCCCTTTAGGCAAACCATGCTGACTTTGGCCTACTTTATTTGTGCCTCCAAGTACCCCAAAACCTTATCCTTAATGAAGAAATACAACACCTCTCCAACCACAGGCTAACTGGCCTATAATTTCCTTTCTTCTGCCTCCCTCCCTTCTTAAAGAGTGGAGTGCAATTTGCAATTTTGCAGTTCTCTGGAACTATTCCAGATCTAGTGATTCTTGAAAGATCATTATTAATGCCTCTACATCTCTTCAGCTATCTCTTTCAGAACCCTGGGGTGTAGTCTATTTGGTCCCGGTGATGTATCTACCTTCAGACCTATCAGCTTCCTTCTCCAAGCAGCTTCTCCCTAGTAATAACAACTACACTCACTTCTGTCCCCGACACTCTTGGACTTCTGGCAAACTACTAATGTCTTCCATAGGGAAGACTGATGCAAAATACTTATTAAGTTCATCCACCATTTCTTTGTCCTCATTACTACCTCTCCGGCATCATTTTCTAGTGGTCCAGTATCTACCCTTGACTTCACTTTACCCTTTATCTAGCTGGAAAATCTTTTGGTACCCTCTGATATTTTAGGCTCACTTACCTTCATAATTCGTCCTTATAGCTTTGTTTAGTTGCCTTCTGTTGATTTTTAAAAGCTTCCCAATCCTTTAACTTCCCATTTTTTTTTGCTATAAGCCCTTACCTTCATGCTGTCATTGATTTCCCTTGTCTCTCATGGTTGCCTCATCCTCCCATTAGAATACTTGCTCTTCTTTAGGATATATCTATCCTGTGCCTTCGGACTGCCTCCTGAAACTCCAGCCACTACTGCCCTGTTGTCATCCCTGTTAGAATCCCCATCCAATCCATTTTGGCCAGCTCCTCTCACATGCCTCTGCAATTCCCTTTACCCACAGTAATAATTGATACACCTGACTTTATCTTCTCCTGCTCAAACTGCAGAGTAGAGCCTCTACTATTATTTAATGATTGCTGCCTCCCAAGGTTTCCTTTACCTTAAGCTCACTAATCATATCTGGTTCATTTACACAACACCCGTCCAAGAATGTCTTTCCGCCTAGTGAGTTCAACCACAAACTGCTCTGAAAAGCCATCTCATAGGCGTTCTACAAATACCTTCTCTTGGGATGCAGCATCAACCTGATTTTCCCAATATATTGTACCAGCACATTGAAATACCAAATGACTGATGTAACATTGCCCTTACTACATGCCTTTTCTATTTCCTGTTGAAATTTATTTCCCACATCCTGGTCACTGTCCAAACCAAGAGATCTGTAATCTGCTGAAGCCTAGATTAGTGGCATTTGGGTTTAGTGACCAAGGAGAGTACAAGAGGTCCAGGTATGACTTTCAAAAAGGCATCTCTCATGCATGAATAGCAAGTCCAGTCCATACTTGAATCACTGAAGGATGCTTGACAGCCGTGGCAGGGCTTGAATGCTATCACTTCTTACAACCTAAAACAAGTGACATAGGTGACAACAAGGTTTTGCTCCCAGATGCCTTTCATGCTCACTTTGACCATCAAAACGTGGAGGCACCTTCACAAACTCCTACAGCCCCAGACGACCTTGTGATTTCAGTCTCTGAGACTGATGTGAGAGCATCCTTCAGGAGAGTGAACCCGTGAAGAGCATCTGGCCAGATATTGTACATGGCTGACTACTGTAGACTTGGGCAAATCAACTGCCTGGAGTATTTACTGTCATCTTTAACGTCTCGCTTAGGCAGTCTGAGGTACCCACCTGATTCCAGCAGACTTCAATCATACCGGTGCCCAAGAAGAACATGGTAACCTGTCTCAAAGACTGCCATCCAGCAGCACTTATAGTACATCCACTTTGTGGATGAAGTGCTTTGAGAGAAACAGCAAATCCTGCCTGAGGAGTGACTTGGATCCACTCCAATTTGCCTGCTGTCACAACAGGTCAATTTCATTGGCTCTTCACTTCTCCCTGGAACATCTGCACATAGAAGATGCATATACGAGGATGTTCTTCACTGACCACAGCTCAGCATTCAACACTATCATCCTCTCAAAACGAATCAATAAGCTCCAAGACCTTGGTCTCAATACCTCCCTGTGCAACCGGATCTTCAATTTCCTAACTTGCAGACCCCAGTCAGTTTGGACTGGCAACATCTCCTCCACAATCACCATTAGCACAGGTGCACCACAAGGCTGTGTGCTTAGCCCCCGCTCTACTTGCTGTATACTTATGACTGTGAGGCTAAGGTAGTTCCGATGCCATATACAAGTTTGCTGATGACACCACTGTTGCTGGTCGAATCAAAGGTGGGGACAAATCGGCATTTAGGAGGGAGATTAAAAATCTGGGTAAATGTACCACAACAACAATCTCTCACTCAATAAGACTAAACTGAAAGAAACCAGAGGTCCATGAGCTAGTCATCATCAGGAGAGGGTCAGTAATTTTAAACTCCTTGGCATTATCATTTCAGAGGATTTATCATTACAAGTGCCATGACAAAGAGCCTCTACTTTCTTAGCTGTTTGTGCAGATTCATCATTTCATCTAAAACTTTGTCGAACTTGTATAGATGTGCAGTGGAGAGCATCCTGACAGGTTGGATCACGGCCTGGTACGGAAACACCAATGTCCATGAACGGAAGGCCTGCAAAATGCAGTGAATACAGCCCAGTCCATCACAGGAGAACCCTCCCCACCACTGAAGCACCGTCTACAAGGAGTGCTACAATAAGAAAGCAGTAGCCATCATCAAGGCCCTCCACCATCCAGGCTGTGCTGCCATCACAAAGGAAGTACAGGAGATTTAGGTCCCACACCACCAGGTTCAGGAACAGCTAGAACCCTTCAACTATCAGGCTCCTGAACCAGCGTGGATAACTTCATCCATCTCAACACTGAACTGATTCCACAATCTATGGGCTCACTTTCAAGGTCTCTACAACTAGTAACTTCAGTATTATTTATTAATTTATTATTATTACTTTTTTTTGTGTTTGCAGTTTTGTCTTCTTCTGTACACTGGTTGGTTGTTCGTCACTGATTCTGTTGTGTTTCTTTGCATCTACTGTGAATGCCTGCAGGAAAACAAATCTCAGCGTAGTATTTCGTGACATACAGTTCATGCACTTTGAGAATATAAATTTACTTTAAATGCCTGGAGTGAAATGAGGACTACTTTCTTTCCCTTATCAGGGAGAGAGAGAGCCTGTGGTATGTCAAATTACCGGGTGAACGAGTAGTCGTTGGGGTACTGCAAGTCTGTGTCGTTAGTGATGCTTTGCTGCATGCTTGAGTGCTCTGTGGAGGGTGCCGATGCTTTTTTGCTGGTGGGGAGGGGGAGGGTCGTCGTTTTGCTGCTGCTTACTTTTGGGAGGGGGAGCTGGGGGGGTTTTGGGGTTCTAACATTTAACTGTCATTCATTCTTTGGGGCACTCCTCTGTTTTTGTGGATGTTTGCAAAGAAAAATAATTTCAGGATGTATATTGTATACATTTCTCTGACATTAGAAAACAATCTCCTAAAGCAACGCTCCAGGCATGGAATTTGTCCACAAGGGAATTCCAACAGGTCTATATTGATTATTATGAAAAAGGAATGAATACCATTTGGCAATCATTCAGAGCTGTTAAAAATCGCTCTTCTTGAAAGCATGCACCAGTTCACTTTTCCAGCTTCAAATGGCGAAGCGTGTCAGGTCAAGAACTATTTGTCGGAAATACAAAATTTGGGTCCCTTAGCCAAAAAGTTGATAGATACGTTGCAATCAAGTCTACTCTTAATTTTTTAAACTCCAGCAGATACAAACCCTCCTCTAAAGATAACCCACCCAGTCTATAACTGGAGTCCAAGCAACAATGCCTGCTGGTCATAGCCTGACAAAATGAAAATGATCCATTTATTCTCAATGTTTTCTTTCAACTCTGTTTGCAATCATCAATAAAATAGTTAGGAAATTACTCATTGCATCCAGAGCCTAGTCTTCTGCAAAATATGAAACACAACACAGGGATCCTTCTGCGTCTCCAGAACTTTGCGATCCGTACAGTTAGATGCTTTCAAAAAAGTTTTCCTTTTAGGACAATTTCATATTTTGCCACTTTGTATTTCATTTGCCTGGGCTGTACGGTGTATCCAGGGAGGGGTAGCACCTCTGGAGAAGGGGCTTGTTGTGTCCAGTCTTTGGCAGCTCACTCACCTTTCAGCTCCAAGTAGCTGTTTGCTCACGACAGCGGCCACATCCCAGTTCACTGCTTCGACAGGTGGGCTAAACCAGGTGAAGCTAGCCAGTGGCCTCATACCCCAGTGAGACAGGGGCATGCCTGTCCTAGCATGAGAAGTCAGACTGGGTGGATGCAATCTACAGTGAGATCCAACAGTTAGGAAGGCAGTACTGCCATGCTTCATGGAGAGTGAAGGGTGTGACAAGGCACGGAGACATCATGGTCATCCATTGCAACCAAGGAAGACCCCAGCTTGCAGCACTTGTTCATACCTCTGGACTCAGACTTCTGAGATCGAGGGAGTGGAAGTGCCCCAGTACAACGGCTTTTCCATTTAAAAAACTTTACCGCACAGGTTTCCTGTCATCGTCGGACATGATGGACAACCTCCACCATTTCAGTTGCTAGAATTTGCCTCTTCCCTCATAGCCTCATTATGCTCTCAATGTCAATTATATCTTTATGTAAGGAGACCTAAACTTTATTAACCAAAACCATATACTCTTTTTGCCATTAGAGTTCCTCCTTTATGTTAATTGATAGCCTCATGTTGTTGACCTAGAATGTCCATAATTGACATCATAATCTATGGTGTAAATGTTAATTGTACATTAAAAGAAAAGCTGAGGTAGGTGCAGTGCGAGTTCTATTGAAGGAAGCCTCCATGCCAGCAAATCAACTTCTGCTTCTTGTAAAATTTAATGGTGACTGGCAGACCAACATTAGGTGCGTCATTCTACCTATTGAGATGGCGTGTGGAGCAACGAGACAGGATCCCCTCCTCCTTCCCTTTCTCCTATCCTCTCCAGCCCTTTATCTTTCCTACCCATCTGGCTTCACCCATCACCTTTTAACTATCATCCTTCCCCCCCCCCCCCACCTTTTCATTCTGGCAGCTTCCTTCTTCCTTTCCAATCCTGAAGAAGGATCTCAGCTCAAAACTTCGATTGTTTATTCATTTTCATAGATGTTGCATAGTTCCTCCAGCATTTTGTGTGGGCTATGTAGCAAATATACACAATAGTTGCCCCCCTCACCGAACTCAAATATCAAAATGTCTAATGCTTTACAGATGGTCAAATATGCATACATTACAATGACAATAATATCCTGACAAACATTCCATATCAACCTGTGCCTGTCCCAATTATCTCAATTTAGCAATTAGATATTTCCTTCGCACTTCATAGAAATTGCATTCAATGTATGGTGCACCATGCCTTGACAAGTGCACTCCCCACAAATGTCTGTATCATGCATATTAATTCAGAACAAGGAATTAATCAACCTATAATGTTCAATATGTAAATGTGTAAGTATAACTGTTCTACACGAGGAAATCAGCATTTTGTGTGTGTTGCAAGTATAACCGTTCCCTCCTTTTATACCCATCTCCCAGTTGAATTCCCACCATTCTGAATTTCATATAAACACCAGCCTTTCTTTGCATTATCCAAACTTTGCTGCCACAGCGATCAAATTGACATTTTAATTATGGCTTTCAACTCCCCTTTATGCAAAGGCACCACATTTCTATCCTTAATTTCAAGTGATTGCTTGCCTAGTATGTCTGCCACTTAGTTCCCTTCAACCTCAAACTTAGACAGGTCTCAGAACAAAAACACAGACAAGCCCAGACCCTGCAGCATTAGCAGATGGAGTTCAATCTCAAGAAGAACGTCTCGCTTACAAACCAACAAGGCGAGGAAAGCTGTGGTGACTTATGACGCCATGGAGTAACGTGACGTCACCGAACACGGGGCCACTGATCCGGAAGCGGTTGCGTCCCAGCGGACGGTATAGCAGAGCCACTTCCGGTTTGGCTTCGTTGGCTTTTGCTTTTCTTCCGGAGGAGGAAAAAACAGAAAAAGCGGAGGGAAAGATCGGCGGAGAGCGGCAGGCGGCAGATCCGGCCCCACAGCACCGTACACGGTGAGAGCCCGCCGATCACAGCAAGGACCGGGAGGGAACGCGATGCGACGGTATTGGGAGCAGACGGGTGTGGAAGGGACACGGGGACGGGAGGTCCGGGTTGAGGAGTGAGGTTGGTGGGGGGAAAGGAAAAGGGGAGAAACGGCGGTGGAGAAGGAGCGGGAAGATTCGGGGTAGGAGGTGGAGGAGCGGGACGATTAGGGGTAGGAGGTGGAGGAGAGGGGGTATGTGACAGGAGAGGGAGGACGGGTGTAGGAGAGGGGTCGGTGGCTGGAGAAGAGGAGGAGAGGGGAAACGGTGGCTGGGAGAGGGGAAGAGAGCAGGAGAAGGAGGCGGTGGGGCGAGAAGGGCGGGTTCAGGCGGAGGAGGAACGGGGTACGGGCAAGAAGAGGAGGGAGTGGGTAGGGGTACGGGAGCAGGTGGAGGAGGAAGTGGGGGAGAGGGGGCGGGGGCGAAGGAGAGGGAGGACAGACAGGAGGCGGTGTGGGGAGAAGGGGGCAGGAGGAGGGGGAGGGAGGCCGTAGGGGGAAGGGAGTACAGGGGCAGGAGGTGGAGAAGAGCGGGAGGAGCAGAGAGGTACAGAATCGGAGTGGGGAGAGATATTGGGTAATAGCAGAGGGAGAGAATTGAACAGTGCTGTGTGGGGGGCATGTGTGGGATGGTATGGGTGGGTATAAAGCATAGAGACAATATGGAATTAGAAGGGGGGTGAAGAAATGAGAATGGCATGGTGGTGGGGAAGGGTGTAGCGGGGGTGGACTAGTTTAATAATGGACTGCTAGAGGAGAAAATATGCATGAGGATGGTGCTGTTGGGACGGTGAGCCTAATGGATAGGGTGGAACATAAGTTTGGGGGCTTGTTCAGAGTGGTGGACGGTATTAGGATGGTGGTGGCAGGTTGCAGTTTGTGGGAGGGAGGGGCAGGTGGAGGAAATATGGACGTGAGATGCTGGCAGAGGTGGAGGAGGAGCTGGTTGGGCTGCTGGAGGTGTGGGGTAGGCAGCGGAGGACTGTAGTGGGGCTGGTGGAGGGAAAATGAAGATGGGATATGAGCAAGTGGTGGTGTGGGGGTGGGAGAAGGAGGTTGGAAAGGGAACAGGGAGAGGAGAGCAAAGTGTAATAGAGAGATGGAAGGAAAGGTATGTGGATTCTGGCAGCAAGGAAGAAGGAGGACACGGAACTGAAGTGAGGACGGGGGAGGGAAAGGAGATGAATCAGGAATGATTTGCCTGACGACTAAATGCTCTTATGTTATGTAAATGAGCTTATGACGGGGCTGTAGAAATAACTTGGACTGCGAATAGAGAGCAAAGCGAGTTGGAACGGGCTCTGATGGGTGTTTAGGTGCAGCAGGCTGAAGGGGGCAATGTGCAAGTGAGTTGGCTCACCTGAGAGAGGGCAGGTGGCATGTGGGTGGTCTGGGAATAGGAATGGAAAATAGTTGGAAACAAAGTGTTCAGGTTGGGAAACGTCTGGGATGAGGATGGTAATGTTGAAGAGTGGTGATCTTGAGCAACACACACAAAATGCTGGAGGAACTTAACAGGCCTGGCAGCATCTATGCAAATTAATAAATAACAGTTGCTGTTTTGGGCCTAGACCCTTCTTCAGGACTGGAAAGGGAAAGGTGGGGGAAAGGGATGGAGGACAAGCTGGAAGTAACGTGATGCCGGGTGTGTGAGGGGGACTGCTTTCCGCAGGGATCACTTCCTCCGAGATTCCCTTGTCCGTTCGTTCTTAACACTGCGAACGACAAAAATGCTACACCTGCCCATTCACCTCCTTCCTTACCTCCTTTCAGGCCCCAAACAGCTCTTCCAGATGAGGCAAAAATTTCACCTGCGGATCTGCCAGGGTCGTCTATTGTATCCGGTGTTCCCGATGTGGCCTCTGCGTTAGGCAGACCCAATGCAAATTAGGGGACCACTTTGTTGAGCACCTCTGCTCCATTTGCTAAAAGTGGAATTTCCCAGTGGCCAACCATTTTAATTCTTATCCCTTTTCTCGTTCCAACACATCGGTCCATGGCTTCCTCCTCTTCCACGACGAGGCAACTCTCAGGGTGGAGGACCAGCACCTCATATTCTGTCATGTTCACCTCACATCCTCCAACCTGATGGCATGAACATTGATCTCTCCTGCTGGTAAAATGTTTTCCCCTCCCCTCTTCTATTCTCCACTCTGGCCTCTTACTAGTTCTTCAGCTGCTTTTTTCCTCCCCCCCCCCCCCCCCCCCCCGATCCATTCCCTTTTTCTTGTATGGTCCACCCTCCCCTCCTCTCTTGTCAGATTCCTTCCTCTGCAGCCCTTTATCATTTCCACTCACCTGGCTTCACCTGTCACTTTCCAGTATCCTCCTCCTTTCCCCCCCCCCCAACCCCACTTTTTTATTCTGTTGTCTTCCTCCTTCCTTTCCAATCCTGAAGAAGGGTCTTGACCCAGGATCGACTTGTTTATTCGTTTCCATAGATGCTGCCTGACCTAGTGAGTTCCTCCAGCACTTTGTGTTGCTCTGGATTTCCAGCATCTGCAGAATCTCGTGTGTTTAGGTGTCATTAACTTGCAATGCAGCTTCTTTCAAACAGCCGGATTGGAACTTAATGGGCATGATGTGCTGTGCTTAAAGTTTTGTATTTACAAAAAGAACACTGAATTGATTTGAAACCATTTCAGGAAACGTGAGAAGTATGAAGTGAGCTACTTCATGGTCTTTGATGCTTTTATTTAACTGAGCCTGGGGAGGTGCTCTGCAGCAGGGCCCTGCTGTTCTTGTCTCTTTGATGTGAGTGTTGGAAAGTGGGCTGTCCTTTGGTATAAGATGCATTGGCATTTAACTGGCAGCACCAAGGGTATGTTTTCTTCACACTGCTGGTGTTGAGCTCGCTGTCAGTGATTTGATGGGGTGATTGGAGGATATACTGAGGATACCCTAGCTATATATGACATTTGCAGAGTACCATAGTAATTTTATGTATTGCACTGTACTACTGCTGCAAAAAAAGCATATTTCATGACATGTGAGTGATGATAAACCTGATTCTGATGTGGGTCTCCATTGTGGACTTAGAGTAGGAAGAGGGGAAATCATGGTCAGAAAAAGGTAAGGAAGAGGGCAGGGAGTGGGATGCACCAGAGAGACATTTTGGAATGATCAATAAACCAATTGTTTAGAATCAAATGACCTTGCCTGGTGTCTCAGGGCTGAGTGTGTTTCTGCCACCTGTCCCTCACCCATTCTGCGGCACTCCACCCTCACTATTCCCTACATCCTCTGCTCCTGCCAGATTGGCAAACTCGCTCTCCGCTCCACATCGACAAATACAGTACTGTGCAAAAGTCTTAGGCACCTTAGCTATATATATATATATTCTTTTTCAAGGTGAAACTGTTCAGAATTTGAGAAGTACAGTTCCTTATATCTTACAGTGACTCAGAAGGAGATCACATCAGCTTTCAGGATCAATCCTGTTGGTCCTTGTTCCCCTCTAACTCTCTGTAAAGCAGAGTTCATTTTCTCTCATACGTGGCTGTCAGAGTTCCTTTGATTCATTTTCCTGTTAGACCATGCTGAGGGGTGGTTTACACTCACTAATTGACGTCTCTGGGATGTGGGAGGAAAGTGGCAGGCCCAGGGGAAGCCCATGTGGTTATGAAAAACATGCAAATGCCATATTGATTGAATCTGGAGCAGTGAGACAGCAGCACTGTGCTCCCTGTGTCATTGAAATTACTAAGCTTGAGTAGATAGGTTTTTGTCAGAGATTCGCTTAAGTGCTTGAGAAGGTTGGTCTGATGGGTTTATGGGGAAAATTGGGATGAGGATATGTATACCAGCAGAGATAATTTGAGCTCAGAGACTTTTTGTGGGATAGGGAATGATGGATTTTAGCAGCTAAATAGAATTTGTAAATACCAAATTTGTAAATAGAAAATATTCCAAAAAATCTTTAAAATTCAAAGTCACCATATATAACCATGAGATTTATGTGCTTGCGGGCATATCCAATAAGTCCAATAATGATGATAGAATCATCAACTGGGTGGACATCCAGTGTGCAAAAGATAATATGCAAATTAAAAAATAAAGGAAAATAATAATTAAGCAATAAATATTGAGAACATGAGATGAAGAGTCCCTTGAAAGTGAGTCCATAGGCTGTGGGAACTTTTCAGTGATGGGGCAAGTGATTTTTGAGTGAAGTTATCTCCTCTATTTCAAGAGCCTGGAGGCTGAGGTGTAATAAGTATTCCTGAACCTAGTAGTGAGAGTCCTGAGGCTCCTGTACTAGCACCAGCAGTGAGAAGAGAGCATGTCCTGGGTGGTGGGGGTCCCTGACAATGGATTCTGCTTTCCTGCGACAACGCTCAGTGTAGATGTGCATTGTGGGGCGAAGGGCTTTGGACATGATGGACTGGGTTGTATCCACTACTTTTTGTAGGATTTTCCATTCAAAGGAAAATTCAAGGGAATGTTTTCATTCCAGGCTGTGAGACAGCCAATCAATATATTCTTCACCACAAGTGTGTCAAGGTTTTAGATTTGGGCTGAAATTCTTCATCACGAATCCTGATGAAGGGCTTTGGCCTGAAATGTTGACTGTTCATTCATTTCCATAATGCTGTTTGACCTGCTGAGTTCCTCCAGCATTTTATGTGTTTTGCTCTGGGTTTCCAGCAAATGCAGAATCTCTGTCCTAAAAAATTTACTACCATTTCCATTCTATTCTCCTATTACCTTGAGGTGAGTCTTGCCAAGTGTTTGCAGTTAATGTTGTTTGTTTGAGTTGTAATTGAGTTTTGACTAATTGCTCATAATTCCCTCTCAATCTTTATATCCAACTGCCCCGCCTTACATTTTTAAAATTAGTTATATGCAGTCTAATCAAGATCGATAACAGCAGTGGAAGATGGGACTTTATTCAATAATCAGAGGGATATTTTATATTCTTCCTGAGCATTTAATTATAGCAATTAGGAGGCCTTTCTTTCACTCTACACATTTAATCAGAACAGGTTCTTTCATTTACTTTAGCTTGTGTTTAGAAAGTCCGGTTGGTAGAAGGTGATATGACGTTACCAGCAGGTGGGTGGAAGAGGTACTTGTATGTCACCTGTTTCCCACGAATTTGAGCTCAACAACCTGTATCCACATTGTGTATCTAAGGCTTGAGGTGTTCACATATGTATTAAATCGATGTGTGAGGAATGGTTCTTTTAAGGATGTTGCAAGACTTTCATGCATGGGCTTGTTCCTTGCACACCCCAATGCCTTGTTTGCTGAAACAGAGCACGGCAACAGATATCAGAGGACAAGCAGTGGTGGCCAGGTTGGTTTCAGTGGCGGTGAAAGACATGCTTACAGACGGCTGGCAGGCATCATTGTGTGCCCATGGCTGCCTAATCAAGTTTTAAACAGACTGGTGATTGGGTCGATTAGATGTTCTGGCAGTGTCAGAGCAAGATGTAAGGGACATTGCTGCTTTGGACTAAGTTAAATTCTGTTGATAGCTCTCTGAAGAACTTTTAGCTAAGATTGTTATAAAAACAATTTATATAGTGCATGCAAACCATAGAGATGTATGTATTTATGCACATTTCATTTCATATCTTTACTTCAACCTCCAACTTTATATTTTATCTAATTCTTTATGCTTTGGAATTGTTTATTTTGTATTTTGTTGTACGACGCACCAGCACAGCAGATTCCTGTGGTGAATAACATTGATCCTTGAGGTGGCACAATACTATGTATTGCTGTGGATCTGCCTCTAGCTTACTGTCATGAATGCTGGACCACTTAAAGTCAGGAGTCCTCTGGAATCTGCTTGAATTATAATTCAGTATTAATTATACATTTATCAAGTTCATAGTGATTTGTTGCCAGCGCACTCATCTCTCGGGTGAAATGGAATGACAGTGTCTCTACCAGGACTGCTCTGTACCATAGTTTGGACCAACACTGGATCTATTTAAAATAACAAAATTAACCTAAGTCAGCACGGTCATTTTACTAAGGTCAGAATTTTCTTCATTATTTGGGTGCAAAATATATTTGCCAACTTTTGGAAGATCTTCAGGTGATTAGTGAGTTGCATGGCATGATTTTATGGGATGTGGCTAGAATGGCTCAGAGCACAAGATTGAGTTGGTATGATGCAATTTCACATGATTTGCTCACGTTGTTTCCTCTGCATTTGCTAATTGTAGGATGGGTTTATATAGCTTTGTATGGTTTCTGTAATTGACTCCAAATTGGCATAGAGTTATACAGGACAGAAACAGGTTCTTCAGCCCAACTCACCCCAGCGGACCAAGATGCCTTCATGACCCTAGACCCTTGTGCCTGTGTTTGACTCACGTCCGTCTAACCTTTCCAACATTTGTACCTGTCTCAGTGCAACTGGGTGGTGCACATTACTGTGGCTAAACTTGACCACGATTGTGCTTGCTTTGTGTTAGCTTGTGGCTTAAAATCATGTCACTGTTACTCTGCAGATTTCCATAATGCTTGGGTTTCTGATTGTCGCTTGCCTCTGGTCAATGTGTCTGCTTGCAGACTTAGAGAGCTATGGCACAAAACAGGCCCTTTGGCCCACCTAGTCTGTGCCAAACTATTGTCTGCTCCCATTGATTTGCACCTAGATTGTACCCTTCCATACCTCTCCCATCCATGTATTTATCCAAACTTCTCTTAAATGTTGAAATTGAACCAGCATCCACCACTTCCGCTGGAAGCTCATTCCACACTCGCCTCCCTCTGAGTGAAGTTCCCCTTAAACTTTTCACCTTTCACCTTTAACCCATGACATCTAGTTCTAGTGTCACCCAACCTTAGTGGAAAAAGCCTGCTTGCATTTACTCGGTCTATACCCCTCATACATATCTATCAAATCTCCTCTCATTCTCCTATGCTGCAGTGAGTAAAGTTCTAGCCAATACAACCCTTCCCTGTTACTCGATTCGCAAGACTCAGAAACATCCTTGTAAATTTTCTCTATACTTTCAGTCTTAATGATCTCTTTCCTGTAGGTAGCTGACCAAAACCGCACACAATGATCAAATTAGGCCTCAATAATCTCTCACACAACTTCAACATAACATCCCAATTCCTGTACTCAGTATTTTGATTCACAAAGGCCACTTCTGAGTACCAGGTTTCCTGTGAGAAGAAAGCTTGCAGACATAAGCCTCCGCTATAAAACAGAAGCTGCTTGTTCTGTAGGTTTCTCACAGAAGTGGCCTGAAGATTCATCCTGACTTCAAAGTTTAAAGTAAATTTATTATCAAAGTACATATATGTCATCATATACAGCCCTGAGATTTGTTTTCTCGTGAGCTGCTCAGTAAATCAAGGACCATAATAGAATTGATGAAATCTGCGCCCAACAGGGCAGACAAACAACCAATGTGCAAAAGACAACTGTGCAAATACAAAAAAGAAAAAGAAAATTAATATGAAGAGCTCCAGGATAATCAAGCAACACTTATTTTATTGATATACTAGCTGAAGTTTTGCTTACAGTTTTGATCATCTTACCCAAGAAAAGATTTACTCGTTATCATCTTGCACTTTATTGTTTACCTGCACTGCATTTTTTGGTAGCTTTTTACACTTTATGTTATAGTTATAGTTTTACTTTTTCTCTCTCAATGCACTGTGTAATGAATTGATCTGTATGAATAGAACACAAGGCAAGCTTTTCACTGTACAGGTGGCAATAATAACCAATACTCATACCAATTTACTTGGCGTAGGAGGCGGGAAATAGAAGTTCTCTGGACTGGTTGCAGGGAAGGTGGCTTTGCAGTGTGAGGAGAGGTTGAGTAGACTGTGACTGTGTTATGCAGTATTTCGTAAAATGAGAGGAGATCAAAAGGTCAATGGTGCAGCACGTGCATGGGTTTTCTCTGGGTGTTCTTTCCTGCCACATCCTAAAGGTGACTTCTTAAGTATAGCCCAGGTATGGATGTGTGGAAGGTGAATAACTGTAGGATGGGGAAGGGGTGTTGGTAGGAGAGAGAAAGAGCTTTATTTATTTATATCTAGGGATACAGTATGGTAACAGGCCCTTCTGCCCTACGGAACTTGCACCACTGATTTACACTTGTGTGACCAATTAACCTACTAACCCATACGTCTTTAGTTTGGAGCACCAGGAGGAAACCCTCGTGGTCACTGGGGACGATCATACAACCTCCTTATAGACACCATTGGAATTGAACCTGGGCTGCTGGTGCTGTGAAAACATTCTATTAACCACTGTGCTGCTATAATGGGTTGATGAGCAAGTGAGATAAGCTGGAAGTAAGCTGGATAAGCTGGAAATAAGTACAGGATTGGAATTGATGGGAGTGCTTTGAGAGCTAGCATAGACTTGATCTGCCAAATGGTCACCAATGCCAGATATAAATATGAGATAAGTGTCGTTCTTACAGAGCAGGATACGGAAAGCTGATGGTCCTGGCTGAGGAGTTATGCTGGGACACAGTCTCAGCATAAGGGGTAGACCATCTTGGGTTCTAGTGAGTCTCTGGAGTCTTCTGTCCCAGAGGCTGTGGAGGCTCGGTGGTTGTGTTCATTCAAAACACAGGTCAGTGGATTTGTAAATGTCAAAGGAATCAATAGTTATGGGAATAGTTCTGGAAAGTGGCTCTGAGGTTGTGATCTTTACAAATGGCAGAGCATGCTCGAAAGGTCCTGTGACCTTATTCTGACAACACAGGGACTTCATAGTTTCTCAGTAGAAATAATGCCTAATTGGAGGTTATGGCTGAAGTCCGACCTGTGCTACATGTCACTTTTCAAGGCTTTGCTCTGTGAGGGTTCACTACTGATGCATAGGATGGTTGTACTTAACAAAGTTGACACTGCTCCCTTGAAGGTGCCCAAGATGTGGATGAAGAGAACAGTCAATTTGAATTTCTGAAAGCTTTTGACAGGGTTTCAGTGGTAGTTAATAGCTGAAATAAAATGTCACAAGGAAGTCCAAATGTAGTGCAAGGTTGGACTTTGGTTTAAAAACAGGAAACTCTGAAATCAAGTAGACGCCCGAGGGATCAATTACTGGATCCTCTATTTATTATTGACCCAGCGGCAGTGACTCTGCTATTGAATATAAAATCTTCCTGGTTAACTGCTGAGGAGCCAGAGCCGAACTAGCCTGCAGTGAGCTTCTGTTAGCATGGGTATTCATTCCAACCTACGGAACATGAGTGCTTGGTGCCATGTGTGGGTCTGCGAGTCAACAGATCAGGTCCTCTTGAGGTAACCTGGTGCCAGTCTGAGATTTCTCCCACAGTAGGTATTGATTGAATCCAGTAAGGAATGTCAAATATGTTCACACCTAGGAATGGTAATTCTGAGCGATAGATCAGATATCTGAAAGATTACCGCACTTGCCTTGGTTGGCCATACTGCCGGTACTGAAGTAAGGAATGATCCGGTGCTGATGTCAGGAAGTGAGGGGGAAGGTTTAAAGGGGTTGTACAGGGCAAGTATTTTACATAGTGGGTGTTATGTTCCTTGAGGGATAGCAGTAAATAAAAAAAAATTGGCATTTAAAAGCTTTTCGATAGACACATGAATAAGCAGGGAAAGAAGAGATATGGATCATGGGCAGGCAGAAGAGACCTAGTTTAATATGGCAGTGCCTCTGCAAAGACATCGTGGACTGAAGAGCTTATTTCTGTGCTCTTTGTTCCATGTTCTTATGCCACAATGTAGTAGTAGTACAATAACTTGAGTCTGATGTGCTCCTGAGGTGTTATTCCCTTAATGGAGAATGCCTGTGCATGACTTTATTTAATGTGGGGAGCCTGCTCCATGGGCAGCAATCACAGTCCTTGCCAGATTGGGGTTAGGATTCAGTGGCGTGGAATGCAAGACCACTGGGGACCCTTCACTGCTGCAGCCTTCCTCCCCCTTCACTGCCATTGTGATGTGTCACCATCTTCCGCCAGCTCCACTGTTGGTTGAATCCCTATTTGTCTGGAGCATCCCCCTTGACCTTACTGCTATAGGTGACCCTACCAGGTGGATAAACTCCAGACGCCATCACTCTCAAACTGTCCTCTTTAGACGTGCAGATGGATCTTTTGTGACAGATTTTAATTTCTCTCCTGTGTCCAACATTACTGCCATGTCTTGAGAGTTTCAATATTGTAAACAGCAGGTTGCTGAATCCTAGTGAGAGAAGGAAAGTATCATAATTCATTCAGAAATGAATTTTGACATTCAGAAAGAATTATTACATTCTAAATTAATCCAAGAACAGGCAAGTGTGAGTGAAAGTGCTGATAACAGGAAAACAATTCGTAAGCACCAGATATCTTTACTAAAAGACTTGTAGTCTAATACAAGCTCCAGATCTCACGCTGATAGAGACTGCGGTCAACAGACTGATGTGAGAATGCTGCTGATGAAGCCACTTGTGTTGCTTTTAGAGCACAAAGCCAAGTGATGGATCTGCTCCGTAATCACCCCGAGTGCATTGCATGGTTAGTTATGGGCTTGAATCGAGCAAAGGCTGGCACTTCAGTACTGAGGGAACACAGCAGATCGGATGAGAGGATGCCGAAGACCCCTCTCCTTGTCTGTCACTGTGAATGACCGTACAGCATTGTTTTGAAAAGAGTAGGCAAGTTCCTTATTGGTCAGTATTTATTCCTCAAACGCAATCAACAAAATGGATTACTGTATCCAATTACATTTTTCTGTTTTCTTTCCCTTGTCTTTCATTTTTATTTATTTCATGTTAAAAGTGCAATATTAATAATTAATTTTTTAAAATTTTAAATGTGAATGCACAAATTTTGGACCCATTTTAAGGCACTGTCATCAGAAAAGTGAAATGGATTTCTTGTTTCAAGTATGTGAGAATGTATTAATTGTTTAGAAAGGACTTGAATACTGAGTCTTCTTGATCCAGACAAGCTTGCCTTTCTCTTCCCTTACAAAATATATCTGGTTATATTTTTGATTATATATTTGGTTAATAATGTATGCAAACATGATTTTTTAACTGTATTTTCATAAAATTAATGTGCAACTGTGCCAGTCGTTCTAATTTTGTGAAAAATATGGTGCATTATATATAGAAGGAATGAGTATAAAGGACCCCATTAAGGTAAGAAGAGGTTTTAGTTAAAAAATTCGGTAAGCTCCTGCTTTTCTCCTTCTGCTGTCCCCTTCAGGATAAATGCAAGTAGTTTTGTGTAAACTGTGATAGTTATGGAGTAGCCTCCTAAATAGTAAAGGTGAATAATGTGTAATTGATTAAATATTAAAAGGTATGAAGGGAGGAGAATTTTAGGGTAATTTTGACTTTTCTCTTTGTAATTATCTTAAAGGTGAACCAGTTTCTGATTGCACAGCAGGTGCCTCGAAGCCTGCTGACATTGCACAGTACTGTATGCACAGTGTGAGGAGTAGGTCTAATTATTTACCTTGGTTCTTCTGGTCTTTTCAGTGAAGTTCCCTTGCTGTGGTTTTTGCATCTAGTAGTAAATAGCTGTAAATCCTTGTTGATTGGAAGCTGAGCATGGCCTTGTGTCTGTAATGGAGAGTTAGTCATTCACACAATGGACTGTGCTTCAAGACCATGTTGGTCTGTGTATCTCTGTGTCTGTTGCTGCAGCAGGGAGGATATTGCACTTCTCATTTCCCTTCTTCCTTGTTAACATACATTGGCCTTCCCTGTAATTTCACTGTCATTCTGATTTAAATGAGAACCAAGATGTGGCTGACGTTGTCTATTTTTGCTGTTGAAACTGCCGAGGTAAAGGCAGAATGAAAAACAAAAAAGTTGCTTATTTTGGGATTATAAATTTTTCGGGGTTGTTTCCCTATATAAATAGAAGCTGCTTCCATTTACACATGGCTTTCTGCTACCGGGATTTCATTCATTACAAAAAGGCATCAGATGAAAATTACAGATTTGCAATCACTTCCTTCAACTTTTGAGTGTTCTGCTGTCTGAAATTTCTAATATTTATTGAGCTGTGGAATGTTAGCTCACTGAGTGTTTTTCTTCTCACTATGAACGTGGTGTTAGGAGTGGAGAACAAAGCTTGCTGCTCTGCCCCCTGGTAATATCTGTCAGCCACTGTGTCTCAGGAGTGAGTGTGAATTCTCCCACTTTCCGCACCAGTCACTTGGCTCCCCTTTTCTGAGCAAGACTTGTCAGTTTCTGTTGGTTGTGAAAATTTGTGTACCTGTCTAAAAGACCTAAAACTAAACCACAGGGGGATTTTCCACCTTGCGTTTGCTTTAAGTCCTCGTATGCCTTTGCCTGCAAAATTGTGGCATCCAATCTTTGATTTGGCATCATTTGGAACTCTGTTCAAAGTGCGTATATGTATCCAAGCTGGCTGGTGGTGTAGTGGCATCTGCGCTGGACTTTAAGGTGAATGGTCGCAAGCTCGAATCCGACCACTTCCTTGCACACTTTCCGAGCTAGCAGCTGGTCCTCATCAGATGCTATGGAAATGGCAAAAATACAGCCCATTGCACCACAAGCCGTGAAAAGGAACAACAAAAACATATGTCACCATTTTCTTGTAGGCATTCACAGTAGAACAAAGAATTACGATAGAATAAATGGAAAAACTACAACCTTGAAAGAACACAAACCATGCAGACATAATAATAAATAATATTTAGAGCGTATGTAGAATCTTTGAAGGCACGTTAGCGTAGTGGTTAGCACAACACTTTACAGTATAGGCGATCAAGGTTCAATAGCCACTGCAGCCTATAAGGAGTTTGTACATTCTCCCCGTGACCGCATGGGTTTCCTCTGGGTGCTCTGGTTTCCTCCCACAGTCCAAAGATGGACTGGGTTGGTAGGTTAATTGGTCATTGTAAACTGTCCCGTGATTAGGTCAGAATTAAGCTGGGGGTTTGCTGGCCATCGTGGTGCAAAGGGCTGGAAGGTCCTGCTCCACACTATCTCAATAAATAAACGAGCCCATAGGTCCTCTGAATCAGAACGTGTGCACCCTCCACCTGCTATCTTGCATTGGCTCTTGGTTCTGCATTTTCATATTCTTGTTTCCGATACCGTAGATCCTTAAACTGGTCGGTACAGTGATGGTAAGTGCATGCAGCTTGATTTCCTTTATTGAGAGTTAGAATATAACGGCATAGAGGTTATGTTTGAATTATATGCAGTGCTTGTTAAGACTTAGTCTGTGGTATATAAAACTCACACAAAGTGCTGGAGGAACTCGACAAGTCAGGTAGTATCTGGTGGGGAATATGGAGGAGAATATGTCAGCCTGAGACTCTCTATCAGATCTGGGCCTGAAATGTCGACTGTTAACCGTGCTCCGTAGATGCCCCCCGACCTGCTGAGTTCCTCCAGCATTTTGTGTGTGTTGCTCATGATTTCCAGCATCTGCAGATTCTCTCGTGTTCTGTATTATATACAGTTCTTGTCACCATATAGGAAAGATGTCAATGTACTGTAAAGATTGGAGTGGAGGAGGCTGAGGATGGACTAATAGAGATTTGCAACGTTTGTGGTACAGATAGGGTGGATGATCAGTCTTTCCCAGGATAGGGAAGTCTAAAACCAGAGTGTATAGATATAAGGTTTCAAGTGGATTGACATGTTTATTGTTGTCAGAGGTAGTGAAAGGCTGGTCTTGTATACTGTTTAGACAGGTCTAATGATTACACAGTGCATTGAGATCATACAGGTAAAAAAATAACTGAATGCAGAATAAAGTGCAATGTAGGTAGACACTGTGCAGGGTCTTAAAGTAGATTGTGAGGTCAAGAGTCCATCTTATCATACTAGGGAACTTTTCAGTAGTTGTTTGACGGCGAGGTAGAAGCAGTCCTTAAGCCTGTTAGTACGTGCTTTCAGACTTTTGTATTCTCTGCTCAGCGGGAGAGGGGGAAAACAGAAGTGCAAGGTGGGCTGGCAGCATTCTCAAAGACCCCTCCCACCTTGCAATTCTCTTTGAGACAGCAAGAGTAACGATGAAGTCCATTGAAGGGAGGCTTGTTGATGTGATGTGCTGAGCTGTGCCTATAACTGTAGTTCCTTGTGGTTTCGGGCAGAACACTGTGGCCATGCCAAGCCATTATGCGTCTAGATAGGATGCTTTCTATAGGGTATCAATAAAAATTGGTAAAGGTTGAGAGGGAATGAATACCAAATTGCTTGAACCTCTTGAAGAAGTAGATGCATTGGTGAGCTGTTTTGCACTGATTGGATCAGGGCAGGCTCTTGGTTATGTTCACTTCTAGGAACTAGTCTAGTCAAGTCAAGTCAACTTTTATTGTCATTTCGACCATAACTGCTGGTACAGTGCATAGTAAAAATGAGACAATGTTTTTCAGGACCATGGTTTACATGATACAGTACAAAAAACTAGACTGAACTACGTAATAAAAAAAAACACAGAGAAAGCTATACTAGACTACAGACCTACACTGGACTGCATAAAGTGCACAACAACAGTGCAGGCATTACAATAAATAATAAACAGGACAGTAGGGCAAGGTGTCAGTCCAGGCTTCGGGTATTGAGGAGTCTGATAGCTTGGGGGAAGAAACTGTTATATAGTCTGGTCGTGAGAACCTGAATGCTTCAGAGTCTTTTCCCAGATGGCAGGAGAGAGAAGAGATTGTATGAGGGGTGCATGGGGTCCTTCATAATGCTGTTTCCTTTGCGGATGCAGCGTGTAGTGTAAATGTCCATGATGGCGGGAAGAGAAACCCCGATGATCTTCTCAGCTGACCTCACTATCCGCTGCAGGGTCTTGCGATCCGAGATGGTGCAATTTCCGAACCAGGCTGTGATGCAGCTGCTCAAGATGCTCTCAATACAACCCCTGTAGAATGTGATGAGGATGGGGGGTGGGAGATGGACTTTCCTCAGTCTTTGCAAAAAGTAGAGACGCTGCTGGGCTTTCTTTGCTATGGAGCTGGTGTTGAGGGATCAGGTGAGATTCTCCGTCAGGTGAACACCAAGAAATTTGGTGCTCTTTATGATCTCTACTGAGGAGCCGTTGATGTTCAGCGGGGAGTCGTCGCTCCGTGCCCTCCTGAAGTCAACAACCATCTCTTTTGTTTTGTTCACATTCAGAGACAGGTTGTTGGCTCTGTACCAGTCCGTTAGCCGCTGCACCTCCTCTCTGTAAGCTGACTTGTCGTTCTTGCTGATGAGACCCACCATGGTCGTGTCATTGGCGAACTTGATGATGTGGTTCGAGCTGTGTGTTGCAGCACAGTCGTGGGTCAGCAGAGTGAACAGCAGTGGACTGAGCACGTAACCCTGGGGAGCCCCCATGCTCACTGTGATGGTGTTGGAGATGCTGCTCCCGATCCAGACTGACTGAGGTCTCCCAGTCAGGAAGTCTAGGATCCAGTTGCAGAGGGAGGTGTTCAGGCCCAGTAGGCTCAGCTTTCCAATCAGTTTCTGAGGGATGATTGTGTTGAATGCTGAACTGAAGTCTATGAACAGCATCCGAACGTACGTGTCTTTTTTGTGCAGGTGGGTTAGGGCCAGGTGGAGGGTGGTGGCAGTGGCGTCATCTGTTGAGCGGTTGGGACGGTACGCAAACTGCGGGGGGTCCAGTGAGGGGGGGCAGCAGGGTCTTGATATGCCTCATGACGAGCCTCTCGAAACACTTCATGATGATGGATGTAAGTACAATGGGATGGTAGTCATTTAGGCAGGACACTGAAGACTAGAAGCTCTCATCATAACACTGATGGAGACAGGGTCATGTGTAGCACATCTTCCCCCACTCCCTCCACTGAAGTCAAAGACTGGCTGATATTGAGGAAATGTCATGACACCATGTTACTAAGCGTTCTCTCTTGTACTCTCTCTCATTGTTGGAGATGTGGCCCACTGTGATGGTATCATCTGCAAACTTGTAGATCAGGAGTTTAGAAGAATGAGGCAGGATCTCATTGAAACCTACTAAATATTGAAAAGCGTAGATAGATGGACACCTAGATGTTTCCAATAGTGGGAAAGTCTCATTTCAGTAGGCACAGCCTCAATAGAAGAAGTCCCTTCAGAAAGGAAATGAGGAAGCTTTTTAGCCAGAGGGTGGTGGTGAATCTGTGGAATTCATTCGCACAGAATGCTGTGGAGGCTAAGCCATTGGGTATATGTAAAGTGGTGGGTGATAAATTTTTCATTAGTAAGGATGTCAAAGGTTACAGGGAGAAGGCAGGAGAGTGTGATTGAGAGGGAAAAATCAGCCACGAAGAAATGCTGGAGAAGACTCAATGGGCTGAATGTTTTTGTGATAGTAGATGTCAGAGCCCTTGGGCGGTGGTCATTAAGGCATGTTACCTTGTTTTTCTTTGGTATTCTGTTGTCTTAAAGCAAATGGGAGCCTCAAGCTTTTCACATAGGGTAGTGGAAGTATGGAGCAAGTTGCTAAACAATGGTAGAGGCTGTTACAATTACAACATTTAACAAGCATTTGGACAGCTTCATGGATTAGAAAAATTGAAAGGGTTATTGGCCAAGTGTAGGCAAGTTCCAGGCGAAATCAGCTTAAGGGCCTTCTTCAGTGCTGTGTAACTCTATGCCTCTGTGGTCCTTTTATTAAGTATACCTGCTCATTAGTGCAAATATCTATCAGCCAATTGTGGCAGCAGCTCAATGCATAAAAGCACACAGACATGGTCAGGAAGTTCAGTTCATGTTCACACCAAACTTCAGAATGGGAAAGTGACTGACTGTGAAGTGATTGTTGGTGCCAGACAGGGTGGTTTGAGTACCTCACTGTGCTGATCTCCTAGGATTTCCATGCACAACAGTCTCTGGAGTTTACAAAGAATAGTTAAGTCCAATTATCTTTCAACCATACATGAATATAGCCAAATGAAACAGTGTACCTCCGGGGCCAAGGTGTAAACCACATTACAAGCAGCACACAGCTTGCTGTAAATAGCACATATGGTTGCGATTTCAGAAAAACATACAACCATAAAGGAAATTTTTTTAGCCCAAATCCCTGAGAGGGATGACTGTAGGTTGTCCTGGCCCAACTTGTTCTGCCACCGAGTGAACATTGAAGGGCAGCACTGAGGGGGGGGCAGCCCCCAACCCAGCGCGATTCCAGTGTGCCCACGACAGGTCCCTGTTCTCTCCCCTGGGTAGCTGTAAAAGGCCAATATGTCCTAGGCGACCTTGCCATCAAGTATTCCCCACCATTTGGGTCTCGCTCCCTTTTCATTGCTACCATCAGACAGGACGTACAGACCCTGAACACTAGTCTTTGAACTCTGACCTCATTGATTCACGTAACTTAGGGATCACCATTCCTCGTTCGTCTTGTCCACACGGAATTCTGATCCCAGAACCCCTGATGACTCGCCGACATAGGGAGGGGGTGGGGCACTATTCCTCATCCACTGGCCTGACATCTGACCAAAGATATCCATGTCGGTGGCTTTGAATGTGGAGCAGAGGCCTGGATTCTGGGCTGACCTCTAATTCTCCCAAGTCCCTAAACCCTAACCTGACCCCTAATGCCACACTGACTTTTGCATGACTCTTTAACTTTAATTGTTTTTTTTTACACTAGGACCAGTCTTAGTTCTCTTTTTCTCCTCTTTATTGTCTTGTATAATTTATATTCTGTGATCTCTGTACCTCCACGTACATGATGCACATGACAATAAACTGCGCTAGAATATCATAAATATGAGGGGAAATTAGATAGGCTGGTCTTGTTTTCTTTGCAATGGAGGGCATTAAGAGAAAACAAGTTTGAGTGTAAATTGTTGAGGGACCTAGGTGGCATTTGGAAGGACCAGCTTCTCCTGATTGAGGGTCAAAAGGTTGGGAACATTAATTCAGAGTAATTGGTTGAAGGATTGGAGGTGTGGTCAGGGATTTAAACCCTGAGGGTCGAAGTGGAATGTGTGTGGCGGAAGAAGCTATTGTTACATTTCTATCTGCAAGTATATTTTAAGAGATGTGATTAAGTGCTAGGTTGTAGGAACAGGTTGGTTGGCTCTTTTTTTAAAAAACGTACTATACGGCCAAATAATCATCTTGTGTGTTGTTAGCTCTCCAGTATTTAGGGTGAGGTAACATTTGGCAATGCCAGTATTTATTGTTCATCCTTTGTCAGGTTTGAAGTTAACCATTCCATTCCTTCTGCTTAAGGTGCTCTCAGTTGGGTAAATAGTTTGCAAGTTTAGTTCAAGCAACTTTGAAGGCCCTTCGTCAGGAACCTCGACAGTGCTTCTTCCTATAGATGCTGTCTGGCCTGCTGTGTTCCACCAGCATTTTGTGTGTGTTGCTTGAATTTCCAGCATCTGCAGATTTCCTCGTGTTTACTCTGTGATGCATATGTTTTTGCCACATAAATATCTAAATGTTTATGTCTTCTACTGGGTAGAGAGTATCTGTTTCAGGAATCAGGGTTATGATCAACATTGCCTGCCTAACATCAAATTGTGTAATTAGGATCTCAGTGGACATCAGTCTGAGAACTAATAGTTGCAATTGCTTGTTTATCATTCTGCATTGATGGTCCCTTCCTAATTTGTGGAGGTGCCTGCTGAGGGTGGTTCAAGGCTCGGAAATGCACAGGAGGATGGGGATTGCTGCTGCCTGATGAGGGGTTTTCCAATAAGCTTTAGGTCTTGATCTTCAACATTCTGCAATTGTTCAAAGCATCTATAGAGGGAAATGCAGAGTTGGCATTCAGTTTGAGACCCTTCAAAATTACTCTGACTGTCCATTTCCTTCCTTGGACACTACCTGACGCACTGAGTTACTTCAGCTTGTGTGTGCTCAGCATCTGCGGTCTCTTGTCTCAATTGGTCAAAGGTTGTGGCTGGGTTATTTAAACACTAACACCTACATGATTTCAAATATTATAATGTATGTCCCCTGAGGACCCTAGTTTTCAGTTTTACTATGGTTCCTTGAAACCATACTGGTTAAATGTTATCCAAGGCACTCACACTTGCATCACCTCTGTGATCCACCTATTTTGGCCATATTTGTGCTGAAATTGTGATGGTATGGAGCTGTGGTTTTGGTGCAACCTAAACTGTATATTAGGGAGCTCAGCGTTACAACTAACTGCTGCCTGTTAGCATTTAGCCATTCCAACCCATCAAGAAACAACACTGGAAGAACTTGGAGGCAAATGGTGGATGTCTTTGTCTTTGGTCCAGAGGACTGTAGTGCCAAAATGTCGACATACATCTTTTGCCTCCAAAATGCTGCTCAGGCCACTAAATTCTTCCAGAGCCAGGCAATTGTCATGTAGATTCCAGTTTGCTGATTGTACAGGAATAACTTGGCTAGTAATGTGGCTTGTTCTGATGTGCACTATGTTTCCTGGGCTTTACTGTACTGTTTCTTGACTTGTGTGGAGATTTGAATTGGCTTATGACTGGTTACTACGACGGTAGGGATCTCAGCAAAAAACTGAGATGGAATATCCACCAGCCACTTCCAGCTGAACGAGGTTGAACATCCATTACCCTTTGCACATTAGGCCCTGTCACAGTTGAGGATGAAGATGCTTTGGGAGCCCTTTCCTCTCACTGGATGTTTAATGGTGGTAGGACTGTGTAGAGCAATGATCTAATCTGTTGGTTGTGAATCACTTAGCTTTGTTACTTGCTGATTTTGATGTTTAGCATATCATTTAGCTCTAGCAGTTTTGCCAAGTTGACATTTTTATGTGTGACTGGTGCTGTTCGGGACGTGCCTTTCCAAAGTCCTCCTTGAGTAAGGAATGATCCCTTCTTTGATTGTAATTGACAAACCAGGAAATATATCAGGTCTTGAGTTTGCTGCTGATGTGATGCCCAGCTTAGAGCTTATCTGGTAAGTTCTGAGTCTTTAGTACAATGGTAGTGCACATAACACAAATAATCGGATGAAAGCAAGACTATCCAATCAGTCCAATCATGGACAGATGTATTTTCAATAGGTAGGTTAGTGGGGAAGTGGTTGAGTTGATTCATTCCTTCCTGATTCATTCACTCCCTTCTTCCCCTCTCAACTGGGCACAGACGTAATCTTGCAACTGTGACTTCCATGATTTGACTGGCTCACTCAGTGGTGATGCTAGATTACGGTTTAAGAGATTTCACTTTTTTTCAAGTGCTGCTCAACATGAGAATATAATTATAAAGTTGAGTCCTCCCATGTTTGACTTAATGCTATGGAAATGCATGAGGTTGAGGTTTCTCAGACCACTCACACATTCTTATTTTATCTGTTTTCTGTTTAAACATAATGGTGCAGATACACCTGGCTTTCTGGGCCATTTTTGAGCATGGTGTTATACTTCATGATGATATTGAATCAGGTGGGATTTTACAATAGTTTGTTAGTTTTGACACCTATTGTTGAAAAGGCTGGAGGATATTTAGAGATGGATCATAAATGTCATCTTTGCCATCAGTGTTACATATCATACGAATAAATATCAAAATTCTTCTCTGAAATTTACATAGAGCTGTCAGATTCTATACGAATCATCTTCAGGTGATAGAACCTCTTTACTCCCTCTGACCTGTCCACAAGATAATTACTTTGTTCTGTCTTTTTGCATCATCTAGTTCCCATTACAAGTTAATTGTAAATGCTTGGATTAATTAATTTTCCTGGCAGCCCATTCTGTACACTTGAGAGGTGTGTGTGGGTTCTAACTGGCAACAATGCCCATTTCCCGATTCTTTTTAAAAACACTGGCACTTGTATGCTTTACTGAAATCCTCAATCACACGAGGACTCACTGTCCCTGTGAATTTATGTGTGAAGGAGATGCAGTTATCAGTGAATATTTAGCAAAGCATTAAATTTAGAGGACTTTATACTTTAAAAAAAAATCCTCAAGATGTGCAGAAATGAATGTGGTGACGCTGTTTTGCATGATAATATCTTTGGCTTGTGTATACGTCATTCCCCAAGTCTCTCCACAGGAAGCGTTAAGTTTTTCTCAGATATATCCTGGCCAGTCAGTAGTTCTTAAACTGTTTAGTTGCAACTATCTTAACTTATTTTAGCACTGAACTGTGGGGAACTGTTTGGAATGGGAAACCCTAGATATCTGAGAGGCATTGGAGAAACATCCGGCCCGAGCTGATTACTGTCATCTGGCGGCCAGACGGTCCAGACAGTTCTGATGCTGTGATGGATGAGCTCGTCTGGCGATTCCCCTGTAAGCAGCTTTTGGACCAGCTGAAACCTAACCCGAGCCTTTAGCGAACACACCATCGGTTTCAGAGCTGAAAGCAGAGCAGCTGTGCTCTTGGGAGAGATGATAGTCGAGCATCTCTGTTTATGCTGGAACTCTGCAAATATTCGCTATTATTATCCTATTGTGCTAGGCATCATCACTACACAGAAGAATGGTGCAAGGATGCTCTGTGAAGCTCTCAAACTGGCTACTGCAAAGTACAGGGCAATAGTCCAAAGGGTATTTTTCCCCAGCCCTTCATTTCTTTCACCTTTACGTATTTCTCTTTTCTTCTTGGTCTGTCAAACACTTTCTCTGATGTTTACTCCTGTTTTCTATCAGTGCCCCCTTGTTCCCACCTTTCTCCCCTCTTCCCCTAATATTGATTGGCACTTGATTAGTTCCAAGGGCTTAGATGGGGCAGAGTTTGTTAAGTGTGTCCAGGATGGATTCCTGTCACAGTATGTTGACAGACCGACTAGGGGGAATGCCCTACTAGATCTAGTATTAGGTAACGAACTGGGTCAGGTCACAGATCTGTCAGTGGGTGAGCATCTGGGGGACAGTGATCACCGCTCCCTGACCTTTAGTATTATCATGGAAAAGGATAGAATCAGAGAGGATAGGAAAATTTTTAATTGGGGAAGGGCAAATTATGAGGCTATAAGGCTAGAACTTGCGGGTGTGAATTGGGATGATGTTTTTGCAGGGAAATGTACTATGGACATGTGGTCGATGTTTAAGGATCTCTTGCAGGATGTTAGAGATAAATTTGTCCCGGTGAGGAAGATAAAGAATGGTAGGGTGAAGGAACCAAGGGTGACAAGTGAAGTGGAAAATCTAGTCAGGTGGAAGAAGGCAGCATACATGAGGTTTAGGAAGCAAGGATCAGATGGGTCTGTTGAGGAATATAGGGTAGCAAGAAAGGAGCTTAAGAAGGGGCTGAGAAGAACAAGAAGGGGGCATGAGAAGGACTTGGTGAGTAGGGAAAAGGAAAACCCCAAGGCATTCTTCAATTATGTGAAGAACAAAAGGATGACAGGAGTGAAGGTAGGACCGATTAGAGATAAAAGTGGGAAGATGTGCCTGGAGGCTGTGGAAGTGAGCGAGGTCCTCAATGAATACTTCTCTTCATTATTCACCACTGAGAGGGAACTTGATGATGGTGAGGACAATATGAGTGAGGTTGATGTTCTGGAGCATGTTGATATTAAGAGAGAGGAGGTGTTGGAGTTGTTAAAATACATTAGGATGGATAAGTCCCCAGGGCTTGATGGAATATTCCCCAGGCTGCTCCACGAGGCAAGAGAAGAGATTGCTGAACCTCTGGCTAGGATCTTTATGTCCTCATTGTCCACGGGAATGGTACCGGAGGATTGGAGGGAGGCGAATGTTGTCCGCTTGTTCAAAAAAGGTAGTAAGGATAATCCAGGTAATTATAGACCAGTGAGCCTTACGTCTGTGGTGGGAAAACTGTTGGAAAAGATTCTTAGAGATAGGATCTATGGGCATTTAGAGAATCATGGTCTGATCAGGGACATTCAGCATGGTTTTGTAAAGGGCAGATCATGCCTAACAAGCCTGATAGAGTTCTTTGAGGAGGTGACCAGGCATATAGATGAGGGTAGTGCAGTGGATGTGATCTACATGGATTTTAGTAAGGCATTTGACAAGGTTCCACACGGTAGGCTTATTCAGAAAGTCAGAAGGCATGGGATCCAGGGAAGTTTGGCTGGGTGGATTCAGAATTGGCTTGCCTGCAGAAAGCAGAGGGTCGTGGTGGAGGGAGTACATTTGGATTGGAGGGTTGTGACTAATGGTGTCCTACAAGGATCAGTTCTGGGACCTATACTTTTTGTGATTTCTATTAACGACCTGGATGTGGGGGTAGAAGGGTGGGTTGGCAAGTTTGCCGACGACACAAAGGTTGGTGGTGGTGTGGATAGTGTTGAGGATTGTGGAAGATTTCAGAGAGATTGGGTGCAGAAGTGGCAGATGGAGTTCAACCCAGTGAAGTGTGAGGTGGTACGCTCCAAGGCAGAGTACAAAGTAAATGGCAGGATACTTGACAGTGTGGAGGAGCAGAGGGATCTGGGGGTACATGTCCACAGATCCCTGAAAGTTGCCTCACAGGTAGATAGGGTAGTTAAGAAAGATTATGGAGTGTTAGCTTTCATAAGTCGAGGGATAGAGTTTAAGAGTCACAGGGGTAATGCTGCAGCTCGATAAAACTCTGGTTAGACCACACTTGGAGTACTGTGTCCAGTTCTGGTTGCCTCAGTATAGGAAGGATGTGGAAGCATTCGAAAGGGTACAGAGATTTACCAGGATGCTGGCTGGTTTAGAGAGTATGGATTATGATCAGAGATTAAGGGAGCTAGGGTTTTACACTCTGGAGAGAAGGAGGATGAGAGGAGACATGATAGAGGTGTACAAGATATTAAGAGGAATAGACAGAGTGGACAGCCAGCGTCTCTTCCCCAGGGCACCACTGCTCAGTACAAGAGGACATGGCTTTAAGGTAAGGGGAGGGAAATTCAAGGGGGATATTAGAGTAAGGTTTTTCACTCAGAGAGTGGTTGGCGCGTGGAATGCACTGCCTGAGTCAGTGGTGGAGGCAGATACACTAGTGAAGTTTAAGAGACTACTAGACAGGTATATGGAGGAATTTAAGGTGGGGGGGGGGTTATATGGGAAGCAGGGTTTGAGGGTTGGCACAACATTGTGGGCCGAAGGGCCTGTACTGTGCTGTACTGTTCTATGTTCCCTTGAGGGCCTTCCTTTACTCCTCAAGGCAGGTCAACCACAGACCAGCTGCCCTCGAGGGGCACCTCCATCCTTTCACTGCTCCTTACCCTCCTTTGTAATATGGTCGTTTCAGTTAGAAGCTCCTTGCCTCTGTGTTGTTCATTAATTCAGGATTACCTTTAGCATTTTTCTATTGGAACAGTCCATATTGGAAGATTTGTGTGTATGTAAATCTCCAGTCTTGCTGTGTTTGCACATCCTTTAAAAGACTCTTTGTTCCAAGCCTTTGAAGAAATTGCATTCCTCTTTGGATTAGAGGCAGGTAAATTTAACAAGGAGTTGGATCCATAGATGTTATCTGACCTGCTGAGTATTTCCACCACTTTATTTTCAACACTACTTCCTTGTGTTTGGTTATGCATCTCAGAGCATTTGAATAATGCATCACATAATCATGTTCTTGTAGAATTTGAGAAGGTAATCTATGTGAATGGAGCAGAATAGTGGGCTGTTCGTTAATGCTTGTACAGTATATGTTGTAGGCTGAATGGTCAGGATCACTACAGACAGACAGACAGGCAGACTACCGTCGGTTCCTGTGATTTCATAGCCAGGTTTTACCACTTCTGGTTTGAAAATGTCTTTTTTTCTTTAGCTTATTTTCTTTAGACTAGGGTTTTGGAGAAGATCTTAGTCTCTGTTTAAAAACTGCAAACCTAATTGAATGTCTTAAGATGTTTTGGAGTTGAGTGAGAAGTAGGTTTTTATTTGTCCATCTTCATGTTACTGTGCAGTCATTTCTTGCTTCGCAGAAGAAATCTTCATTTCAGGTTTTAGTGCAGACTGCTTTTCTTAATTTTGCTGTATTGAGTTTTAGTGAGATTTTAATTCTGATTTGGTTATTTGAAGTCTAAACTGATTTGCCACTTATCTGAAAGTCAAAATAATAATCTAAAATCTTAAATCTGAAAGTACTCAGCAGGTCAAACAGCAACAGGTGTGTGTGTGTGAGCAATTTAAGATAGTGCAGTTCCTGGACCTGAAATTGTAACTCCATAGATGTTATCTGACCTGCTGAGTATTTCCACCACTTTATTTTTAACACTACTTCCTTGTGTTTGATTATGCATCTCAGAGTATTTGAATAATGCATCACAAAATCATGTTCTTGTAGAATAGTAACACAAATTATTTTTCTTGGTTCTGGTTTCCTTCAGTAAAGAAAATCTGATATCATTAGCCTAGGCAATATGTGACCTCTGGTCTCTAATGCCCTCTGAAGTAGCCTTGCAGGGAAGGTTCAGAAGGCAATAAAATGTTGGCCCTGCCAGTGGAACACAGGCCCTGGAAAAAGAATAATTTCAAATGAACTCTCAGAAAAATGTAGGAGGTGAAAACCTTGAAATCATTCAAGAAGCAACTAGGTGTGGAATGTCAGACACAAGTATAATTCTAAAAGAATGAATTTGGATATAAAGGGTATCCTCTTCACTTGAAATTACTTTGTGAATGCCTTTAGTTATGTTTTGTAACTCCAGAAACTAATTGAAAGAAAAACACAGGAACCGGGATATTCGCCTACTTAGTTGATGTGGTTGTGTAGTGATGTATACCATTCACGTACTTCTGACATATAACCCATAATGAATTATGTAAATAAACAAAGAATGCTTAATCAAGCAATATTTACAATATTACTCAAATATTACTGAAATATTAAATGCATTACACTCTCCCCTGCCTAGCTATAAACTCCAACTCAATATAGAAGCAACTCAATTCAAATATATAACGTATTGCCTTCTAGTCATCTTATATATACAGTATACTATATAACTACTATATAGAAATCCACAACATAGTAAATTTTAAATTGTCCAGTTCATGCCTAAAGATTTAATCATTGTGGAGGATTTCTTACTCTTGTGGGACAGCGGCTTTCTTGACAAGAGAGGTCACTCTTTGGCAGGAGAGACTTGTGGCTGTGAAACAATCTCATGTTCCGGGACTTCCTCCATGGTGGTTGTAGGATTTGACTGTGAGACTGCAGGAGATGGTTCTGACAGCTCTGGACACCTTTCTTCTCTAACAATTGACTTGCTGTCCTCAAATGATCGATGTATCATCTCCAGATGACATCAAGCACAAACTCCACTGTGTAGGGGAGCGGTCTAGTTCTGTCGTTAATCTTCCCAAGAATCCACTTTTGATCACCTCTGCTTGTCCAGGCGTGAAACATCAAGTGTCCTTGTTTGAGAACCCTTCAGTTTGTCTCAGCTGTTTGTGCTGCAGACTCCTTCTGAGATTGGGTTTAAGCAGATCCAAGTGTGAGCGCAAGGGATGACCCAGGAACAGCATAGTTGGTGAGTTGTTGGCTGTGGGGTGTGCTGCACTGCGATATTGGCGAGCTCCTGAGTCTGTGTTTAGTACAGTCGGCCCTCCTCATCCGCGGGGGATTGGTTCTGGGACCCCCCACAGATACCAAAATTCGCGGATGCTCAAGTCCCTTATTTAACAAGCATCAGTGTGGTGGTCTTTAGGACCCAGCGGAACCCCGGACTTTATTTAACATGTTCAGTGCAGTGGACATTAGGACCTGGCAGCGCAGCTCTGAATGCGCAGTGTTTCTGTTCACGAAAATAATCACGATCGTGATTGAAAATAAGGTGGAAGTAATAAAGCAATCGGAAAGAGGTGAAACGCCATCAGTCATTGGAAAAGCATTAGGCTACAGTTGGTCAACGATTGGAACAATTTTAATGGAGCATGTGAAAGGCCCTGCCCCGATGAAAGCTACAATTATTACTAAGCAACGCAGTGGTTAAATTATTGAAATACGTATGTTTCTTAAGTGTTTTATATGAATAGAAAGGTAAAATATGTACTATATACTAAGAAAAACGTTTGACTAACTGACGCTAAATAATACTGGATGTACGTGTTCCGACTTCAAATCCGACTTAAAGACGGACTCAGGAACGGAACTCATTCATAACCCGGGGACTGCCTGTACTTTTAAGTCATTTCTAGATTACTTATAATACCTAATACAATGTAAATGCTATGTAAATAGTTGTTATACTGTATAGTTTAGGGAATAATGACAAGAAAAAATAATCTGTACATGCTTATGCAACGAGTGCTGGAGAGAGAACTTCTGGGTTTTCCCGATCCGTGGTTGGTTGAATCCGCGGATAAGGAGGGCCGACTGTATAGTGTATTCTACTCATGATGCTTTCTTTAGACTTGAGACAAACCTTTCCACCAAGCCATTTGTAACTGGAGGTATGGTGCAGATGTAATGTATCTTACTCCATTAAATTTAAGGAATGACTGAAACTGTTCCCCAACAAACTGGTCCATTGTCACTACTAACTTCCGGCATGCCAGTTCTTGCAAAGAGGCTTCTCAATACATAAACTGTGTGAGGCTGTGGTGAAGGCCATTGGAAACACTTCTGGCCACTTTGTAGCTGCATTCACTGCTATCAAGAAATCTATGCCCATGAATGGCCTGGCAAAATCCATGTGAATTCTCTGCCAGGACAATGCAGGCCATTCCCAGGGTTGCAGAGTGCTGTTTTTGGCATCATCTGGATGTGTTGGCATCCCAAACAGTGTATGGCAAGCTGCTTAATCTGCTAGATAACCGGCATGTAGCTCCTCTAACACTTTATCTCTCAGCTTGGATGGTACAACCACTCTCAATCCCCATAAGGCAACCCTCATCAAAGTCAAGTTCATACCTGTGCTGGTACAAAGGGGGAACTGGAATTTTTGCTGCACATTCCAGCCATTTTGGGTTGTCGTGGAAACCTGAGACAGTGTGTGGTCTTTTCTGGCTTCCCTGGAGAGTTTCAATTTGCATTAGGGAGACATGTCAAGAGGAGTGTCCTCTTTTGTAAATGTTTCAGGTATTTCCTCTTCCAAGGGTAAACGGGACAATCCATCAGCACTTTCATGATTAGTTGCCCTCTTGAATTTGATTTTGTAATTGTGTCCTCCAAGAAACAGCCCATCTCTGCATTTTTTCCTGCTGCTTTTAGTAGAACACCCTTCATGGATTGAAAATAGACACCAGTGCTGGATGATCAGTAATCAAGGTAAACTCTCATTCATACCGGTACTGGTTGAAACGTTTTGCACCCCAAACCAGACCAAGGCCTCTCGGTCAATCTGTGCGAAATTTTTCTCCATAGCGGTAAGGGAATGTGAGGCAAAGGCTACAGGGTGTTCACTTCCATCACTCATAGCATGTGACATGCCTGCACCTATACCATATGGCAAGGAGTCACAGGCAAACTTCATGGACCATGTGAATCATAATGTGTGAAGACAGTGTCCGCCATCACCATTTTCTTTGCCTTTTGGAAAGCCACTTTACCTCACTCTTTCACCTCAGGTGATTGAGGAAGTTTGGTATGGGTCCCCAGATCCTAGAACTTTCTACAGGGGCACAATTGAGAGCATCCTAGTATGGGAACTGTACCTCCCTTAATTGCAGGACTTTGCAGAGAGTGGTGCGGACAGCCCAGTGCATCTGTAGTCGTGAACTTCCCATCATTCAGGACATTTACAAGGACAGGTGTGTCAAAAAGGCCCGTAGGATCATTGGGGACCTGAGTCACCCCGCCCACTATCTATTCCAGCTGCTACCATCTGGGAAATGGTACAACAGCAAAAAAGCCAGGTCTAACAGGCTCTGGAACAGCTTCTTCCACCAGATCATCAGACTGGTTGACTCATGCTAATTCGAGTGTACTCTATATTACATTGACTGTTCTATTTATTATAAATTACTATGATTGTATATTGCACATCTAGACTGAGACATAATGTAAAGATTTTTACTCATGTATGTGAAGGATGTAAGAAATAAAATCAATTCAATTCACTCTTTGTCCATTGCCATTTCTCTTTGATCTATCATAATAACATGTAACCAGGTTTGGCAGGAACTTGTTAAAGTAATTAACAGCTCCTACAAAGGATCACAACTGTGTCACGTTCTTTGACCTTGAGGCATCTGCCACTGTTTGAATTTTCTCAGCACACTTGTGTAATGCTTGTGCTTCAATGGTGTGACCACAGTAAGTATGGCTTGGTTTAAAGAATTCCACTTGGCACATTTTTCTCTGAGCTCATAACCTTCTAATCTTTTTAGCACTGTCTTGAGATTTTGGAGATGTTCCTTGTCATCCTCACCAGTAATCCAGGTAACAGTGAGTTCCTGGACAATCTTCCAGCATCTGGTCCATAGCTTTCTGCCAAAGTGCAAGTGCAAATGCTACTCCAAAAATAAGCCCGTTATAACGATTAAAGCTCTTTAAGTGCTTATGGTGAGAGACGCTTTGGACAATTCTTCCATCTCCTTGAATACTAGTGTGGCATCATGCAGAACCTTTCTTAATTTGCTTTCGGTTGACTCTATTGCAGCAGTATGGCATGCAGATCTGATCTCCAATCAGATTGTAGTTCTGAGCAAATTACACTCCGCAATACTGGCCCTCCTATTTTTTACAACATATGAGTTCAGTGTGGCTTGTTGGTTGTTGTATTTTACTATTACAAACGTCATTTCCGCAGGAGTTATTTTTTTCTTCAGTATAAGATTTTAGTTGGATATCTGCAGGCTTCGGTTCAGTATATCTGAATTGGCATTCAAACTCATGTTGTGGAATGACTGTAACGGCCAAGCCAGTGGCTGATTCCATTTTAATTTGCTGTTCTCTTCTGGCGTAAGCCATGTTGCTTGTCTCTTGTTTTCACTTTATAAATCTCAAGGCTACTTAGTTCTGTGTCAGCCTTATCACTATTAGAATTTTCATCAACAGCATACAGATCAGTGCTCTTTTTTGAAACTGCAATTTGACTTTATCTTTCTTTCTTCCCTGTGCAGTCCATTTGCTTATGTCTGCCCAATGTGCTCTTTGTATGTGACCTACTTTGTTGCATTTTCTGCAAGTTTTGCCTTTAAACCTGTATTGGTCTGGTGTATGTGAGCCCCTGCCACAACGGTAACACAACTCGTTCGGCCAGGCTGGTTTCTGCTTAGATGTTCATGCTCGCTTTTTTTCCTGACTGCAGCTCAATTGTGTCTCTGGCTGATGTTACCATTGATAAATTTGAAATTGCTGTGAGTTGTGCTTCAGTTAGGAATTGTTTTTGAATGGTTTCTTGTAAGATTATACAAACTAAATAATATTTCAGTGCACCATTAATCCCATCACTGAACTAACAGGCTGGGACAGTTTCTTCAATTCAGCCAGCCAAGCTGAAATGGACTCCCCTTCCTTTTGCTTCCACTTACGAAACCTAAAGCAATCTGCAACAACAATGGTTTCAGTTCTAAATGGTCCTGCATTACGTTTGCGATACAGCAAAGCTCATTTTGACTGGTTTGTTTGGAGCAGTTGAACTTCTAAGTAAACTATGCTTTTCCACCAATTGTACTCAGCAGCACTGGCACTCGTTTTTCATTGGCTATTTCAATCCAAGATGGCGGCGCGACGCAGCTTGCAGCAGCCACTCTGGAACTGATTATCTGTTATTTGTGAAGTGGGGTGCCGTGTGCAATCGTAATCGATTGAAAACAGACATGGGAGCATGGAGGAACATCGGAAAATCCCAGGAAGACCTTCTTCGTTGCTGCTGTGAGGTCCGGGACTCTGCTGGGAAGAACAGGCCCCCAGTCCTCGGGGTCGCATTAATATGCTCGGCAGAGGATGGTGCTTAGAGAAGCTGTGCCGGAGGGGATGGTCGTTGGCTCGGAGGTTCGAGGGACTCGGAGTCCGCTGTGGTCAGGTCGCTTTCCTGCGAGGCAGGGTTCGACGGAGCTTTTGTTGTGTGCTGCGTCTGTGAGGTTGAGTCGGGCAGCACCATGGAAGTCTATAGCGGGGGTATTCCCTTCTGCCGCCGGCGAGGGATGGCGAGTCTGTTGGGACCCTGGGGACTTGTGGAAACTGTGTGGTGATTTCTTTTGAACTTATAGTCCTTTAACATCTTTGGACTATTTTTACTGTGCCCATAGTCAGCTTTTTATCAATTATGCTATTGTTTGCACTGTTGTAACTATATGTTGTAATTATGTGGTTTTGTGCAGGTCTTGTAGCTTTAGTTTTTGGTCTTGTTTTTTTTGGTGGATTTGGAGCTCCTTTCCAGGGAACGCACTAAGACGGTAGCGCGATATTAATATGCAGCAGCCTTTCCGGACTGTGGATTGGGGAATGCCAAACGTTATGTGGATTTTCTGGTGTAGTCTGTTTTGTCATATGCTTTTATGATATCATTCTGGGGGAACGTTGTCTCATTTTTTAACTGCATTGCATTTGTGGTTTCTAAATGACAATAATCTGAATCTGATTTGCTTCAAAATACTGCTCAATTTGTTCAATATACTTCATCCAGTTATCTGTTATGCACTTGAATGTATTATTCTTTATAATGTAGCCAGCCATTTCTGCTGTATTTATTATTGTTATCACCGAGTACTCTCTGTTTATGAACCCTTGGCCATACTTGTTTGTTCATTTCTTCCAATTTCTGCCTTTTGTTTTAAATACTCTAATGACTCTGTGCCCTCCCAAAAGAATCAGTGGATCAGTAGTTGTCTCAGGTTTGTTTTAAAACTTCCTTGTTGTCATTGTTATGTTTTGTAACTCCAGAAACTAATTGAAAGAAAAACACAGGAGCTGGGATATTTGTCTACTTAGTTTATCTTTTATTGAGATGCTCCTATGACATGGTGGCATAATGTTGTATGCTGTTCACGTAATTCATACATATAACCAGTAATGAATGATGTAAGCAAAGAATGCTTATTCAAAGAATATATTTACCATATTACAGAAATGTTAAATACTGTACACTTACATTTGCAAAGGGTGGAAGGGAGGTGTTATTTATACAGAACACTGAAAAAAGCAGAAGAAACTGATGGTGTTGGAAATCTAAAATAAAAAATTTCTGGGAATGGTAGAAGAAAGATGGAGGTTGGTGTTTCAGTCTGGTTACCCTCTTCCCTTGTGTTTAAGTTGCATTTTTTTTCTTTGAATGTACTGTTGTCTTTTTATAATAGTCACAAAGTCAGCGAATGCGGGACTAATTTCAATGCATTCCTTTACCCCAGAAATAGAACAGAGTTAAAATTTTGCTGCATTGAAATTCTGTAAGATACTTAACATTCAGATGTATATTCCTGTAGTTCTAGCTGTCATTTGTTGGAGTTACATTCATGATTACCATTTTAAATATTAAAATGGGGAAAGAATGTTTCTGATTTAGGTTAAATCGGTAAATTGGTTTATTGTCACATGTACCTAGGAACAGTGGAAAAGCTTGTCTTACGTACCAGATCAATTCATTATAACAGTGTGTTGAGGTAGTACAAGGTAAAACAGTAACAGAATAAAGTGCTACAATAGAGAACGTGCAGGTAAGGTGGAAGTCACGACGAGGTAGATAATGAGATTGAATACATCTTGTACAAGAGGACAGTTTAAGAGTCTGATAACAACAGGATAGAAGTTGTCCTTGAGCTGACCTATGAGCTTTCAGGCTTGTACTACCCTACTCAAGAACAGGGGTGAGAAGGGAGAATGTTGAATAAGGTTGGGATTTTTGGTTATGCTGGATGTTTTCCAGCACTGAAAGCTTTATATATTGGTGGAATCTTTCTTCTGTACTGCTCTTCATTACTAGTCACCTCTGACCCCGGTCGTCATCTCCTGCAGTTTGCCTGCCAGGAGCACATTTAAGTTGACGATGCTGTCATCTACCTGCTAAACAGAGCCTACTCCCATTTTGTACGCAAGGCAGTACTGTAAGGATCATCATTCTTGATTTCTGAAGTGCCTTCAATACCATACAGCGCTCTTTACTGGGGAAAGAGCTCCATTCAGTGCAGGTTGGCACTTCCATTGTATCCTGGATAACAGACTACCTAATTGGCAGACCACAGTTTGTGTGGCTTCAGAGCTGTGTGTCAGACATGGCTATAAAGCAGCACTGTGGTCCCACTGGGGACTGTATTGGTTCCCTTCCTGTTTACCCTGTATACCTCAGAATTCAGATATAACACTGAGCCATGCCATCTGCAGGAATTCTCAGACTCAGCAGAAATTCTCTGATGACTCAGCAATAGTTGAGTGTCTAAAGAGAGGACAGGAGGATGAATACAGGGTCCTGGTGGAGTCTTTGTCAAATGGTGCAAACTGAATCATCTGCAGCTCAACATTAGTTTGACAAAGGAGATGGTGATAGACTTTAGGAGGACTAAGCCTGCACTGTTCCCTATTACTATTGATAGTGAGGACATGGATGTGGTGAGGACCTACAAGTGTCTTGGTACACTTGGATGGCAGACTTGAATGGAGCGCCAGCACAGAGGCTGTGTACAAGAAGAGCCAGAGTTGCCTCTATTTTCTGAGGAGATTGATGTCCTTTGAAGTATGCAAGCCTCTCCTTCACACGTTCTACCAGTCCGTTGTCACCTCTATGCAGTGGTGTGCTGGGGGAATGGCATCAACACAGGTGACGCTAACAGGCTCAATAAACTGATTAGAAAGGCTGGCTCTGTTATAGGAGGCAAACTGGACACACTGGAGGCTGTGGTAGACACTGTTTCCTTTGGGATCAATAAAATATCTAGCTAGTTTGACACCATCTCCCTAATTTCTTTTCAGATTGAGTTGATTTGTGCTTTTCTCTCAAATTCACAACATCAGTCTGTGGCTTTGATTGGCACACGCCCCACAGTATGGCAATTTTCGGCAGTACTCTTTGAACTTACCAACTAGCCTTTTTGGGGAAAGGGCCTTTCAAGGGTAATGAAGCCCAATATCTGTCTGCCCAACTATCTCAATGTCTTGATATTCATGATCATTGTTCAGACCCCAGATTCCTTCCTTGTTGGTCTTGCTTGTTAAACTTTAATTTAAATAATCAATTTATCAATATAATCTATATGCTAGAATCTATAAACTAAGTTGCAACTTCTGTGAGATTATCTTACAGATGCCAGACTGATTCCCATGTGAGAACCGTCAGTCAGTTTTAAAGATACTTGCTAACTTTTGGGTGATGTCCAAGTATGTTACCAATGCTGTCACTAGTTGGATGTTGTCAAGGTAGCTGAACTATCTGGAAGAAATGTGGTAGCTAATAAGAGTTTCAAATTGACCACTGGGTCTTTCCAAAGTGTTCAGCTGGCAGCTGTGTCCACTTTATAATGAGGGTGTTGGTTATGTGAATCTTGACATGCCTTCAGTTGCATGCCTGTGTATGGGTCTTGTCTTTCCTCATTCTATTCTCAAATCTCTCCCCCTCCTTTTTACAGTAAAAACCTTTATTCAAATGCCATCTCTGTTAACTCAAACTAGTTTAAGATGTTTTTTCAACAACTCTGACATGTGTTTTATGTTGCTGCTCGGGTAGTAATGTTTGCTTCAGGCATCATCCTTGGTTTGAAACCCCACTCAGCTGATACTATAGTGCAGTATTCCAGCGCGGTCTGCTGTCTACATTCATGCCTCCCCACCTTCCAGTGCATCCAGTATTGATGCAATGCTGCACCTCATCTCCAGCAAATGTTTCACTAGATTTACAGACAAATGAGACTGTTCAACCTATGTTGCCTCCACTCCAGAGCCAAGGTCATCAAGCTGCAGAAGCTGCTCATTGTCTTTAGTGTATTTTGAGAGGGGCCTCCAAAACAGCTTCAACTCTTTCACTGGAGCATCCAAGCATATGGGCCTTCTATTTAACAACTGCAAGGCAAGTTCTGCTGCAAACTTTCTATCTAATGCTGCCATTTGACAAGGAAGGTTCATAGAAAATGTGGATCTCTTCACATATCTCTAGAGTGACCTCTCACTAAAGGCAGATGTTGGCAAATTTCACCACGGCTGATCTTGAGCTGCTTCACAGACACATAGCAAAAGATAAGCAGCGTTGACAAGAAAAACGTACTAAAAAAAATACACAAATTTTCCAAGAATTTCTCTTCTTCCACCATCAGAGTTACAATTGATCCATGAATGCTTCCTTATTCCTTTGGACTATTTATTTTTGTAATTCATACTAATTCTATGTCTCGCTTTGTACTGCTGTTGCAAAACAACACATTGGTCATAAATCTGATTCTAAAAGAATACAGTTGGAACAAAAAAGTCCACTTTAGTGCATAGTGTTCAAATTGGTCATTAAGTTGGTTCAAGAGCCAAATGGTTGTAGGAAAGTAGCAGTGTGGGACTACCATACAGCCTGCCTTAGGGTGGCTGTGAGAAGAGAGCATGACCTGTGTGCTGGGAGATCTTTGCATGCACTGAAACTTGGTATAAATGGTGAAGGGAGTCTTTTCTGCCATCCCACCACACAGACTTGACTATGGATCCCACGTAGACCTTGTCAGCGATCTTCAAGACACCCCAGAACTGTTACCTCAGATTATGAAGAAGAGAAAGGACAGAAGTGGGATTTAAAAAAAAATTTGGGTGTATGGTGAAGTGTTGTCATGTAAAAGATTCCTTCTTGCTCTTGGAAGAAAAGCAGTGAAATTATGGAGAGTAAAGAAAAACTGCAGATGCTTGAACGTGATAGAAAGAAAAATGCTGGACAGAAGGGTCACAGCCTGAAATGTGGATTATTTATTCCCCTCCATAGATGCTGCCTGACTTGCAGAGCTTCTTCAGCATTTTGTGTGTGTTGCTGGTATTTCATGTCGAACACCCTTTGTGAGAAGACTCTGACTCCGACCTGAAGCCTGTTGTCTTGACCTGCTGAGTTCTTCCGTTACTTTCCAGTAGGAAATTTCCCTCCATTTCCTGGCCAAGATTTTATGTATCAACCAATGTCACAAAAATAGAGTATTTTGCCATTAATTTTGTTGTCACGCCTAAACTACTCAGCCATGTTTCCCACATAACAATAGTGTTGACAGTCCATTAGCTTTTCAGCGGCTGTGAAATGCTTTGGGATTCCCTGAGGTCGTGATTGCGTTGTATGAATATATCTCCTTGTGCTTTGTTCTGTGGCTGCTTCTCATTGTGCAGCTGGAGCACCAATTTATGTAATTGCTGTGTCTTTGGCCACAGAGGTTTTTATGTTGCGCTGTGCAGTGATGATCATCATCTGACTCTAATACCTCTGTAGCCTCCCTGTCCTCATAACTTTGGAGCTAATTTTTTCCTATGAGTCATTTAAGCATAACAGAAAAAGGTCAACTCTCATTATAACAATATAACCATCCAGAGTGGAAAAGGGTGGGCAATTCCCATGTCAATCAAATCTGGTCTATGCTTAGCAATTAGCAACTGAGCTTGATTTTGTGCGCAACTTAAATTGTAGCTACGTATCTTCCAATCAGTCATTAATAAATTACTTTTCTGTTATTGGTAGAAATGTCGGTCGTTTTGGTTGTATTTCCTCCATTCTGAGACTATTTTGTCTAAGTTGACGGCAGTTTTGCCTGTTCTGACAACAACTCTGGGTGAATGATATGTTGTCAGTAGACACTATTAATAATGTTGTAGATTCCAGTTACTTGGGCGATCAGTTAATTGGGACAGCCGTTTATTTGGGACAACTCTTAAAGAGCAAAAACTAAATTGAGAAAATGGCTGGGATTCCCTTCATTTATTTGGGATTTTATACCACTTAATTGGGACAGGAGACTGTTGCCAAAGATTTTCTAACTACTGTTAGTCAAGTACACTTGTGTAGCCATAAGACACTACACCGTGCTTAGAGCAATCAGTTTTTAAATGGTTGTGTGTGTCTGTATTCAAAAAGCAGTGATTTTTGTCACTGGTAGTTGATGAGAAATAAGTAGTGAGACATTTTGCTCACTGCAGTTTCAAGCATCCAGGCTTGGAGATGCCGGAAATGGTTGGGAGTTAAAATGAATCAATTTCACTATTTCAACAATTAGAATTACAAAGGATTTGAAGGTTCCTTGAATGCTACAATAAAAATGTAGATTTGGAAGATTCAGTCATCTAAAGCATTATATAGAGGAAAGTCTATTGCACCAGATGTCTGCGCTGGATGTGTTCAGTTACAATCAATCATAAGAACACGGCAGGTGAATTCCTCTGTCGAGAACTATCAGGAACAATCAAAGGTTTTATAGTGCTATAGAGGTAGTTTGTCAGTTTGTTCTGTATTTCATTTTACATGAATTGTTACTCAGTTAAACAGTAGTTTGTATTTTTAACTAGGTCCAAGGAACTTCAGTTAATTGAGGCAGCCAATTAATTGCACCAAAATGTACTGATCCTGATTTGTCCCAATTAACCGGAATCCTCTGTATTTATATAGTTAGGCATTTTACGAAGTGCTAGAGGAACTCAGTGGGTCAGGCAGCATCAATTGAGGGATATGGACTGCCAACATTTTGCTCGAGACCCTTCACCTAGTCTCGTGAATGATTTCAACTTAAAACGGCACTGTCCTTTTCCCTCCATAGATGCTGCCCGACTTGCAGAGTTCTTCTAGCACCTTTGTGTTTTGCTTCACATTTCTAGCACCTGCAGTCTCGTGTCTCTGTTTGAGCATTTTAACCTGCTCTTTTTTTCAATAAAATATTAGACCATAAGATAGAGGAGCAGAATTAGGCTATTAGCCCCATCGAGTCTGCTCCACCACTTCATCATGGCTGATCCATCACCCTCTCCGCTCCAGTCTCCTGCCTTCTCTCCATATCCCTTCATGTCCTGACTGATCAAGAACCTTATCAGCCTCTGGCTTAAATATACCCAGTGACATGGCCTCCACAGCTGTCTGTGGCAACAAATTTCACAGATTCACCATTCTCTGGCTGAAGGAATGCCTCCTCATCTCCCTTCAAAATGGAAGCCCCTCCATTCTGAGGCTGTGTCCTCTGGTCCTAGACTCCTCCACCAGAGGAAACATCCTCTCAACATCCACTCTATTGAAACATTTCAACATTTGTTAGGTTTCAATGAGATCCCTCTGCCCCATTCTTTTGCATTCCTGTGAGGACAGGTCCAGAGCCATCAATTCATCCTCGTATGGTAACCCTTTCATTTCATTCCCAATTACTCTCAGGAACCTCCTCCTGAAACATATCCAATGTCAGCACATCTTTGGATAAGGGGCCCAAAACTCCTTAGTACTCCAAGTGAGGACTTAGCAGTACCTTGTATAGCCTCAACAATACATCCTTGCTTTTATATTCTCGTACTCTCAATGAATGCTAACATTGTCTTCCTTACCACTGACTCAACTTGCCAATTAACCTTTAAGGAATTCTGCATGGGGACTCCCAAGTCCCATTGCAACTCAGATTTTTGCATTTTTTTCTCCATTTATAAAATAGTCTACACTTTTATTTCTTATACCAAATTGCACAACCAAATACTTGCCGACACTGTGTTCCATCTGCCAATTTTTTGCCCATTCTCCTAATCTAAGTCCTTCTGCAGCCTCTCTGCTTCCTCAACACTAGCTGCCCCTCCACCAATCTTCATATGCCCTGAAAACCTGGCCACAAAGCCATCAATTTGGTCACCCAAATCATAAAACTTAAAAATAAAGCAGTCCTAACACAGCATATTATTTGATATCTAGTTCAGTTCAGTCACCCATACCTCTTTTGATCCAGTGATTATGCAAAATTTGGAGGTGTATTGCATTTAGATAGCACACAGCAGAATTCTGATTGATGCATCAATGTATTCTTTCTGGAAAAACTCAATCTATTATTTGGAAATGTAAGACTTGGTTTTGCAAGACTCAATTTGAAGAGGCTGCTTTTGGAATAATTTTAGTTTGGATCCAAAGCAGTTGTAAGGTTTGGCAGATGATGTACAAAACCATGCATACAAATGCAGGTGACTTTCTGTGCCGGTTATATTGCTTGCATGCTAATAAGTTGTTGCCATTTAATTTGGCAAAGATGTATGCATAGCCATACGGTCTCACTTTAGAACTCTGCATATGACCAGTGAAGGGATCATAAAATAGCTTCCTTAGGTTGTGCAGTCATCTTATCTGCTTTCAGAAACAGATATACTGTCCTATTGTTGGAATTTGTATTCCCAGTTTAGTTTGGTACTGGGTAGTGGTAGAAGGGGGAGGTAGAAAATTCTTTTCCTAATTACTGTCTTCATTTTGTTATCCTAATATTTCTGCATGTTGTAGAGTAGTGGTCACCAACCTTTTTAAGCCCAAGATCCCCTACCTCAGCCTTAGTACAAGGCAAGATCGACCCCACATCAATTAGTTACATGCGTGCGCACCAGGGCAGAAAAGACCGGACGTAAAACACTGCAACCCGGGAGTAGAAAATAATATATAAACACCGGGGGTATCCACCTTTTTTTTTGCACTGCGGAGCGGTTTAATATTGATAATACTCTTGCGGACCGGCCGACGGGGGCACGGGGGGGGGGGGGGGGGTCGTTGTGTTAAGCATGACCAGAATACAGCGATACTCGAAGCAGGTTCATTATGTCCGGTCTATTCTAGTTTTCGCGGCTCTCGGCTTCTGTCCTGCTTGCTCATGTTTTTTCTGCTGAGAAAACTCAGCAGGTTCGTCTTTAAGTGCTGGGTGCTTGGACTTGGTACTGAAGCAGTTTTGAGACATTGCCTCATTAGTCAGCCTCCCGCCCACCCGCCGCCAGACGCCTTGGCCAGGTGCGGCTGGTCGCGGGTGGGGTGAGAGGACAAGTTCAGGGCCGGAGGTCCCTGTACCGGGGCCGCGGCGGTCACAGTCCGGAGAGCGCAGCCGACCGAGCGGGGAGTGTGACAAAGCGCCTGCCCGACCCCTTGTAGGATCTATCGGCCGACAAATGTTTGTTTCAGTAGATCGCAGCGCGGTAGCTGCTCTGATACTTATGAAACGCTGAGTCCGAATTAGGTCGTCTGCGAATATTTTAGCACCGGGTTCCCCACGAACATTCGGTGTGCTAAACAGGTTTAGAGGCGGCGCCCATCTGTCCGTGCTCCAGGCCAGTAGCGACGGCACTTCCCGCCGGCCGCCCGAGGGCGACCGGTGATCCCTGGCGCGAGGGTATCACTGCGTTTAGTCGCCTGATGACTTTGTGTGGGTCAAAGTTCAACAATGGGCGTGACAGGGAATGAGGAAAAGTGCAGCTGACTCGTATCGTTACCTCGCGGCCCGGTGGTTGGGGACCAGTGAATTACACTGTGTAGTGCGGGAGAGCTATACGCATACACACTGGGCAGAAAGAACGGAACTAAAACCCTGCAACCCGGAAACAATCTCTCAACAGTATTTGTGTATTTATTTTTAATATTTTTTTCGGGATCAGCTGGGAAAGTCTCAAAGATCGCGATCGACGTGTTGGCGACCACTATTGTAGAGTGATAGGGCAGCAGTACAGTATGGATGTAGGGCCTTCGGCCCGAGAATCCGTGGTGCCCATCCAGCTAATCCCAATTTCCTGTGTACCTTGGCATTCTGTCCAAAAGCAACAAAAACTATGAAGTAAGGTTGCATTGGTTCTGGTTTTAATCCTGTGGGTGCTTAATGCCCCTAATGCCGCTGGTCCTCCATCTCTCTCTGTTTAGAAGGACTCTGCATTGCTGTGTCCATAGCAATTGTTTTTTTTTGACAGTCAGGGTTGTTGGCCCTGAGCTGAACCCCTGAACCTGGAGGACCAGTGAACCACTCGTAATCTGGCTTCTACCCTTTAACTTGTTTGGCATGGGCAACCCTACCAAGAGCTGACCACAAACCCCTCGACTCCAGTCAACATAGTTCTCTGAGTCATTGAGACATGCAAGCCTCTTAAACCCTTCTACAAGGTTGTGTTTCTCTTGGAGGAATCCTTTTGAGTGCTATTAACTGAGGAAATTGAAACAAAGTATGTGATAATTGTCTTAAAGACATCATCCTCCCTTTTATCAAGATTAGTCCTCAAAAAATTATGACTGTTCTGAATCATGATGAATTTACTTAAATGGACTACAGAAGAGAATGGATGTTCAGGTATTTTTAGGTATGGTTTGCTATTAAAAAATGTTCCTGTTGAAGCTTGAGTCAAAACATAGAAATGCCAATGGGAAATCTAATTGCAATGTAAGTAATGGGATTCTAGTTTAAAACGGTGTAGTTCAAAAATTTGAAACATTTAAAAGGTTAGATCATCAAATCCAGTGGTGTACCAGCACCCCATTTTGAGCTCTGCCATGAGAAGAGATTGCTATGTGGGCAGAATATTCAAGGTTGTGCTCAGAGCAACATCCCTACTGACTCCTGGAAATCTCTGGCCCGGGACCATTCAGCTTGGAGCAGGAGCATTTGCGAAGGTATTGAGGACTGAGTCCATGCATCAGCAGCAATCTGCAATCCTGGGTGAGCAGCAGAAGATGCATACTATCCCACTCACCTGTCCCTTCAACCTTCTGCCCCATCTGCAGCTCCACATTTTCCCCAGCGGCCAACTCAGAACTCTCAAAACTGCACTGGAACCAAGTTGTTTTCGTCTTGATCCCAAGAGACTGCATAATACTTCATAGAAAATGTCTCAAAAATATTTTTGAGACATCCCAAGGTTGTGAACGGTGTTTAAATGAGAAGTCCTTTGTCAAGCCAGGGAGGCCTTCCACTGGAATAAAGAACACTCTTATTTCATTAAACATTACAAATGTGGAGAGGTTTACTGCTTAGTATGTCATTTGTGGTTTGAGAAGTATCAATAGATACTGAGGTTGCAGGGGAAGAACTTTAAAAAAAACAATTCTAACATGTGCTTAACAGAGTGGCCTGCCTGAGATATCTCTCTGGCAACCTGTATTCTTACTGACATTATTGGTAGAATGTGGCCAGTTCAACCCCTCTGTCCTTTTAGAGGTCTCTCATGCAGGTGGTACAGGACCATCAGTAGATGATCTGTATAATATTTCTGTTGTGAAGCGTGTCTCGCTATTTTTCAGTGGCCCTTAGCTGGCTTAAATTTGATTTGTATGGAGGTCATCAAAATAAGATGCAAATGATCGGAAACTGCAACATTGCATATTGTGCCTGTATCTGTTGCATTTCCTCAGAAATAGAACCTTTTAATCACTTTTTCCCCCTAAGTATTGAATTCCTCTGACACAGCAAAAATAGAAATCCTGATTTAAAGAAGTGTTAACCAAGTTTTGAAAGGCAGCATCTTGGGCAGGGTTGTTGGATATGACACAAGGTATCCCAGCAAACCTCGCCACTATCACTCAAAGATTGAAGTACTTTGAAAAGTTTAAGTTAGTGGATAAATGGGAGAAAATCTATAGATTCAAATGATTGTCTTAACCACCTGATGAGCGTAGCCAGCTTATTGGTTTCATCTCTATACACTTTTCCACTTTAAATATGGATATTGTTGCTGCTTAGTATATCATCTCTGGTGTGGGGAAGTATCACTAGATACTGAAGTTGCAGTTGAGAAACATTATTTACAGCAACTTTTCCATTTCTCCAATAATTCATGTGCAGATAATTAGGTTGTGACATGGATTTTCCTTGCTGTAGCTTTGAATTTAACCCACAGAATGGTGGGTACTATGTAGTAAAAGAGGTTTGATCATTTTTATAACCTTTAACTGCTGAGGTTTGGGGGAATGTTGTGGGAAGGTGTGGATACCAACTGGGAGTTCAGTGGTAAAGCTTTGTTTTCAATTACTGGGGCAGTAGAAGGTTGAATACCTAATTCTTCCATTATGTGGTCAAAGCCATGCCCTAGAACCAGCTCAAGGTGTTTGTTATTTCAATTGTTTGGAATCCCTGTCTCAAGACTTGTCACCTGACTGACGTTACTGGGGAATGGTAATTGCAGAATGCTTGACAATTTACAGACAATTTGCTCACATGTCCATTTCCTGTTATGGTGCAGTACATCACAGAAGTAGGTAATTTGGCCTGGTGGGCCTTTTGCTGGTCTTTATTAGAATGCACACTTAAAGAGCTGTAATATACAAGGCTATAGACCAATAAGTAGTGTGAGGAATCCTAACTCCATTTTTTGGCTAGTATTGACACTGGGGCTGAATGGTGTCCTTCTGTGCTATAGATTTTCTTCTATGATGCTCTCTGAACTAACACTGAATGTTGACATTGTTCCAGTCTCTAACTTGAGATCTTAGTGGTATCTTAGTTGGTATCTTACTTGTCCTCATCTAACCCTATTGCTTTCTCCCTCATTCCACTTGAATAGATCTATTGTTGCTGACCGCATTACGGGAGAATGTGTCATATTCTAATCACTCTGGTAACAGAAGTTTCTTCTTGATTCTTAATGGGATTTCAAATTATCCTTGTGATGGGTCCAGAAGGAAGGTCTCAGCCTGAAATGTCGACTGTTTATTCCTTTACATTGTTGCTGCCTGACCTGCTGAGTTCCGCCAACATTTGGTGTGTTGCTTGGATTTCCAGCACCTGTAGATGTTCTCATGTGTGTGTATATATAGCTGGGGTGCCTAAGACTTGCACAGTACTACAGTAATTTTATATATTGCAATGTAATGCTGCTGCAGAAAAGACAAATTTCATGACACGTGAGTGATGATAAACCTGATTCTGATATGGGTCTCCATTGTGGACTGAGAATGGGAAAGGGGGCAGGGAGAAGGGAATCGTGGTTGGGAAAAGGGGAAGGGAGCGAGAAGTGCCACAGAGACATTCTGTAATAATCAAAAAACCAGTTGTTTGTAATCAAATGACCTTGCTTGGTGTTTCAGGACTGGGTGTGTCTGCACCTGTACCAACCCCCACCTCGGCACTCCTCCTCTGCCACCTGCCCCACACCCCTCTGGTGGTGCTCCATTTTGACAAATGCAGTATATGTGCCTAAGACTTTGCACAATATTGTACAAGGGATATGCAAATATTGCTTTATCAACGTGCATTGTCCAACTAGAGTGCTTTAAATGTAGCTGTGATTTGGTGGTGTATTTGGATAAAGAATTGTGAACTCATTGGGTTTTCTTTTGATTTCCAGGATTTATTTTCAAGTCTTCAATGTGAATAGGAAGCATCCATGAAGACAGAAGCAATCAATTTGTTTTCTGACAGTAAGGGAACGGATGGCTATCGGATCTGAAGACAGCCATGCTATTCAATGACTACCTTTGACTGCACTAAGGGACTCAGCATTGCCCACCAGTTTGGCAGCTTTAACACAAACGCTCTAGACTTCTGTCGTTGAGCTGTGACCCTCCTGCTGCCATGGAATCTAGTCGGGCAAGCAGAGAGCGAGAGAAGGATAAAGCTGAAGAACCTCGACGATCGAGTAAACAGTCTGGACGGAGTCCGTATGGCTCTCGCCCTGGCTCTAACCAGTCGTCAGGGGTTCTTATGGTTGGACCAAATTTTAGGGTTGGCAAGAAGATTGGATGTGGCAATTTTGGAGAACTTCGATTAGGTAAGAATTTCATTGACTGTCTAGACATTTTCATTTACTTATACAATCGTGATTTAGTACTCGTGTTTAAAATATTGGATAAATAGGCTGCCATTTGGGGCCTCAAGTCATTGGATTGCTTAACTTTTTAACAACCTGTTTTAATAGAAATTTCAAACACTATTTGAAAGAACATGCCCATTTGTGGCCCTCATTTCTATTTGAGATTTTTCTATTTTAATATTTCTCCTTCCTGTAATTTTCTAAATTAGTCTATAAGCTGGCCCAGGCTTGCAATGCAGCTTCATTCTTGTGATGTGTGTGCATCCCTATCTCTATCCCACCATCGGGGTAGAGCTTCCTCCTCAAACACCACTGCTTCAGAAGCCCATTTCCAAAACTTTAGCATTAAATCGTCCTTCCTTAAATCTTTCTTATTCCGTTCACCGGTCCAAAGTAGCTGCAAGAATTATTCAAGGGCAGGAGTTACTACTTGTAATATGACTGCAATGTCAGTTCTGGGTGAGTGCCTGTACTTCCTCCTCTGAATCAAAAACTTATGGCTTATTCCCCACTTTTTCCTGGTGATATAGTATAAATGCTAACTTACTAGGCCAGCAGGCAGATTTTGGGATCACTCATATGGAAATGTGAATGTATATTCCTCTCTGGCAGCTGGGAATTTGTATTCAGGCAATTAAACTAAACCTAAGAATTCAAAGCAACCAGATCTATCAGTTTTACTGACATTCTGACCTAGTCTAGCTGATGGGTAACTCCAGATTCATCAGTATGATTTGACTCTTAATCTTCCCAATTCAGGTTCACATGGTGAAAGACAATAATTGTTAGCATTGACAGCATCTCATGAACGACCAAGTAAAAACATTAGCTGTTATAGTGCAGAACTCAACTATGGTAAAGAAAGTTTCAGGCATCTAAAATGAAACGATGAACACTTGAAGAGCTGTAGCTTACAAGACTATGGACCAATCCATTGTGGAGTCTTAGAGCACAACAGCATAGAAACTGGCCATTCAGTCCAACTAGTGTGCTGAACTTGCATCATTATTGGCCAGTGTGGGCACAATGGGATGAATGGGCACCTTCTGTGCCACATTTCTTTGTAATTTGATTGACATTGCTCCTCTGAATAAATACTGATTCTCATCTTGCCAATCTATGGTATCTTATAATCATAGCAAATACTTATTGTCCATGCCAACAGTGATTCCTGTCTATGTTAATCCCATTTGTCTGTATTAGAATTATATCCCTACACCTTTCTTGGCTAAAAAACCTTTCAAACATTGTAATTGTATCTGTCTCTCCTACCACTTCTGGTAGCTTGGGCCAGATGCCCACCACTGTGTGTGTGTGTGGGACAGAGAGACACTTCCTGACCCAACCGAGCATTACAGAACTTTTATATGTTAAACAACAAAGTTGTTATTTATAGTTGCAGTACCTTCATAGTCCTTCTTTCCAGTGTTACGATACGGCAGCAATGAATATAGAATTGAGACAGGTTTTTTTACAAACAAATAAACATTTATTTAAACTCTGCTCAATAAAAATGAAAAGTGAACAAACGACTAACTTATCTGGTTGTTAACTGCTATATGGCAACTCGAACAGTTCTTAAAACAATAAATGCGAACACAGTTCTTAAAGTGATAAATGTGAAAGTTCAAATGATTTATATAGTCAATTAGGAGGAACTTTCTTGAAGTAACAACTTCCTTGACGATGTGACGTGACGTTACTGCTGATCCCAGCTGAAATATGCCTTGCCCGAAGGATTCATGATGAAGGAAATAAAAACGGCTTGAAGGAACTGACCTTTTCTTTGGCGAATGACACTGCGCCCAACCCTTTCTGCTGTTATAGCAGGGGCTATCTCGGATGCAGGTTGCTATCTCTGGAATGAAGATCCAATAAGGTCGATCCTGTATTACCGCCTTCGACACCAACTTTACTCGATCCTTCGGGATTCTGTACTTCGGTAAATCTTCACTCTGCAATACTTAGACTTTAAAATTAAATCGAAGATACATCAAACATAACTGGCAGTGATTTTCAAAACTGCCGGCACAACGACAATGTACCTCACGGTAAGAATTAAAACTCCACTTTAAAACAAAACTGCATCATGAAACCAAATACGCAGCATAACGGAGTAATGGACGACTTAAACGACGTCCCAACAGAAACTCCTGCGTCGCAGCAGGCTGTCCCCGTTTTATACCTGTTGGAACAGGCCATCACATGACCTCACACTGGCAGGAAAATTACATCATGTGACCTCACACTGGTGTGAAAATACGTCACCCCACCATCACAAGACCATTACATCACGTCCACCAGATACTACTCAATTACATCATGGTCATGAGACAGTCACAAGATACCCACGGGCTATGTAACACCAGTGAGATGTAATTTTTCAAATCCCTGGAACTTCCCACCAACACACCCCAAGTAAGTGTTAATTATTGTGGTCTCTGAGTCATATTCATGAATGGGGTCTTAATTGTATTCATGCATGCAAGTCAATTGGGTATTTCCTCTTCGGAGCTGCATTTTAAACTTAATCTATGACCTGTGTTTGGATCTGAAGGTTAATGTTTGCTATATTGCATCTCCAAAAAATGCCCTAACAGTAGTCATTGGCAAAACTAAATCTGAGTAGACCCACCTGTGTCGCACTGTTTCTGTGGCTGCTCCAGTGTAATAGCAGTGTCTTATTGCTGTCTGTCCTGCTTTTGTCTTTAATGTTTGTTACTTCCTCCTATGTGTAATAACTTCTGTTAATTTGAGGTGTTATGCTCTGCTAAAGCCACTTTAGAAATGGAAATTGTTTTAACTGGGCCTTAGGTAACTCATATTTGAAGAATAGATTAAAAATATGCATTTTGAGGGGAAGGTTGACAAATGTATGAAGGAGAAAAGAACAGAAGATTGTTGAATGGTTAATGTGGAAGAGGGGTGGGTGAGTTCTTGTGTGGAGCTGAAGTTCTGTGAAGCCAGTAGGTCGATTGACATGTTTCTGAGTAGTGCATTCGCTTTAATCCTAAGCAAACATTATTGCTTCATTCAAGTCTATGAAACGGCTTCATGAAATGGTGGAATGTTATTGACTCCTGTTCCTAATAGCTAACATATACTCAATTACTATTCAAGGTCCAAATCTTCTTCCTTCAGCAGCTAAGAGACACACCTAGTTTTTTTAAAAGTCATAAATAATTGAATGCTTGGATCAAGATTCAAACCAGCTGTCATGTTATCTTGTTGCAGAATGCCAGCTCTCTTTTAGAATTTTCATTTCTACCCTTTGGCTCTGCTCCTGTCGTGACAACGAACCGGTTTAGAAGCTGCATTCTAGTGTTTTCCATATGTTTCATGTATATCTCGCCTGGAGGTTTTGTACAGGCTTTGCATTTAGCTAGGCAAGGTATAATTTCTGTGGTTATTGAATGTCAAGTGTAAGTATGCAATATGTAACCAAAGGCTGGCCATTAACATCGAGCTGCGATGTGGTTGGAGCACTTCAGTGTTGAAGAGCATGGGTTTAGATCTGGCTCCAGAGACCTGTCTTCCATGTAGACCGTGTTTTCCAGTGTAGTGTTGAGCAAATGCAGCACAATCACAGCTGCTGTTATCCTGGGTGGGCTTTTAAAACAACGAAAAATTACCAAAAAAAACAATTGCTCTTGCAGTCTGAGGAAAAGAGAAGTTGTACTTAGAACGTTACAGCACAGTAATGTGCTGTAACATGGTCCATGATATTGTGCTGACCTTTTATCCTACTCCAAGATCAATCTAACCCTTCCCGCTACATAGTGCTTCATTCTTCTATCATCCATATGCCTAAGTATTTTTTTAAATGTCTCTAATAAATCTGCTTCTGCCACTACCCTTGGCATGGCATCGTACATACTCACTACTGTTTTTTTTAAAAGAAACTTGCATCCAACATCCACCCCCCCCCCCCCCATACTTCCTTCAGTTCATCTTAAAATTAAGCCCCCTCACATTAGCCACGGTGAATGGGATGTCCCAGGTAGGTGAACTGCTCAACCCTGAGTTGGGTTGTAAGGAAAATTCTAATGGAGGATCATTGTTTTCTTCAGACTGCCCACTAACCTGAAAGCCCTTGCAGCCTGGTGAACTGAGTGACTGCAGCCTGTAGCTCATCCTCTGTGTGTGTGAGAATAGCGCTCTCAGGGCAAGAGATCGCGGTGCCCTGCGCAAGAGGTGCAAAGACTAACTTAAGCAATAGCTCTCTCAGGCAAATATCAAGGTCACCGAGTGGCAGCAGCTGACACGCGACAGAGACTGCTGGAGCACATTAATCCACGGAGCAGCCAAGAATTCTGAGGAATCCGGAAGAGTGACTGCTGAAGAGAAGAGGAGATGCAGGAGGGATCCTCCTACCCAAGTGCCCACATCCCGGCTGTTCCCATGTCCCTACTACACCAGAGTCTGCAGATCCAGAATTGGTCTCAACAGTCACTAATGATTGTGCTGTTGCTCCTGAGGACTCTTCTTCCCTTGTGATCTTCGCAAGCGAAGAACCAGTTTAATTGGGTGTCCAGGGAGGGGTAGCACCTGTTGTGAAGAGGTTTGTCGTGTCCATTACAGGGTAGCTCGCTCATCTCAGTGCTCTCCTGTGTCTCCAGATATCTGTTTACATGCAAAAGCAGCTACACCCTGATACAGCGTGGTCTGAAACAGGCCACCTACCCCTAGTGAGATAGGGACATGCCTGGCCTAGCATGTGAAGTCAGCTCCAGTGGATTGGGTGGATGAAATCTAAGGTGAGCTCCAACAGTCAGAAGTTGGCTCTGCAATGATCCATGGAGAGGGAAGGGCATGACAAGGCACAGAAGTAGTCATGGTCATCCACTGCAACAAGGAAGACCACAGTTCATGTCGCTTGTTCATTCCACTGGAACAAGACTTCCAAGGTCGAGAGAGTGCAATGGCTTTTCCACTTTAAAAACTCTCCTGCACAGGTTTCCTGTCATTGTCAGGCATGACGGACAACAACCATTAGTCACTTCTATCATGGGAAAATGTCTCTGGCTATCCACTCGATCGATACCTCCTATCAGGAAGGACAGCAGAGCAGCAATGGCTGGAGTTTCTGCGAAAAATGAGGCAAGTGCAAGACATAGATTCCAAAAAAGAAGAAATTTTCAGATGTAAGGAGGACACTACCGTGGCTGACAAGTGAAGTCAGAGCCAAAGTAAAAGCAAAAGAGAGGCCATACAAGGCAGTCGAAAATAGAGGATTGGGAAGCTTTAAAAAATTGCAGAAGGAAACTAAAAGGTCATTAGGAAGGAAAAGCTGGATTACGAAAGGAAGCTGGTGACTAATATCAAAGAAGATACTAAAAGCTTTTTTAGGTATATAAAGGGTAAAAGAGAGTTGAGGATAGATATAGGACTAATAGAAAATGACGCTGGAGATATTGTAATGAGAGATGCAGAGATGACAGAGGAACTGAATGGGTAGTTTGCATCAGTGTTCACAGTGGAAGATGTCTGCAGTACATTGGACGTGCAAAAGTGTCAAGGAAGTGTCAGTATGTGCAGTGAAAATTACGACTGAGAACGTGCACAGGAAGCTTAATGGACTGACGGTGGATAAATCTTCTGGACCTGATGGAATACACCCTCGGGTTCTGAAGGAAGTAGCTGGAGAGATTGTGGAGGCATTACTAATTCTTGAAAGATCATTGTTAGATTCTGGCATTGTACCGGATGACTGGAAAATTGTAAATGTTACTGTGCTATTTAAGAAGGGTGGGAGGCTGCAGAAAGGAAACTATAGACCTGTCAGCCTGACATCAGTGGTTGGGAAGTTGTTAGAATCAATTGTTAGGGATGAGATTATGGAATACCTGGGGGCACATGACAAGATAGGCCAAGGCCAGCATGGTTTCCTGAAAGGAAAATCCTGCCTGACTAACCTACTGAAATTTTTTGAGGAAATTACAAGCAGGGTAGACAAAGGAGATGCAGTAGATGTGGTGTACTTGGATTTTCAGAAGGCCTTTGACAAGGTGCCACACATGAGGCTGCTTAGCAAGATAAGAGCCCATGGTATTAGAGGGGATTTACTAGCTTGGGTGGAGCATTGGCTGATCAGCAGAAAACAGAGAGTGGAAATAAGGGGACCCTATTCTGGCTGGCTGCCAGTTACCAGTGGAGTTCCACAGGGGTTGGTGTTGGGATCACTGCTTTTTACGATGTATGTCAATGATTTGGACTATGGGATTAATGGATTTGTGGCTAAATTTGCTGATGATACAAAGATAGGTGGAGGAGTGGGTAGCGTTGAGGAAACAGAGTGTGCAGAGAGACTTAGATAGTTTAGGGGAATGGGCAAAGAAGTAGCAAATGAAGTACAATGTTGTAAAGTGTATGGTCATGCACTTTGGTAGAAGAAATAAACGGGCAGACTATTACCGGTAGTTAGATGGAAAGAGAATTTAAAATGCAGAGATTCAAAGGGACTTGGGAGTCCTTGTGCGGGATACCCTAAAGGTTGATCTCCAGGTTGAGTCGGTGGTGAAGAAGGTGAATGCAATGTTGGCATTCATTTGTAGAAGTATAGAACATAAGAGCAGAGATGTGATGTTGAGGCTCTATAAGACACTCGTGAGACCACACTTGGAGTATTGTGCGCAGTTTTGGGCTCCTTATTTTAGAAAGGATATACTGACATTGGAGAGGGTTCCGAGAAGATCCACAAGAATGATTCCAGGAATGAAAGGGTTACCATTTGATGAATGTCTGGCAGCTCTTGGGCTGTATTCCCTGGAGTTCAGGAGATTGAGGAGGGATCTCTTAGAAACATTTTGAATGTTAAAAGGCCTGAACAGATTAGATATGGCAAAGTTATTTCCCATGGTAGGGGAGTCTAGGAAGTGAGGGTACGTCTTCAGGATTGAAGGATGTCCATTTAGAACAGAGATGAGGAGAAATTACTTTAGTCAGAGGGTGGTAAGTCTGTGGAATTTGTTGCCACGAGTGGCTGTGGAGGCCATCATTGGGTGCATTTGAGGCAGAGATAGATAGGTTCTTGATTAGCCAGGGCGTCAAAGGGTATGGGGTGAAGGCAGGGGAGTGGGGGTGTCTGGAAGAATTGGATCAGCCCATGATTGAACGGCGAAGCAAACTCGATGGGCCAAATGGCCTACTGCTCCTATATCTTATGGTCTTGTATCATTTTCTCCACCTCTCATTCTCTGCTCTAAAGAGAAAACCCCTAGCTCGCTCAACCTATCTTCATAAGAAAAGCTCTCTAATTCAGGCAGCATCCTGGTAAATCTCCTCTTCACCTCCTGTAAAGCTTTCACACCCTTCTGATCATGAGGTGACCATATTCTAATTGTGGTCTAAACAAAGTTTTGTATAACTGCAACATCACATTGTGGCTCTTAACTAGATGGTTTAACTGAAGGAAACCAATATACCATACACCACCTTTAACAGGCCTATCAAGTTGTGTGGCAACTTTGAGGGATCTATGAATTTGGACTCAAGTTTCTCCATGTTACTGAGAATCCTGCCATTAACCGGTGGATATTTAAATTAAATATCCAATAAACAGTTTACAGTAAAAGTCTGCTGTCTGACTGTTCAGAAGTTCTGATATTTGAGTTCAAGATACTTTGCAGATGCTGGAAATCTGGAGCAATATGCACTCAGAATGCTGGAGAACTCAGCAAGTTACCCGAGACCCCCTGAGTTCCTTCACCATTTTGTGTGTATGCTCACTGGGTAACATTTTCTATTCTCCTTTCCAACTCAACGAGACCCTGATCCCTGCATTCCCTTATGAAATGCCAGAGTGTGTTGGAGGTATTAATGGACAGGAATAATATCCAGTAACCTGGAAAATACTCTGGTTCAGTGTTGCACCTTGACAGCACAGTTTATAACAGTTTCCCTCATTTCTATCATTTAGCTGTTGATTGAGAGTCGAGTGATCAGGCGGGGAGGGCAAGTGAATCCTTCAGTAACATCTGGAGGTGAAAATATTTTAATCTAACAAAACAAAGAAAAAATAATGTTTGTGTAGTGTAGCCTGGCCAAAGATTGTATACAAAGTATCACCTTGTGGCGACCCACTTCCCAGCGTACTCGAACCGGCTCACAAAGCGGCACGCGCCGGCATTGAGGCCGGTCCCAAAGAGGGCGCCAAGTCTGCTTCGCCAGCAAGGGGAAAAGCCCGCGCGCGGGACGGGACTGTGAATACGCATTCCTGCCCGGGGAGGGCGGGATCAGGAAGGCTTTAAAGCGAGGCCGCGAAGTTTGAATAAACCTCTTTTGTAACTGCAGCTCACTGACTCCGTGTCGTTATTGCAGCGCTGTGTGTAGAACACCGCTACAATTGGTGACTCCGACGGCCCAAACGATATTTGGACCGGAGATGAACGACGCAGCATCTGTTCATGCAGTTTCGTTAAAACTGCCAAGCTTCTGGACGCTGCGACCTCACCTATGGTTCCAGCAAGCAGAAGCCCAATTCCACGTTCGGCAGATAACCTTGGATGCCACACGTTACTACTACGTGGTGAGCTCCCTTGACCAGGAGACAGCCGCCCAGGGTTGAGGAGCTCATACAATCGCCCCCAGCGGACAGCAAATACACAGAATTCAAAGCCTTGCTCATAAGGACTTTCGGACTCTCACGGCGCGAGCAAGCTGCCCGCTTACTGCACCTGGATGGTTTGGGGGACAGGCCACCGTCGGCTTTGATGAACGAGATGCTGTCCCTGGCCAGAGGTCACAAGCCCTGCCTCATGTTTGAGCAGGCATTCCTGGAGCAGCTGCCCGAGGACATACACCTGCTGCTGTCCGACACGGATTTCAGCGACCCCCGGAAGGTGGTGGCCTGGGCGGACGTGCTGTGGAAAGCCAAGAAGGATAGTGGGGCGTCCGTCGCACAGATCACCACGCCACGCTCCCAGCAGCAAACCAGACCAGGCCCGGCCACAGAGCCCGCTAACCCCAGAGGCAGGGGTGAGGAGACCAACGGACAATGGTGCCTCTACCACCAGCGGTGGGACGCAGAAGCCCGTCGCTGTAGCCCGCCTTGCAAGTTCCCGGGAAACATAGCTGATGGCTACGGCGGCTGGCCATCGGGATAGCCTCCTGTATGTCTGGGACAAGCAGTCGGGATGCCGCTTTTTGGTTGACACCGGAGCTGAGATCAGCATCTTGCCTCCGACGAGTTACGACACCCGAAACAGAGAACCGGGTCCCACCCTGAGGGCTGCGAACGGCAGCGCAGTAAGGACTTACGGCACCCGTACGGTGCGGCTACAGTTCGGCTCCAGCCAGTTCACGTGGGACTTCACACTGGTAGCCCAACCGCTCCTGGGAGCGGATTTTTTGCGAGCTCACAGCCTACTGGTCGACCTGCCCAGGAAGAGACTGGTCCACGCCAAGACCTTTCAAACGTTCTCCCTGGGTGAAGCCCAGTTGCTGGCCCCACACCTAGACTCCATCACGCTGTCCGACAACTACTTCACCAGAGTCCTGGCGGATGTCCCATCGGTTCTGGCACCGCAGTTCATGGCAGCCATGCCCAGACACGGCATACAGCACCACATCCCGACACAAGGACCACCCCTCCAAGCCCGTGCTCGAAGGCTTCCCCCGGACAAGCTCCGACTGGCGAAGGAGGAGTTCAAGAGGATGGAGGAATTGGGGATCATACGGCGATCCGACAGCCCATGGGCTTCCCCCCTGCACATGGTGCCCAAAGCAACAGGGGACTGGAGACCATGCGGCGACTACCGCAGGCTGAACGAGGCTACAACACCGGACTGCTACCCTGTGCCGCACATTCAGGACTTTGCAGCAAACCTGCATGGCGCACGGATCTTCTCCAAGGTAGACCTCGTCCGGGGATACCATCAAATCCTGATGCATCCGGACGACATTCCCAAAACGGCACTCATCACCCCTTTCGGCCTTTTCGAGTTCCTCTGCATGCCATTCGGCCTAAAGAATGCCACACAGCGGTTAAAGGACACGGTGGGACGCGAACTGGACTTCGCTTTCATCTATTTGGACGACATCCTCATAGCCAGCAGCAGTCGTCAGGAGCATCTGTCCCACCTCCGTCAACTCTATGCCCGACTGAGTGAATACGGCCTGACAATCAACCCGGCCAAATGCCAGTTCGGGCTTGACACCATTGACTTCCTGGGCCACAGGATTACTGAAGACGGGGCAACCCCTCTGCCCGCCAAGGTAGACGCGGTCCGCCATTTCCCCCGACCCAACACAATCAAAGGCCTTCAGGAATTCGTGGGTATGGTGAATTTCTACCACCGCTTCCTCCCTTCAGCTGCCCGAATCATGCACCCCCTGTTCGCCCTGATGTCAGGTATGGGCAAAGACATTACCTGGGACGAGGAGTCTGCCGCCGCTTTCATTAAAACCAAAGAAGCCTTGGCAAATGCCACGATGCTAGTGCACCCCAGAACGGACATCACTACCGCCCTCACGGTGGACGCATCCAACACAGCAGTTGGTGGGGTGCTGGAACAACTCATCGAGGGTTGTTGGCAACCCCTAGTGTTTTTCAGCAAACACCTACGACCACCCGAGCTCAAATACAGTGCTTTCGACCAGGAACTGTTGGCGCTATACCTGGCAATCCGGCATTTCAGGTACTTCTTAGAAGGTAGGCCGCCTCACCATGTTCACGGACCACAAACCGCTTACCTTTGCATTCACGAAAGCATCCGACCCCTGGTCGTCCCGCCAGCAGCAACATCTGTCCTACATCTCCGAATACACAATGGATGTCCGGCATGTCTCGGGAAAGGACAGTGTTGTGGCGGATGCCCTCTCCCGCCCTAACATCCAAGCCCTGTCCCAGGGGGTAGACTATGAAGCACTGGCGGAGGCGCAGCAGGCAAACGAGGAGATCCCTAGTTACAGGAATGCAGTCTCCGGTTTGCAGCTCCAGGACCTCCCCGTAGGCCCAGGTGAGAGGACCCTACTCTGTGACGTCACCACTGGCCGACCCCGTCCCATCGTCTGGGCAGCCTGGTGGCAGCGCGTTTTCGACTCCATTCACAACTTAGCGCACCCCTCCATCAGGACAACAGTCCGGATGGTAGCCAACAGGTTCGTTTGGCACGGACTTCGCAAGCAGGTCAGTGAATGGGCCAGAACGTGCATGCACTGACAAACAGCCGAGGTGCAGCGGCACACCAAAGCCCTGCCGCAGCAGTTCCACCCCACCCGCCGGCATTTCAACCACATTCATGTGGATATCGTGGGCCCCCTGCCAGTGTCGCGAGGAGCGCGGCACCTCCTGACTATCGTGGACTGGTTCACAAGATGGCCAGAGGCGGTCCCGCTCACCGACACCACCTCCGAATCTTGCGCCCGGGTACTGATTGCCACCTGGGTACCTCGCTTTGGTGTACCGGCCCACATTACCTCCGACAGAGGCGCCCAGTTCACCTCCAGCCTGTGGTCAGCTATGGCCAGCCTTTTGGGGACACAGCTGCACCACACAACTGCCTACCACCCACAGTCGAACGGACTAGTGGAGCGTTTCCACTGTCACCTGAAGTCGGCTCTCATGGCCCACCTCAAAGGGCCTAACTGGGTGGATGAGCTCCCCTGGGTCCTGCTCAGAATCGGCACGGCGCCCAAAAAGGATCTGCACACCTCGTCGGCCGAGTTGGTGTACGGCGCACCCCTGGTCGTCCCAGGAGAGTTCATACCAGCCCCAAGGGGGCAAGAGGAAGAACCCGCAGCAGTCCTGGGCAGACTACGCGAGAGGCTCGGTAACCTGACCCCCATACCCACTTCACAGCATGGGCAGAACCCGACCTGTGTACCCAAAGACCTGCAAAACTGTAAGTTCGTTTTTGTACGACAGGGCGGACATCGGGCACCACTACAGTGACCCTACGAGGGGTCGTTTACGGTGATCAGAAACAACGGGTCCACATTCGTGCTGGTCATTGGGGGGAAAGAGGAGGTTTTCACGGTGGACTGACTCAAACCGGCCCATGTGAACTTGGCGCAACCGGTCGAGATTCAGGCACCGCGGCGCAGAAGCAGACCTCCCAAACAGAGTCCGACCCAGACTGTAGACATTGGGGGGTGTATCGCTGGTTCTGGGGGGGGGGGGGTGTTATTTGGCGACCCACTTCCCAGCGTACTCGAACCGGCTCACAAAGCGGCACGCGCCGGCATTGAGGCAGGTCCCAAAGAGGGCGCCAAGCCTGCTTCACCAGCAAGGGGAAAAGCCCGCGCGCGGGACGGGACTGTGAATACACACCCCCTACAGCATTCCCGCCCAGGGAGGGCGGGATCAGGAAGGCTTTAAAGCGAGGCCACGAAGTTTGAATAAACCTCTTTTGTAACTGCAGCTCACTGACTCCGTGTCGTTATTGCAGCGCTGCGTGTAGCACACCGCTACAACCTCTTAAATGTGGTACCTGAAGCTTTTGTACATTGGGTGAGTTAAACTTCAGAGTGCTTGTTATTATCCAGTCTTAGTGCTTGTTCTTGGTATAGGATTAATATTGGTGAAGCTACTGTACCCATTGCTGAACGTCTTGAGAATTGCTCCTGGAACTGCAGGTGTGACTCCCGATGGTGTTGAGCCGGTATTTTCCATTGTGACACAAGTATGCACTACGGTGAGGGTGCTGTCTATGGGAAGGAAACTCTAAGCTAATGAGTAATCAAGGGGATGGGAGGTGTGTGTGCACGTGGAGTTGCTATTTTATAGGTACAGGTTTCCCCCCGCTATCAGAAGGCAGAGCGTTCCTATGAAACCGTTTGTAAGCCGGAATGTCGTAAAGTGAAGAAGCAATTACCATTTATTTATATGGGAAAAATTTGTGAGCGTTCCCAGACCCAAAAAGTAACCTACCAAATCATGCAAAATAACACACAAAACCTAAAATAACAGTAACATATAGCAAAAGCAGGAATGATATGATAAATACTCAGCCTATATGAAGTAGGAATACTTTTCTGCAATCATTGCAGCACTGTCTAGTGTAGCGTATAATCTCACTACGTAGCAGAAGCAATCTCTCCAGTAACCTTTAAGCTATGAAGCTGCCAAATTATACCAAATAACACATAAAAATAAATAGCCTATATGAAGTAGAAGTAATGTATGTACAGTGTAGTTTCACTTACCGGAATCGGGAAGACAGTGAGAACACTGATGATGGTGTGTTAGGCTGAGTTGTCGGAGGTTGGGGTCCTCGGCAATTTTTTCCAATAAGTTGCAGTTTCATCACAATTAAACACTTGCTTATATGAATAACCGCCTTCTGTAATTATCTTCTTCAGTTCTGCTGGGAACTTCTCGGCAGCTTCAGTATCAGCGGAAGCACTCTCTCTAGTAAACTTTAAGCTATGAAGCTGCCCTTGCCTCAGAAACTGATCAGACCACCCATGACTACCTTTAAATTCCACTTTCGCAACACTTTCATCACTATTGTCCAGTGCTTTCTGTATCAGCTTATTAAAAAGACTGACTGATTTCTCCTTAAGTATAAGATAACCTAATGGAACACCACGCTTTGTACATCCATCAATCCACTCAAGCAATAGACTTTCCATTTTATCCATTATGGATGCCAACTAAGAGAGACCACTTTGCTACAAGCAGAACCAACAGTAACATCGGCAGCTTTCAAGATTCTTTCTCTGTGCGTATAAATACTGTAGTGCAAATGATTCAATGTGCAGACAATGCCCTTACTTCATTCATTTCACCACGATCGAAACGCTTAATTATGTCTAGTTTTACGCTAAGTGTAACACCCTTATGAGCTCTTTTAGGCTTTTCCGATACCTTAGAACTCATCTTGCTAATGGATGCACAAAATAAATCGACATAAAGCACAGATGTTCAGAGGGGCATGTTTAAGCAATGGCGACTAGAATGCAGTTCTGGGGGAGGAGCTTGGCTGCTTGGGGCATGCTGTCTTTCTCCGTAACAGTGAAAACACCTTCTGTTAGCGAAAACAGGTAACTAATGTAGGTCTTTCGTAACAGCGAGGTGTCGCAAAGCGAATGTTCAAAAAGCGGGGGCCACCTGTATTAGGAGGAGGAAGGTTGAGAGGTGATGGTAATAGGTATCATCAGATGTTTTAGCTGTATAGGGTAGATATGCAAAGAATACTGAGTTGAAAACTAAAAGACTCAAATATAAAGTAGTTACTGGTAAATGATATACAGAAAGTGGAATGGACTCCATAAGCAGCAATTGAGCTGATGGTTTTTCATGTTTGGGCAGCTGGAAAAGAGGTACTTGAAGGTTATGGTGACAGTGAGATAGGAGGAGACTTGTGTGGAGTATAAATACCAGCTGAGCACTGTTGACCCTATAAGTGTTAATACTTCGTTTGCCTGTGCAATTTTTGTCCATATTTTCTCTTGCTGTACTGCAGATGGAAGCTCCAAGGGCACTGATTATCAAGGAGTGCTTATTTTTATGTGAACTTGATTATGTGGGGGCTTGTTGGATGCAGAGATGGGGATGACACAGTTTATCGAGGCTGTTTGAGAACAAAGAGGAAGCTTCCTGGTTGTTTTTTTCACCCTCAACTCTACCCCTCCGTTAAACTCACCTCCAGTCTAAAGGTACAGGAAGAGGTTGTAGCGCCGTCAACATGGGCAAGGAGCTGAACAATGTATGAGTGATGGAAGTAAATGAATGGGGCATATGGTGTACGAATCTGTGCTGTGAGTGGGTCACAATGACCTAGCTATGACATGAATCTAACAATGGATCAGAACAAGACTGGTTTTGATAACAGAAGGGCAAAAGTATTTGTGGAGGCTCAAGGCAATAATCAAATGGAGGCTGGAGAAACATGAGAAATATGAAGCCTAAAACAATTTGTCATAAAAGACTCCTATTATTTTTTTTCCCTTATGACTTGTTTCTTTTTCAGTTTCAATATCCTTTGCTGTACCTTGCCTCCTTAAGAACCTAACCCTTCAGGGGGGGAAAAAAGTCATGGTAGAATGTAGAAAACAAAATGTAAAGTCAAAGTAACAAACACAAAATGCTGGAGGAACTCAACAGGTGAGGCAGCATCGATGGAGAGGAATGAAAAGTCGATGTTTGGGGCTGATACCCTTCATCTGGACTGGAAGGGAAGGGGAAGATGTCAGAATAAGAAGATATGGGGAGAGGACGGAGTGCAAGTTAGAGTGTGATGGGTGAAGCCAGGTGAAGGGGAAAGTAAGTGCATGGGGGAGGAGGGATGAAGTGGGAAGCTGAGAGGTAATAGGTGGAAAAGACAAAGGGCTGAAGAAGAATGAATCTGAGAGTGCACTGTGGGAGAAAGGGAAGGAGGAAGGGTACCAGAGGGAAGTTAGAGAGGGGTAATGGGGAATGGAAAAGGAGAGAACAGGGAGTGGGGAGAAATTACCCGAAGTTGGAGAAATTGATGATCATGCCGTCAAATTGGAATCTGCCCAGACGGAATGAGATGTTGCTCCTCCAACCTGAGAGTGGCTCATCGTAGCAGTGGAGGAGGCCGTGGGCCTGACCTGTCAGAATGGGAATGAGGAATGGAATTAAAATGGTTGGCCACAAGAAATCCTTCCTGTGAGGACAGAGGGGTGCTCAACAAAGCTATATCAGGTCTCACTGATATAGAGGAAGCCTCTTGGGAACACTGTTTATGGTAGATGACCCCGACAGACATAAATGGGAAGTGATGCTTTACCTGGAAGGACTGTTTGGGGCCCTGAATAGTGGTGAGAGCAGGTGTAGTACTTGTTTAAGGTAGCACATTTTGACTGTAGGGCCCTGACATTTGTAAAGTGGAGGTCTAATGTAGAATAAATACAACAGTCTAGGGTTGTGGAGAGATACAGAATAGTAACGAGCCTTTTGTCCAACTGAGTCCAGATAGACCATCAGCCACCCATGTACAACAATCCTGTATTAACCACATTTAAAAAAAAACCTTCCCATATTCTCCCCTTCAACTCCCCCCAGGTTAGATTCTACCACCTATCTACCTACTTGGGGCAACTTACAGAAGGCAGTTAACCTACCAAGGCAAAGGAAACCCATCCAGATAGAGACACTGACCACACCAGCTCCACACAGCCAGCACTCAGTTCACTGAAAGAGTGATAACTCAAAAATGCAAGGTTATTGAAGGAAAAGTTTAAAGATAAAGATTAGCTTTGTCATATGTGCATCAAAACATACTGTGCATGCATCGTTTGCGTAATGACCAACAACTCAGGATGTGCTGGACAAGTATTGCCGTGCTCCCCACATGCAACATGGCATGCCCACAACCTACTAACTTGTACGGCTTTCGAATGCGAGAGGGAACCCGGCAAAGTGACGGGGAGACACAAACAAAATGCTGGAGTTGTGGGGAGAGGTAGCATAGCAGTTAATGTTCGGGGTGTTCTGGAATTTGGAGTTCAATTCTAGCACCGTCTGTAAGGTGTTTGTCCATGGCCTTATGAGTTTCCTCCTATAGTCCAAAAGATATACTAGTTGGTCGGTTAATTGGTCATTGTAAACGGGCAGTGTTGCTGGGCAGTATGGCTTGTGGGGCTGGAGGGATTTGTTCTGTGCTCTATCTTTAAATAAAATAAAAATTTCAAGCACCTTACAGATAGTGGCAGTTAACACTGGTAAGAGCCGAGGCTGAAGCCTTCCTTTGCTACAGAAGCCAGTAAGGTCATTGGATTAAAATCTGCAGGGCTAACCTTCAGACATGGCCTAGCAAGCTCTTTAGTTAAAGGGCTAATTGGATGGGCAATAAATTGTGGCCTCATCGGCATCTCTGTGATCTAGAAAATAAAAAAAATCTTCCTCCCTGCTCTCTTCCCCCTGTTTTGTCCTGCTATTGTTAAGTGGTAGCAGATGTAGTATTATGTGGGCTGTGGGGGTGTGATGAGCTGTAAGATTTATTCACACATACGTGGTTGAATTGCAGTAAAATGGCACATCTTTCGCTACATGGGGAGTGTGCTGATATACAGGGCTGCCATATAATGTGTTATATTTATTTATATCTTGAGTTATATTTTATTCACCCTCTCCCTTAATCATTGACATGTTATAAATTAAATGCTGCCAGCATTAATTGTGGCTATCACCTCTCCGTTAAGTGAGTGCTTACTGCGAGGGACAGTGTCAAGTTCTTTGTACGAGGCAGAATCCTCTTTCCGGTTGAAAACCTTTGCAATCTTAAGAAGTATTACAAGCTTGACACAGGCTGCACTTAAAGAGGCAACATAAGACATACACAGTAGCCTTTGTTATGTTTTTGTAGCTGCTCATTTCAAAGTTCAAAGTAAATTTATTATCAGAGTACATATGTCACCATATACAACTCTGAGCTTTCGAGTTACACTATGAAAACCAACCCTACTAGCCAATAAAGTTTCTATTGCTTATTTATGGAGATCTATAGAAAAGCCTGCATAGAGAAGAACATTTAAAAAAAACCCAATAAGTATATACCACTTGTCTGTTTTAACGGACATCATATTAGCTATAAAGTATACAGTATTGACATCTGGATGAAGGGTTGACCTGAAACATCAACTGAAGGGTCCTAATGAAGCATCTTGGCCCAAAATATCAACTACAGGCAGTCCCCGGGTTATGTACGAGTTCCGTTCCTGAGTCCGTCTTTAAATCGGAACAAGTACATCTGGTATTATTTAGCATAGAAACATAGAAAATAGGTGCAGGAGTAGGCCATTTGGCCCTTCAAGCCTGCACCGCCATTCAGTATGATCATGGCTGATCATCCAACTCAGAACCCTATACCTGCTTTCTCTCCATACCCCCGATCCTTTTAGCCACAAGGGCCATATCTAACTAATGCCATAGCGTCAGTCAAACGGTTGTCTTAGTATATAGTATATATTTTACCTTTCTATGCATATAAAACACTTAAGAAACGTATGTATTCCAATAATTAAACCACTGCGTTGCTTAGAAATAATTGTAGCTTTCATCGGGGCAGGGCCTTTCACATGCTTCATTATTCTCACTTTATCTGTTAAAATTGTTCTGATTGTTGACCGACTGTAGCCTAACGATTTTCCAATGACTGATGGCGTTTTACCTCTTTCCAAACGCTTTATTATTTCCACTTTATTTTCAATCGCGATTGCTTCCTGTTAATGGAACAGAAACACTGCGGGTGGTGGATCCTGAGCTCCGCTGGCTCCCAAGGTCTGCGGGGTCCTAAGAACCACCGCATTGAGTTTCCCAGGTCTGCACTGAGACAGGTTAAATGGGACAAGTGGGGGCTGTGCTGGGTTTGGGTATTTGATCCTCCACAATATTCCGTGTGGGAATTTAAACTGGAGGTGGCAGTGTGTTTTTTTTTACGAGGTCGAGTTGCAAGCTCGACATCAACCCGGCATGGATGGTACAGGAGTCACTGGATTGACATCAACCTGGCACAGGAGCGGTCTGTCACTGGATCGAACTTGGAAACCTCTGTTCTCCAGCCCGGCGCTGATCCCACTGTGCCACCAGCCGACCGGAAAGGGGGGGGGGGGGGTGGGGTCAGGATGAATCTTACTAAGAAAAATTTAAGCCAAATACAAAGTTAAACACTCAACACAGTGTCAACGGCAACGATGTAAAATGGTGGACGGCGTTGCAATCTGACTTAAAATGGCGGATGGCATTCTCCTTCCTCGGTTCGTAAGTACGAGTTGTCCATAAGCCTGACGTTCGTTAACTCGGGGACCACCTGTACTTACTCTTTTCCAGAGATGCTGCCTGGCCTGCTGAGTTCCTGCAGCATTTTGTGTGTGCTGCTTGGACTTCCAGCAACTGCAGGTTTTTTCTTGTTTGTGCTGAAACATCATATGTCCATTTTCCTGCACAGATGCAGCCTGGCCTACTGAGTTCCTCCAGCACCTTCTTTGTTACTCTAGAATCCAGCAAATGCAGTCTCTCTTCTCTCTGTCTATTGCTGTTAAAGCCACTGTCTTGTGTGTGGGGGTGGGGGTGTGTCTTCGTGTCATGCAACCTGCAATTAAATTGGCCAATGTAGAAAATGTCCAAATATTTATGTGAGGAAAACATGGCCAAAGAAGAGACACCAGAAAGATAACATTGTAAGGAGATTTTTGCTATTTGGCTGTAATTCCTTAACTGCCTCCCTTGTTAAGGTGTGTTAGGGGCAGAGGGGCAAACAATGTTATGTACTTTTTTCCAAATAAGTTGCAGCAATCATCTCAGAATCACAAAAGGTTGGTTCGCTGGTGCAGCAGACTATCAAGAAGGCAAATATGATGTTGGCCTTCATTGCTAGAGGGATTGAATTTAAGAGCAGAGAGATTATGCTGCAACTGTACAGGGTACTGGTGAGGCTGCACCTGGAGTACTCTGTGCAGTTCTGGTCTCTTTACTTGGGGAAGGATATACTGGCTTTGAAGGCAGTTCAAGGAAGGTTCACCAGGTTGATTCCAGAGGTGAGAAGGTTAGACTTTGAGGAGAGATGAAGTCGTCTGGGATTCAGAAGAATGAGAGGAGATCTTTATATAAAATTATGAAAGGGATAGATAAGATAGAGGCAGGAAAGTTGTTTCCACTGATAGGTGAGACTAGAACTAGGGGACATAGCCTCAAGATTGGCAGTTTTAACACAGGATTTAGGACAGAGATGAGGAGGAACTGCTTTTCCCAGAGAGTGGTGAATCTGTGGAATTCTCTGCCCAATGAAGCAGTGGAGGCTACCTTCCTTGCCTCTATATTTAAGACAAGGTTGGATAGATTTTTGCATAGTAAGGGAATTAAGAGTTACGGGGATAAGGCAGGTAGGTGAAGATGAGTCCATGGCCAGATCAGATATGATCTTATTGAATGCAGAGCAGGCTCGACGGGTCAGATGGCCTACTCCTGCTCCTATTTCTTGTATTCTTATGTAAGTATAATCAGTGTTTTGGATTATAAGATTGGTTAACATAGTTGCCACATATGTAGTGATTTAAATAATTGCAGGTATCATTGCATGTAATCACTGCAATAACCAACACCATGAATCAGCTAGAGTTCTGGGTGCATTGTGGTATATCAAGTAAATGTAAAGCTCCAGTAACACAAGAATTTCTGGCAGTGTGGTTAGGGGATAGATTGTTTTTTATAGCATTACAGCTGCAAAACCTGTTCACTTTTAAGTTCAAAAATCATATCTTCATTCCTTTCTTTCTTAAACTTACCTGTTTTCCTGTTTTGAAGGTTTCAGTGCTCTTTGCTTTAATCCTTGCAGCAACGGGTTTCACCTTTCCGCTACACAAATTTTTCCTTCTACATCTTGCATTGTTGAATGTCTCACAACAGCTGAAACTTGAGGAATAGTTAAAACTTTCTCCAACATGAAGGTCTTTTCATACACTGCTTGTTTAGTATGTTCCTGAATCTTACAAATTGCAGGCTGCCCCTTTAGATTCTGACAGTTTAAAATATTCTTTCTCAGTGCCAGAACTCCAAAATAAGTACCTGCTGTTATGTACCAGAGCTACTATCACACTGCAGAATCTCGATCACAGTCACTGGCTGCCAACAGCAACAATGATGAATGTGACTATGAATAAACTCTATCGTGGTTTCCACCATGTAGTGTAGAAGTTCCAAGTAAATTTTATTATCTGAGTATATATATGTTGCTACATACAATCCTGAGATTCTTTTTCCTATGGGTATACTCAGCAAATCTATAGAAAGTAACTGTAAACCGGATCAATGAAAGATCAATGAGAAAAGTCTATCTCCCACCCCCCATCCTCATCACATTCTACAGGGATTGTATTGAGAGCGTCCTGAGCAGCTGCATCACTGCCTGATTCGGAAATTGCACCATCTCGGATCGCAAGACCCTGCAGCGGATAGTGAGGTCAGCTGAGAAGATCATTGGGGTCCTTCTTCCTGCCATCATGGACATTTACACTACACGCTGCATCCGCAAAGGAAACAGCATTATGAAGGACCCCATGCACCCCTCATACAATCTCTTCTCCCTCCTGCCGTCTGGGAAAAGGCCCCCAAGCATTCGTGCTCTTACGACCAGACTATGTAACAGTTTCTTCCCCCAAGCTATCAGACTCCTCAATACCCGAAGCCTGGACTGACACCTTGCCCTACTGTCCTGTTTATTATTTATTGTAATGCCGGTACTGTTTTTGTGCACTTTATGCAGTCCAGTGTAGGTCTGTAGTCTAGTATAGCTTTCTCTGTGTTTTTTTTATTAAGTAGTTCAGTCTAGTTTTTTGTACTGTGTCATGTAAACTATGGTCCTGAAAAACGTTGTCTCATTTTTACTATGCACTGTACCAGCAGTTATGGTCGAAATGACAATAAAAATTGACTTGACTTGATCAAGTAGAGCATAGAAGTCAACAAACTGCAAGTGCAAATATAAATAAATTGCAATAAATAACGAGGGCTTGAAATAGCAAGATAGAATCCTTAAAGTGGGATCATTTGTTGTGGAAACATCTCAGTAGATGAGTGCAGTTACTTTCTTTTGTTCAAGAGCCTGATGGTTGAGGGGTGGTAACTGTTCTTGAACCTGGTGGTGCGAGTCCTGAGGCTCTTGTACCTTCTACCTGATGGCAGCGGTAAGAAAAGAGCATGGTCTGGATGGTGAGGATCTTTAATAGATTATGCTGTTGTATGACAGTGTTTCATGTAGATATGCTCAATGGTTGGGAGGGCTTTAACATTGATGTACTGGGCCAAATAAGAACAGGTGCTGTTGTGCTTTCTTTGCATTATATTTATGTGATGGGTCCTGGACAGGCCCTCTGAGATGGTAGCACCGGGAATTTAAAATTACTGACCCTCTCCACCTCTGATTTTGCCAGTCTGTGCTGACTGGGGTCTACAAGTGAGGAAATCGAGGATCCAATTGCACAAGGTGGTTTTGAGACCCAGATCTTGGAGTTTACTGATTAGTTTTGAGGGCATGATAGTATTAATTTTTTTAAGCTGCTTAAAAATCCATTTTTGCCAAATATAGAAATAAAAGATAAAAATGCATGAAAGCTCAGTCACACTTGTAAGCAGGAGTGGATGATATTTTGAGTGCAGTCTAAACCTTTTAGACCAGGTTCGAGGGCCATTCAGGAACCTGGATGCATTCCTGGCATTGCATTCTTCTCCCTCTCTCTGACCCGTGATCCTTAAAGTCCTTACCAACAAAAACAAAATCTCAGGTTTGAAATTTTTGATATGTTTCTTTCGTCAACAGCTTTTTAAGACAAAGGATTCCAAATTCATTACTCTAGCTGACGGCCTATTGGTTCACGAATGTTTTTCAGAGCATTCCTAACCTACATATTAATACACACTGACCTAGCAAGTCATTCCATGAAAACCAATCACTGCCTTGGGGCAATCATGTCTTGGCTGTAAACACTGACTCAACCCACTATTCTATCAGTTAATTTTTGAAATAAAATTGTACATAGGAGCATTTTTTTGTATGCTGTCTTGTGTGGTATATGAATATGCAATTTTTACTGAATTGACATTTGGCTTATTGAAATGCTGTCAAAGTTGGTTATGCAGCTTGTGTGGATTCATACTAGCTTAATGAACTGAGTGGCTAAAAATCACTTCTATAAGGCTGCACCCTTTGTGGAAGCTTCTGCCTTGCTGTGCTGTTGACTTCAACAACAAGAGATGGTTGTTGACTTCAGGAGGGCACGGAGCAACCACTCCTCGCTGAACATCAACGGCTCCTCGGTAGAGATTGTAAAGAGCACCAAATTTCTTGGTGTTCACCTGACGGAGAATCTCACCTGGTCCCTCAACACCAGCACCATTGCAAAGAAAGCCCAGCAGCGTCTCTACTTTTTGCGAAGGCTGAGGAAAGTCCATCTCTCACCCCCCCATCCTCATCACATTCTACAGGGGTTGTATTGAGAGCATCTTGAGCAGCTGCATCACTGCCTGGTTCGGAAATTGCACCGTCTCAGATCGCAAGACCCTGCAGTGGATAGTGAGGTCAGCTGAGAAGATCATCAGGGTCTCTGTTCCCGCCATCATGGACATTTACACTACGCACTGCATCCGCAAAGAAAACAGCATTATGAAGGACCCCATGCACCTCTCATACAATCTCTTCTCCCTCCTGCCGTCTGGGTAAAGGCTTCAAAGCATTCGGGCTCTCACAACCAGACTATGTAACAGTTTCTTCCCCCGAGCTATCGGGCTCCTCAATACCCGAAGCCTGGACTGACACCTTGCCCTACTGTCCTGTTTATTATTTATTGTAATGCCTGCACTGTTGTTGTGCACTTTATGCAGTCATGTGTAGGTCTGTAGTCTAGTGTAGTTTTCTCTGTGTTTTTTTATTACGTAGTTCAGTCTAGTTTTTTGTACTGTCATGTAACACCACGGTCCTGAAAAACGTTGTCTCATTTTTACTATGTACTGTACCAGCAGTTATGGTCGAAATGACAATAAAAGTGACTTGACTGACTGTTGGTTTTGGGAATACGTAGGTTCTGCAGACGTTTAGTCACAGGTTAGAAGGCTGCCCTGGGTGAAGCAGAGGATATAGTGCTGGTGAAAGGAGGAAGGGATTAACTCGATTCAGAACGTGCTCAATCAGGGATACTAATGGATGGAAAATGTGGAGGCCAACTCGTGTGCACAAGTTCAAGGTAAATTCAAGAATTGAGTGATGTAATCAACAATTGGATGTTGCTGAAAACAGGGAATTCCTTCATTTACTGACATTGTCTAATTTAGAGTGAAGTGGACAGAAATGGATAAATGGGCAGCTGTGATGTTTGTTGTGATGTAGTATTAATCAGGAAATGCTGCTCTTACCATTGTATCAAGGGAAATAAACAATTGCTGCTTTTGTTTCTTTGTAGTAGGTTTAATGTATTGAGAATCAGAATTAAGTTAATTATTGACGTCGCTGTGAAGTTTGTTTTGTGACAACAGTACAGTGCAAGACATAGAAATTACTAGCAGTTTCAAAAGTAAATAGTGCAAAATATGGATGTTGAGTGGTGTTCGTTCAGAAATCTGATGCTGGAGGGAAGAAGCTTTTCCTAAATCATTGAGTGTGGGTCTTCAGGCTCCTCTATCAATTCAGTAATACCAAGAGGGATGGTGGGGGTTTTGATGCTTCTTGAAGCTGTCTTTAATGGTGAGGAGGGTCGTACCCTTGGTGGAGGTGGCTAAGTCTACAACTCTCTGCAGTCTTTTACGATCTTATTCGTTGGATCCTCCATGCTGGGTTGTGATCCACCAAATCAGAATGCTTTCCTCCATGCATCTATATTGGTGACATACCAAATCTACTCACAGTCCGAATTAAATAGAACTGCTGGCATGCTGCCTTTGCGATTGAATTAATATGTTGCATCCATGATGCTAAGGACTTCCACCACTGGATAAGGACTGGTGTGTGTTCTCCTGACTTCCCCTTCCTGAAGCCCACAGTCAATTCCTTGATCTTGCTGATATTGAGTGAGTGTTTATTGTTGTGACACTCAACCAGACGATTGTCTTACCCCTTTATGGCTCAACACCATTTGAGGTTCTCCTAACAACAAAAGTTCAATAGGTACACTTAATGTCACAGACTTGCAGTACCGGAAAGACTACTCATTCACCCGGTAATTCGACATAATAAGGGGAAGAAAGGTGTCCTCGTTTCATAGGGAGAGGGGAGACATAACAAACAACTTGCTGATTTGTGATGATAAAAGTCTCTTGTGTTGCTTCTTCTGAGCTCTGCACCCTGAGAGTTGGCCCCAGTGCTCAGGTCTCTGGACATAGCCCACGGCAGCTAACCCGCTGCTCCCGATGTTCCGTGTTCTCCTGTGACGCCTCTGTCAGGGGCACCAGCCTTGAAGCAGCCCATCTCCAGAACCATGAAAATCTGGCACCCTGAAGGCACACTAATCTTCCAGGCCACGTCCTTGGGATATCAAAAAGCGGCTGGTCGTGAAGTTCTGAGAGCAGGTCCCATTCCCGCAAAAAAACAAAATCAGAGTGTAACTCCAGGTCAGGGTCTTCCCAAAGAACCTTAAAAAGGAAAAGAGAATAACAACAGTGGTGTCATTGACAAATTTATAGATGGTGTTTAACCATAATTTATTTTAATTCCCCTTCAATTTCTCTGTGCTTCTTTTAAAAAAAAGTTGCAGCAAATTTTAAAAGACACCTAAGAACTTTAATGTTTTTGGAGAGTCAGTTAACAACTCTTGCCAGCCAACAACCATTAATTGTGAAGTAAAGAAAGGAAGCAACGAGAAAAACTTTGTACCAGGAAAGTATATAGATAAATGCAGTGAGTGGAGGGCAGTGACACGCTTCTGTTTGATTTTGGCCACAGCTCCGTAGTCTCTAGCTTTGATTGATAGTGTGATGACCTAATCTCCATCTTTCTGTCTTGAACACCTTTTGCCACTATTACCATCCACTGTAAAATTGACTCATTCTGCTCTCTTTGGATACTTGTGCATGTGATTTCTGTTGTCTTTTCTATAGTAAGTCGTGGACTTTAAAGATGAAGGATTGGCTTTATTTGTCATATGTACATCGAAACAGTGAAATACATTGTGCTGGGGGTTGACAAGAGTTGCCATGCTTCCTGTGCCAACATAACTTGCCCACAATTTACTCACCCTAACGGTATGTCTTTGTAATGTGGGAGGAAGCCAGAGCGCTTGGTGAAAACCCACATGGTCACTGGGAGAGCGTACAAACTCCTTACAGACAGCAGTGGGAATAGAACCTCAATAACAGCCGCTGTAATAGTGTTGTGGTAATCGCGACGCTACCGTGCCGACCCCTAGTCTTGCCAGCCAAAGACGGGGCACCTGTTGTGATGTAAAGAATGGAAGAAGACCTCTGTACAGTCTGTGTAATACGCAGGATATCCGGTACAGCAACTTAATGTTCAACTTGTACGAGTGCCTCTGATATTGCAGCATTTGCTCCATAATTCATTGAAGTGGCAGCTTACGTTATGGCACTCTCTGTTGAGCTTGGATAAGCAGAGTCCGAATCTGAAGCAAGATGTACTATTGAGTAAAAGCTTATTATCCAGATCAAAGCAAGTTCATGCTCCTGGTGTTATTGATATTTGCACTAAAGCACCAACTTCATCCTCGCAATTACAAGCCACTTAAGTCTGTGATCCAGAGGTGAATGGGTGATGTACTAATTTGCTGCAGCCTTTTATTTTCAGTGTAATGTATTGAATGAGAACTGTTATGAAATTGTGCCCGAGCTTGTGCTGCCTTGCATGCAGAGCAGAGCAGTATAAAAATCAAGTGAATTGTTTTCTTCTTGTTGACAAAGGAGAAAATAAAATGCAGAGCTCCTCTCTTTCATATTGATTAAAGTTGCTAGAACTTCCAGAAGCATTGATTGCCCACTAGTTACTGCCATTGTGTATCAGCCTTTGACTTCTGTCAAGTGTTCACCCTCTACACTTCCAGCAGGGATCTCTGGAAGGTTTTTTACTCAAATCAATTGCATCAAGGCTTGACAGATGAACCAGTAGAATTTTTATCTTCAATATCTTATTTCAATTCCAATTATAAGATGGCAAAATATAGGTGAACACATTTGGCAATGCACTGAGGCGTGATCAGAGTGTATGTAGTTGGTTAGATGAGGTATTGGTATGTTATGTAGGACTAGATGTTAATATCCCTTATTCGCACTTCTGAGACATGCTGCCCAGATTCTGCGGGGTAGCCAAGTGAGTGGTGGCATCTTCTGGGTTATCAAGTGGGCGCCCTCTTTCCTCAGTGTTTCGCTGATGGGCTCATGACACTTCCAGAGGGTTCAGCAGCGAATCCTGGCGTCCCAGGCTCATCCCCTAGATGCCATTCACTCACTTGGGGGCCCAGATGGAATCCTTTCTCTTCATCCAGAGCCACTGACTACCCTTTTCAGCAGCTCTGGAGAGGACTTTAACTGCTTGTCAGTGTCTCTTCCCTCGCACTCCCAACTCCTGGAGTAGTCTTGATATTGATGTGGCTACAAATCCTCTGCAGCCTACTTCGTCCAGTCGCACCCTTGCTTTCCAGCCACGTTGCTGCACATCGGCTGTGAGCTCAGTGTACCTCAGCTTCTTGCGCTTGTGGGCCTCCTCCACTGCATCCTCCCAGGGCACTGTAAGCTCGATGATGTAAACGAGATGGAGTGAGGCTGACCATTGCACAAGGTCTGGTCTGAGGTTGGTTTCCGTGACTTCAGTTCGGAAGCAGAGCCTCTGGCCTAAGTCTGCCACCGTCTTCCAATCACGTGCCCTGCCTAGCCGCCCGGTGTCTGGTCTTGATGTGACGAGTCTGGCTTGATCCTCACCTTCCCAGACAAATGCTGTTAATGGCCAGCGGGATGAAGGGGGAGGGAGAGTGTTGATGCTCATCCGCTGACTTTCCAGCACTGCTGCAAGACACCGTAACACCTGGTTGTGCCGCCAGGTGTATCGGCCTTGAGTGAGGCTGGTCTTGCAGCCCACCAGAATGTGTTTTAGTGTTACTGAAGTCGGGCAGAGGGAGCATGTGGGGTCCTCTCCATTCCATTGGTTGAGATTCATGGGAGACGGCAAGACATCATCGGCAGCCCTGATGGTGAAGCTCGCTCTGAACGTCTGCATCTCCCACAACTCTCTCCAGGAGATCTTTCCTTTCTCCACTCCCTCCCAGCTCATCCATTGCCCTTGTCTTGTCTGAGTGACGGGCTTTGTGCACCATCCGACGTCTTGCCGACGTACCTCCTGCGTCACGGGTCTGCGTCTCTGAGACGGAGCAGCCTTGTTCCAGGCTGGTGTTCTGTCCCCAAAGCCGAGACCGCTCCTCCCTTGCCCACGATGTCCCTGTGCTTGAGTGCTGCCTTTGCTTGCTCGGTTGCTTCTGATGGAGTCCATTTCCTCCCAGTATCCAGGATGAGGGCAGCTTGTGCTACAAATGGATTACTTGCCTCTGTCAACATCATCTCCAGTCTTACTTCGGCGCACTTGTACTCCTCTGAAAGACTGGAAATAGGTAGCTCTAGGACTCCTTTGCCGTAGAGCCCTATGCTGCTGAGGCCCCTGGGAAGACCAAGCCACTTCTTTACGTATGAGCTGATCAGTCTCTCCAGCTTTTCCACCTTCGAGATTGGAACTTCATACAGGGTTAGTGGCCACATGAGGCATGGAAGGAGCCCGAATTGCATATATCAGAGCTTCAACTTGCCAGGGAGCGTGGTTCTGTCCATGCTCTTGAGACTACTGATGGCATCCTCCCTGAGCTGATCTACCTGCTCTGTGTCTTTGAGGGAATTAAAGCCCTTCCTGTCTTGCTGGATGATTGAAAAATGATAACATGATAATTTTTGAAGATCTGTTCTGATACGGTGGCCAGTATTTTCTCATTGACCAACATTACTAAGGCACCATCTTTGGTCATTATCACATTCTTTTTTATGTGGCACCATGCTGACTCCTAATTGGCTACAACCGTCCTTCCACTACAGTTAGTTACATCTCCAGAGTACTCAAGGGCATCCAGAAACATTGAAAAAAGCAACAAAAATGCCAGACTTTGTTGTCTGCAGTGAAATGGAGTGTTTGAATTTTTGTTGCCTTGAAAATAGCAGGTATTGATTTTGACACAAGAGATTCTACAGATGCTGAAAACCTTAAATAATACGTACAAAAATGCTGGAGGAACTCAGCAAGTCAAGCAGCATCTATGCAAGGAAAAACACAAGTTTCTGGCTTCTGCCCCTTCAGTATAAATTGTCCCTTAATTAAACTAGGATCAAATCCGGGGATTGCTGGGCAATGTGGCTTGAAGGGCCTATTCCATGCTGTATCTCAGTTAAAAAAAAAGATCAGCCATCATGGGATGGCAGAGCAGACTTGATGGGCTGAATGGCCCAATTTTGCTCAAGACAGATCGGAGAATTTGCCTACTGAGGCTGTAGGGGTGGAACTAAAGAGTAAGAAAGAGGGGACCATGCTAATGGGATTACAGTATATTGTAGATCACCCACTAGTAAGTAGAAGAGCAAACTCACCCCTACTCATGCCCTTCTACAGATGCACAGTAGAGAGCTGCGTCACTGCATGGCACAGAAACTGTACTGCAAAGGACAGGACAGGAAGGCTCTACAACAGGTAGTCAAAACTGCCCAATGCTTCACCCACCTTCAAGGACGTATATACAGAAAGGTGCTGGAAAAGGGCAGGTAACATCATGAAGGATCCACCCACCCTGCTCATGGACTTTTTATCCCATACTCATCAGAAAGGAGGCTACGTAGCATCCATACCAGGACCTCCAGGCTCAAAAGCAGTCATTTTCTCCAAGCAGTAAAGCTGAATAACAACTCTGTCCACTACACCCCTCCCCAACACCCCACATCACCATTACTCTATCATTTTCTGTCGGTCACCTTATGTACAGACACTCATATGTCACTTGATGTACATACTATCAACCTATATATATAAGCTATCTTATGTACTTATATTTATTGTGTTTTTTATAATTGTTCTTTATCTTATTATGTTTCCTTTTGCCCTGTACCAGCTCTGGAGTAACAAGTACTTTGTCCTGCGTACTTGTGTACTGGAAATGACATTAAACAATCATGAATCTTGAAATTTGTAGAGAGATCACAGTTGCAAGAGACAAAGTTGTGATAATAGGTGATTATTAGCTTTTCACATATTGACTAGGACTCCGCTACTGTAAAAAGGCTGGATGGCATAGTTTGTCAAATCTGTTCAAGAAAGTTTCCTTAATCATTACATAGAGGTCTTGCCTAGAGAGGGTGCATTACTGGATATCTTATTAGAGAATGAGAGAGCAGGTGACTGAAGTTTGTGTAGGGGAACACCTTATATCTAGTGATCATAATGCCGTTAGTTTTAATTATGAAGAAGGATTTGTCTGGTCCTCAGGTTGAGATCGATTCAAAATTGGAGAAAGGCTGATTTTGAGAAAGGGCCTGGCAAATGTAAATTGGGACAGGTTTTCTGGCAAAGATGTGCTTGGTAAGTGGGAGGCCTTCAAAAGTGAAAAATTGAGAGGATGGAGTTTGTATATTCCTGTCAGAATAAAATGCAAGAAAAACAGCTTCAGGTGATCTTAGTTTTTGATCTTGTTGGAAAAAAAACTCACATGAAATCTTGGCTAGAGTTTGCCAGAAGGCATGTGGGAGTCTCTAAAGTCAGCAGGAAGAAGGTTCTATGGTCTGATGAAACCAAAATTGAGCTTTTTTAGCCATCAGACTAAATGCTAAGTTTGACGCAAGCCAAACACTACACGTCAAAAACACACTATCCCTACCATGAAGCACGGTAGTGTCTGCATCATGCTGTGGGGATGCTTCACGGCCACAGGCCCTGGAAGGCTTGTGAAGGTAGAGGATCAAATGAGTGCAGCAAAATACAGGGAAATCCTGGAGGAAAACCTGATGCAGTCTGCAAGAGACCTGCGACTTGAGGGAAGATTTATTTTCCAACAAGACAATGACTCCAAGCATAACGCAATGCTACACAGGAATGCCTTAAAAACAACAAAGTTAATGTTCTGGAGAAGCCAAGTCACAGTCCAGACCTTAATCCAATTGAGAATTTGTGGCTGGACTTGAAAAGGGCTGTTCACTCACAATGCCCATGCAATCTGACAGAGCTTGAGCAGTTTTGTAAAGAAGAAAGGGGAAAAATTGCGGTGTTCACATGTGCAAAGCTGATAGAGACTCAAGGCTGTAATTGCTGCCCAAGGTGTATCTACTAAATACTGATTAAGGGACTTGTGCAATTGATTATTTTGTGTTTAATAATTGTAATAAATTTAGCCCAATTGTAGAAATTTGTGTTCACTTTGACACGGAAGAGTCTTTTCTGTTGATCAGTGTCAAAAAAGCCAAATTAAATCCATTGTGATTCAATGGTGTAAAACAATAAAACTTATAAACTTCCAAGGGGAGTGAATACTTTTTATAGGCACTGTATATCTTTCCTGTAGGTAGGTAACCAGAATTGTGCACAATACTCCAAATTAGGCCTCAACAATGTCTGAGACAACTTCAGTTTAACATCCCAACTCCTCTACTCAGTACTTTAATTTTTGAAAGCCAATGTGCCAAAAGTTATCTTTCCAACTCTGTCTGCCTGTGATGCCACTTTCAAGAAACTATGGATTTGCATTTCCAGGTCCCTCTGTAGAATAGGTGGGATGTTGTGCTGGATAAGGATATTTGGACTCTGCCACCGCATATAGATAAGTTGAGTGAATGGCTGGAAACTTGGCAAATGGAGTTTAATGTGGGAAAGTATGAGATCTTGCATCTTAATTAGAGGAATCAAAAGGTAGATCTAAATGGAAGAGATTGCAAATGAGTGGAGTACAGAAGGATCCCGGTGCTCTTGTACATAAAACACAGCAGGTTAGTGTGCAGCTGTAGCAAGTACTTGAGAACGCAGATGGCATATTGGCATTTATTATAAAGGGCATGGAGTTTAGAGATAGACAGCAAGAATCCATGGCACTGGTGAGGCCACACCAAGAGTACTGTGCAATTTTAGTCACCCTATTTAAGAAACTATACTGTAATTGGAGGCTGTATTGAAGAGATTGTGTCAGTTAATTACTCTGGTATATATGAAGGTGGCTGTATATGAAGTTAGAGCTGTATTATTTTTAGTTTAAAAGAATGAAGGCTGTTTTTAATGAAATGTAGAATAATATTGCCAGTTGCTCTTTTAAACTTCAAATAATACAGGGTAGATGTTGAGATGCTTCCACTAGTGAGGGTGTCAGCAGACACATATGGCATAAAACTGAGGAACAACTTTTCTGAGAGCAGTTAATCTCTGGAATTCTCTACCCCACAGGTTGTGGAGGCTGAATCAGTCCAGATATTTGAAGAAGGGGTAGGTAACTGTTTGAAAGATTAGGGAATTAAGGGTGATGTGGTACTGGCACAGAAAAGAGAGAGTCATGATCATATTGAATGGTGGGCCAGGCTCGAAGGGTTAGCTGACCTCGTCTTACTGCAATATTTTCTGATATTCTTTCATACAAGATCTGATTTGATGTTCATTAGGTGCTTGACAACTGGATGACAACTTGTTGAAGATGCATTGAAAATCTTCGCTGTTGTTTATCCAGATAATTTTAACCAATTGCAATATGGCACTGAGTTTAAGTTGCCACATCTATATAAAATCTGAGTTTGTACATCTGTTCCTCTAAATACCAAGCATGCATTTTAATATGTTAGTTGTGATGACTGAACAAATGCTTTGTGTTGTAGCTGCCAGTCCTGTGGGGTGTATTATCATTTATAAAAGCACTTCTTGTTAATCCTAAATATCAGGGATTAGTCAGGAGTAATGGAATTATGTGGATAGTCAGAATTATATAGAAGTGAGAGCCAGTCTTCCAAACCTGTTGGAATGCAAATGACAAGCGGTAATCAGTTTTTAAATTAAAAAGGCAGCTATGTAAACAAACAGTCCTGTCTACAGAGCATGGGCTCACAGCAGGAGACTGGCTGCTTAAAAATATGGTTTGTAAACTGACATGGTCTCACATTCATCAGCAAAAGGTAAGACAATGGACTATGTTAATGCACAAAATGGAGAAGATAACAGCATCTGATAATCATAAGCTAGAACAATTTGATACATATTGGAAAAAATGGTTTAACTACATAATGCCTCATAGGCCTGATTTTATTCTCACAAATCAATGAATATGTTGTAAAAAAAAGAGATCACTCCCTACTTGTACATAGTTCTTTCCTTTTGCTTGTTTTTTCTTTCCACTCTTTTCTATAAGTGTATACCTCAGATAAATACTTTGCGGAGATTTGTGATAGATATATATAATTATACAAACCCCATTTCCAGAAAAGTTGAGATATTTTCCAAAATGCAATAAAAACAAAAATCTGTGATATGTTAATTCACGTGAACCTTTATTTAACTGACAAAAGTACAAAGAAAAGATTTTCAATTGTTTTACTGACCAACTTAATTGTATTTTGTAAATATACACAAATTTAGAATTTGATGGCTGCAACACACTCAACAAAAGTTGGGACAGAGGCACGTGTTACATCACCTTTCCTTTTAATAACACTTTTTAATCGTTTAGGAACTGAGGATACTAATTGTAGTAGATTTGCAATTGGAAATCTTGTCCATTCTCGCTTGATATAAGACTTCAGCTGCTCAACAGTCTATGATCTCCGTTGTCTGATTCTCCTCTTCATGATGCGCCATACATTTTCAATAGGAGATAGATCTGGACTGGCAGCAGGCCAGTCAAGCACACGCACTCTGTGTCTACAAAGCCACGCTGTTGTAGCCTGTGCAAAATGTGGTCTGGCATTGTCCTGCTGAAATAAGCATGGATGTCCCGGGAAGAGACGTCGCCTTGATGGCAACGTATGTCTCTCTAAAATCCTAATATACGCCTCAGAGTCTTTTCTTTTCTTTTTCAATCTTTTTATTAGTATTAATAATATTATGAACAAAATACAATTGATATATTAATAAAGGGATTACAAACATACAAATTCCCATTACACATGAAAGAATACATAAGCAATGATTACAGTATAAATGAGTTTTCCCAAAACATGAACCATACAGTATATGTATGAACAAGGTAAATCTAGATATTTCATAATATATGATAAAAAAAAACAGAAAAAAGAAAAAAAAATTTGCAAAATTGACTAAACTACTAATCTAATAGCTAATGAAGAAGAAAAAAGAAGCAAAAAAAAGAAAAAAAAAAGAAAAACTAGAAAAAGAAAAAAAAGGGCTGTTTATAATATCTCACAAGAATACATAATCATCAGTGTCGTCAACTCCGATCCTCTCAACATAAATAAGATTAAAGCTGGAAAATCCAATAAGCTTGGAACAGGGTCATATTACATCATATGAAAATATTGAATAAATGGTCTCCATATCTTTTCAAATTTAATAGAAGTATCGAATACATCACTTCTAATTTTTTCTAAATTTAAACATAACATAGTTTGAGAAAGCCAATGAAATACAGTGGGAGGATTAATTTCCTTCCAATTCAACAAAATAGATCTTCTAGCCATCAAAGTGAGAAATGCAATCATTTGACAGGCGGAAGAAGATAAATGAAGTGAGTCCATCATTGGTAAACCAAAAATTGCGGTAATAGAATGGGGTTGTAAATCGATGTTCAATACCGCAGAGATAATATCAAAAATATCTTTCCAATATTTTTTCAAAAGCGGACATGACCAAAACATATGAGTTAAAGACGCGATTTCAAATTGACATCTATCACAAATAGGGTTTATATAAGAATAAAAATGAGCTAATTTATCCTTGGACATATGGGCCCTATGTATGACCTTAAATTGTATTAATGAATGTTTGGCACATATAGATATGTATTAACTAATTGAAGAATTCTATCCCAATTCTCAATAGGAATAATAAGATGAAGCTCTCTTTCCCAATCATTTTTTGTCTTATTAAGGGGCTCTGAACATATCTTCATAATTATATTATAAAGTTTTGATATAAGCCCTTTTTGAAAAGGGTTTAATTCAAACAAACTCTCCAAAATATCTGAAGACACAAAATTTGGAAACGTAGGAAGTACCGTACTTAAAAAATGCCTAACCTGTAAATATCTAAAAAAATGAAATCTAGGCAAATTATATTTATTAGATAATTGCTCAAAAGACATAAAACAATTGTCCAAAAATAAATCAGAAAATCTTAGTAATCCCTTAGTTTTCCAAGCCAAAAAAGCTTGATCTATAATTGAAGGGTGGAAAAAGCAATTAGATACAATAGGAATATTTAAAACGAATTGAGTCAACCCGAAAAATTTCCGAAATTGAAACCATATACGTAAAGTATGTTTAACTATCGGGTTGTCAATTCGTTTTGGCAATTTAGAAAGAGCAAAAGGGAGAGAAGTCCCTAAAATAGAACCCAGAGCATAACCTGGTACCGATTTAATTTCCAAACTCACCCAATGAGGGCCAAAAGATCCATCCCAGTCTTTCAACCAACATAACAAATATCTAATATTAACTGCCCAATAATAAAATCTGAAATTAGGTAATGCCAACCCACCTTCCTTCTTTGTCTTCTGTAAGTATATTTTACCTAACCTGGGATTTTTATTCTGCCATATATATGAGGAAATTTTTGAATCAACATTAGTAAAAAAAGATTTCGGAATAAAAGTTGGTACCGCTTGAAAAATATATAAAAACTTAGGTAAAATAACCATCTTAATAGCATTAATCCTACCTATCAGAGATAAAGATAATGGTGACCACTTCGTAAACAAGCCTTTAATCTGATCAATTAAGGGTAAAAAATTAAACCTAAATAATTCTTTATGGTTTTTTGTGATTTTAATCCCTAAGTAAATAAAAGAGTCATTAACTAATTTAAAAGGTAAATTTCCATAACTTGGGACCTGTCTATTCAAAGGAAACAATTCACTCTTATTAAGATTTAACTTATACCCAGAAAACTCACTAAATTGAGCCAACAACGCCTCAGAGTCAATGGTACCTTCACATACATGCAACTCACCCATGCCGTGGGCACTGATGCACTCCCATACCATCACAGATACTGGCTTTTGCACCTTTCGCTGATAACAATCAGGATGGTCGTTTTCATCTTTGGCACGGAGAACTCGACGCCCGTTTTTTCCGGAAAACTAGCTGAAATGTGGACTCATCTGACCACAGCACACAGTTCCACAGTCTTTCAGTCCATCTGAGATGAGCTCAGGCTCAAAGAACTCGCCGGCGTTTCTGCATAGAGTTGACGTATGGCTTCCTCCTTGCGTAATACAGTTTCAAGGTGCATTTCTGGATGCAGCGACGGACTGTGTTAAGTGACAATGGTTTTCCGAAGTACTCCCAAGCCTAGGTGGCTATAATTGTCACAGTAGCATGACGGTTTCTTAGGCAGTGCCGCCTAAGGTCTCGATCACGCGCATTCGACAGTGGTTTCCGACCTTGCCCTTTACACACTGAGATGTCTCTGAATTCTCTGAATCTTTTCACAATATTATGTACTGTAGATGTTGAAAGACCTAAATTCTCTGCAATCTTGCGTTGAGAAATGTTCCTTTTGAACTGACTAACAATTCTCTCATGAATTTTGGCACAAAGGGTTGAGCCACGACCCATCCTTGCTTGCAAAGACTGAGCCTTTGATGGGTGCTACTTTTATACCCAGTCATGATACCTCACCTACCAATTAGCCTGCTTAATGTGGAGTCTTCCAAACTGGTGTTACTTGAATATTCTGTGCACTTTTCAATCTTATTTTAACTCTGTCCCAACTTCTGTTGAGTGTGTTGCAGCCATCAAATTCTAAATTTGTGTATATTTACAAAATTCAATTAAGTTGGTCAGTAAAACTATTGAAAATCTTTTCTTTGTACTTTTGTCAGTTAAATAAAGGTTCACGTGAATTAACATATTACAGATTTTTGTTTTTATTGCATTTTGGAAAATATCTCAACTTTTCTGGAAATGGGGTTTGTATGATATATATGTACAATGTCTGAAATACATCTCATGGAAATGTTTGATGATGAACTTCAACAAAAAATAAGAACTGTGACCCTCTCCCTTAGATTTTTTTTAAAAACTCATTGGAGCTGAAATGGCCAACACCCTCAAAATATTCATCAATAGTAATGGCATTGGGAAAGATGATGATTTGGAGAAGCTATGCAAAAATCATTAGTAGTTTCAGTAAAAAGGCATTTTTTAGGTGTTTATCAATGGGCATGATCGCTGCAGGTTGTGAGAATAGTTTGAGTTTTTGGATAAATTCTGCTTTGTTGTATGGACTTGTGCCTGTGGCTTCTGCTTTGAACTTTTGACGTTAGCTGCTAAGGCTTTGTGTGGAGATCCGTTGTCATCTTTGGTGGAATAAGGGGTAAGAACTACTGCTTGAAGCAGGATAGCTTTGATCTCTCACTCAAGGGTTTCAAATGTATTCTTTTTTTTGGATTTGGGAATTACAGGCAAGGCTCTTCCAAATTACACTTGAGGTAGTAATGAACCACCACCTTGAACTGCTGTAGTCATCCGCAGAAGGTATTTCCACAATATTATGGTTAGATATTCGAAAGTCAAAGTAAAATTTATTGTTGCCATTCACATACTGTGAGATTCATTTTCTTACAGGCATTTACAGAAAACTAGAGGCAAGAGTTGTTAAAAAAAAAAAATCCTTGGAAGTGAACCTGTAGGTCGTAGTTTGTAATCATTTCCAGTATTTGGACCCAGTGGTGGTGCCAGTCAAAATGGAGTTTGATTTGGAGAAGAACAGTGGTGTTCCTCGTGAATCTATCCACTTGATGGTGGGGATTATAGGTTTGAGAGGTGGTGTTGGAACAACCTTACTGAGTAACTATAGTTTATTTTGTGGATAATGCACACTGGCTACAGCATGTACTGGCGAAGGGGAGAGTTAATATTTAGGGTGTTGGATGGGCATCGATCAGTCAGGTTACTTTGCCCTGAATGCTGTTGTGCTTCAGAATTGTTAGAGCCATATTTATCCAGGCAAATTGAGAATATTCCATCAAACCCCCGACTTTTAATTTCTGGATACTGGGTGATTCATTCTCAGCAGTGTTTTATGGTTGATGTTCTTAAAGTTATTTTGGAAAGAAAACGCTACACCAACACAAGGAAGGTGACATGGAGATAAAGGATTGAATACAGAGTAAACCTCCCTCTATGTGGACTAATACTTTAAGAAAGGGGTCCATGGACCCAGGTCGGGAACCCCTGCTCTACACCAAAACATCAGCCATTCACAAATGCAGGGACATAGAGGGGCCAAGGTTTCTGTATAAACAGTTTCTTCAAAGATTTATTTATTATCAAAGCACATATCCATATACAACTCTGAAATTTGTCTTCTCCAGATAGCCACAAAGCAAAGAAAGAACATGAAAGTTGTTCAGAGAGGAACTGCAATCCCACCCCTCCCCGCACAAAAATGAACAGCATTCTGATCATCAACCCCCCCCACACAAAATGGAAAAGGAACTTTGACCCCCCCCCCCCCCAAAACAACCGGTTATACTTGTTTCTAATTGATGATGGCCTGTGAGATAGAAAAGTACGTGATGATATATATAATCTCGACACACTCATTCATTCGCACAGTCTCTCTTTGGATTCTGGTTAATTGGGACACATCAGGACCAGTACAATTTGACCCAATTATGCAGCTGCCCAATTAGCTGAAGTTTCATGAAAATAGTTTAAAAAGTATTAAAAATAGCAAACTACCATTTAGCTGAATAACTTTGAGCCACACTGCCTCAGCAACCCTGACAAGCTCAATTAACCTAACCAATCACAGGACAATTTACAATGATGAATTCACCTACTTAAGTACATCTTTGGATTGTGGGAGAAAACCAGAGGACCTGGAGCAAGTTTGCGTATTCGATGGGGAGGATGTACAGAGGCTTCTTATAGAATGGGTCTGGAATTGAACTCTGAACACCGAAACACAGAGCTATATTAACATTGTGTTATCCACTATGCTAATGTATTTAAATGCATTACAGAACACTACCAATACTACTGTTCTGTAAAACTGTGTATTAGTTCCTAGTAGTTCTCAACAGAGGAATTCATCCAGTGTTTGCTGCAGTTTTCTTTTAATTAACTGTTATGAGCAAAATCAGCCTTTGTACAACGCTTTAGATGCTTGCATCTTCCAAATCTGCACTTCCATTGTAATGTTCTAGATTGTCGATACCTTCAAACTATTCATAATTCCTAACTTGTTTAAGTAGTGAAATTGTTTCATTTTCATTCCCGGCCATTTTTGGCATCTCCAAGCCTGAATTCTTGAGTCTGTGGTGAGCAAAACAGTTTCGGATTGTCTTGCTGTTTATTTCTCACCAACTCTCTGACAAATAACACTTTTTTGAACACAAGCGTACACAACTAGCAATAGTTGTTCGGCAATAGTCTCCTGTCCTAATTAAGCAGCACAGTGTCCCAAATAAATGAAGGGAATCCCAGCTAATTTTCTCAATTAGTTTTTCTGTTGTCCCAAATAAGCAGCTGCTCCGATTACCAATGGCAGTCCAATTACTGGAATCCACTGTATATGGGAAATATTAATATTTGGGGGAAAATGCAGAATGAAGAAATGAAAGTTGGAGGAAGAAAAAACATTGAACAGAATTGGGACAGTACTTAAAGATTTTAGCTCTGATTGCAGTGGATATAAGAAATCAAAGAAGCTGTTGCTATTTCCCCTCCTACGACCTCTGACATAAGCATACTTATGCACAAAGACTAATGGAGACTTGCAAAAAAGCAATGTTAATTTTTTGCATGGATCTGACAATCAAATTGGGGAAAGAATATCTTTGAGTATCAAGTCTTTTCACCTCTTGCTTCCTACCATCTGGGCATCCAAATAGGTGAAGCAGCAATTCACTTGTACCTCCAACTAAATGCACAGCATTCAGTGCTCTGCACTTGGAGAGGCTCAAGCCTGGCTGACGCTTTTGTGGAACACCCCTGTGTCTGCAAGGATGGAGCCTGAGTTTTCACTTGCCGGTCATTCTCCATTCCACTTTTACTCTTGTCCACAAACCCCATCTTCCAACTAGGCCTGTTACAGCTATCACAACTCAACAGTGGTTTTCGTGATTTCAGCTAACCAGCCTTTCCAGTTCTGATGAAAGGTCAACAGTGGGAAGTGGAATTAAAGTAGTTGGCCATTGAGTCCCACACTGGAATGTCTGTCCAGCCTCCTCCACTGCCACAATGCAGCCAAGGAGGAGCAACACTTAATATTCCATTTTGGTAGTCTCCAACGAGGTGGCATAAGCCATCAATTCTCTTAACTTCTGATAATCACTCCTCCGCCTTTCTTCCTCCCCCGCCTCCATTTTCCCTTCATCATTGTGGCCCTGTTACCCACTGTTTCCCCTACCCCAGGACTTTCACCTCTCACCTGGATTTACCAGTCACCACCCTGTTCCTGCTGTTCTCACTTCCTGTCCCCCACTTTTTTGGGGGCTTCTGATCCCTTTCCAGTCCTGATGAAGGAAGGGTCTTGGCCTGAAATGTTAGCTGTTTATTCCCCTCTGTAGATCCTGCATTCTGTGTGTTGTTTTGGATTTCCAGCATCTGCACATTTTCTTGTGTTAATGATTAGCAACACAGCTGTGAAGGCCAACGTGCTGCTGGACTCCAAGAGCTCTATGGATAAACTGGCATTCACCAGTTCCCAGCCATCCTACCCAATTTGCAATTAGACTGTTCCCACCACCCCCTAAACTGAGTCAGCTGAATCTAAGCTTTGCCAATCAGTTCATGTCTCTCCCCCCCCCCCCCCACCCCTCCGGGGGAGAGGGCCCATTTTGAATGCTGCATAGAGACTTGTTTTGCAAGTCTCATTTCCCTCACTTTTCCTTGATGTCTGTGGGTCAGGAAGTTGGACACGATGATACTGTGAGAGCCAGAAGAGCACAATAGTGTCATGTCCTGAATGCAACAAAATCCTTGGCAAGCTCTTTGCAATCAAGCTTTGCCTTTGGTTTCGCAGAGATGGTCATGTCTGTGATATAGCTACCTGATTCACAGGCTTTGAGCTATGTTCACAGGCCCCTCCAGCTGTGTTCATGATTTTGTGATAGCTTATTCCAAATAAAATTTCCCCAAAATCATCTGAATCCTTTTTAAACCAAATTTCCAGCTTGAAAGCAAACTTTTGGTATTGGTTTATTATTGCATGTATGATGATACCATGAAAAGCTTGTCTTGTATACTATTCATACAGACCAGATCGTTACACTGTGCGATGAGGGAGAATAACAATGCAGCAGGGAATTTAGATTTAAGAGTAGAATACTTATAATAGAAGTAATGAGTAGATCTGCAGTGAGCAGCTTGCAGTGAGTGTGGAACGTGGGATGTTAAGACACAGATTTTTTTTAGTAGCACTTATGGTGAAATCAGACAAATAGAATGTAAAGATACTGAACAAAATAAACATCCACATCTGGGCTGGGGATATTATGATGGTCAGTCCTGTCAGACAGGGATATTAATAATGAAATGGTGGAAATGACATTTTCTATATGGTTAACGTAAAGACCTGGTATTTCAATAGTAATGTAGCTATTGTTTACAACCAATGAATTAGTCTAACTGCAATGAACATTGGCAAGAAAAAAAACATAGCAAGAGCTCTGGATCAATGAGTAATGACAAGCAGTTTTCCATTAGCTGCTTTTTTGTCAAGGCTTGTTAGCAAGAACAGCCAGGGGATCATGTTTGTTAATATCTATAGGATCATTGGATGAATGTTTAAAGCACAACACAGTAGGCTAATCAAACCTTGTTTAAAACTGGTCCTCTGACAATGCAGCACTTTGTTAGTATTGCAGTGTAGTGTTGCCTTGATGTGCCCAAGGTTGCTCCTTTGTACATTTTAATTGCTTCCAGTTGCAATATTTTGACACAAAAGGCCTTAAGTTGTAATCATCTTTTGACATTTTTATAGTCATGGGATCGCATTGCAGAACTATTACAACTAAGCTACAGTGTGTTTTTGTTCAGTGATTTTACCTTGTGTTGTATTGAATGTTTAGTTTTTGCAATATATTTTGTGCATATTAGGTAAAAGTGATGTTACAGTGTGTTGTAATTGTTGATGGTCACGTCTTATTGTCTAGCGAGAGGTATCTGCAGAAACTTTCATTATGCATTCTGTCAGCAGAATCCAGCAACTACATAAATTCAATTACATGATTAACTGTAGGTGGGAAATGGTACAGAAATATTGGACAGCTGTTGTTTCAGTCTCAGCTACTTATAATTATATTTCAGAGTCAATCATTTGTGAAAGTTCTTGAAGGATGCAAGGAGGCTTTTTTTGGACCATAGACCATTTAGGCTGAATGTCGGTTTTGGCAGCTTTTGTGGAGGCAGAAGGGTGGGAAACGATGATTAATGGGACCAGATTGAGGAGGGATGATAGGCAGGTGGAACCAGTGGAAGAGGGGATAGGAGACCTGCTAGGTAACGTGTGTGGGTGACAGCCAGATGGAACCAGATAGGGGAGAGAAATAAAAAAAAGTGACAGGGTCCCGGAGGAGAGAAGTGAATGAAAAAATCTAGGTAGATCAGGAAGAAAGAGAATTAGTGAGTCATAGAGAAAGCAGTTTAGCAAGGAGAAAGGGAGTATTGGTTACTTGAAATTGGAAGATTCAGTGTTCACGCCGTCGGGGTTGTTAACTACCCAAGTGGTGTTTGCAGCACCTACGGCCTCTTGCCTCCATTTATCACCTTTTAGCCTCTACTTCCACCCTTCCCTCTGACTCCATCTGCTCCCCTTTCCTCTCATATAACATCCACTGCTACTGTCTCCCAACAGCACCCCTCCCCATTATGCCCCACTCTACCCCCTCTAAACCTGGTTCCAGCTGCCCATTATCTCCCTGACTGAGTTCCATCTATCCCCTGCCTTGTCCCCCACCCCTCCCCCAAACTGGCCATCTTTCCTCCACGTTCCCAGTTCTGATGCTGGGCCCCAACCTGAAACATCGACAGGCCTTCTTGCAGCTTGGTTTTTGCTCTGGAAACTGTTTCATTTATTAGAAAACACACTTTTTTTAAAAGCCTATCAGGTCATTGCAAGAATTCCTCTCTGTCTAACCCATCTTGTATGTCATACTTTTAGATATATGATTGAAGACCCTCATGAGGATTTGTATCTTTTTCAATGATCAGACTGGTTCTATTGTCATTCACAATTTTTAAAAAATACTTTAAATAGTGGCATTATTTTCATCTGGGTACTGGAAGATAGGTCAATAGGAATCTGTAGCTACTTATTGATTTGGATATTGGGGCTTCTCAATGTTTACAAGGTAAATTGAAATGAGTTTTTCTCTGATTTATCTAGATTTTACAAGGAAGCAAAGGAGCTCTCCAGAATTACATCTCCTTTTCTGTTCCCAAGACATGCATACACAAATGCACAAACACACGTTTACCTAACTGGTTCATAAATCAATTAAATATTGATTTGACTAGTTAGTGTAGCAGTTAGCCTAACTATTACAGCGGTAGCGACCTGGGAGGGTTCAAGTACGCTGCTATCTGTAAGGAGTTGGTACATTTCCTTCCTCTGACCACGCAGGTTTCCCCCAGGAGATCTGCTTTCCTCAAACACTCCAAGGGACGTACGGATTTGTAGGTTACATGTTTGATTGGACGTTGTGGGCTCTCTACCTGGAGGGTTTGTTAACGTGCTGTACATCTAAAGAAATAAATTCAGACCCACTCCCATTGATGCCAAATCTGGATAACTTTCGGAGACTAATATTGCCATTGTGGATATTGTTTATTCATGCACAGGATGACCGGGTTCCATCTACCCATCACCTCTTCCTCATCTGGTTCCACTCATTGCTTGCTAACCCCGGCTGACAAAGGATCACAGTTTCAAATCTCTTCCCACAGATGCTTCCTGACCTGATGAGTTTTTGCAAGAATTTCTGTTCTTGTTTGATTTCCAGCATCCATACTGTTTTTTTTTTACCATTTCACCTTTATTGCCCTTCCTTTATCTTCCTCTGTGATATAGGCCTCAATTTTTTTTGTTGGTAAATGTCACAAGTTCCCAAGGGGTGCCAGCATATGTACTTATCTGCATATTGGCAAATCTAGAGCCTTCACAGAAAGACAGAGGTTTGAAAGTTCCTAAGCAGTACTAGGTGGCATGCCAGTTAGTATATTTCACTGCTGGACTTGGTTCCACCTGGCTTTGGGTCTGTGGAATGGGCGCAACTTCACTGGGTTATGAAGGATACAAAAGGGAAAGCATGCTCCTTTTCCATTTGGCTTTATTTAATGTTTTTAATTATTAGAGTTTTGATGCTTTTTGCCAATAATTTTTAAATGTTTATAATTTTGAAAAGGTTATTTCATTTTTAGTATTCATAAATGTTTCTTGCATACAGAAATGCATTAATCCCCCTCACAGCTTTGACTTTTGGAAGTGGGATTTCTCTGCTATGTCTTTCAATTGTCTTTAAAATGTTTCAGAGGTAGATAAAATACCAAGGAAGCTTAGCGTATTTGTATTCCGAGGATTGGTTAGTTTATAAGCCTGTATGAGGAATGTGTAAGTAGATTATTAAATTATCATGGGAATAATGAGAGCTAATTTCCAGTTTATGCTAGTGCGTTGCATCTTTGGGTCACACAATGGTTCCGTGCATTTTATGTTAATAGAAACATGGTTGAATAAGTTTAAGAAGTGCAATTTCCCTTGTGTGACCTGAATAATGAGATGGTGTTCATGGACCATTCATAATTTTTGTGGAAGGGATTTTTGCTGTTTCTGAATTGAGTATGGTCTTTAGGCTCCCTGACGGTAGTAATGAGAAGAGAGCTTGTAATGGATAAAGAGGGTCCTTGCTGCCTTAATGCACTGCACACAACGATGTTCTAGATGGTGGGAAAAGTTTTGGCCATGATGGAACTGGCTGGGTTACTCCTCTGGACGATGGCTGCTGTTTTTTTTCTGACTGTGCAGTTGTAATCTTCAGTTATGTGCAGGATAAAGTTTCTGTGATATTGCCTGTCAGGCACTTGTAGGTCAGGTGCAGACTGAAAACTCTTCTGCATTGCCTTCATGGTATTTTCTCCAAGTTAGAAGAGATCTTGATATATACTAATAGTGTGATGTTTCCTTCTCCCATGCTGACCTTTCAGTTTGTGGGAAAACTGATACAACTTCAAATCCCAGTTAATGCCTCCTGTGGATTGGCCATCTGCATCATGATATATCAGGTTATTCTGGCTAGATTCCTTGAAGATCCCAGTGATGCCTGGACACCTTTCATGTCATCCAGTCATATGATATTATACCTCTCAGACATGTCAAAATAGTCATCTCCAGGCTTAATATCCTGGTAATGCACCACCCTCTTAGTCACATACTGGTTTGTAGGATCTGTAAGGCTAAAGTCAGCAAAGATTCAAAATTCATTTTATTTGTCACATACGTCAAATCATTGAAACATGCAGTGCATTGTTTTGTGTCAACATCATACAGTCTGAGGATTGTGCTGTGCAAAGTTTGAAATTGTCACCACACTCTTCTGGCGCCGACAAAGCATGCACACAACTCACTGACCCTATCTGTATGTCTTTGGAATGTGGAGGAAACTGGGGTACGTGGAGGAAACCTATGAGAACATACAAACTCCTTATCGGCAACAGTCGGAATTGAACTTGGAAGGGTGATCACCAGAACTGTAACGCATTGCATTGACTGCTATGCTGTTGCACTGACTTATTTCTTCAGTCTATTTGATTGAGTCAAATAGTCACTTTGGCAATATTAATGAGACAAAATAGCCCCTCTTACCCTATGAAGGAACATAAGTTTTACTGATTTTTTTTTTAGATGCATTGTTTTTAATATGCTATCTCGTGACTATGCTGACTGTAGAGAAGCATATGTAAATGCTTGTGTGTCTGAGAAGAATATTCTGATTTTTTTTTCCTTTTTCAGGTAAAAATCTCTACACGAATGAGTATGTAGCAATCAAACTGGTAAGTGCGCTTTTCTCCTAATGAACATTTTGGGATGCATTTTAACAGTTCAAAGCAGACACTGGTAGTTGGGGGATTTAAATTAATTCATATGTTGCTCTTGGGTTAACTTGAGGTCTCTGTGGGTTTTTGTGTTTAGTGATCTCATTAATGCATGGTGTAGTGTTCTGCATTTTATAGTACACTCGGCTGTGAAATACCTTAAAGATATTTGCTATGAATAAACAAATTAAATTGTATATTTAACTTGCTTGTTTGTCCTCATTTCTAGTAATACCCTTGTATTTTTTGTCTTAGATTCTAAAAATTACAGCCTGGTAGCAATGGTCTCTTTACAACATTTAGTTTTCTCTACCTGTGTACAATACTTGACAGTTCAGGAGCTCTGTGGGTTCATACGGAAAGAATTTGTTTCCCCAGCATCCTAACCATTGCAGTTCCTGCAGAGCCGGCCAAGGGCATCCCAAGTAGTGAATGCGACTGGCATCCTTGAGCAGGATATCAGCACTTCCCTGTTGCTGTAGTCCTACAAAGTTCAAATTAAATTTATTATCAAAATAATACGGCACAAATGCAGAACCTTTTGGCTCAAAAGACTTTATAAGACACTGGCTGACATCTGGAGTATTGTGAGCAGGTTTAGGCCACAGCTATAGAAATGATGTACTGACATTGGAGAATATCTTGAAGTTTACGAAAATTATCCCAAGAATGAAAGGGTTAATGTATGAGGAGCATTTGATGGCTCTGGGCCTGTATTCACTGGAGTTTAAAAGAATGGGGGTGGGGAAATTTCATTGAAACCTACTGGATAGTGAAAGACTGAATTGGAGAGGATGTTTCTGATAGTGGGAGAGTGTAGGGCCAGAGGACACAGCCTCAGAATAAACAGGTGAGGAATCTCTATAGCTGGAGAATGGTGCATCTGTGGAATTCATTGCCGCAAACGCTGTGGAGGCCAAGTTATTAGTTATACTCAAAGCAGAGGTTGATAGGTTCTCAACTAGTAAAGGTGTCAAAAGTTGCAGAGAGAAGGCAGGAGTATGGGTTTGAAAGGATTGGTTTATTATAGTTACATGTACAGTGAAATGATTATTTAAACAGACTAGATTATTGTACAATTCAGGCAAAATAACAAAGCAAAACAAAGTGTAAAAGCTGACAAAAATGTGCAGTGCCAACAAACGATAAAGTGCAAGATCATGAGATAGGTTGTGAGGCCAAGAGTCCATCTTGTTGTATAAGAGGTCCATTCAAGAGAGAAAATAAATCAAACCCAATGGGCCGGAAGGCCTAATTCTGCTCCAATGTCTTGTAGAGTTTGCGCTAGCCATGAATCTCCTATGAATTCTTCCCTTGCTTCCATCTGGTCTACCTAGTTTTTATCACTCATGAACATAGAGTTCACAGTTCATTTACTAACCTTGAATACCTTTGTTATGTGGGAGAGACTCCACTCTGCTAACTGCAGCACTATGCTACCTGACAAGGTGCGAGAGCAGTTAGTTGGCTATGTGTTGATGTCCCTTATCTATAGCATTGTCTCGGAATGTAATTACAGACAGTCGCCATGTTAGGTAAGGATTCCTTTCCTCAGAACTGTCCAGCAGCCAAATTTTTGTTTTCTAACCCGCAACATTTCACTCTATACATTTGGTATAATTTCATTTCATTTCATTGACCACCTCATGCCATCCAAATTGTGTGGGGAATTTGCGTAAAGTCAAATTCCAAAAGTCTGATGATTTGTAACCTGGGGAGCCCTTGTTCCAGAGGATTTGTTGCAGAAGGTATAGAGAACTCTCAAATCACCTTTCTCTTTGAGGATAATATGTTTTTTTTTATCTTGTGGGTGAATAAAAATGATATGCATTATCCTAATGGAGTGCTTTGGGCAGTTGATTCCCTGCTAGAGAGAATGAATTTCCTTCAGGAGAGAGTGTAAAACAGATGCATTGAATTATTTTTCTTAATGAAGGGACAGGTAGTTTCACAGCTATGGTATTATTTTCAAAGTACACTCACTTTTATGAGCTAAACAAATGTAGCACTCAATCTTTCAGATAAAGGCTCAGAAGTTTAAAAAAAAAATGAGGCCTAGAATGAAATACTCAGCAGGCCAGCTAGCATCTGTGAAGAGAGAAATCGAGTTGATGTTTTAGGTTAATAATGTGAATTAGACATGATTTGTGTTGCAGAGAATAGGCAGGTGTGGAAAGAACAGGGGCAATGATGGGATGGTGTGGAGACCAAGGAAACTGAATGGCACCAATAGTAGCCACAGCTGCTGAGAGGAGATGTGAAAGCTTGCTAATCACGGATGATTGGATTGAACAGGAGATGATTAAAACCAGTTAGAGAAAGAGGGGGAAGACGTAGGAGCTTTGTTACAAAAAACATTGTAGAAGCTGCATTAAAAACAGTGCTTGAAATATTTACCCCTCAGGCAGCACCTATGGAGAGTTAACAGTACAATTTGATCTTCTATAATCAGCAAAAGGCAACCAACAACCCTGTTCTTCATAAAATACTGCAGGCTCCCTCTCTCTCCTCTCCCCCCCCCCCCCCCCCCCACCACGGTCTGTCAGCTCCTCAAGGTCAAAGACAATTTGCTTCTACTCCAGTACTGAGAATACCTGTGTACGAATTCTTTATTTATGAGATGGCTCTTGCTTTGCCAGCATGGAATCTTGATCCAGTAGTAAGGGGGAGGAGTTCGAAGTGCACAGGGGTAAGTGGACACAATTTCACCCGCACACATTCATCTGCATGCCTGGATAGAAAAGCACACTTGTCCAGACCCCTTTCCTCAGCAACCACACTCTAACACTTCCCACTCTTCCACCCCCTTCCCCAACTGCCTTCTCACTACTTGATTAGTCAGGGTGTGAAAGGTTATGGCGAGAAAGCAGGAGAATTGGATTGAAAGGGAAATGGATCAGCAATGATCAAACGGTGAAGCAGACTCGATGGTTCAAATGGTCTAATTCTGCTCCAGTGTTTTATGGCCTTTGTTAAGTCCTGCATAGACTGCTGAGTCAAACCAATTCAAAAGGAGATAAAGACCTGGCCAGAAGGAGCAACATCAGAATTGCAGGACTGTTTTGAAAACCCTGCCTACTGGCTACTGATGACCATCACATTAACATTAGTGAATATGTGCGATCTGTGTCTGCCTATGTAGAGAAGTAAATTGAGGACAACATTATTATTAAACACATCTGTGAGGGAAAATGAGTAACCATGGTTGACAGCAGAAGTCCAGGCACTGCTGAGACATTGGGATCCTGTCTTCGGATCAGTGGCTATGAGGACTCTCAGGTCAGTAAGACCTGTGCTCTCCTGTGTCATCAGGGAAAGCAAAACAGGATTATTCACAGAGAATATGCATCTGTTTCCCACATGCATGTGGCATTCAGACTATAGTGGACTACAAGTCAACCCTGTGATTTAACGATAGTGACATCTCTCTTTTCTGACAAGCTAAGCTGAATGTCTTTTACACGTGGTTTGATGCACAGAGTGATGTGCTGACGAGGAAGGCCTCTCTCCCCCCCTCCCCCCGGAGGAGCAGGCATTCTGCTTGGCCACAGCTGATGTGCGGAGGACTCTAGCCAGAATCAACACCATGCAAAGATGCCTGATAATGTACCTGGTTGGGTGATGAGGAACTGTGCAGCTAACAGAGATTGTAACAGACAATTTCAACATCTCTCTGGAACAGTCCACTGACCCCACAGGCTTCGAGGCAGCTACCAGCATCCTGGTGCCTAAGAAGTCGATAGTAACCTGCTTTAATGACTACCATCCAATAGCACTGACCTCGACAATAATGAAGTGATTTGAGCTGCTGATCATGAATTCCATTAAGTCCCCATCTTTCTGCCACATATGACCCTTTCTGGTTTGCTTATTGCTCAAATCTATCCACTGATGATGCCATAGCCCCCTGCCCTCCACTCCATCCTATCTCACCTGGAAAATGTTGCCTCATATGCTAGGGTACTGTTTATCAACCAGCCTGATCATCTCTCAGAAGCTGGTGGGTAAACTGTCCTTGTTGGGTCTCAACACTTTTCTCTGTAATTAGAACTTGGACTTGTTGACAGAAGGGCTGCTGTTGCTCTGTGTTGGCAGCAACATCTCTAGCTCCATCACGCTGAGTACTGTCACCCCCTGTGTGCTCAGCCCACTGTTGTTCATGCTGCTGACGCATGACTGTACTGCTAGATTCACTGCCAACCGAATCATCAAGTTTGCAGATGACACAACAGCGGTTGACCTCATCAACAAGAAGGATGAGATGGCATACAGAGAGGAAGTAGAGCAGCTAGAAGATTGTGAGCACAACAACCTGAGTCTCAATATGGACTAGACCAAAGAGCTGATTGCAGACTTTAGGAACGTGCAAGCTGACCACTCCTCATGGCACATAAGCAGCTCCTCCGTGGAAGGAGTTAGGAGCGGCACATTTCTGTAAGTGCACATAATGGATGATCTCACTTGGTCCCTCAACACCACCTCTTTAGTCAATGAAGCACAGCAGTGTTTTCACCTCCTGAAGAGATGGAGGCAAGCAAGGCTTCCCTTTCTCCTTCCCATTCCAATCAATTTTCACAGGAGCACCATTGAGACCAGCCGTATCACTCTCGGATACGGGGATTGCAAGCCAACTGACTGGAAGACCCTTCAAAGGGTTGCGAGGACTGCTGACAAAATCAGTGGGGTCTCTCTTCCACCCATCCAAGATACCAGGAGTGCTGCATATGCAGGAGCCTTAGTATTGGCAATGATCCCTCCCATCGGTCCTAAATCTCTTTGGTTCCCTACCATCTGGCAACAAGTACTGTAGCATTAGAACAAGGACTGCTAGGATGGGAAGCAGCTTCTTCTTCCAGGCCCTGAGACTACTGAACTCCCTGCCATTACCCACAACTCACCACATGTGAAGTGCCTGAGTGTTACACTGTTTACTTTTGAACTTATGGTGTAAGTGCAGCTTATTATTCATTTATTTTGTAGTAATATTACTTTGTTTAGTGTGAGTTATGCATACTATGTTGTGCATCTTAGTCCAGAGGAACGTTGTTTCATTTTGCAGTACACGTGGTATGATTGAAATGACAAACTTGAGTTTTAGCTTGAACACACATAGCTTTCCATTTTTCCATTTGTCTCCATTTGCTTAGTTAGAGAAGAAACCATAGAAGAAAACCTACAACACGATACAGGCCCTTCGGCCCACAATGCTGTGCTGAACACATACTTTAGAAATTACCTAAGGTTACCCATAGCCCTTTATTTTTCTAAGCTTCATGTACCTATCCAGGAGTCTCTTAAAAGACTCTATTGTATCCGCCTCCACCACCGTCGCCCGCTGCCCATTCCACACACTCAGCACTCTCTGCATAAAAAAAACAAAAAACTTACCCCTGACATCGCCTCTGTACCTACTTCCAAGCACCTTATAACTGTACCCTCTCATGTTAGCCATTTCAGCCATGGGAAAAAGCCTCTGACTATCTACACGATCAGTGCTTCTCATCATCTTGTACACCTCTATCAGGTCACCTCTCATCCTCCATCGCTCCAAGGAGAAAAGGCGGAGTTCAGTCAACCTATTTTTATAAAGCATATTTCCCAATCCAGGCAATACCCTTGTAAATCTCCTCTGCACCCTTTCTATAGTTTCCACATCCTTCCTGTAGTGAGACGACCGGAACGGAGCACAGTACTCCAAGTGGGGTCTGTCTAGGGTCCTATATAGCTGTAACATTACCTTTCGGCTCTTAAACTCAATCCCATGGTTGATGAAGGCCAATACACTGTACGCCTTCTTAACCAAAGAGTCAACCTGCGCAGCAGCTTTGAGTGTCCTATGGACTCGGACTCCTAGATCCCTCTGATCCTCCACACTGCCAAGAGTCTTACTATTAATACTATATTCTGCCATCATATTTGACCTACCAAAATGAACCACTTCACACTTAGCTGGGTTGAACACCTTCTGCCACTTCTCAGCCCAGTTTTGCATCCTATTGATGTCCCACTGTAACCTCTAACAACCCTTCACACTATCCACAACACCCTCAACCTTTGTGACATCAGCAAATTTACTAACCCATCCCTCTACTTCCTCATACAGGTCATTTATAAAAATCACGAAGAGAACGGGTCTCAGAACAGATCCCCGAGGCACACCACTGGTAACCGACCTCCATGCAGAATATGACCCGTCTACAACCACTCTTTGCCTTCTGTGGGCAAGCCAATTCTGGATCCACAAAAGAAGGTCCCTTTGGATCCCATAAGCCTTGTGTGGGGTACCTTATCAAGTGCCTTGCTGAAATCCATATGCACTACATCTACTGCTCTACTTTCGTTAATGTGTTTAGTCACATCCTCAAGAAATTCAATCAGACTAGTAAGGCGCAACCTGCCTTTGACAAAGCCATGCTGTCTATCCCTAATCATATTATGCCTCTCCAAATGTTCATAAATCCTGCCTCTCAGGATCTTTTCCATCAACTTACTAACCACTGAGGTAAGACCCACTGGTCTATAATTTCCTGGACTGTCTCTACTCCCTTTCTTGAATAAGGAAACAGCATCTGCAACCCTCCAATCCTCTGGAACCTCTCCTGTCCTCATTGATTAAATTAGGTGAATTTAATCCCATTTTACTTGTAATATTGACTCTTCTGTTAAGGGTAACAAAACTAATTAGACTTTTAATTTTCACACTTCTGATTCTACGTATTGCTGACTGATAAACAAAATGCAACTGCAACATTATTTCTGACCATTAAAAGTAATCTCTAATTATTCTGCTGGTTCTCCAGAGGAGGAACATTGCTTCATTAGTAATTATAAGTGTCTAAGCTGTAATAAAAAAAACAGAAATCTATAAACCATTAAGAAATTTGCTACTTAGATATTCAAAGTCAAGGAATTTAAATCAACATCAAAGTTAACTTGGAAAATAAATTGACAACAAAGCAAAATTTTGAAGGGAAAATTATTGAGAGTACCTGGAGATCCATGTAGTTTGATCCATCAAATATTATTCAGCTAAGATGAGCTGTAAGTAACAATCAAGATGTTAAATGTAACTATCCTGGGGAAATTTTCTATTGGTGCATTGTTGTTGAAACTAAATATTTTCCATCCATCTGGAAAGGCAGTTGAAATCCTGGTTTAAGCCCTTCTATGAAAGAGAACACCTTTCAATAAAGCAGCAGTTTTCCAACTATCCCTGCAAACCCACCCCTATGTAGGTAGTTGAATTTTTCCTCTCAAACTGAGACAATAGATAGTCTGCCAGGAAGAATGGAGAGTTTCAGCAGGGTGGGGGTTTTTTTTTTGCAGATCAGTTGACTGAAGCAACAAGTAGCTTCCATTGTTTGAACTTCTGAGTAATGAGTAAGTTCTTTGCGTCAACAAGTTGGAGGTAGTTTAATATCTCTGATGATTAATGTAAGGAAATCCCGGGAGTTCCTCCCAAAATTCTGCCTTTCTACCCATTTTAATTTTGCTTAAATATCCTGCTTATTGCACAGGCCATTCATTCTTCACCACATAGGATAGACATGTAGAAAGGTTGGCTGTACTTTTTACCATAGATGCTGCCTGGCCTGCTGAGTTCTTCCAGCATTTGGTGTGTGTTGCTTGGATTTCCAGCATCTGCAGATTTCCTCTTGTTTGTGATCTTGTATTCTTAATGTAAGTTGATCCACGTGCACGGAGTTTGCCTTTTACTGAGAGCCTATCTGTGAGTGGAAATTAGAGTTGCAGAACAAAGGTCAGGCAAAATGAAGGACATTCTTTTTCAGGAATTATTAGAAATAGGGTAGCTTATATTTGGCTTCATTGGAACAGAGTAGGAGGCCACAAAGATCAGACTGAGATGGTGACTTAGTATGAAACATTAATATGAAATGTACTAAAGCATATGAATTATATACAAGTATTATAACATCACACTTGGGGTATTGTGTGCACTTCCAGTTGCTTCATTACAGGAAGAATGTGGAGGCTTTGGAGACGGTACAGAGGAGGTTTACCAGAATGCTCTTGGATTAGAAAGCATGAGCTGTAGGAGAGGTTGGACAAACTTGGGTTCTATTCGATGGAATGTTGGAGGCTGGGGTGGGGGTGACCTGGTAGAAGTTTATAAAATAATGAGAGCATATATAGGGTGGATGGTCAGAATCTTTCTCCCAGGGTAGAAATGTCAGTGCTGCCTGGGGTAGTGGTGGAAGCAGAGTCAATAGTGGAGTTTAACAAGTTTTAGACAAACACAAGAATATGCAGGGAATGAGGCGCTATTGATCACGTGCAAGCAGAAGAGTTTCAGTTTAATTTGGCATTGCGTTTGACAGAGACTTCATGTGTCATAGGGTTGTTCCTGTGCTGTGCTGTACTGTCCTGTGTTCTAATGTGTCAAACTTGAAATTCATAGTGTTGCAGTAACTAGCTACACCTGCTTTCTCCACTGCTGAGTAAGCCACATTTGTGTATGGAATGCAGAACATTACGCTGGAAGGAATGCAAGTAAATGGCATCTTCATTAATAGACTGGGACCATTAATTTGGCGTGAAGGGACAATGTAAAATAATAGGTGTTGCTTCTCCTTATGGGAAAGTGCTCTGTGAAAGAGAGCAATTGGAGAAGGGAGAACAAACCCTTCCGAATACTGGAAGGAAGGGAACACGTATCTGTTGGTGGATTCTTTCTGGAATTGGCAGAAATAGAGAATGATCTATTGAATGTGGAGGCTACTTGGGTCTCACTGTTCAGGAGAGGGGATGAGAGCAAAACTGTAGGAAAGGGAACAGGGGCCCCAGTTTAGAAAGGTACACAAATAACAGGGCTGTTGTCATGGGTGACTTCTACCTCCCTCATACTGATTGGCATGTCCTTAGTGTAAAATATTTAGATGAGGTGGAATTTGTTAGATGTGTCCAGGAGTGATTCATTACACTATGTAGACATGCCAACTAGAGGAGAGGCCATACTGGATCTGGTGCTAGGCAACAGACCAGGTCGGGTGTCAGTCCTCTTGGTGGGTGAGCATTTCGGAAACACAATTCCCTGACCTTTACTGTAGCCTTGAACAGGGTTAGGAGCACACAGTATAAGAAAATATTTAATTGGGGGAGGGGAAATCACGATGCTATTAGACAGGAACTTGGGAGCATAAATTGGGAACAGATATTCTCAGGGAAATGCACAATGAAAATGTGGATGTTGTTTAGGGAGCACTTGCCCGGGGTTCTGGTTAGCTTTGTGCCATTGAGGCAACTAAGAGTGTAGCCATGGTTGACAAAGATGTGAAACATTTTATCAAGAAGAAGAAAGAAGGTTTAGGAAGCAAGGATCAGACAGGACTAGAGGGTAACAAGGTGGTCAAGAAAGAGCTGAAGAATTGATTTAGAAGCGATAAAAGGGGGCATGAGAAATCCTAGGTGAGTAGGGTTAAGGAAAAGCCCAGATTGTTTTACACGTATGTGAAGAACAGGAACATGACTGGAGCGAAGGTAGGACAGATCAGGGTTAAGCGAGGAGACATGCCTGGAGTTGGGGTGGGGGTAAGTCCCGGGGCTGGACAGGATATGCCCTAGGTTACTATGGGAACTGAGGGAAGAGATTGCTGCACCTTTGGCAATGATCTTTGTGTCCTCAATGGCCACAGGAGTAATACCAGATGACTGGAGAGTGTTAGAGTATTCCTTTGTTCTAGAAAAGAAGTAGGTGTAACCAAGGGAATTTTGAGTCTTACTTCAGTGGTAGGCAAATTTTTGAAGAAAATTCTTAGAGACAAGACTTGCGAGCATTTGGAGAAGCATAGCCTGAATAGGGGAGTCAGCATAGTTTTGTGGGGGGCTGGTCATGTCTCACGAGCCTGATTGTATTCTTTGAGGATGTGACAAAGCATATTGCTGAAGCTAGGGCAGTAGATGTGGTGTTTGTGGCTTTTAGTACGCTGTTTGATAAGGTTCTCCATGATAGGCTCATTCAGAAAGACTGGAGGCATGGGATCCAGGGAAAGTTGACTATGTGGATTCAGAATTGGTTTGTCTGCAGAAGGCAGAGGGTGGTTGTAGATGAGCGTATTCTGCCTGGAGTTTGGTAATCAGCGGTGTTCCACAGGAATCTGTTCTGGGTCTCCTGCTCTGAGATTTCTATAAATTACTTGGATGAGAAAGTAGAAGGGTAGGTTAGTAAGTTTGCAGATGACATGAAGGTTTGTGGAGTCACGGATAACCCCAATTATCGTAGATCACATTGGAGCATTGAGAGATTGCAGAGCTAAGCAGAGAAGTGGCAAATGGAATTCAACCCAGAGGAGTGTGAAGTAATTCACTTTGGAATTGGAATTTGAAGGAAGAATAAAAGGTTAATGGCAGGATTTGGTGTGGAGAAATGGGGATCTTGGCGTTTATGTCCATAGATCTGCAAAGTTGCCTCGCAAGTTGATTGAATGGTTAAGAAGGCATGTGATGTGTTGGCCTTCATTGGTTAGTCGGATTGAATTCAAGAGCCACAAGTAATGTTATAGCTGAATAAAACCCAAATTGTGTTCAGTTCTGGTCACTTCATTGTGGAAAGGATGTAGGCTTTAGAGATGGTGCAGAGGAGATTTACCAGGATGCTACCTGGATTAGAGGGCATGTCTTGTGAAGATGGGCTGAGTGAGCTAGGGCATTTCTCTTTAGAATGCAGGAGGATGAGGGTTGACTAGATAGAAGTGTACAAGATGATAAGTGTCTTAGAACATGGATATCCAGACCACAGTACATGTGCTTGCAACACTGTGTCAGGCAGAGTGGTCAGCAGCACTGGGGCTCCACAGGAGACTGTCCTGTCTCCCTTTCTCTTCACTATCTATACCTCGGACTTCAACTACTGCACAGAGTCTTGCCATCTTCAGAAGTTTTCTGATGACTCTGCCATAGTTGGATGCATCAGCAAGGGAGATGAGGCGGAGTACAGGGCTACGGTGGGAAACTTTGTCACATGGTGTGAGCAGAATCATCTGCAGCTTAATGACTAAGGAGCTGGTGGTGGACCTGAGGAGGGCTAAGGCACTGGTGACCCCTGTTTCCATCCAAGGGTTCAGTGTGGACATGGTGGAGGATTACAGATACCCGGGGATACGAATTGACAATAAACTGGACTGGTCAAAGAACACTGAGGCTGTCTATAAGAAGGGTCAGAGCCGTCTCTACTTCCTGAGGAGACTGAAGTCCTTTAACATCTGCCGGACGATGCTGAGGATATTCTACGAGTCCGTGGTGGCCAGTGCTATCATGTTTGCTGTTGTGTGCTGGGACAGCAGGCTGAGGGTAGCAGACACCAACAGAATCAACAAACTCATTCGTAAGGCCAGTGATGTTGTGGAGGTGGAACTGGACTCTCTGACGGTGGTATCTGAAAAGAGGATGCTGTCCAAGTTGCATGCCATCTTGGACAATGTCTCCCATCCACTCCGTAATGTACTGGTTAGGCACAGGAGTACGTTCAGCCAGAGACTCATTCTACCGAGATGCAACACTGAGTGTCATAGGAAGTCATTCCTGCCTGTGGCCATCAAACTTTACAACTCCTCCCTCGGAGTGTCAGACACCCTGAGCCAATAGGCTGGTCCTGGACTTATTTCCACTTGGAATAATTTACTTACAATTATTTAATTATTTATGGTTTTATATTGCTATATTTCTACACTATTCTTGGTTGGTGCGACTGTAACGAAATCCAATTTCCCTCGGGATCAATAAAGTATGTCTGTCTGTCTCTTTCTCAGTGCAGAAATGGCTAATACCAGGGGGCATAATTTTAAGGTGATTGGAGAAAAGTATAGGGGGGCTGTCAGAGGTAAGTTGTTTTTTTATAACACAGAGTGGTGGGTGCACGAAACAATCTGTCAGGGGGTGGTATTAGAGGCAGATACGTTAGGGAATTTAACAAACTTAGATATATGGATGATAGAAAAATGGAGGGCTATCTAGAAGAGCTAGATTGAACTTAGAGTAGGTTAAAAGGTCGGCACAACATAGTGGGCTGAAGAGCTTGTAGTGTTCTATGTTAAGGATGAGAAACATCTCAGAGCCACCTATATTCTTGGGAGTGAAGGAGGCTGTGGGGTGATCTGATGGAGGTCTATAAAGTAATTAAAGAGATAAATAGGGCAGATAGTTAAAATCTATTTTTCAAGGTGGGAGTACCCAGAGGACATAGCTTTAAGGTTTAGATGGGATCTTAGTGATAAATAATTTTAGAGTGATTGATATCTGAAACATGCTGCCAGATGAGTCATGGAATCACATCCAATTACCAGATTTAAGAGGCATTTAGACTCTTAAGGCATAGAGAGATACAGATCTAATGTAGGCAATTAGGCTCATTGTAGATAACAAGAAGGTTGGCATGGACATGCTGGGTCAAAGGGTCTGTTTCTATTCTCTACTACTCTGCCTCGAGAACTTTGAAAGTTTTCCTGAAGCAGAAGGAATGCTATCTGACCGTGGCAGGGAGCTGCTATGTAGTTCATAATAAATTACTTGGAGAGCTTTAAAGGCAATTGGGCAGTTGCCACTAATAACACTGAAGGCAAATATTGAGGAGTAAGACAACATTAATTTAGATACAGGTTGACCTTTTGGATTGCAGTAACTTTAGTGCAATGTACTCACCGTTAAATACGTTGCAGAACCTAGAACTAAAATATTCAGTATTTTGAATGGGACCGATATGCAGCATGTGGAAGAAAAATTAAAGTGGGTTCTTTTTGAAAGTACAGAACATTATTAATTAAACACTCAATCCAGACCATAACAATGAAATTATATTAAAAATGAAAGGAATTAAGTTTAGCAGTGGAACAATAAATCAATTTATATTGTTTCAGGTTCTTGGATTTTGTCGAATTATTATTTTTCTTGTCGTTTAATTTCCCTTTATAATCACCTATATATGTGTAATTGTCAGTGAATTTCCCAGTAATTGTAGTATAGCTGCTTTTGTATTTTTCTGGAAGCTTAGTTTTTTTGCAGAAGCTGTCATGTCACTTGAATCTGACTAGTTTAGGTTAATAGTTATGGCTGGAATGTTGTTATCATGGCTAACTCCAACTGAAAAGATTTCTTTGTTCTCTGCTCATTCTGTTCTTTGTTCTTGTTGTTTAAGGCCATTTTGCTAAGCGTTACAATTTTTTTGCTTCATTCCTGACTTCCAAAACACTGGGAGTAACAATCTTGACCTGGCGCTGCACTGTTAAAGCAAAATGTGTGGTTGATATTACAAAATTCACTGCAGACACTCAGTAATTTCTCTTTCCATCCTTTCTACTTTCTACACATCAAGGAGTAGCCATGTTCATCTGTCTTTCATTGTCTGTGAGGAACAGTTCTTGTTTCAACTCTCATTAAACAAAACCCCCAGCTTTCTCCACTAAGTGCTGCTTCTTATGCAGAACTTGACAATTTCATCATCTTTGCCACCGACATCCACCCTGTCTTCTAATTAACTCAAGCACTTCTCTTCCATTTCTGGATCTCTCAGTCTCAGAAGATAGACTTGTCACTTACATCTCCTGTAAAACATGTTGACTATTCCTTCCACCTTGCCTGCTGTAGGGATACTTGCCCCATTTTATTAGTTTCCTTGTCTCCATCACATCTTTTCTTTAGGTAAAGCTCTCTGGTCTAAAAAGCCCCATCCTGAGGACAGATGGAACTTGGCTTCCATGGTTAATGGGGTGCTTACACTTGTTCTTTCATTTCATGCATATATACCTCTCGTTCCCCTCAGGCACAACAGGAATGAGGTTCCCTTCATCCTCATCTTTCACCCCTCTAGACTCTGCATCCAACACACAGTCCTCTGCCATTTCCATCAGGTGCATCACAATCCTATCACTAGTTATGTCTTCCCCCTCCCCTTCATACTTCCTACAGGGGCTGCTCTCCAGGGGGTTCCCTGGTCTTTGCCCTGCAACTGAAGGAGGTTTTTCACCTATCTTCTCCTTGTGAGGCAGAGGTTGATGTGCAACTCTTCCATCCTGATCTACAGCTTTCAATACTCATGATGTGCCCTCCTCCACATTGGTTAAACAAAACAAGCGTTCTGCAGAACACGTGTGATCTATTCACAATGGTCAGGTTGAGTTTCCAGTTGTATGTTATTTTAGCTCTCCTTTCCACTCCCACACCGACCTGTCTGCTTTCTGTCTTCTCCATTGCTATGGAGAGTCCAGATGCAGTTTGGAAGAACTTCATTTTCTTCCTGACTAGCTTACAGCCTAATGATATGTATTTAGTATTTTCCAATTTCAGTTAACCCACATTCTTGTTCTTCCACTCACACTCACATGCCCATCTGCCCATACCAGTCCCAACGTAGGACTGCCTCAGGGGTTCCAGCTCTGGATTTTTTATCGGGGTTCACTCCCAAAGCCTTCCCCATGAGTGGGTAGCCCCAAGGCAGGGGAGGTTTGAGATTAGAGTTTTCCTTCTCCTTAGATGAGCTTCTGCTAACCATGCCTGATGTATCCCTTCTGCCTGAAGTGACTGTCTTTAAGGTGCCAGTAACCTGCCTTTGTCCCCTCTCCTGTCAGTTGAAACGGTTTCACTGAGCTTAAAAGCTAAGCCACGCATGAAGACCAGGAATTGGATTTTGTTGGCAGAGGCTATTTGAGATACAAGGCACTGGGAGTTTTTAATAGGTAGTAGGGAGCTTATCCACTCTACCATCCTGGGCTATAGCAATCTGAAGGAACCACGTCTTGACTGAAATGTTGATTTTATACCTTTTGCTTCCATAGGTGCTGCTTGATCTGTGGAGTTGTTCCAGCATTTGGTTTTGTTCATAATACCAACATAGTTTTATTCGTTTTAAATGGATTCTTTTTCTAATGAGTCATTTGGGATGTTGTCATCATTGGTAAATCTGATGCTAAAAAAAAATCAAGTTCTAATTCTTGTGAATCTTTGTGGATTTAGGTCGCATGATCCTGTTTAGGTATCACTGGACCAGTTTGTAAGAAAGTCTATGGTAGACTACAATAAATTTTGTTTTATGTTTTCTTTCAGGAACCTATTAAGTCCCGAGCGCCACAGCTTCATTTAGAATACAGGTTTTACAAACAACTCGGCAGCACAGGTAATGTGAGATTGATTATTTAGTTTGTACTTGGAGGGAAATACTGGTGAATTCAGTAAAGGTGCAAACTCATTGGCAAGTGAACAGATAAGCAGTGCATTCCTGAATGATCTCACAAAAAACACCAATTTGTTTTTAAATCTTAAACCTGTTCAGCCTTTTAGAGCTCCAGCAATGTGGTAGACACAGTGGTCAAGTGATCAGTAATGCCCAATAATGCAGAGATGAGAGATGTATTGTGGAAACTATAGCTCTGTTAGCCAGAGGGTGGTGAATCTGTGGAATTCATTGCCACAGACAGCTGTGGAGCCAAGCCATTGGGTATATTTAAACTGGAGGTTGATGGGTTCTTGTTTAGTTGTGATGTCAAAGGTCATGGGAAGAATGGGGTTGAGAGGGATAATAAATCAACCGTGAGAAAACTCAGTGGGCGGATTGGGATAATTCTGCTCCCGTGTCTTATCGTCTTGTATTCAACTTAAGAAAAGCAATTTAGAAATAGTTTTAGTTGTAGTGATATTAAAATTACTAGGTTGTCAAAATCCTATTAGGCTGCTTCATAACCATACTGGATCATGTGGCCTAACACCTCCAGCAAAGTGGTTGACTCAACTGTCCACTGAAGTGGTTTCTTGAGCCACTCAATCGTATCATGACGGCTACATTAACGAAGTAGCATAAACAGGGTAGACTAGCTGTCATTGACTAGTTTAGCTCTCCTAAACCAACACCAGTCCGCAAATGATCACTAGGAGGACCTGATACAACTCTGCTACTCAGTGCTGAAGTCAATGACAGCTAGTCTACCCTGTTTATGCTACTTCGTTAATGTAGCCATCATGATACGATTAGTCAAACAGCCCGTTGAAGTGGTACTTGGAAACATAGCACAGACGATATTTTGGCTATATCTCGGTCTTATTCTACATTGCAATAGTGAGGCAGTACATTTACAGGTGAGTGGAAGTAGTCCCAGGGGTTCTAAACATCATTGTGCACGAGGTCAAATGTGGGAAAAGCTACTTGCTGCAGAACACCACTTTCCTTCCCCTCTTAGCAGGTGCGTCAGCACTCCTCCATGTTCAACAGTGCTAAGAAGGAACACTGATAATAACAAAGGTGAAGTGTGTGTTCTGGGGAAATTCAGTCTCTGTTATTACGAGTAGCTTGGTGGCACCACTACTGATCAAGCAGATTGACTCCTGAAGGACAGATCTGCTGGATTGGATCTATGGTGGCAGGGAGTAAGCTAACAGATGACCATTACACACCCCTTGTGGAGACAAAGTCCTGTCTTCACATTGCAGTCATCCTCCATTGTGCTAGATGAGAGAGATGCAGAACAGATACCCAACTCAAAGCCCAAGACACAGGAGTGGACATGTACACCACCAGAATTTATTGCCTTATGTCCCAGCATATCCCTTATTCTGCACCGCCTGTAGATCTCACCCAAATGACACTTTGCACTGACTTGGAATTGTAGCATTGTTTTTTCATTGTTACTGCCTCAAATTCCTGTGGAGTCCCTATAGAATAGCATTGTGGTAGAATCTCCACCATTGCGTGAAGGGCGAAAATGGCTCAAGAGTGTGACTCTCTACCACCTTCTAAAACAGGAGTTTGCAAACTGGGGTAGGGGTCTATGGTATAAAAAAGGTTGGGAACCCCTGCTCTAAAGTATAATCAATTAATGAAATGCTGCCTTCTCAGTGACATCTGTGTCCCGAAAATAAATGCGTAATGGGCATCTCTCATGTCACTGGCATTTTTGATTTGGCATCGCATACAGGTTATTTTCTCTCCAATATTATTTGTATCATAATTTTAAAAAGTTGCTGAAAATATGATAAGCCCATCACTCATAATTAAACCATTTAAAGCTTTGACTACATTTTTTAAGGCATGGGTCTTGAAAGGGTAATTTAGCCATTATCTGAGTAAGTTGTAAACAGGTCACAACATGTTATAAAGAGGGCTATTCATCATTTGAAACTATTAGATTGTAATAGGTAGGTTTGAATAGAGGTAATAAAATCCTGCATCAAAATGATTGAGCCCACTGGGCATGGTTATGTTTAATGTGTATTTATATGCAACACTTCAAATGCCAAGATTTCAACTGCAAGTCTTCAGTCCCATATATGCCTGAATGTGTGTGGGTGTTGTATGTTTTGGCACCGTTTGAGATATGTTCATTGTGAATGAACCTCCCTTAATATTTAAGTTGTATTTCCTTAGAATATTAATATGATACTGATCCCACAGCATTGAATTGCAGTTTCTAATGTCGATAAATCCATTTCTCAATCACGTTTGAATTGTCTTCAATGGAATTTTTACTGAAATCTTGTAAATCAATTTGTTGAGTCAGTGTTTCACAGATGGTACAACTCTTTTTGACTTCATAGTTATTCAACATGTAGTAGCTGACGTTTTGTCTAAGTATGGATAATGTTGTTCCATCGTTTCCTGGATCAAACGGGGCGATGGGCTGAAAGGCCTGTATCCATGCTGTGTTTGTCTATGACCCCTTTTGACCCCATTTCCTGTTGCTCGATGACCCCAGAATGTCCAAACTGCATTGGTGATATTCAAAACTGGAAATGCTGTACTTTTCTTTAAACACTTGGGAGGATGTTAAACGAGGTTAGATATAAAAAAAAATACAGTTTTATATTTCATGTTAGTTGTGCTATTTCAGTATAGACAGGCACCGCTCAATGCAAAATGAAACCAATAAAAATTGTGCATGCATTTTCTTTTAAAGTCATTTTATGTTGAGGAATATGCATCACTGACCAATAATGATGGGGGTGGAGAACAAAATTGCTGACTTCCTGAGCAGCTGCATGGGTAGGCAAGCCAGTTATGGGGTGGATATAGGAAAGCGATTGAGAACAATAGATCTGAATGGGTAATAAATCTGGAAAATGGGGTGTAATGGGTGAAAATCTGAAATTAGCCATTTTGTCAGGAAAAATAGAGAATTAATTACCTAAATGGTAGTTAGAGTTGTATCACAGAAGTCAAGTGCCATAAGGAAAGGTACTGAATTTAGTTCTGAAAACTTAACTGTTATTCTTTACTGCCAAGGGACTTAAATTCAAAAGTTCTGTTTCAGTTATATAGGGCATTAGTGACAACATCCTATTGTGTACAGTATGCATTTCCTTCAGGAAGAATGTAATATTACCAACACATTTACATGGGAAAGTTCAGGGAAGCTTTACCAGATAATATGTGCAATGATCAGGTTATTATTTGAAGAAAGGTTAGAGTAATGTGAGGAAACTTAATTGAAGCAAAAAAGATGTTTCTCCCTGTGAGAGAACAAAGAATTAGGTCACTGTTTAAAGTAACTTGTCACCCATTTAACACAACTATGGTGAAATTTTTGTATTTGGAGTAAGAAGCCTTTGTACCTCATTCTGAAAAAGCCGTGGAAGCAGAATAAATAATTTATCTGAACTGTTTCTTCATTAAGTGATTGAAATGTTGCCACAGATAGAAGGGAGCAAGGAGTTGTGGTTACAGTCATGAAATCCTATGAACAAAGTGACCTCCTTCTCATTCATGCGTAGTGATTGCTATAATTGAGAGCTGGATGTAAGCAAAAGTTTGTACACCCTAAAGGAACGTTCAATGTCCTGTGGATTTAGAGTGAAGAAGAGCTTTAGTTATAAGGATAATCATGTTAAGCATGAGAGCATCAAGGTGATGGTAAAAGTTAAAGGTGTTGGACAGTATTCTAGTTGCAATGAAGACTGAAGAAACAATGATACTAGTTGAAAGATCTCTTTAATGAATTGGACATTTTCGCTGACTTTGTGTCAAATATTCTTTGTTGTTGAATTGTAATATTCATACGTAAAACTTAAAGGATTCCCCATCCATACTTGCCAGAAAACTTCATTCTTATTATGGAAGGTACCTTATAAAAACTGAATATGAAGATTAGTATGAATTTATATGAAGGTGTACTGTGAAATGACAGCCCAACATGATGGGAAAGGGATTTTTCTTTTTGGTTCTCTCCTATTTTTAATACTCTGGTTTCTGACTTGGAGGTGGTGTAATCTTCAATCAAGAACAGCTAACATGTTAAAACTATATTATACTCATTTGCTGATTGAGTGGGAAAATTATCATCTTAAATATCAAACTTCTATTCAGCTTTAAGTTTACGGTAAATCTGTGGTTTAGAAGTGGGTATTTTATGAAATGAAGTTTTTAATTTGTGCTATCTTTTGCCATCTGAATTTTCACAATAACACTTCCACAATTGATATTTGTCTGTGACCTTTCACTTTATTATGACCCGAAACTCAGTTAGATTCCCACGGTAAGGTACCATAGACAATGTTGTCAGTACACTGTGCTGATTACACTGACCTTGTTTGAATCAACTAGGTTTTGAGTGCTTTGGTAGAAATCCAGCAAATGTCCATTTTCATGTAATGGCACTTACATTCACAGATAACGTTGAGGATAACCTTTAGTGTGTTTTCTTCTCAGTTCTGATGAGTTTTCAACCTGAAATGTTTTACTCAGATATTGCCTGACTTGCCACTTCCCTTGTTTCATTTTAAATTTCCAGCACTATAATTTTTTTTTTTGATTTTCAGTACATGTCTGGGTTTGGTTGTGGAGAGGACATTGTAATCCTGTCCAGTGGCTACCACCTCTTCAATTTATCAATTTATATCTATTCACAAAACACCTTGGACATTTCTAGTCAAGCATTGAGTAATTACAACTGCACACAATACAAGCACAATAAGGTGAATGTCTTTTTGATCTGTTTGTGGGTGTTAGTTGATAGACATTGCAATTCCCTTTTTAAAAAGAAGTGACATTACCCTTTCTCGTGAACAGCAAACAGGGCCTTGGTGAACAAGAGGTAAAAATAAATCTATTGATAAGTGCAGTCCAGTTGCTAGAGTCAACATGGACACCTGTATGTTCTTGGACAACGTCCCACATGGGAGACTGGCTCAACTTGTTAGAACCCTCGGGATCGAGGACTAATTGGAAACTGGGATCTATAATTATTTCACAGTAGAAGGCAAAGGATGATGGTGGATGTTTGTTCTTGTGATTTGGAAGTCTGTGACCAGTGGTGTACACAGGGATCAATGCTGGAAATCTTACTGTTATAAACATTTACAATTTGGGTATTAGTATGAAAGTTGAGATTAGTAAGTTTGCAGGTGACATTCAAATTATGAGTGTTGTTGATTGGAGGATTATTGTATGGTCTAGGATGATATTGATCAGTTACTAAGATGGACAGAGCAATGGCCGGTGGACTTTAATTCTGATTGAAAGTACATTTTATCAAAGTACATACTGTATACAGAAAATCTATATGAAAATGTAGGTGGGTGGGTTAGTAAATTTGTGGATGATACCAAGATTGGTGGAGTTGAGAAGTCTGACAAAGAATACAGTGTGATAGAGATCAGTTGTGAATATGGGCAGAGATGGAGTTTAACCCAGAATAACGTGAAGTGTTGTACCTTGGGCAAATGCAAGGAGACTGTACATTGTTAGGGTAAGATCCTTAACAGTGTTGCTGAGCAGAGAGATATTAGGATCCTAGTTCATAGCTCCTTGAAAATGGCTACATGGGTTGATAGTTAAGAAGACTTATGGAATGTTTGCTTTTGTTAGTTGAGGCATTGAGTTCAAAAGTCAGGAGGTTATGTTGTAACTTCATAAAACTCTGGTTTGGCCACATTTGGAGTTTTACATACAGTTCAGGTCCCCCACTATAGGAAGGATGTTGAGGCTTTGGAGAGGCTGCAGAAGAGGTTTACCAGAATGCTGCCTAGTTTAGAGGACACGTGGTTAGTAGGTTTAGAGTAGAGAAGTAGTTTATGGCTGGCATGGATACAGTACATTGAACTGTATACAAGTTCTACACTTTGTGACATTATAACTTCAAAAAGGTGACACCCCTCAGTGGCATGGAGCTGCAGAGAGTTGTAAACTCCGACAGTTCTATTGTGGACACTTGCCTCCCAGCATTGAGGACATCTTGACAATGTCTCAAGAAGCCGACATCCATCATTAAGGACCCTCGTCGTCCAGGACATGCCCTCTTCTCATTACTGCCATCATACAGGAGCCTGTAGACGCACACTCGACCTTTTAGCATTTCTGAGTGGTCCATGAACTCTAACCTACTATTTTCACTCTTTTTGCACTTTATATTTTTTATATATGTTTCTTATTGTAACATTTTATGTACTGCTGCTGCAAAACAAATTTCATAGCGTATGTCAGTGATAATAAACCTGATCCTTATTCTGGAATCCCCTAATGGATTGAATTCACATGGAGTAGAATTTCAACCTGCAGCTTTGATGCTGAGTCAGCTGGTACTTTGGGTATTCCCAGGGAGCTGGGGCTAATACTAATAGCAGATGTACCCCTGAGCGTTGGCTGACTATGTTAACAAGTGCTGCCATTGAGTCAAGCCTGACACTACTGACAATTGTGATAATTTTAATGAGCCTATGCTGTTGACCAGAGTCTTAGCATGTGCAGACCAAGCTACAACCACATCTTTGCCTTAATATCTCCAGCTTGTTTTTGAGCATCTCCACGGTTTTGCTTTTTCATATCTCCCAGGAACTGTTCCAGCCTAAAGCACATTGAGTTCTTGGTGCTCTTTCAGACTGGTGTGCTTGAACACATCCAGCTTTTAAGCTACACACAAAATGCTGGAGGAACTCAACAGGTCAGGCAGCATCTATGGGAATGAATAAACAGTCAATGTTTTGGGCAGAGACTCTTCTTCAGAACGTTCATTGCGTGTCTTGCCTTCCACTGCCAGCGCTGGCATTCCCTCACTAATTCCTCTTTTAAACTCTGCTTTCCTTTTATGAGTCTGTTCAGAACATGTCCCGTTACCCTTATTTTTGGTCACCTCTCCAATAAGTCTGGTTGGTGTCAAGTTCCGTGTGATTATAGTCCTGTAAACCTGCTATAGACATATAGGTTTGTTTAACTTCTGTACTCGTTGCCAGCTGCCTCGCACGAGAATGCTGTTGCCAGCGCTCTTGATTCCCAATGCAGTTCGCACAGGATGGCTAGTAATACAGCTTTATCACATATTAGCTTTGTGGTGAATGAGCCAAGTGGCTTTCATATTTTAAATTACTTTATCAAATATTACATTGTGTCACTGTCAGCTGCAATTTGGAGCTTTGTCTAGAGCATCCTAAATTAAAACTGCAAGCAAAGTAATAAATTCTTCCTAAATGTTAGCTTTTTCATTTCTCCCAGAACCTTTTCCAGTCTGAAGTTCATTGAGTTCTTTGTGTTTTTCAGACTGGTGCTCTTGAACACTTCCTATATTTTCATGTCCTTGGACTTAGGATTGATTTAACAAGGTATAAGTGAAAAAATGCCTTTGTACATCTGGAACTGTATTGTACCTGGGGATGTACTTGCACACGTGTGGCAGGTAGTGTTGAGGAAGAAGGCGGTCTGCCGAAGGACTTAGCCAGGTTAGAAGGATGGGCAAAATGGCAGATGGAATATATTGTAGTTAAGTGTATTTATACGAAAGTGCATGATCATACACTTGCCTAGAAGGAATAAGAGTGTTGACTAGTTTCTAAATTGGGAGAAAATTCAAAAATCAGGTGCAAATGGGACTCGGGAGTCCTCATGCAGGATTCCCTAAAGTTTAATTTGCTGATTGAGTCTGTGGTGAGGAAGGCAAAGGCACTATTAGTATTAATTTTAAGAAGACTAGAATTTAAAAGCAAGGATGTAATGCTGAGGCTGTATAAAGCATTGGTCAGCTGTATTTGGAGTATTGTGAGCAGTTTATGGCCTTTCAAAACATTTTACAAAATTAAAAACCCCAAATCCCAGTGAGGAGCATTAATACAGCGCTAGATTAAGCATACAATAACAATATGCTACAAACGAAGAGAATTTAACAAAAAAGCACCTAAATTAAAGACAAGTGAGCTTAGTGTCCTCCCCAAGCCCCACAACACAAGAAAAAAACAACAACAACTCCAGACCAACCACCACATAATATAGAGAGTATAAGTCAGGACAGTCAAACTCCCAGACTGTGAATACACTTAGTAACAGAGGATAATAATGCCTACTACCAGAAAAAAAAAGAAAAAGGGAGCTGAAAGTAAGGGACCGAAAAGAAGAAAAAAAAAGAAAAAAAAATCCCTAGTCAAGAGGAAGGTTATGAAAGTACTCGATAAAAGGTCCCCAGACCTTATGGAACTTTAGATCCGAATTAAGAACTGAATAATGAATTTTTTCGAGGTCCAAGCAGGCCATAATGTCGTTAAGCCATTGCGCATGAGTGGGCGGGGCAACATCTCTCCATCTGAGGAGGATCAAGCGTCTCGCCAGGAGAGAGGCAAAGGATAGTATTCGGCATTTGGTCGGACCCAGACATAAATCTGTCTCGCCCCAAAAACCGAACAGAGCAATTAAGGGGTTAGGTTCTAGGTGCTGATTCAGAATACCCGATAATGTAGTGAAGACATCTTTCCAGAATTTCTCCAAGCTAGGACAGAACCAGTACATGTGGATGAGAGAGGCCACGCCCCTCTTGCATTTATCACAAAGCGGACTAATGCCAGGGTAGAATCGAGATAGTTTAGATTTAGACATATGGGCTCTATGAACAATCTTAAACTGTAAGAGGCAATGGCGAGCACAAAGGGTGGTTGAGTTGACCGATTTGAGAACTGAGTGGCCTCTTATCTAAGAAAAGATGTTTTGGCATTGAAGAGTGTCCAGAGAAAGCTCACGAGAATGATTCTGAGAATGAAAGGGTCAACGTTAGAGGAGTGTTCGGCTCTGGGCCTGTAGTAGCCGGAGTTTAGATTGTTTGGGGGGGGGGGGGGGTGGATCTCATTGAAAGGCCTAGATAGAGTGGATGTGGAGAGGATGTTTGCAATAGGAGAGTCTAGGATAGCCTCAGAATAGAGGGTCATCCCCATAGAATTTCTTAATCCAGAGGGTTGTGTGTCTGTGAAATTCAAAGGTTATGGGGAGACGGCAGGAGAATAAAGTTGAGGAAAAGATATAGCAGTTAGTCTGACAGTATTACAGCTTGGGGCGTTGGAGTTCAATTCTAGTTTCATTGGTAAGGAGTCTGTACATGTTCCCTGAGGAATGCACGGTTTCCTCCCACATTTCAAAGATGCATTGATTAGTTGGTTAATTGGTCATAGTAAATTGTCCTGTGATTGGGTTAGCATTAAATCAAGGGTTGCTGGGAGGTGTAGCTTGAAAGGCCTATTCTGCGCTGCAACTCCATAACAAAAAAAATCTGCCGTAATTGAATGGTGTAGTTGATTTGATGGGCTTAATGGCCTAGTTGTTCTCCTACGTCTTATGGTTCTTACGTTCAGCAGTAAGTTTACTTTTTACTATCTTCTGGTGTCTGAGGCCACCATTCTGCTTCATTTAGTATTATGTAGATGAATTTTTAATCCTTTCAGGCCCTCTGTCCAGATGAAGGGTCTTGACCTGAAACGTTAATCACACAAAATGCTGGAGGAACTTGGCAGGCCAGGCAACATTTATGAAAAAAGTAGTCATTTCAGCTTGTCCTGCTGAGTTCCTCCAGCAATTTGTGTGTGGTGCTCAGATTTACAGCACCTGCAGATTTTCTCTTGTTTGAAACGTTAATTGTCCACTTCCCTCCATGGGTACTGATACTTGCTGAGCTGTGTGTGTTGCTCCAGATTCAGCATCCACAGTCTCCTGTATCTCCAAAGGGTTTACATCGTGGACACAGTCTTGACTTGTCCATGCTGACTAAGATATCTATCCAAGCTAGTGCCATTTGGCTTACATCCCTCTAAACCTTTTCTTATGTATGTACCCTACCAAATTTATTTTCGGAACTCTAATTGTAACCACCTCTACCAATTCATCTGGCAGCTTATTCCACATAGCCAGCGCTGTCTGTGTGGAAAAAGGAAATTCCTCTCATGTTCCTTTAAATTTTACCCCAACTCCCAGCCTATTCAGCCTCTCCTTGTATCATAAGCCCTCGAGTTCTAGTAACCGCCTCGTGAATCTTCACACCACTCTTTCCAGTGCACTATCCAACTATGTATTCCAGTTTGTTTTGTTTTTGGAGCTGTAGGGCTTTTTCCATCTAGGCTTTTGAGCAAACCATTTAGGAATCTCTGTTTACAAGTGAAGCTTAAATTGTTCTTGAAGCCAATGTACATTGCTGTTATTCAACAGCCTTTTGCCTGTTCCCATTTATACAGTGCTGTCCTTGGACTTCTTAGTGAAGAAGATCTGCTCAGATTTCAGCATACAGATTTGAAGTCACCCTTAATATATTAGTTGGTAAATCCAATTATGTAGAAGCTTCAGTCAGAGGCTAAGTCATGCCTCCAGTTTAGCTCACTGTCAGAGAACCTTTCTGATATTCATAAGCCTTCAAAGGCTATGATAATAAAGACTAAATGCTATAAAATTTATTAAAAATATATTAGAAGCTTTAAATTAAAAATTAAGTTAGAAAAATATCTAAAACGGCTACACTTGCTATTATACCTTAAATAGCTATTCTCCTCCATCGAAAGGAATGGTGAAGTTTCTCTTGAGCCACTTTTAAGCATAAATTGATGAGGATTCTTCATTGTGGTCTGGGAAAAAAGTCCCCAATGAGCTGCCAGCAACTTGAACCCTTGGAAGGAAATCCCAAAGCTGCTTTCAGTTGCAAAGGGAACAATCCGCAGTTACAAAAGTAATTGTTAAAACTTTGCAGAATTATCCCAGCCAATCCATTACCCCGTTATTGAGCTTTAGTTTTGACCTCAGAACAATAAGTATTCTCTTCCATCCTCAAACCATAAACATCAGTTTAATATTTCAAGAATATATGTTTGGTGATTTAAGGTGACCATCTTCCCTAATAACAGTGAGGGCTATCCTATCCCGGGCCATCAGAGAGGCAAAGCGTGCACACGCCCAGTGAATCCACAGCCACTTCCAGGACAGCGGCACATGTGGAAGGGCATTCAGGACGTCACCAACTACAGGACAATATCACCTGCCTGTACTGGTGATTGTTGAACAACTTCTACGTTCGTTTTGAGGCGGAAAATTATGTGGGGGCAAGGAAGACCACTCCTCCTCCCAGACCGGGTGCTGTGTCTTACCATGGCTAATGTGAGGAAACTCTATGCAGGGTCAACCCATGGAAAGCTGCTGGACCAGACAATATTCCTGGCAGAGTGCTTAGAGGATGTGCAGACGAGCTAGCAGATGTTCTCACTGACATCTTCAACATCTGCCTGAGCAGCGCCGTCATTCCAACATGCTTCAAGGCCGCCACCATCGTCCCCGTGCCAAAGAAGTCTTCAGTGTCCTGCTTCAACGATTACCGTCACATTGCACTCACATCCATCGTCATGAAGTGTTTCGAGAGGCTCGTCATGAGGCACATCAAGACCCTGCTACCCCCCTCACTGGACCCCCTGCAGTTCGCGTATTGACCCAACTGCTCAACAGACGATGTCACCTCCACCTGGCCCTCACCCACCTGGACAAAAAAGACACATGTTCAAATACTGTTCATAGACCAGCTCAGCATTCAACACAATCATTCCTCAGCACCTGATTGGAAAGCTGAAACTGCTGGGCCAGTTGCATCTCCCTCTGCAACTGGATCCTAGACTTCCTGACTGGGAGACCTCAGTCAGTCCGGATCGGGAGCAGCACCTCCAACTTCATCACACTGAGCACGGGGGTCCCCAGGGCTGTGTGCTCAGTCCACTGCTGTTCACTCTGCAGACCCACAACTGTGCAGCAATACACAGCTTGAATCACATCATCAAGTTCGCCAATGACATGACCGTGGTGGGTCTCATCAGCAAGAACGATGAGTCAGCATACAGAGAGGAGGTACAGCGGCTAATGGACTGGTGCAGAGCCAACAAGCCGTATCTAAATATGAATAAAACAAAAGAGATGGTTGTTGACTTCAGGAGAGCATGGAGTGACTGCTCTCCACTGAACATTGACAGCTCCTCCGTTGAGATTGTTAAGAGCACCATATTTCTTGGTGTTCACCTGGCAGAGAATCTCACCTGGTCCCTCAGCACCAGCTCCATGGCGAAGAAAGCCCAGCAGCATCTCTACTTTCTGCGAAGGCTGAGAAAAGTCCATCTCCCACCCCCCCATCCTCACCACATTCTACAGAGGATGTATTGAGAATGTCCTGAGCAGCTGCATCACTGCCTGGTTTGGGAATTGCACCGTCTCGGATTGCAAGACCCTGCAGTGGATAGTGAGGTCAGCTGAGAAGATCATCAGGGTCTCTCTTCCCACCATTACAGACATTTACACCACACGCTGCATCAGCAAAGCAAACAGCATTATGAAGGACCCCACGCACCCCTCATACAAACTCTTCTCTCTCCTGCCATCTGGCAAAAGGTACCGAAGCATTCGGGCTCTCACGACCAGACTGTGTAATAGTTTCTTCCCCCAAGCCATCAGACTCCTCAATACCCAGAGTCTAGACTGACATCTACATCATTTATTGAAATTTGTCCTCTACTGTGCCTATTATCTTGTTTATTAATTATTGTACTGCCCTGCACTGTTTTGTGCACTTCATGTAGTCCTGTGCAGGTCTGTAGTCTAGTGCACTTTTTATGTTGTTTTACGTAGTCTAGTGTAGCCTTGTGCTGTCTCACATAGTCTAGTGTAGTTTTGTGTTGATTCATGTAGAACCAGGGTCCTGGAAGAACGTTGTTTCGTTTTTACTGTGTACTGTACCAGCAGTTTATGGTCGAAATGACAATAAAAAGCGACTTGACTCGACTTGACTTGATCTGCTATCAAAGCGGGATGTATAACTGCATTAATATTTTGAGTGGTCAAAATTCAGACCCAAAGGGCAGCAAACGGTGCAATATTTAGTGCATTTGCCTCAGCTTCAGGTACACAGGTTTGATTCTGATCCCGAGTACTATGTGTCAGTGCTGCTTGTTCTCCCCATAACGGCACAAGTTTCCCCTGGGAACTCCAATTTCCTTCCACATCACAAAACCCTGCTGGTTCGTAGGGGCAGGAGTCAGCAATCTGGCAGTCGAGCCCACTCTGCCATTCAATAATATCATGGACTTTACTCCATCCTCTGTCTTTTTGCCTAGTACGCAAAAATCTGCCGAACAGTGCTAGACGTATATTCAATGAGGTGCCTCTATTGCACTGCTTCCAAAGCCAGTACGTCTTTTCTCAAGTAGGTTAACTTGTTTCAATAACTTTCCCCTTAGTGTACAGAGGTGGGAAAGGAACGTAAGGGGAGCTGATGAGAACACGAGAGGAATAGTTGAAGGGAAATGGAGCTGATGGGGTTGTCTTCCCAGGGACTGCAGGGATACAGTGGACCTGCTGTGTTGTAATAAGTAAGAGCTTTTTGCCACCTTTGCAATAGTTATGCTGGAAACAATGTGGAACGGGTAAATCAGTATTTTTAAATTATTTATAGTACTTGCAAGCAACATGCATTTAATTCTATCATAATAGTCACTGTTGACCTCCCTTTGGTTCTTCAGTGTTTTTGTTCCTCCAAATGCGTTTTCAATGAGTATGAGTTTCTTTGAGTTTATTTTAGACCCGGAAAAATCTTGTCCATCGTGCGTAAGCATCACCTCCTGTGTCAGCAATCCCCATTAGGTGTTCTATTGCTTCCGTACCTTCTAAATTTATTTGAAAATATAAACGTAAACCTTGTATTCCATTCAATCGACTTCCCAAAATTCCGCTTAAATGATGCAGAAATAGCACCATGATGTAGGTCTTTATTTAGTACCACTAAATACTGCTTGCATATTAACACTGCTGCTAATAGTTTAGGTAAACACATCCGACAGATAGTTTGTGAAACTAATTTTACAAACTGCTGAACTAATTTTAGCAGACTTTTGTTTGCTCTGTCTCCTATATGATATCATTGTGCATCTATTATGGAGGTCAAAGCATCTTAATTATAAAGAATACCATGATGCTGAAAATAAATAGAATGCTGGGAGAATTCAGCAGGTCAGTCAACATCTGTGGAAGCTCGAGGGGCAAGTCAACGTTTTGGGTTGAGACACTGCCTGAGGAATCTGATGGTATAGGATTAGTGATCTGACTTCCACTTCTGAACTTTCGCTTTTGTGAAAAGTGAACAGTCCTGTCTCTGAGCCTTGGCCTCTCAAAGTTACCATGTTCCAAATGTGTAATCGTTCTCTGTATGAGACGTTGCATGTTTTTCCACTTTGAAAATTACCATACTGAATGGCTTCCTGTGGAAGAGCTGCATAGCAAAGCCTTAAAGGACTTGTTACTGCATTAGTCATACCGTCCTGATTTCTCAGTAGTTATACTTGCTGAACCTGTAAGTTTTTCTGTTGTACACATGATGTGCTGTTTACAAGGTATGTCACTGCCGTATTGAAGTTGAAATGGTGTGTAACAATATTTTGCAAATTGGCCTAAGTAACACTTGACCTTCAACAGGACAAAGCAGTTTGTTGTGCTATGTCAGAATGCAAGAGGAGATGAAAGAGACGCAGATGCTGGAATCTGGAGCAAGAACCAAACTCAGTGGGTCAGGTAGCATCTGTAGAGGGACCTGGACAGTTGACCTTTCATCTGGACCCTTTTTTAAGTGTTGACGTTAACTCTTATTATCTCCACATTCGCTGCATGGCTTTCTGAACATGGCTTTCCAATTTCAGATTGTTTTTAATTTCAGATTTCAAGCAACTGCAGTGTTTTATTTCTCAGTTCCTTCACCTTTCCTCTGTTCTCATCCATTTTCCTGCCAGATTAGCTCTGATAAGTAAATGATCATGCTCTCTCAGCCAGTATTGCCGCAGCCACTTGTGAAATTCCATGTTTGTTGACAAATCTGTCGCTTTCTCAATACAACCTCCATCTCCATCCCCTTGCATTTTAATGCATTTGATCTCTAGCTTTGCTGCAAATCCACAGGTGCTACCTGAACTGCTGAATATTTACTGCAGTTTTAAAACTCAGATTTCCATTATCTGCATGCTTTTCTTTGTTTTTGCTCTATGACCATTTTATTTTTGGCAGCCACTTATCAAAATGAGGGATATGCAAGAGACCAGAATTATAGGCAAGATTTAATTATTTGAGTACTAGAATTTAGGGGAATTATTCCTAAGATGGTTATGGGCCTTTTCTGCTTAACAATGTTTGTGTCATGACTCAACAGGAGTAAATTACCTGCAAGAATATTTCAAAACATAATTTATTTTAGTATCTTTCAAGCTGTGTACCTGGGGGTTTAAAATTTGGGCCCTGGATATCAGCAGATGCTTCTGTTAAAAAGGCATCAGGTGAAACAACAGGAAGTACTTCAGACTGAAGTGATGGGCACCTGTTATCAGTACAATCTAATTAGTTACAGTAAGTAATGTACTATCACATGCCCCTATCCTAGTTGTGCATGGTGGCAAGATGTGGCCATTTTAACAGATGACCTACATCTGGCAGTCTTCCTTCTCTGCTCTTACAATGTTGCTGTTACCCTCTTGCACTGCTTCGCATGGGTGTACAGAATCATACAGCAGGGGAACACTCCTGCGGCCCACTGTGTCTAAGTGAACTGTAGGCACCTGTAACCTTCAATGCCCAGGCCGTTGAGATTTGCTAGATATTTCACAAATGCTGTTTGCAAATCTGCTTGCACCACTCTCTCAGGCAGTGCATTCTGGGTACTCCTCACTCTCTGAATGGAAAATGCCCCCTCCCAATTCTCCCTGAATCTCTTGTCCCTCATTTAAAATTCCTTTAGCTTTATTCACCTGCAATTGGAAAAGATCCCTGCAATCTATATCCCTCATAATTTTATGTACCTCAGTCACGTCTTCTCTTAACTACCTCTGCTCCGTGGAGAGTAGATTCATCTTCTTCAATGTCTCCTTGTAACTAAAACGTTCACTTCTAAAAAGTAAATAAAAGAAACACAATAGAATTAGTGAAAACTGCACACAAGACAGACAAACAAAGTGCAAAGGACAGTAAGCTGCTAGTACAAAAGAAAAAGAAACAGCAATAATAATAAATAAACAATAGATATTTAGGTATTTAAAATTATGAGGGGAATAGATCGAGTTGACGTGGATAGGCTTTTTCCATTGAGAGTAGGGAGATTCAAGCAAGAGGACATGAGGTGAGAGTTAGGGGGCAAAAGTATAGGGGTAACACGAGGGGAACTTCTTTACTCAGAGAGTGGTAGCTGTGTGGAACGAGCTTCCGGTAGAAGTGGTAGAGGCAGGTTCGATATTGTAATTTAAAGTAAAATTGGATAGGTATATGGACAGGAAAGGAATGGAGGGTTATGGGCTGAGAGCAGGTCAGTGGGACTAGGTGAGAGTAAGCATTCGACACGGACTAGAAGGGCCGAGATGGCCTGTTTCCGTGCTGTAGTTGTTGTACGGTTATTGAGAATGTGGGATGAAGAGTCCTTAAAAGTGAGTCCTTAGGTGTAGGATCAGTTCAGTGATGGAGTGAGTGAAGTTATCTCCTCTGATTCAGGAGCCTGATGTTCTAGGAATAATAACTGTTCCTGAATCTGTTGGTGTGGGTCCTGAGGCTCCTGTCCCTCCTTTCTGATGGCAGCAGTGAGAAGACAGCATGGCCTTGATGGTGGGTGCTGTTTTCCTGTGACAACACTCTTTGTAGACATGCTCAGTTCTGGGTGGGGAACATCCTGGCCAATCTCCTCTACTCTGTGTGTTTTTGGAGTGAAACTGGGAGATGGACAACCCACAGAGCATGATCAAGTCTCCAAACATGAGATTTCTCCACTCAATGTCATACATACATCAACAATTCAGGAGTGTCATCCAGTATACTGGTAAAATATGTCCTATGTTTGTATTACCATTTTTTTAAAAGATTAGCCAATTATACAATTCATTATTCCATTTAGTCCAGAACAGTTTCCAAGTATCCGTAGCAGTTTTTTAGATGAGGAGCTTCTGTTAGCAGATGGCATACCTGTTATCGTCATCTTTTTGCTTCACACTCAGACTCCAAAAGCGTGAACACATCTCCCTGATGGCCTGGCCCTTTCACATTCTGAATGATGGATCGGTTGCTGTCATCCATAAATTCCACACAAACCTGTGTACACTGTCCCTGGGAACTAGTTCTTCCAAGAACTTTGGTAACCTGCGCTAATTTGACGGCCTGTGTCCGCGGACCCTCCATCACAGCTGCAGCTTAGCGAAAAGCATAATTTCTGATAAAGTTACATTAGAAGTTTATTTCTTTCTAATCCTGGACCATTTTAGTTCACAACTTATGATATCCCAGCATAGAATTAATATCATAATTTGGGTAGTTTAGATTAATCTGTATTCAATGATTCTTAAAAATGCAGTATAGAAAGTTGTCTTGCTGCTAAATTTGTATCATATTAAGTTGGAAATATAATACTCGTGGAATGAGAAGATTTATCTGTGGAACCTAATTGCCTGAAGGGTGGCTTCCAGACCAATGAAACTAGAATTGAACTCCACATATTTCACTGAGGGAATGTTTGTGTAATATTGAATAGCTGAACTGTTCTACAAGTTATCAGGAACAAAACACAGTCAAAACCATTTAAGCGTTAATAATTTCTATACTGGCCTTTCAAACCAAACAATAAACCATTTACTGATCCCTGCCCAACAATTACTTCTGAAGAGTCTTCTCAGTGACAATGGCATAGAAGAACTTCTCAAATTTGATATGTACTCAAGTGTGCGGACTCAGTGAGAAGGCGTAAATGGAATTTCTAAGAGATCCCAGAGTTGGATAGATTGCTGAATATTGTAAATGGCATGTTAAAATAGAAGGGATTCCAAATGCATACTGTAAATATTTCATTAATATGGGAGCACTTTACAAAATGTGGTTTCAGACTGTTGACTGTAAATAATCTTCCAGCCTTTGCTGCTGGGCAATACTCCTGCCAATCCTGGAGTATTTTAGTTCCCTAGTAGATTTCTCTGTAGATTCATATTCATTTTAATCTATCTCATGGACATCAAAATAGACAGTGAAATGTGTTATTTGCGGTAACAACCAACACAACCTAAGGATGTGCTGGGGGCAGTCTGCAAGTATCACACATTCCAGAGACAGAATGCACGGCAGAACAACACAGAACACAAGAAATCAAAACACAAAAAGCACCAAAGCAAGGTCCAAGGCCTGTTCCTCCCTCTCACATACACAGTCCTTCAACCCTTCAACAGGCCATCTCCAGCCTCCAGTGAAATCATGGACTCTCAGACATTAAGCTTTGATTCCTCCAGTAGACTCTCAAACTTGGAGCTCCAACCATCGGACCTCAACTTCTGGACTTCTGCTCAATCTCCAGTATCACCACCAGGATTCAGCAATGATGACGAATGTAGCTGCTGGATGAGAACCCAGTGATATCTCCATCTCGTCATGCCTCTGAGGTCCGATGGTCAGGCTTCCTCAGAGCAGTCACTGGTGTTAGCGCATTGATGCTATTTTGCTTTCTAAACTCCCCAAGGATTTTACTGAATTTTAAAACGATGAAAAGACAATGAATGAAGTATTAGAAGGCCTTGGTGTTGGAGGATTATTTTCAGCAAGGAAGTGTGTACTATGGCTGGTGAATTTTAGAAGACGAATTCTTGACCTTGATGCTTATGTACAGCATCTGGACCACAAGACCAGAGATGATATGGGCAATGTCTTCAATGGATTTAAGTATTAGAATATAATAGGTGGAGGAGCAATGCCGGTCAATTTCACGGTGACAATGTAGTACAAGAGAAATGGAAGAAGTTGAATATTGAGCATCTTTCAATATTTTAATTCAGTATTCATTTGTATCTTATGCAATTAACTTTTGAAGTCTCAGCTATTATTGGGAAGAAGTATTGCTTGAGTGTTCTAACAGTAATTTTGAGATTTGGGTGATATTCCAAGCACAAATGAAATTTGTTAAACTTAAGGATTAAGTTGCAATTTTTCTTTCATTCAGCTTCAAACTATTTATGAAAATCTGTCAGTGCCTATGATAGCGTTGCCATTTGAGCAATTAATAAGTAAAATTACAAATGATTGATGTCTTTGCTTAATTAAGCAATTTTTAAAAATTATTTTCTCTGGCCCTGGGGTTTGATTGGGCAATGTTTGTGTAGCAGTGAGACAGGAGTATGATTACTGAATTCTGCTATCTATGGTAAGTGCTCAATAAAGAGGATGAGACATTATTAATCATTTCACTGAATATTTATTTATTGATTTTATTTAGAGATACAATGTGGAACAGACCCTTCCAACCCAGTGAGCTACGCTACCCAGCAACCCACCTATTTAACCCTGGCCTAATCACAGGACAATTTACAATGACCAGTTAACCTACTAACCAGTACGTCTTTGGACTGTGGGAGGAAAGTGGAGGAAACCCACATAGTCACGGGGAGAACGTACAAACTCCTTACAGATGACACTGGAATCGAACTCCAAATTCCACCCGGAGCTGTAATAATGTGGCACCAACTTCTACGCTGCTGTAGCACCCAATATATGTCAGGATTGTAGGCTGCAGCAGTTGCTTTGCTCAAGCATTCAATCAGCGAAACTTGTGATTAACCTAAGACAATTATTTAGCACACGGTCTGCTACTTGGAAGAACCTATTCCTGTTAGAGACCTTTTGGTAAATTTGCTGGATGTCTCCTCCCCATGGCTTTCTCTAAAGAGTTGTTGCCTTCACAGTGGCTGTAGTTTCATGATCTCTCTACTTTGCCCTCACCCTTACACCCACCAAAGAATCCCAGGCCACTTGCCAATGTGATATCCAAAGCTGCCAGCAGAACTTGCGGTCCTGCAAGCAGAGGTTGCCTGCTAGTGCGAAGGCTGTGGCAGATGGCATCACTCCCAGCAAGGGACAGGCAAACAGCTCATAGAGGCTCATCATCTTAGCATGTGTGAGCAACTCTGCCAGCCTTTGGACGAAAAGAAAGTAACAAGTGCCTGACTGGCAGGTTGGCCATCTTGGCCTGTTACATATTTTGTAGGCTGTTTTAATATGCAACAAAAGCCTAGCTGTTTACTGATAGAGCTATCTGCCAAATCCTGCTACCCACAGAGCAGCCTGCGCAATCAGCTAGCATAATAGTCAGCTTTCATGAATACTGAATGCACAAGGATGCTGAAAGATTGCTGTCATGTCCCAGCCTGTTTACACAATCAGTAGCAGTGTCACCAGGACTGTGTACACTTCAACAGTTCACCAGAAGCTAATTTGAATTGATGCTTTGCTTGGGATTAATCAGTCCTTTCACTCCAGTGAAGCTTCAGTTTTCAATGTGACTTGCCAGCCAGCCTATTATACACCCAACGTTGTTTGACCCCAGTCACAGATAGTGAAAGATACAGGGATGTTTGAATCTATCATCCTGTTTGATTGCCAATTGCTAAGGCTGGGTATTGCTCTTAATGTGATGGAGCCATCTGTAAAGGTTATCCCCCACACTTTGTCTTAAGTTTGGCACATGATGGATGGTGTTTATGTCCTGTTGACAGTAAATGAGAAGTCCTTCCCAGTACTCCTGGCTGCTACAGAAACCACTCTGATTTTAGTGTACCATGTCCGATGAGGGCCAGTCACTAGTGAATATAGGCAGCACTGATTACAAACTACAGGAATCGATGGTGGTTCTGATAACAACGGAGGATCAGATAGCTTGTGAGTACAGTTCATTGAGGTACATTGGGACTATATTTAAAGTTTTTCTACAAATGTAGTTGTCAGTGATGCAGGCTACTGTCACCATGCTGTATTTGCAAGAATAAAATAGGTTCACTTCCTGGGCTGAGTATGCAGGGATGGAATCAGGACCATTTGGCAGCTCCTGCTATGAAACCATTTACCAATATTTGGTTTGGCAGACGGACTTTTGACGTTACCTTAGGGCAAATTAGCTTCTGAACCTTGTGGTTTAGATTCTTGTGAGCCACTTCCAGCAGAATTTAGTCCACCTGCCATTGCAAAACTCAGGATTTAAGGCACCAGGAGGAAGGGAAACATTAGGGAGATTACAATAAGTGTTTCTCCCTTAAGGTATCCAAACTTTAGTCAAGGTTCTCATGTGTGCCACAACTACTGTACAGAGAAAATGTGAGAATATCTCAAAATGGAAATAAATATGTTCTAAAATTAAAATTCTTCTGTAAATCTGAACCGTTAAATGTCAAAATAACTTGAGAACATTAATCTGTGCCCATTGGCAATTCAAAGCCAACTGGATCAAACAATATTGCAAGTTTGCAACACAGGAAGCAATTTGGCTCATCAACTTTGTCAGTGACCAATGTTAATCCGTTTGACTGCTGATGTCATCACTGAATGGCTCCCTGTTATGTTCAACCCTGTACTTTCACTTTTTTCTAATTTGTTTTATCCTGTCTATATTTATATCTACATTTTTGATGTTAATCGTCTTGTGGTTAAAATTAATTACTGATTAAGCTGACACCAAGGCAATACCTACTATGGAATGGTTAAGAATTTTTAAAGTTGACTGTATGTTGGAATAAATTTCCCTGCTGTCGTCTTTTCAAAGTAAGATTGTTTAGAGCCCTTAGAAGTATGATCCCTTCAAAAGTTTTTTTAAAATCCATTTAAAAGTGGAAGAGATATACTTTGGATGCTTTGGAGCGGAGCAGAGCAGAGGAAGTTCACCAGGTTGATTCTAGCGATGGGAGGGTTAGCCTTTGAGGAGAGGTTGAGTTGCCCAGGATTATACTCACTTTTATTCAGAAGACCGAAAGGGAATACTATAGAAGCATACAAAATTATGTAAGAGAAAGTTAAGATAGAAAGGTAAGCAAGAAAGTTGTCTTCACTGACGGGTGAGACTAGAACTAGGAGACATCACCTCAAGATTTCAGAGATGAGATTTAGGATGAAGATGAGGGAAAAACTACTTTTCTCTGGGAGAATGGAATCTGTGGACTTCTCTACCCAGGGAAATAGGAGAGCCTACCTCATTAAATATACTTAAGGCATAGTTAGATCGATTTTTGCATAACACGGGAATAAATGGTTGTGGGGAAAAGGCAGGTAGGTGGAGCAAAGTTCATAGCCAGATCAGCCATGATTTTATTGAATAGTGGAGTAGGCTCAATGGGCCAGATCCTGCTCCAATTAATTATATATATATATATCTCTGTGTGTGTGTGTGTGTGTGTGTGTGTGTGTGTATCTATTTGTGTTTTTTTTGGTAAATTGTCTTTTTTTCTTCTTTCAGCTGAAGGAATTCCTCAGGTTTATTACTTTGGACCATGCAGTAAATATAATGCTATGGTACTGGAGCTGCTCGGACCAAGTCTGGAGGACCTCTTTGACATATGTGACCGAGCGTTTACACTGAAGACTGTGCTAATGATTGCCATTCAGCTGGTGAGTGTGATGCAAGTAATTCCTGAAATCTCGTATTCCCTGGCCACACAAGGAATTAATACTTACAGTTTTAGATGTGGTTTAAATGATAAGATTTCATCAGTGGTAATGAACAAGATATTGTGTGTTGCACTGTGCACATGTGTAGAGGTGTGTGTGTGTGTGTGTGTGTGTTCCAGTGCTCTGAAACAAAAAATATTGTCTGCAAAGTGTATTTCAAGATTGTCTGTCTATTTATGCTGAGGTTCTGAATCAGGGTTCTGAGGCCATCATGTTTAAGCCTCTGGGATGATTGCCATTCCTGTGTCTCATTGTTTGAAGAGACTGCAGATGCTGACATCTTGAACAACTAGCGATGTGCTGGAGGAACTTGGCAATGGAACAATGTCAGTGAAGGGGTGGGGGAGATCATCATTCAGTGTTTTGACCTGAATCATCCACAGTTCCTTCCCACCCCCACAGATGCTGCTGGACCCACTGAGTTCCTACAGGTTTTATTTCTTGGTTCACATTTTAATTAATTTACAGTTATGCTATTCATAATTTCATAACTCCAGAAGGATCCCTAACAGTTGCTTTCAGTGTATGACTTGTGGGAACTGGTAAAATTGGCTTGGAGGGTTGAGCAGAAAATAGTGGTGATTGTTGATGCTTAAAAGAAGACCATAAGATACAGGAGCAGAATTAGGCCATTTGGTCCATCAAGTTTACTCCATCAATTCATCATGGCTGATCCATTTCCCTCTCAGCTCTAATCTCCTGCCTTCTCCCCGTAACGCTTCATGCCCTGACTAATCAGGAACCTATCAACTTCTGCCTTAAATATACCCAATGACTTGGCGTCCCCAACCTCGTCTGGCAACAAATTCCACAGATTTACCACTGTCTAGCTAGAGAAATTCCTCTTTATCTCCATTCTAAATGGACATCCCCCGATTCTCAGGGTGTGCATTCTCGTCCTAGACTCCCCCACCATAGGAAACATCCTCTCCGCATCCACTCTTTTGAGACCTTTCAATATTTCATAGGTTTCAATGAGATACCCTCCCCCCCCCCCCCCCACCATTCTTCTGAATTCCAGTGAGTACAGGCCCAGAGCCATCCATCAGTCCTCATGAGATAACCCTTTCATTCCTGGAATCATTTTCATGAACCTCCTTTGAACCTTCTCCAATGTCAGCACATCACTTCTGAGATAACGGGGCCCAAACTGCTTACAATACTCTGAATCAGGCCTCGCCAGTACCTTATGTAGCCTCAGCATTACATTCTTTCTTTTATATTTTAGTCCTCTCAAATACTAACATTGCATTTGCCTTCCTCGCTACCAATTCAACTTAAAATTAAATTAACCTTTAGGGAATCCATCAGGAGGTCTCCCAAGTCCCTTTGTACCTTGGAGGTTTGAATTTTCTCCTCTTTTAGAAAATAGTTTATGCTTTTATTACATCTACTAGTTACCTATAAAACTAAACGTGGGTTTGGGCTGTGGGTGGCTGGGAAAATATCATTGAGAGTGTGGTTGTTTGCTTACTGCAGCACATACAAGGTCGTTCCAATTTGGGTGAGTATCCTTATTAGCAAACTTTCTTTGAATAACATGCATATTCTTTGAATAACATATTGACATTAGGTGAAAAAGCATAATTGTAGGTAGTACATTTTAAGCAGGAGATCACAATCGCAAGTGCGATGCTGTCCATGTCCCTGTCTCTATCATGCGAGAGGTTTCTGCCCTCTCCTATCTTACTGCTGTATTGCACAGAGCAACTAAGAAAAGGAAATTAGATACGGATGTGGTCTTCTGATATCGAACATCCAGGTGATCTCATTATTTACCATGTAGTGAAGATGTATATCTGCAACTGGAAGATAAGTGACATTCCTTTGCACAAGCTTTGCAGAATATACATAGGGTTTCATTAATTTAATGCGAGATTGTTTATAACCCCTATTTATGCCCAAGAATTTGAAAGTCCCAAAAGGGGAAAGATTTGCATTTGTGATAAGTGAAAATCAATAAGAGCTAAGCAGTAGTTAATTCTTCCCCTGGAATACTCTTGGTATTTGCTGATAAAGCAGTTTCAAGCCTGTACACCAGGGAGCATAATTAGCTGTCATTATTTATGTCTGTGAAATTTGAACTTGGGAACATCTGTGACGACACCAAGCCACGTTCCCTGAATTTCTCTGCTTTCATCACTTTTGGGTGAGGAATTCAGTCCTTGCTTTCAAAGTTTAAAAACTTGCTATTTGACCAGCCTTAACAGCAAACGTGAAAGAGCCTTTTCCATTGCTTCTGAAACTGATGATGGTCGCCACACTGTTTACTGCAATGTTGTTGTCAAGGGTGATGTTCATCTGATACAATCAATAGATCAACCTTTCTCGATGTTACAGCTTGCTGCATAGGGAAATAATTTTATGCATACATTACTTTTTCTTATTTTTAATATTAGCAGTGTATTATAAATATTTTCATGTTTTTCCATTATTTTGTGTAGATTAATAATGTTAAAATAATATAGGAAACTTTGCACAAATGAACACCATAATTACTTGCAATAATTTTGATTTTCTCATAAGTAAGCTTAAACTCACTCATCTGCACAGTATCAACTAGGCTGTTATGGCACCACTTGTTCCTTGACTCATAAGATCAAATCCCACACCACAGCAGAGTATTGCTTGCAACATGCTTTATCTTTTTTGGGTCACAAGGTTTCCCCACCTACAAGCTGTCAACAATTATGGCAGTAATCTAACCCCAAGAAGACACTTCCCTTTGGGATATTGTTAATTGTGGAAAAGAGTTGGGAAATTCTTCCCCAACAATTGAGCCAGTTATGGAAAGTCTACAGCACCATTTTGATCTTCCTTATCCACGTTGTCCAGAAATGCTTCATTATTGACAGCTCCATTGGCTAAAGTGGTTATTCTTTCTTTAAGAATCTGTGGCATTGTTTACAAACGGTGAGGGAGGTTCCATTTGTCATTCCTCCCTCAACCAAGTAAGTCAGCTAATTGCTGTTCATGAAATTTTGCAAAATCTACAAATGTGGTTGCACTTCAAAGTATTTGGTTAGGTGTGCAATACAGTGGATTCCAGTTAATTCGACTATTGGTTAATTGGGGCAGATGCTTATTTTTGACAACTCAAAAAAAAACTAATTTATTAAATAGCCTTTGTTTATTTGGAGCACTATGCCACTTAACTGGAACAGGAAACTGTTGCTGAACAGTTTCTAACTTGCATCAGATGCATCCCCTTGTGTGGTCGTTAGACACTACACTGTGATGAGAGCAAACAGTTTTAAAATGGCATCAGTTGCATGTGCTTGTGTTCAAAAAGCAGCAATTTTTGTCACTTATAATTGGCGAGAAATGATCAGTAAGACAATTTGGAATCATTTTGCTCACTACAATTTCAAGCATTCAGGCTTAAAGATGCCAGAAACGAGTGAAAATGAAACGATTTCACTACTTCAAGTTAGGAACTATGAAGAATTTGAAGGTATCAACAATCATCTTGAATGTTACATTGAAAATAAAGATTTGGAGGATGCAATTATCGACAATTGACAATTATTGGCAAACTATTATCTACACTAGGTGTCTGCACTGATTTTGTTCATTTACAGTCAATTAAAAGGACACAGTAGTGTAGTTCCTTCCAGAACTACAGGGAACTAATATAGTTTTATAATCCTGTAAAGGTATTAATATACCGTAGTTCTAATTTGTTCTGTATTTCATCTAAATACAGAAATTGTTACTCAGTTAAACTGTAGTTTGTCTTTTTTATACTTTTTTAATTAGTTCCATGAAACTTCAGCTAATTGGGGCAGCTGTTTAATTGTGCCATAATGTACTTGTCCTGATGTGTCCCAAATAACCGTAATCCACTGTATTTGGAGTTAATCAGAGTAAAACTATTTTTGTCATTCTTGGGTCAATAGCTTTATGTCACATATATCTACATCTGGATGGATGAAACTGCTACAAGTAACTGTCATATTTGGCCTGACTAAATCTTCAACTTTGAACTTTGGAGTTTTTCAACTCCATTTTATGAGCAGATTGTAATTTCAGCTACTACATTTGAATGCACAAACATAAGGGACTGGAAGAGATCCATCCAACCTACCCAGTACATATAGCTGTGATACCAAAACTTAGGTTTCCATTGTATCCAGAGCACTGAAATCTGTGCTGGAGGTTGGAGTGAGTGTATAGAGACACAGCCCACTTCGTCCATGCTAGCTTTTATACCCATCTTCACTAATCCCATTAGGCCTGCATCTCTCTACTCCTTTCCTATCCAAGTATCTGTTCAAATGTAACTTAATTATTGTCATTATAACTGCTGCCACTTCCCTTGCTAGCTCATTCTAGATGTCTGCTACCCCTTGTGTGGAAGAATTTACCTTTCAGAGTCCCTTCAAATCTTTCTTCTCTCACTTTAAACCCATGCTCTCTACAAACCCCATTTCCAGAAAAGTTGGGATATTTTCCAAAATGCAATAAAAACAAAAATCTGTGATATGTTAATTCACGTGAACCCTTATTTAACTGACAAAAGTACAAAGAAAAGATTTTCAATAGTTTTACAGACCAACTTAATTTATTTTGTAAATATACACAAATTTAGAATCTTCTAAACTTTTCCAACTTTTCTGGAATTGGGGTTTGTAGTTTTAGACTATGCTAACATGGGAAGAGCACTGACATCTATGCCCCTCATGACTTTAAAATGTCATCAGGTCACCTCTCAGTCTCCTACGCTCTAGGGAAAGCAGTTCTCACCTATCCAGTCTCTCCTTATGATGCAAGTCCTCTAATCCAAGCAGCATCCTCTTAAATCTTTTCTACACCCTATCTAGCTTAATCACATTTTTCCTGTAGCATAGCATATAGAATGTGTGTGATACTCCAATTGTCTAACTAGTATCTTTACAACCAGCATGGTACCCCAGCTTTTGTACTCAGTCCCATGTGCTTTCGTCACCACCCTGTCTTCTGCATCTCCACTTTCAAAGAGCTATATACTTGTACCCCTAAGTGTCTTTATTGAACAATGCACCCCAGCACGCTGCCATTCACTGTTTATGTCCTGTAAGGGTCAACGTCCCAAAATAAATCACTACACACTTGTCTGAGTTTGTCACAGCTGTGTGGAAAAGTTTACCCCTCAGATCTCCTTTAACTTTCTCTCCTCTCACTTTAAACCTGTGCCCTCTAGTTTTAGAACAACACACAAATGATGAAGGAACTCAGCAGGTCAGGTGGCATGGTTGTTGATATTTTGGGCCAAGACCCTTCATCAGGATTCACTCAGCTATTCACTTGTATCGTTGTTTTCAGAGAATTGTGAACTTGTATCCCAAGGTCTTTCTGTTACATAAGCTCTCCCGAGACTCCTGCCATTTACTCCATATGTCCTGTTATTTGATATCCAAAGTGCATTATCTCTCACTTGTCTAGATTAAATACCATCTGCCACTGATCCACCCAATTTTCCAGCTAATCTATTTACCTCAACGTTCCTCACTATCTATTCTGTTAGTTTTTGTGTCGGCAGATAGGGAAAGAGTAGGTTCCTTCAAGGATAAACAGGGATGTCTATGTGTGAAGCCAGCAGATATAAGTGAAGTCCTAAAGGAATATGTCTCATTAACGTTCATAGGGAAAATGATGTAGAAGATAAGAGAGTTAGCAGATCCAAGACTGGCTTGTTGATAAGAGGAAGAGGGTAGTGGTGTACCACAGGGATGGGGGCTGTAACTTTTGTTGTTAGTGATATGTAACTGTCTTGAATGAGAATGTAAGTGGTCTGATCAGAGTTAAATCTGTCATGGATCCATCCAATTTTCCCACTAATCTATTTACCTCAACCTTCCTCACTATCTACTCCATTAATTTTCATGTTGGCAGCTGTTCCTTAGATTTTTTAAATAATAATTTCCCTACTGGTGATGTAAAGATAAATTTCCAGTGCTTTCCTGGCTTATGTGTACTGTCTATTTGAATACGTGAGCCTCAGCAATTAACTTCCTTGCTTCACATCATATCCTGGAATAGGTTGTGTCAATCATTTAATGTGTGCTAAGATCTTTAAAACTTCCTCTTTCCTGGTGCAAAGATGTTTAGAAAGTCAGCATCTCCTTCTGCTAACCCTCCATCTTCCACAGCCTTATCCCTGTTGAATATCAATGAGAAATATTCATTTAGAACTTCATTTGTATCCTCTGGTGCCACACATAATCATCCCTGTTTGTTCCTGAAGGGACCTGCTTTCCCTATCTGCCTTCTTCTAATTTACTTATAAAAGTTGTTGGGATTCTCCTTAGTCATGCTTGGCAAGGCCATTTCAAAGATCCAAAGTGCATTTGTTATCAAAGAATATATAAATTATCCAACCTTGAGACATGTTTGCTTACAGACAGTTGCAAATGTCCCCAACTCACCTTGCTGACTTAAGATCTAACCTATATTGCTTATAAATCTGCAATTGACAGCAAGTGCCTAAAAGTGACAAAATGACATGAACACTGATTTCTCTAACATCTGGTAGTATCTCCCCTCTTCCACCTTTTCCCTTTTTCAATTCCCCATTCTGGCTCCCTTCTTAACCCTTCTCTTCCCCTCACCTGCCTATCACCCATCTTTGGTCCCCTCCTACTTCTCCCATGGCCGATTTTCTTCTATCAGATTCCTCCTTCAACCCTTTACCTCTTCAACCTATCACCTCCCAGCTTTTCACTTCATCCCCTCCTGCATCTACCTCCCACCTCACCTGGTTTCATCTGTCACCTGCCATCTTGCACTCCTTCCCCTCACCCCCCCCCATCTTCTTCTGTCTTCTTCCCCTTCTCCAGAAAGGATGAAGGGCCTCAGCCTGAAACATACTGTTTTTTTGGGTTGTTTTTTTTAAAACTTTTTTTATTGTGTTTTCAAGTAATTACAGAATAAAAGTGTATGAAAAAGAAAATGTATATTACCCATCCCCCCCTCCCCCCTAACATCCCTATAGAAAAAAAGAAGAAAGAAAGAAAAAAAAAGAAAGAATGCCTGGATATTGGAAGATCCCCACATGCTCCATGGAGTTCGTAATAACTTTAGTATATATATTTATTTATTTCCCCAAGTAACCAATTATTTCATCTTCGGAGCACCTATATATTTAATCCTATCTTTTGTAAATAAGGGCGCCAAATTTTCAAAAATGTTTCATATTTATCTCTTAAATTATAAGTAATTTTTTCAAGTGGAATACAGCCATAAATTTCTTTCTTCCAATGATCTATACTTAAACATGTATCCGATTTCCAAGTAACTGCAATAGCCTTTTTTATAAATTCTTTCTGATATTTATAAAGTAGTGACAAATGGTCAAATTTCAACACCATTTCAGTTAACAAGGTCAACTAGGCAAGGTTGTCCATTATCACCTGCTTTATTTGTGTTGGCGATAGAGCCATTAGCTGAATTGATTAGAATGGACCCAGACATTAAGGGTTTCAGAGTCAATCAGGAAGAATACAAGATTAACTTATTTGCTGATGATGTTCTGCTTTATCTAACAAACCCATTGCACTCGTTGCGTAAATTATCCTATAGATTAGAAGAATATGGGAAAATATCAGGTTATAAAATAAATTGGGATAAAAGTGAAATTTTACCTCTTACTAAAGGAGATTATAGTCAATGTCGATTAATAACCCAATTTAGATGGCCGGCAAATGGTATAAAATATTTAGGTATAAGAGTTGATAATGACATAAAGAACTTATACAAATTAAATTATTTACCACTATTGAAAACAATTCAAGAAGATCTTGATAAATGGATGATATTACCAATAACATTAGTAGGTAGAGTAAATACCATAAAAATGAATATATTCCCTAGACTACAATACTTATTTCAATCACTACCAATACAATTACCCCAGAAGTTTTTTCAAGAGCTAAATAAATATGTGAGGAAGTTTCTTTGGAAAGGTAAGGTGTCAAGAATATTGTTGGAAAAATTGACATGGAAATTTGATCTAGGAGGGTTACAATTTCCAAATTTTAAGAATTATTATAAAGCAAATCAACTTAGATTTATTGCATCTTTTTTTGAGAAAGATAAACTGGCATGGATTAGAATAGAACTAGATAAAATAGGAGAAAACACACCAGAAGATTTTATATATAAATGGGAATCTAAATGGATACGGGAAAAGAAAGAATCTCCTATATTAAAACTTTTGATTGACTTATGGAATAAGATAAATGTTGACGATGAGACAAAGAAATCCTTATTAGCAAAGAGATCTTTAATTTAAAATAAACATACTGTTTATTCCCCTCCATAGATTCTGTGACCTCCAGCAGTTTGTGTGAATTCCAACTGATGTGCTTTATTTTTCAATTATTTTTCAGTTAACCATCTTTCCCTAATCTTGCCATCTTTGGATTTACTGCTATAGGATCTCGCTGCCTTTAAACACTCCCATTTATCAGATGTTTTCCTCCTCTAGAAGCTGCTCCCAATCAACATTTGTCAAGTCCTGTCTTGCACTGTTGAAATCAGCCCACCTTAATTTATGCCCTAACTCTAGGACCAATCTCACCTTGGTCTACAACTACCTTGAAACTTGATGAATTATGGTCACCGTTCTTATGGGTTTTTCTGCAGACCCTTCCACCACTTTGCATATTCATTCCCTAAGTTAGAATTGAATATAGCCCTTTCCCCAGTAGGACTCTACATACAGCTTCAAAAATCTCCTGGATACATTTTACAAATACCACCTCATCTTTGCCCCTTACACTAAGACAGTCCTGGTCAATATTGGACATAGTAAAATCCTCCAGTATCACCACCCTGTTGCTTTTACACCCCATCATGATTTTCTCTCATTTCTGTTCTTATTCCTGTTGACTGTTGGGGGACCGATAGCAATCGCTCCTTTCTTATTCAACCTCATTGACTGAACCTTCCAGGATATCTTCCTGAGTGTTGCTTAATTATGGTCTTACTGATGCTGTACAACACCCACACCAGAATATTCCAGAATATTCAGCTGCCAGTCTTGTCGTTCTCTCAACCGTGTTTTTGTGATTGCGACAGTATCATTATCCCATATGCAGTCATGGTGCAATTAACTTGGCTGCTGCTTTCATCTAAAAGGCACACTCCCCTCATCCCACCCAACCATTTCAAAGTGGTATATCTGTTCTAGAGGAATAGCCACGTGGATTGCTGCCTGCCTGCCTGCCTTTTCCTCCTGGTGCTCACCTATCTACTCTGATTGAACCCGAAGTGTGACCACCCCAATGAAGCTCTTAATCTGCATCCTGTATCCTCCTCAGTGAATCCAGCTGACCAACACAGTTTGAGAGGAGCTACAGCTAGTCACACTTCATGTGAACATTGTTGTTGGGACATTTGCCTTTTCACTGATCTCCCACATCTCATAGGAGGAGCAGCTGTGTTGATCCTCTTCATTGACTGTCATTACTATCCCTTTGACAACTACTGGGTTAAAGGAAAAGGAAAGACCTTGGCTTGCTTTATCAACTTTCACTCAGCTCTCCCATCAAAGCTCCTGCACTTTGACCTCAACCATTCTGTTTGACCTCAAGAGAATAAGACGCAGGAGCAGAATTAGACCATTTGGGCCTTTCAGCTTGCTCTGGCACTCGAGCAGGGCTTCCCTCTCAACCTCATTCTTCTGCTTTCTCCCCATAACCTTTGATGCCCTGAGTGAGTACCTGTCATCCTCTATTTTAAATATACATGGCAATGAATTCCACAGATTTGCTATCCTTTGGCTAAAGAAATCCCTCATAATCTCTTTTCTAAAGGGATGTCCTATTCTGAGATTGTGTCCTTTGGTCCTGGACTTCTATTATTGGAAGCACTCTGTGTGGACACATGTCCACTCTGTGTGGGCCTTTCAATAATTTTTTTCAAGTGTTGCTTCCTCAGAAATGTTTTTGTTTATGATAAACCACTTGAAACTGAACACATAATTTCAGACTACTTGCATCAGGTAGGAATTTGGAAAAAGAAGAAATTAACTTTTATTGAATATTGAATAATTGCATAATGGTGCTGATGCTTTACAATAGTTCAACTAAGCTAAAAATGTTGATGATTTTCATTTGTTCTCGGCGGTGTGTGAGGCTTCTCATATAAGTGCCCCAACAACATTCAGCTAGCATTGATGGATTCTACACGTACCAACAAGCTGGATGAACTCAGCAGGTCAGGCAGCATCCGTGGGAATGAGCAGTCAACGAGTCCTGACGAAGGGTCTCGGCCCGAAACGTTGACTGCTCGTTTCCACGGATGCTGCCCGACCTGCTGAGTTCATCCAACTTGTTTGTACGTGTTGATTTGACCACAGCATCTGCAGTGTACTCTGTGTTTACTATTGATGGATTCTAGTTACCCTGTTTCTCCATCACTACAATGTCCTAATGAAACCTTTCACCATGCTCATCACTGACTGCACCAGGATTTGCAGGGAAGAAGTCTAAGTGGAAATGCAGAAAATGAATCTTTAGTGACATATTACACTTCATGGTTTTGTATGCTTGAAGCATGTTGTCAACCAGCAGCACCACGTAGTTGCCAAGAAAATTTTCAACAACATCCTTGACTGCCTTTCATGTGATTTCCTCCGGTCTAACTGTAAGTTCTACGAATTGCCTGTCGTTGATTTGATTTGTGGACCAACAGAAATGCCTTCCTCGATCTTGGCATCAGTTATTCTTACTTGAATTATGAATTGAAATAAATATAGGCAAATAAAAAAAATTGTGCATGATAGGGAATTTTCATGGCAATTTTCATGATCAGCAGCCCAAGAAAGATCTTAAAGTATTCAGGAAGCGAAATCTTTGTTGCCCAGTGTTTTCAGTAGGTTTCAGCGAAATACCCCCTTCATTTTTCTAAACTCCAGCGAGTACATGCCACTTGACCTCAGTGACTAAACAGCAAAGTCAAAGATCAAGGGAAATCTTTATCCAACTACCGTAGATGATCAAAACTACCTCATCTTGGGTAATCCCTTAACACGTCCAGAAACTGGTTACTCTGCTCAACTGGCCAGAATTTACCAATTTGATTTATTCTCTGAGTTAAGAACATTCTCCCATCAGGCCCAATCTGACCTCATTAAACTATTTTTTTTAATGAGGAAGAAAACTTTAGTTACGGTATTAAGATTGCAACCCAAGATAGACTATTAGAGTTTTACAATATCTCAGTGGTGTCTGCATGAAGATTCATAAATTGAAAACAGTATCTGGATAATCACTTCTCTAGGGTGTTGCTACAGTGCGACTTGCTCCTGCAATATTTCGGTATTAAATACTCGAGAGTAGTCATTTGTCAGCATGTGCAAGAAAAAGTGATATTTTTTGGAACATGCAGACATTTATTGTATAAAATGCCAAATTGGAATGCACAGTCAAGGTTCTCGGATGTACAATTCAATTATGATTCTTATTAACTTGCATCCTGCCAGCTTTGAATATTGATCTGTTTGCTCTGATGTTTTCCTTTCTTCACAGCTTCTGTTTGAACCCGATGTCTGAATTTATTTCAGGCAATAACCTCTATAGCAAGCAGGAGATGAATTTCTTCTCATTTAGATGGTAATGAAAATTTGACAAATTGAAACACAGTGGGATAATCTGTGATGATGTCCCTGACAGCACAATGATTAGTTTGTTCCAGTTCAGATTTATTCAATTAAGCATTTGCGCAAATCCTTTCTTAGCGTCCTTTTCAAGTGAAGATGAATGGAGGCATGTGTTTTTAATCTCTCAGTGTCATGAGCACAAGTGAGATTATTCTTCTTGTGGTTCGGCTTGAAACTTAACTGTTGCTTTTAAAATACAGATACAAAATATTGTCGACATTTTAAACCTTTAAGTAAGAGAGAAAATCCTCTATGATCTTAGACTCGAGCACCACTTTTGGGGAGTGGGCTAATGTCTTAACTAACCTTTCATTGGATCCCCTCCAAGTCTTGACACCCTCTTTCAGCCTGTGGAGCCAGTGCCAATTGCCCACTCTATCTCACAATCTTCCAATGGCATTTTCTTCAAGTAAGATTACCCCCATTTGTGCTTAATTGTGCTAATGTGATCTTCTCAGGGAACGAGTGGATTAATTACCAACTCGAGCACCAAACACTGGTTCAATCAATTTCTTTAGGCTGTAGTTGTATTTTTTTCTGATGGGGGCAAGGATTATAAAAATACCCACCATTCAGTGAAGTGCAGTTACTTGAATAGTTTTGATCTGAGGTGATTGGAGAACAAATGCTCAGATTTATCTTTTATTTGGACTAAGAATGGACAACTCTGAATATAGAGATTATAATGTTTAGGCATAATTTTGTTTGGAAATGGGGTGGGGTCTTTAGATATTGATTTTTTTTGGAGTCCCTCCAGAGTTATGATGAGAGATTGGCTTAACACTGGAAACTCAGCTGTTGCATCTGTTAAGAGTCCAGAGGAAGGTTTTGGAATTGGTTTATTACTGTCAAATGTACTGAGATGCTTTTCTCACATATTCTTCATGTAGATCAGATCATTACACAGTGAATGGAAGCAGAAAAAGGTAAAACAATAACAATGCAGAATAAAGTGTAATAGATACAGAGAAGGTGCAAAATCATAGCGAGGTAGATTGTGAGGTCAAGTCCAATTTGTATATGAAGGAACTATTTAATAGATTTACAACAGCAGAATGGAAGCTATCCTTGAATCTGGTGGTATGTGCTTTCAGAATTTTGTATCATCTGCCTGAAGGGGAAGGGAGAGCAGAAGAGAGAATGTTTAAGGTGGGTGAAGTCTTTGATTACACTAGCTACTTTACTAAGTCAGCAAGACGTACAGACAGAAGCTGTCAGTGAAATTGCAGGCAAAGTAAGCAAAGTTTATCTTTCTCTTTCCAGGCCTGGAGAGGTATACTCTTAACTCTCTGTGCTGAATTCTAGCTATCTAATTTTTTCCCTTCACGTTGTCTGTCTTTGCCTCTCAGAAATTTCCTGCCTTATTCTCAACAGACTTGGATTGCAAAACTGTATTTCTTCATCTAAGTTATTTACATGTAATAAAGCTGATGTACTGTTACAAATTGGAAGATGCTACTCCTCGCATATTGTCAAACTGGGAATGTTCCCCTCATCTTTATTGTGTCTCTAACCTCCACCCAGTTGCAGACCCTTTGAGCTCCACCCAGACAACCTATACACCATCTGGTGTCTGCTGTTGAGTGGCTATAATAGCACTCACAACTACTCATCCATGGCTTGATCTTTACTGCTTCATTCCTATACTCCTGATGATCCTTCAGCACTTAGATTCCTATGTTAGTACTGAGAAGAAGTGGGTATTAAATGATGCAGATGCACTATCAGTATCAAGATGTTCTTCTGTTTCTGTGAATGCTGTGGACAAAAGGCCAAATGTTGGTTCAGTCAGCCACCTTGCAGTGCTCTCTTCATTGCCTGCTGATCTCTGTGCTGCTCGTGCTCTGTGTTAGACAGCCAGTAAAGCCAACAAACAATCTTGAGTGTGGCCTGCCTAGGTGCAGCTTTAGAGATGGCACCAAAACAGGCCCATCAGCCCACATAGTTTGCAGCAACTATCAGCTACACATAACCTTACTGTACTTTTAGCTCAATATGGTCCTCATACAACAGGCCAACAGCACTGTTTCCTGCAGGTAAGAAGCTGTTCTGCACAGTAACATTGACATACTGTATTGAGCATGTACCATCTGAAGTTTGACATGCATTCATTGAAAAAGCAGTGGCCTGTTTAACTGACTTGAAAGCAATTAGTATCTAAATTCTTGTTTTGAACTGGTTTTGAGCACTTAAGTGTTGCAATTTACTTAAATGGAAGAATAAAAATCTTGACATTCCATCTTTCTGGTTCTGAGGGAGGAGTAGAAAAAAGGAAAGTTAATATCACCCTTGTAATGGCTTCAGGAAGTCTTTTGCAAAAATAATTATAAGTGAAGTTATGCCGTGCATGCTGAAAATGACTTGGTGGTTGTTGTTATGTGTATTGTCTAAGGGATAAATGTTGAACAAGCTATCCCCTCTTCAGGCAATACTGTGATATTTGCATCCATCTAAAGGGGCAGGCAGACAGTTCCTTAGTTTAGCAACTTATGAAATTGCACCATTTTCTGTAGTGCAGTACTCCCTCAGTTTTGATCCTAAGTACACTCTATTGTACGCAATCAAAGCTCTGAAGTGTGACTTCAGTTCATAATGAACAGACTGTAAGAGTCAATACCATTGAGCCAAGGTTAACACCCCTGATATCTTCATAATATGCTCGAGAATTCATGGATGACCTCAAATGATCTGGTAGCTGATGCTTATCTTGTAGGTTATTAATTCCTAACTGAGTTTGAGATTTCTAGAGAGTTGCAATCATCTGGACATTGTGCTTTCTCTGGGAAAAGCTATTCCTTTCTCTAAACATTAACCGGGCTAGACATTTAAACATTCTCTAAATTTCCTTCCTTTCTCCATTGCATGTCCTGCAATGCTTAGCTGTCAAATGGTCTTTATTTCCTCTTCCATCGCTCCACACCATAATAAAGTGAGTGACCAGCGGCTCTGGGGTGACACATTGCTGTTGTTTTTTGCCCATCTGGTATAGCTTAGTTGACTGGTGTCCATGTTCTGTCAGGTCCTGTTGGAACATGCACAGAATCAAAAGGGGTGAACCCTACAAAAGCCTGGATCACTCATTCACTGAAAGCCAAGAGTGCAAGGACAGTGTTCCTTTCGCCTTGCCTTACATTACACAGAAATCTCTGTGTAAAATGTATGTGTGATGCACTCACAGACCCACTGCTTTGGGTAAAGTGTCATTGGCAAAGCCTTTGCGGTCGGGCAGTACTACTTCCAACAACTGAACCTAAGCTGATTCCCGGAAGCTGGATTTTGCACTACATTATGATCATGCACTGTATTGAAACTGCTCTGAATGGCTATTAACCCAGTTCACCTTCTGAAAGGTAGAACTTGTACCTCAAAATACAAGAGATTCTGCGGATGTTGGAAATCCAGAGCAACACACAAAATGCTTGCGGAATTCAGGTTAGGGAGCATCTGTGGAAATGAATAAACAGTTCAAGTTTTGGGCTGAGACCCTTTGTCAAGACTGGAAAGGCAGGGGAAAGATGCCAGAATAAAAAGGTGGAGGGAGGGGCAGGAGAACTAACTAGAAAGTGATAGGTGAAGGCAGGTGGGTGGGAGAGGTAAAGGGCTGGATAGTGATGTATTTCATAGGAGAGGAGAGTGGACCAAGGGAGAAAGGGAAGGAGTACTTGTACTTTAATACTGCTATTTGCAATTTCAGAACATCACAAAATGCAATGAGGTAAGTAATGTGAGAAACATACAAATTGCAGATGGCAAGTTTCCATGAAGAGCAATAAAAATCAATTTTTGTGGTATTGCCTGAGGGCTTAAATGTTGCCAGGGTAACGGGGAGAACTTCTCTGCATCTCCTCACATATGGCATAAGATTGTTTACGACAACCTGAAATGAAAGAAAGGGTCTGGATCAACTGCAAGCCCATAAGATCGCAAGAATTCAGTGCTGTACTCCCTCAATACAGCACTGGCATGTCAGCCTAGATAGTAGAATCATAAGAGAGTTACAGCTGTGATCATTAAGTACCTGACCTTACACTGATCCCACCCTAACCTGTTGAATTCTCCCACATTCTCATCACCCTTTCCCAAGATTCTACACGCACCTATACATTGGGAGCAGACTGTAGTGTCCAGCCTGCAGGTTTTAAAATGTGGGAGGAGGCTCCCTCAGTCTCAGGGATGAAGGGCAGTCTCCAGAAGCCAGGATTGAACTTGAGTTGCTGGACCTGTGAGTCGGCTGCTGCACCGCTGTTTCATATTTATGCTCCAGTTTGGATGATGAACTCCTACCTAACCCTCATTTAACTCTAGCAAATGATTCCCAAATTGGTGTTCTGGTACAGAGAGTGTACGTGAGCATAAAGGTGAATGTCATGAAGTCGCTGCAACAAGGTGAGTTTGAGGATCCCAGGTATCATCACTAGCTTTAGGAATGTTTTGTATTATCCCTGGCCTAATGAGGTTCTTTTCCTACTGAAAACACAATTAAAAATGAATGGGGAATAACTCTGAAGCTCTGAGAGCTGGCAAATGTGTTAAATGGCTTCTGTTTTTGGTTTACAAGTTCTATGATTGTGTTGATTTAATATGCCTGATAATTGCAGTTGTTCCCTCATTTATTGCTTTCTGGGGTGTGTTTAGGCTAGGTATAATCCAGAATAAATTCATCTTTAGGAGTAGCCACGTTTTTTTAATCAGTAGCAACAATTAAGTTTCTTCATGTGTCAGCTGTTGAGAGGAGAATTTATTCTGCTCTTGAGTTCAAGCACTCTGTTGCTCAGATATGGCAATACCTGCTTTGAAATACTGTTTTTCCAACTTCGGTGTTCTTCATTTGTATAGCGTAACTAATTCAAATATGTTAAAGCTCAGAATTCAGTTATGTAACTTGCTATTTCTATTCTCAGATGTAGATTACTCAAGCCCTACTTAATGTTGCATAGTAAAGTTGTAGATTAGCTCATATCTGTAAATTTCCTGTTTTTTTAGAGATGCAGTGCAGTAACAAGTTCATCTGGCCCAACGAGCCTCTGCTGCCCAGTTATACCATGTGACCAATTAACCTACTAACCCTTACGTCTTTGGACTGTGGGAGGAAGCTGGAGCACCCAGAGGCAGCCTATGCCGTCACAGGGAGAACGTACAAACTCCTTACAGACAGCGGCGGGAATTGAACCCAAGTCACTGGCATGGTAACAGTGTTATGCTAACCACCATGCTACCGTGCTGCCCCAAGTCTTAAGGAGAGGAGGGATTTCATAAAGTGAAATAGGGCCATGTTCCTTGTCATTAACATATCTCATCTCTTTCTGCAGCTTAACCGAATGGAGTATGTCCACTCAAAGAGCTTAATCTACAGAGATGTCAAGCCAGAAAATTTTCTAATTGGAAGGCAAGGCAATAAAAAGGATCACATAATCCACATAATAGACTTTGGTTTAGCCAAGGAGTATATTGATCCCGATACCAAAAAGCACATCCCCTACCGGGAGCACAAGAGCTTAACGGGCACGGCAAGATACATGTCCATCAACACTCACCTGGGCAAAGGTCTGTTCAGTCCCCTTAGCATCATTTTGTTTGAATGGAATTTCTGATTTATTGTACTGTGGAATGTCAGTTTGTGGTACTTATGTGAGATATAAACACTGAATGTGGAGTAAATAGAAGAAAAAAGGTATGACATGGAAATGAAATGTAATCTTTACAGTTTAAGTAAATGTAACAATTTAAGTAACAATGGAGGATGCTTATCTAACTCATTTAATTCAACTTCGAACGTTTCTGTATTTTATGAACAAATGGCTTTGTACATAAAGCAAGCTCTCTTAGAGCTTCCATCTAATTAATTCCCAGTGATGTGATTTGAACATATTCATTGCAAAGTCCAGGCTTTCTGCAGATGACTGTTATGGTCTGCTGAATGCAATTACTTTGAATTATTTGCTGCTCCTGCTTTGTTCATTTTCTGTCATTTCTGCTGTGAACAATAGCAGAATTAGAAGTAGTCTGCTGCTGTAATTGATTGCTCCAAATGATGGTTCCTGTGATGTGTTGAGCTGTGTCCACAACTCTCTGAAGTCTTTTTGTGACATATATAGAGCAATTGCCATACCAAGTCATCATACATAAAGACAGAATGCTTTCTATGATACATCAGTAAAAATTGTAAGAGTCGACAGGGAAATGTCAAATTTCTTCAGCTTCCTGAGGAAGTCAAGCCATTGGTGCACTTTCTTGGCCATGACATCAAGAGGGTTCAACTAGGAGGAGTAGGTTGAACAAGACAGACATCAGTGAATAACCCCTCTTTTGAGATTATAAAGATGTCTGGGACTAGGACACAGTCCTGAGGGATTCCTACAGTGATGTACTGGCTGGAATGATTGACTGCCAACAACCACAACTGCTTGTGTCTTGCTTTGTTAGATATGATTGTAACCACAGGAGTATTTTTCCTCTGCTAATTGACTTCCATCTGTAATTCCCTTTGAGAAGATGTGGCACCTTCTTGAATTCCAGCTGTCCATCAGGTGATGTACACTCATTGTGCTGTTGGGTAGGGAGTTCCAGCATTTATAATGGTTGGCAATGAAGGAAGTACAGGGCATGGTATTTCTATACTCCAGCAGCCCTTTCATCCTCTGTATTAGAAGTGTTGGGTTTAGGAGGTGCTACTGAAGGTGAATGGTATGAATATTTAGGGTTTCAATCAAGCAGGCAGCATTCTGGATAGTGTCAAACATCTTGTGGATTGTTGAAGCTGTGTTTATTCAGGCAAGTGGAAAACTTTCCATTACTCTACTGATGTGTCATGCTGATGGTGGAAAAGCCTTAGGATGCCAGGAGGCATGTCTCTTGCTGTAAGATACCCGGCCTCAGCCCTGCATTTGTAGCTACGGTATTTAAGTGGCTGGTCCAGATGTGTTTCTGATCAATGGTGACACCCCAGAATATTGATGATGCAAAATGGTTTTGAGGCATTCATGTGCTGATGGAGTCTTTTGTCTTTCTAATCTAAACTTTTCATATTTGACCCCATCTGTTTCAGTCAACTAACTCTTGAATAATCACAGAGCAAAGAAAGAGCTTTCATTCTGAGCCCATAATTACAGACAGGAAGTGCTCTTTACAGTGTAGTTACTTCTATAATTTAGGGGTGCAACTTGAACACATAATTCCCAATTCATGGGTTTCCTGGATTTTCAGAGGGTTGATTAATTTGTTCTGTAAAAGCTGGGGATAACAAGGAATTTCTAATGTTCCTTTAATGGGAAAAAATTCTCTGATGAAGCAAGCAAGTTGCTGAAGTATTTTAAGATACGGCACCCAGTAGGATTAATAGTGAACTTGTAGAATACAATCTACAGAAGCGAACTACTGTCCTGGAATACCACCTTTTAAAAATAAGTCAAAATATAATCTGCTAGAGAAACTCTAGGTCAGACAACGTTTGTGGAGGGAAATGGTCAGTCAATGTTTCAGGTCAGGATCCTTCATCTCGACTGAAAATGGAAGGAAGAGAGCTGGTGTAGGAGATGAGGAGGGAGGTACGGGGTGAGAGTTGGCAAATGAAGTCAGGTGAGGGAGAGAAGGGTGGAGATAGCAATGGGAGCTGGGAGATATAATTAGAGACATCTATGGGAAGATGGTGATTGATAGGAAAGGAAAGTGGAGCATGGAACCAAATAAGGCAGGGGAGATGGATGGAAAGCAGCAGTAGGGGGAGGTGATGCAGAGAGCCCAGTACAATGTGTGTGCAGTTGATAAGTAGATGGAGTAGGTGATGGAGGAGAAGGAAACCAGGTGACAGATTGGGGAGGTTTGGAAAGAAGGGTGTGTATAAGACCTGAGTAGATCAGACGGAGAAGGAAAGGACTCCTGATTCCTTTGGTGTCGCTAATTTTCTAGTTTCCACATAGTTTGAGGACTAATTAAAAAAATCGTTGTGTTCCAACTGACCAACAAAGTACTGTCATTTACTGGTTTTAAGGTTTCTCTGTGCTGGGTGTCTCCTAATGAACTGTTAATCTTCTGCAATTCCTGGTACGAAGTTTTGGTGGGGTAGGAAACATGATGCAAGACCCCCCCCCCCCCAACCATTATCTAGGTCTGTTGGGAAAGGTTACCAAGTTCAAATTTATGTCAATTCAGCAGTATGCCGCCAAACAAAACAACGTTCCTCTGGACCAAAGTGCAGACACAGTGCATATAACTCACAACATATAAAGTAATATTACCACATATAAGTTAACAAATATTAAGGTGCATTTGTGTGACAAGTTTAAAAAGTAAACCAGTATAAAGCTACTAGAGGTGAGACCTGGGTGGTGGCAGCGAGTTTAGTCTCACAGCCTTGGGGAAGAAGCTGCTTCCCATCCTAACAGTCCTTGTCTTAATGCTACGGGACCTCCTGCCTGATAGTAGGGGGTCAAAGATATTATTGGATAGCTGGGAGGAATCATTGACAATGCTAAGGGCTCTGTGTATGCATCTCAGATGGGTGGAAGAAAGACCCAGATGATCTTCTCAGCAGTTCTCACAGTCCTTTGGCCTTGCAGTTCCTGTACCAGAGGGTGATGCAGTTGGTCAGGCCACTAAATTGTGCTCCTGTCAAAATTGGACAGAATGGGGTGAGGTGGCGGCCAGCTTCGCTTGCCTCAATCTCAGTAAGAAGTGAAGACGGTGCTGTATTTTCTTGACTAAAGAAGTGGTGTTGAGGGACCAGGGGAGCTCATCGGTTAAGTGCACTCCCAGAAACATGGCACTCCTAACTGTTTTCATGCAGGAGCTGTTTATGTGCAGTGAGCAGTGATCAGCTTAAACCTTCCTAAAGTCCATAATTAACTCTTTAGTCCTGCCCACATTGAGACTCGAGTTGTTGTGCTCGCATCATTCTACCTGCCTCTCTACCTCTTTCCTCCCTGTACGTTACCTTGTCATTGTTGATGAGGCCAACTACTGTTGTCATCAGCGAACTTGATGGTTTGGTTGGAACTTGATCTAGCCATACAGTCATGTGTCTGCACCGTGAACAGCAGGGGGCTGAGCACACAGTCTGGGATGGGCAGGGAGGATGTTGGGTGGTACAGGCGCTTAGCACGATGGATCTAGAGGCATTGCCACCAGCACAGACTGACTGTGGTCTTTCTGTCAAGTCAGAGAATCAGTTACAGAGGGGTGTTGAAACCCAACACAGCCAGTTTACCATTTTTATAGAGGGGCATTGGGTGGGAAGCTAATGGGGTGTGAAATCATAGTTGTCTTTGCAGAGATCACTACGGTGCAGCTTAATGGAGATGGTGTAAACGTAAATTCACCAGACCAAATAACAACAGCACAAAAAGATTGTTACTTATCTTTTCACCAGTTTATTTCTTTGAGCGCAGCCGGCGAGGAAATATGGTCCCGACATCGGGGAGAAGCGTCCTCATCCCTCTGGCTCGACTTCCAGAATTGTTACAATCTATAAGACCACCGATACAAAAGAACAATCAGTTCAATAGACATTCCAGCTATATCAAATAGAGCAAAACTTAATAACTTAGATAAGAGGCTCCACCAAATTTAAGCTTTAATTAAGAAAGGAATGTCCTGTCTTATCTCCATCAGCAACTACCTTTTGTCGAAACCAAAAGGTGTGAAAAACCAGGAGATGTCTTTCGTGGATCTGTGTGAGCTTTAACCCTTATCTAGCTCCAAAGAAGCAGCTGTGAGATATCATCTTAAACATGCTGTAGCCATTCACAAACCAGAATACACAGACACAGTTGGTACTCAACCTTAACCCATTATTTACAGGAATCTGAGAATCCCTCAATTCCCTTAAACTTTATCAATAGGAGGGTGATTTAAGGATAGCCGTGTGCCATTATGGATCCAATTTGAAATGGATTGAATGATTGAATAAGATTAAGTGTTCCCACTTGCAGATATGTTTTATTTTGATAATTGTCAGCTTTCAGAGAAACATTGGTATAATTGTAAAATACATTTTATAAATGACATCAAGCTGTATATTAAGTTTACATTTGTAGTGCTGCATTTAGTTTTATTTAAGTTTGTCTTGTTTCCAACTTGTGTATTAGAATGTTAAATAATTTGTGATCTGCATCACATTATGCACTGTTTTTATTACACTTCTTCCTCTTCAATGTATTAGATCAATAGTAAAAATTTTTCTTGTTTTATCCTAGAGCAAAGCCGCAGGGATGACTTGGAGGCTTTAGGACACATGTTTATGTATTTTCTACGAGGCAGCCTCCCCTGGCAGGGATTAAAGGTGAGAGTAATGTGAACCTTGCTGATTTCACTAATAATTCACTGCCACAAATAAAGAATGACTTGTAATAGATAATCAAACACTTTTTAGAGATTTGACTGTAAATAGAATCTCTGGTTAACACAATGTATCAGTTTAGAATTACCCTCAGACATCTCATAATTTTGATGGTTAACAGGCATTCAGAAATTAGCCACAAGAAATAACATTCGTTTTGGCATTTAAATTGTGTTCTAACCTAGTACAACAAAATGGATTGTTTTGTCTGAACATTTGTAGCAGCTATGACTGAGGGCACAACTTTATAACTGGTTCAACATGTATTGTTTCTGAAGGAGATCAACTATAAATTTCTATGTATTGCTGGAAAACTCTTGAAGCTATCTCATTCCACAATTCCTAACCCATTCCTGCCTCAGGTGTTGTAATTTTTTAATTACACTGTATTAATGATTCTGGTTTTTATTCTGAATTTGATGTTAGGCTGACGTGTGCTAATAAGCCTGTCATTGTCCTTGATGAAACAGAGCTGGTACAGAAAGGTGGTGTTTTTCCCCCCCTTCTGGCTCTTTGCTAACTCGAAACTAATTCCAGTTCCCGATCTCCACATGATCACATATCTATCTTTGCAAAGAATGGAATAATGTCTACTACAAATAGTCACAGTGGCAAGATGTTTCATATCTAGAACATGAAATGCTTCTGAATTTCAAATACTAATTCATAGAACACTTCAGCATAGTACAGACCCTTTGGCCCACTGTGTGTGCTGATCTTTTAACCTACTCTAAGATCAACTTAACCCTTCCCCCTTCCAATTCAGAAAATCTTTTACCTTGCTGTTTATTGATAATATTAAAGAGAGAGATTCTTTTGCCAAATGCATTCCCTTTGCCCTCTATATTCACTTGCCAGTGAACTCTGCAAATTAAATTTAAAATTGATTTGTTTTTGCTCTTTCCCCTTTCTGGACGAAAGGTCTCAATACGAAACATTAGCTACTGATTTCCCCTCTATAGAGGGAAATGGGCAGTTGATATTTTAGTTCAAGACCCTTCATCTGGACTAAGAATGAAGGGGAAAGGGCTGGTGTACTGTTCTCCTTGTGTGTGAAGTAGGAAGTCCACAATTCAGCAGGAAGCCCAGTTCCATTCAACTGAACACAGGAGTCAGGATCTAGCGTCCAAGCACACACACATACAATTGAGTAAGAGTAAAAAGATGATGATTTTGTTGGTGCAAATGAAAGAAAGACAACACAGATTTGTGTAATGTGCTTCGGTCTGACTGGACAACTCCACCAAAACAAATGGTTGTCCTCCTCACATGGTCCGCCTGAATTTGAAATTTAAAGGAGGCAATGCTATATTTTAAAATAAAACCCTGAACAGTTGTTATAAGGAGATGATGGGGGTGGGGGTATGAGAGGGGAACTTGCTGAGTTATGTTCCTCCAAGTAGTTTTTTTCTTTTCTGTTATAACTTGATTGGTATAATTGATAAGCAAACAGGAACATGAAAACACATGCACATTTGTAATTTCTGAGGCCATTAGCATTATTCATGAGTCCACGAAGTTCATGATTTCTTGTTTTGGCATTTCCTGGCTTGCTGTTTTTCTATTGTGACATGGAAACCTTTGAGCACTGGAGATGTATCAGTCTAGGGTCACGTTATATTTTATTATACTGTTGATTTAAAGTGAGCGCGTACAGCATTATAGATTGTCAATTGCATTCTTAATGAGTAGAGGAAGCAGTAATCTAAAGGTTCCATTACACAGTCTAAATTATTGCTGATGTACTATTCCATGGATAAGCTCCCTCCGTTCTAATAGAACAGTGCCCTGGCATTTTAGTAATAATAGAACTTACTAGGGAGTCTTTCCATATGCTTCTGCACCTGTGCCCAGCCTTATTAGGAGTCCCCTGCTTTGCAGTGTTTCTGACCATATGCTACCCTTGTGTCAAGCCTTGCTGGCAATTGTGAAACTGAGTAATCTCTGTATGTTTCTTCCTGTTATCTGGAGCCTGGCATCCTCACTTAATTCCAGACAAGTTTGTAACTCCAGTCATTATAGAAAAGGACATCTTTTCAGAAAAGTAGATGTTATAAATGGGTGTCTTGCGCATAATTTAAATAATTTACAGCCATTTAGTTGTTAATTATTTGCACGGTGCAGTGAGAGGTATATGATATGAATGGAGGCATTCAGATTCGCGTTCAGTTTGTAATTGAAGTTGCAAGTTAATGCAAGCTGACAGTTAGTTCAGAGCATATTGGATTTGGAGCATTTTGTGTTGCTAATGGTAGGGTTGCCCCAGGGTTGTAGGATGGAGTATTATTATCAAAGGGAGAAAGGAAGTTGTGGCTGAACAGCATAGCTGCTTCCAACTCTTCTGGTTCCCAGAACATGTATAATAAACCTTCCGTCTCTGACTGAGCTTCCTGGTTACCAAACCTTAATGTTACATTTTTTTAAACAAGCTTTTGTTAAGTTTTTTCTGATAAAGTTCCTGTATTACATTGACTGCAAGGAATGCTGATGTAAAAGCCACATTCTACAGCATGATCAGTTATGAAGTTGTGATCTACCTAGCTTCTGCATGTTATAAACCTAAAAGCAGTATTTGTATGCTGAATAGTTTTCTGCATCTGGTTCAGTTGCTGCCCTTCCAAGTCTGTCACCTAAAGACTTCAGTATTAGTTAACTCCCATGTTCTCCACCATGAGAGATCAGTTAACATGTTTGAATTAGTTTGTGTTTCTGCTAGAAAGGTTTCAGGTGTTCAGACCAAGGGGGAAAAAACTTGTGTTTTGTAGGAAATATAGTAAGCCTACATTTGTGTTGCTCATCCCTAAACTCCATCATAATCCCAAATTCCCCTTGAGAAGGGGTGTGAGCAGCATTTCAGAGTCACTGCAGTTCTTCTGTTGAAAGTATACTCACAGTTCTGGTTAGGGTTGAGTTCCATGATTTCAACCCAGTGAAGGGTCAACAACACAATTCCAGGTTGTGATAAAGTACATTCTGGCAGAGAGCACAAAGATGCTGATAATCTCGTATGCATGTTGCCTTTGTCCTTGGTGATAGAGGTCATGGGCTTTGCTGGAAGCTGCTGTTGAAGTACCCAGAGTGAGTGTAGCCACTGGAGGAGGGAATGAATGAATAATTCATGGAATCCAGTCAAGTGGACTACTTTCTCCTGCATGGCTGATGTGAAACTATGGATTTCTCAACCACAAGAGATGACAGGGGCAAAGTTACTAATGAAGGAAGTAGGAAACAGGGATGGCATGTGAGTGACAATATGGTATTGAGATAGAGTATCAGACATGATGGTGTTGAATGGCTTGCTGTTCTGTTACCTGCTATTGCCTATAAGGTCACAAGTTGTGGCAGTTGTCGTTTCTGCTGCTGCTGATAGTGCATGGTGCCTGGTGAATGTCCAGTTTTAAGCTTCCAATTCTCAATCTCATTCAGTACATTTGTAATACCAGTCAATGCATTGGAGGGTGTTCTTTTAATAGATTGTCTTAACACACAGTCCATTGGCATACTGCACCTGGAAGCTAAGCTTCTAAATTTGTCACTGCTTAACATGTATTCTGTCCCTCATGGTCTCACTCCATTTAACTGAACTTTGAGTTCGGTTAATGATTTTGTTAATGCTTTGAGGTTCAAGGAAATACCACTGGCAAACTTTCCATTGATCACACAGCCAGGGTGTTATATCCAGTGCATCATCAGTTATATGATATTCAAAGTGAAGAATCTCAGCTGGTGGTGACTGCAGATTCTGTTAGTGATGTCACTTTGTCAGCTCTCAACACTGTTCTAGGTCAGCATGAATGCTGATGAGTCATAACTCATACCAATCTGTCATTATCACCTAACATCATAGAGATGTACCAACCTCAAACGTAGCTTGCTTCCTCAACCCCATCCTTAAGGCAATGAAAACCAGTGAGTCATTAGCTATTTCATTTGAAGTAGAATTCGATCAGAGCTAAGTGGAAAAGAAAACTTGTTTTTACCCTGAAGCTGTAAAAGTTTTGTGTGTTTTAAAACACTTATAGATATTTTAAGCACTTGAAATTCCTGTTGAAACACAGGAAATAGAGCAGCTAGTATGCATCACAAATGGCTCCTTTAAGCAACCAATAGTGATTTGTTTTGGGAAAGTACATTGTGATAGCTACACAAAGTACACTGCAGATGTTGTGGTCAAATCAACACGTACAAACAAGCTGGAGGAACTCAGCAGGTTGAGCAGCATCCGTGGAAACGAGCAGTCAACATTTTGGGCCGAGATTTTTTGAGCTAATCTACAAAACATTGTGCATCATTATGTCAAGTCAAAAGAAAAATTCCAAAGCCTGTCAACAACTTACTAAAAATTAAAAACCAAAATTGTGAGGCTGAAAAAGTATAAATCTCCTTTGTAATTACTATGCCAACTTTCCTCAGATGCCATATACATATTATAGAAACATAGAAAATAGGTGCAGGAGTAGGCCCTTCGAGCCTGCACCGCCATTCAGTATGATCATGGCTGATCATCCAACTCATAACCCTGTACCTGCTTTCTCTCGATACCCACTGATCCCTTTAGCCACAAGGGCCATATCTAACTTCCTCTTAAATATAGCCAATGAACCGGCTATCTTACCAACTTACCAATTTATTGATGTAGAAAATTGGAGAATCACCTGTTTTCAATGAATTCATAAGAATAAATATCCCCCCTCTCTGTAAGGTCCAACAGTATGGTAGATTTTCAACTGACCAAGCCAAAATGAAGACAAAACGCATCAGGTGGATGCTCCAGTTTCTCTCTCATTCTAAGGGATTGCAGTTTGGGAAGTTAATTGAGAATAGCAGGTGTGTTAATGGACATGTGAAAAAGGAATAAGTGTAGTATGGCATTGTTCCAGTAGCTGGTATAGGCTTGATGGTCTGGGTATCCTTTCATATAAAAAAACATAAAGCAGCTTTTCAGTTCTGGTGAAGACCTCGTAGACTGAGCCAAGGCTGATAATGACCAAGAGATAGATCTGCCTGAGAAATGAAGGGTTGAATCATTTTGGATGTACACCAGACTCGTCCTTCCCCATGACCAGTCTCAATAATATGTATTTATCTCCTTATTGAACAGCTTCTGGAGCTCACTGAGAGTGACTGTTGTCACAGTAGCCTCTCTTACAAATGCCATTATTCTCCAGCAACTAAGTTGAGAGGGGCAGCCTGACCTAGGCAGTGTGGCTGTGGTTTCATATTTCTTCCACTTTTTCTCGATGGATTGCACTGAGCTCTGGAGTATGTACAGTGCCTTTGAGATAGTCCTGTACCCTTCCCCAGATTTATACTTCTCTATTATAATTTCCCTGAGTTGTTTTGAATCCTCCTTTGTCTTCATTTTGGTTTGGTCAGTTGAAAATCTACCATACTGTTGGACCATACAGAGAGCGGGGATATTTATTCTTCATTGAAAACAGGTGATTCTCCAATTTTCTCCATCAATAAATTGGTAAGTTGGTAAGATACTATGTATATGGCACCTGAGGAAAGTTGGCATAGTAATTACAAAGGAGATTTATACTTTTTCAGCCTCACAATTTTGGTTTTTAATTTTTAGTAAATTGTTGACAGGCTTTGGAATTTTTCTTTTGACTTGACATGATGATGCACAATGTTTTGTAGATTGGCTCAAAAAAATCGTACTTCAGTTTATTTTAAGTTTAGAAAATGAGACAGTAAAATGTGAAAATAGTTGTGGGGGCTGAATACTTTCTGAAGGCACTGTAAATGAGGATTTTGAACACCCTGTCTGTTCTGTTATTACTCTCTCAAAGCTTGACCTGAAAGAGAATGTTCCCAGTGGTAATCTCTATCAAAGAACAGTCTCTTATACATAAGCTTGCTTATCATATGACTGGTAAACACCAGCTGCTGAACGCCTTGCGTGTGGGCACACAACACTTTAATTTATTATTTCAAATTGTCAGGTTTATTATCCTGATTCTACATTCACAGTTCACCTGCCTTAGTTGGAGCCCCACAGTGCAGTCATTTTCTATACTTGACCTGGTTGCTATGTGAAATCCACCGAAACACACATAATTTTATTTTGGAATTTGCATGCAAAATATGGTGTATGTGAATACGTACACGATGCTGGAAGAACTCGGCAGGTCAGGCAGCATCTGTGAGAAAAGAGTAGCCAACGTTTCGGGCCGAGACCCTTCATCAGGAATGGGGGGGGGGGGGGTAAGAGAGGGCCGAAGCCCAGTAATAGAGATGGGGGAGGGGGAAGGGCTAGAGGCGCCAGGTGGAGAACCAATCAGAGGAAGGATAAAGGGGGGAGGGGATAAGCATGAAAGAACCTAGTCCACACGTCCCTCCCCACAGAACTCCCACCCTGCACTTATCCCTGTAAGCGCAAATGCTACACCTGTCCCCACACCCTCTCCCCTTACCACCATTCTGGGCCCCAGACAGTCCTTCCAAGTGAGGCAACACTTCACCTGCGAGTCTGCTGGAGTCGTCTATTGCATCCGGTGCTCCTCTACATCAACGAGACCCGACGCAGATTGGGGGACCGCTTCGTCGAGCACCTACGCTCCGTCCGCCACAACAGACGGGATCTCCCGGTTGCCACCCACTTCAACTCTGCCTCTCATTCCCATCTAGATATGTCCATACATGGCCTCCTCTACTGCCATGATGAGGCCAAACTCAGGTTGGAGGAGCAACACTTCATCTACCATCTGGGTAGCCTCCAGCCTGGTGGTATGAACATTGAATTCTCCAATTTCCGGTAATTCCCTCCCCATCCCCCCATCTTAGGTCCCTCTCTGCCCCTCTCCCCTTTCAACTTTCTGCTCCTTTATCTCTACAGTTCTTTCATGCTTATCCCCTCCCCCCTTTATCCTTCCTCTGATTGGTTCTCCACCTGGCGCCTCTAGCCCTTTCCCCCTCTCCTATCTCTATTACTGGGCTTCGGCCCTCTCTTTCTCCCCCCCCCCCCCCCCCATTCCTGATGAAGGGTCTCGGCCCAAAACGTTGGCTACTCTTTTCTCACAGATGCTGCCTGACCTGCTGAGTTCTTCCAGCGTCGTGTACATATTCTTTGATCTACAGCATCTGCAGTTGTATTTTTGTGTTTTGATATGGTGTATGTGTTTGTAGAATATTTATTTTTAATACATTTTTTGCAAGATTCCTTTATAATTTCTGAGAGAGAACTGCTAGACTGAACCACACCCCAGTCATAAATGGTGAGAGATTGCAAGCAGTAAAGGTCATATTAACACTGCCAGCTGCTCCACAGATAACTAATAATCTCTCAGAGCTGGATCATTAAGCCTATTGATTCCACAGAATACTGAATGAGTTGTGGTGATGTAACTGCTTAACTAGAGCACATGCAACAAATCAACCCCAAGAGTAAGTGGGAGAAAACGAGCGTGGGCAGTAACTTCAATTTAACAAGATGGTGTCTGAACTTTGTGTTTGGGTTTGAATGTAACTCAAATAAATTAAGCTATTAGTGAGTCTTTGTCACATAAATATCTGCTCAAGTGGTTAACTGGTTGGGTGCAAAAGCTTTAAAAACATTGATTTGTTTGAGCGTGAGGACGTTTTGGATGTGGGTATTGGAATGTTTGTGAGAGAGACATAAGTATCCGTTTAGGTTCTGTCTGACTTCAGCTTTGTTCTTGTGGTTTGAGTCAATTTAACTCCGGAATTCTGTTGTTCGCTTGCTCCCAGTATCGTTTGATCAGGCAGATTGAGGATGGTAGCCTTGTGGTGTGGGTTGTGTTATGCTGAAATATATTAGTGAGAGATGAGATTTCCCTGTGAGTCAATGTAACCAGAATAATCTGAGTTGAGCAGCGCGGTAACAAGTCTGCAGTGTGCTGAGTGTGCAACAACCATCAAGCACACATTTACACCAATTCCATTTTGCTCTCTCCACAATCACACTCATGTCCTCCGTCTACATGAGAGGAGAAATTTACAGTGGCCAATTTACCTACCAATCCTCATGTCTTTGGGAAGTGGGAACAAGCTACAATACCTGAGGGGTTCCCACCCAGTAACAGAGAGAATTGAGGTCAGGGTTGAACGTGGGTCAGTGGAGCTATGAGGCAGCAGCTCCACAAGCTGTCCCACTGTGTTGTGAAAGGCCGGTTAACAAATCACTACCTGGAATATTTATCCTTGTTGAGTATTCCTTCATTTTACTGAAAAAGGTGGGAAGTAAGATTTCACACAAGTTTTATGCTCTACTCAGGACAGAGTTGTTCATGTTGGTTCTTGTACTGCTACACACCGACTTTAGGCAGGGTTGTTTGTCAGGGTGCTGGTGTACTGGAGATAGGGTTGGAGCTGGTTTCAGGTTTGACGTGTTAGGATTATAATTAATATGATGCACCGTTCACAGTCCATGGTCCCAAAGTGCTTCAGAGCCAGTGAAGCATATTATGTTCTATTCTCTCTTGAAATGTAGGGAGGACAGCAATCTGGCATAGATACAGTGAACTAAATGACCTCTCTCACTATTGTACCTTTTCTACAGTGACAGCAGCATGGCAGCAGTCAATAATGGCTTTTGCAGTAAATGGAGAATTAAGGGTGGAAACATTAATTTTCTGGAGCAAATTAGAAATAACCATAGGAAATGGGAGGAATTTGCACTCCAAATCTGCCCTGCCATTGAGAATGATCATGGCTGATCCAGTCTCCGTATCATATTTGTTCTTTTGCCATATCCTTTAATGATCTTTGTGTCTAGAAACCTTTGTACTTTAACTACAGTATATTTAGTGACTGACCTTCTGCACCTCTGACAAAAAAGTCCACAGGTTTACCTACCGCCTGAAGAAATCTCTCTTCACGTCCGTCCTAGGTTTGTTACCCCCATATCCCAAGATTGTGACAATTCGTTCAAGGCACTTGCACTCAATAGAGACATCTGGAGGAAATCTGTTCAAGGGGAGCTGTGCCACAGGAGAGTAGTCTCTGCTGTGCTGCAGAAAACAAGAGGTGGCTGTGAAAGGAGAGACTGAACAGCTGAAAGACCTAACCACTGACCACAGCCACACTTACTCTTGCCCCCACTGAGAGAGAATATGTGGATCCTGATCAGCCTCTACAGTCACCGCGGCACCCACCAATAGACAGCCCCTCGTTCTTGACTCGAGAGATCGCACTACTGCTGCTACTACTACAAGACAACTAGACTGAGGAACCATCCAGACTTTCTGGCTCTGTCACAATTTTGCATATTTCATAAGGTCCCCTCTCATTCTTCTAACCTCTAGTATATACAGGCCTGGTCTTCCAATCTCTTACAGTAGTCCCTGGAATCAGTCTGATAACCTTGCCGCATTCTCTCTATGATAAGTAATCTTTATTAGCTAAGCAGATTAAAACTGTGCACAATAATCGAGATACGATCTCACCAAGACGCCTGTACTCAAAAATCCCTCAATTTTGAAGGCCTACATACCATCTACTTTCTTTAACTCCTTTCTGCATTTGCTTTCATTGACTGATGTCCAACGACACCTAGGTCACTTTTTCAACACTTAGCCTTTCAGTTTTTTATGCCCAGGCGGATAACTTCACATTTATCTATGTTATTCCTGCATGTGCCTTGTTTTTCCCCTCACTCACCTGTCTAGATTGCTATGTATACTTGAGCCAGTGGATGTGTTTTACCATTGGATCCTGATGCTTTTGTGATCCAAAGGTTCTTCTGAAGTTAAGAATGAGGCATAAAAGTTACTTATCATTTTAAAGTGATTCAAGAGCACAGACTAGAAAGGAAGAAGATGAAGGAAAGAGAAAGACAGAAAGTAGTGTGGTCTTCTCATACCAGTCTGATAACAGAAACTCCATTGATAACATTAACCAATCAGATAGCCCGATTCAAGTGACACCTGCCATTGAAACCAAGAAGCCTCCAGAAAAGTATAGAGGGAAGAGAAAGATAAACAGTTCTACAACCCATCTAACATTGTCCTCACATCTGGTAGATTCAAAACTGGCTTGGAGCTAGGAAGCAAAGGGTAATGCTTGAGCTCTGCTTGAAGGCCAATGACTAGTGATGTGCCACAGGGGTCAGTGTTGGGACCCTTGTTATTTATTACTTATATAAATGATACGAATGTGAATGCACGACGCTGCATCAGTAAGACTGCCAATGACACAAAATTAGGTTTTGTTGAGAGTGAAGAATTTTATCATAGGTTACAGAGGATTTTTGATCAGTTAAGGAAGTGGACTGAGGAGTGGCAAATCGAGTTCAAAGCAGCTACGTGTTGAGGTGATGCACTTTGAGAAGTGTAACCATCATAGGACTTGTATTATGAATGGTGGGCACGAGGGAGTGCAGCAGAACAGAGGCACTTGGGAGTACAAGTGCATAGTTCGTTGAATGAAGCGTCACAGGTAGCCATGCTGGGACATTACGCTGCTCTTGTATAAATCATTGGTTAGGCTGCAGTTGAAGTACTGTGTACAGTTTTGATCACCCTGTTATAGGAAAGGTACAATTAAACTGGTGTTGAAAAGATTTATAAAGATGTTGTTGGGGCTAGAGGGCCTGAGTTTTAAAGGGAGTTGGCCAGGCTTGGTCTGTATTCCTTGGAATGTAGGATAATAATGCATAACCTTATAGCAATATTTACATTTATGAATGTGGACAGTAACAGTCTTTTCCCCAGGGTAGGGGAGCCGTAACTAGGGGACACAGATTTAACATGAGAGTGGGAAGACTTAAAGGGACCTGACAGGCAACGTTTTACAGAATGTGGTAGGTATGTGACTGAACTGCGAACTGAAGTGGTTGAGACAGATACGTTAGCCTCATTTAAGCACTTGGATAGGGATATGCAGAGGAGGGGCTTTGAGGGATATGGGCGGAAGGCAGGAAATTGGAACTAGTTGGGTTGGCATGAACTGGTTGGTCTGAAGAGCCTGTATCTGTATTGCATTGTTCTGACTCTGACTCTAACAGCAAGGAATGCTTTACTCTAAAAGTAAAATCCTGTAGATGTTAGAAATATGAAATAAAACAGAATGCTGGGATATGTAAGTCAGGTAGCAACTTTGGAGAGAGGATTAGAGTTAACATTTCCTATCAGTGACCTTTCATGAGACTTGAGAAGCATTACAGATAACAGAAACCTGAAATTGCAAAGCAAGGGGAAGGGATGGAGAAAAGAAAAGAAAGCCTCTTGACGGTAGACGGCAGGAGAGTTTAAATTAATCTGGCACCAGCTAAAAGAGGATGGTAAGGACGAGTAAGTAACAAAAAACTTACCTGAGGCCCTTATAACTTGGAGAAAAATAAGTTGCAAGGCTGGTTTGGCTGATTAGCTAATATCACTTGATGTATACTATCATTTATTTTTATAAGTTTGAACCAGTGATACCATAGACACTGTCAATGATTTCACTCTGTTGCTTCCATTCCCTCAAGGTGTTCATTGGTTAGGTTGTTCTGCTGGCTTTTAGGTCTTGAATGCATGAAGGTTTAAAATTTGTTTGCCTAAGCAATGTTCATAAATATTTTATTATAGTTCTGCCTTGGAGAGATGTAAGAGCATTTAGTACTCTTACTCGATAGCTTCCAAATGCTTACATTTCTTTTCAGTATGTTTGCAAAAAAATGTGTAATTGCTTACAGGTAATATCTAAAGCAGATACCAAATAGAAAACATGTTTGTGTTACTGATGCTATGCTGCACAATAATTGTCCTGATCTCTACTTAATCTGTATATGTTTCCAGAACATCACTGGATTAAAATCTTATTTGATTATGCCCAATTTAGTTTTCCAGTTTTATATGATTATCAATCATATGAGCATAACTTGACTCTCTCTGGTTGCAGGCAGATACGTTGAAAGAACGCTATCAGAAAATTGGCGACACAAAGCGAAACACTCCCATTGAAGTTCTCTGTGAGAACTTTCCAGGTATGTTTTAGTTGTGACTCAGTAAATACCTATTTAACTTGTAGACATGTAGCTGCACAGCCATGGTTTACCACAAATTGCCGTGCTTTCAGTTTGATAGCACTTGTAAAAAGCTCAGTATAATTTGATGCGTTTCTTTTATCTTTCTCCCCTCTTTAATAAATCTTTTCTGTTCAGTCCTCAATACTGCACTTCTCTAATTGCTATTATGACTGACAAAGTACTTTGGCATTGGGCATTGGGTGGCAGGGTGGAGATGCATCTCTACCCAAAGGAGGTGTAAGGCAGTCCTTCCCTCTACCAGCCTGCAGGTCACCCTTGGGCAATGTGTATCACCTGCAGGTCACCCTTGGGCAATGTGCCCCCACTCCCCAACCCTGATCAGGGTCACGCAAAGCCATAAGAGCAGGTGGTAGATGGTCATTTGAGTGGCTGGTGCATATCACAAGTCCTGGTTATGCGACCACTGACACCAGGCAGACAATCTCTGAAGAGTATTGATAATGGCTGGGGTCACCCATCTTGTAAGGACATGAGTCAGAAGAAGGAAATGCCAAGCTGCTTCTATTGAAAAAAATTTGCCAAGAACAATCATGGTCACAGATAGAGAAAAGAATAAGAACAACAGCGCGAAGGGGGTCTTGCTTCTCAGATTAAAGACAGATGGAAGACCACTATCACCTACGATGATAGTGATTATATGACACTCCTCACAATGATGATGAGTGCTGGTCTGTTACTACTTTTCATAAAACCATACACAGAAAACATAGAAAACAGGGCAGGAGTAGGCTATTTGTCCCTTCTATTAAACACATGGCTGATCATCCAGTTCCCACCTTTCCCCACTGCCCTTGATTGTCTTAGCATTAAGAAATTTTTTCTTTCCTTCTTGAATATAATTATTGACTTGGTCAAAAATTCCACAGTTCACCTCCCTCTGAGTGAAGAAATTTCTCCTAATATTGGTTATAAATGGTGTAATGTATACCGCGAGGTTGTGACCCCCTGGTTCTAGACCCCAGCCATCTAGAACTGTCTTCCCTGTACCCAATGTGTCTAGACGTGTGTGTAGTTCTTAGGTTTCTATGATAACTACTCTCATTCATTAACACAGAGTGAATATTGGCCTTACCAACCTCTCATATTAGTCCTACCGTCTCAGGAATCAGTCTAGCAAACCTTTGTTGTATTACCTACACTACAAACACGTCCTCACATAGGGAGAGCAAAATCTCACACAAAACTTCAGACGGAGCCCCGCCAGGTACTTGTATGTCTCAGCAAAAATATCCTTGCTCCTGCACTCAAATACTTCTTTGGTGAAGACAGTTCTCATCTCACCTTTTCTCAGTCTTTACATCATCCTGTTTTAGAGTTAAAATGATAACTTTGCATTTAACCACATTAACGTTCATCTGCCAAACATTTACCCACTCTCCCTACTTTCATAAGTCATATTGGAGGCTCCTTGCATTATTCTTACAGCTAATGTTTGGCCCCAGCTTTGTGCTGTTTGTAAATAGCTGGTGTGAAGCAATGGTGTCACTTAAGATGTATATCCAGACCCTATCTCAGCTTGACTGAGTTCCATACCTTGACTCTGCTGAGACCAGCACCAGAACAGGTCAGATGCTGGGTAAAAAGGAACATGACTGGGACCATTGAAGTACTGATGATGAAGCACTTTAAAAAAAAGAGTTGGCACCTTTTCTGGTTTAAAGTTTAAGCTTACTGCTCATTGTCTACTAAAATCTCAGCTCAGATTAGTGTCTAAAGAGAGTGGTACACTGTTCTACCACAACCATTGGCCACATCACTATGTCCTATTTAGATTTGCTGGTTATGTTAATCCTTTTAGAAGACAATTGTAGACCTGATGCTCAGAGTTATAAAGATCTGTCTGCAGGAAGGAACATTTTGATAACCTGCTGGTAGATTTGCAGAATTCCCTTTTGTGTGATTTGCAAGTACTGGGTTATGTAGATACAATGGAGAACAATATTTCAGATAAGCATTGTTGTTTTGCATTATTAATAGCACCTCTGATTTGAAGCTTGGCAAACTGATAATTCATTTGTTAAGTTGCCTTGCAAGAATTCCTATATGGCTCTATTCAGTAGCTGTAGACAGTAAATCTATTCAGTAACTGTAGACAGAGCTGTGCTCTTGGGTCCGGTACCATGCAGTATTTCTGCCAGTTGGATTTCAGCCCATTTCTTAAGGAAAAGAACACTGTTCCTACTAGGTCCTTTAGGTCATTATATAGTTGACTGTATGTAATGAGGAAGCTATTTAACCATCCAGGTGTTGTCTTGAGACAGTGCCTAATGAATGAGGGTTATTCTGTTCATAGCAGTAGATTTCTCCCACAATAATTTGAGCACGTTTTCTCATACAAACCTATTTACTTTCCCCACCTTTGCCAAACTACCAGCCCTGCAGTGCCATGGTTAAAAATTGGAGATATTTGCTTGCAAACTTAGAACAGCATTTTGTCTAGTGTTAAATAGATACCTTAAAACCTTCTTGATTTAATTTGACATTCAACAGCTTCAAATAGACCCTGTTGCACTTTTGGACTGCGGGCAATAACAGGAATGAACTTGTACACCTCCTTTCGGCTCTTTCATTGTTTCGACTGTGTCCCAAATCACTACCTTTTTTTTGCCTTTCATCAATGAATCACTTCTGATCTCTATAAACATGGGCCTTGTATTTCACATCATACTGTGACATTTTGCTGGTCTTGTCTAGGTAATGATTCTTGCTTGGGGTGTGAGAGGTCCTGGGTTCAAATCCCGGACGAGCCCCCAATGTTACACACCAGCAGCAATAGACCACAACTGGAGTCAAGTTTTAATGTTAAACAACTATTTTTATTAGTATCTACCCAAAATACAGAAGATTAAACAAGCTACTCTCCTGAACAGAAGTTAACAGTGTTAAGCGTTTGTGGCTCCCAAACCGTCAGGCTTAGGGGCAGTTCTTAAAGTCTTAAGATGGCAAGCTGAAAAGTTCCGGTAATCCACGGAATAGGTGAGAGGAGAAACTTGTAAATCCACATTAAAATGTAACGAGAAAGCTTTCTCGGAGAATTCCAAAGGTTCCACGCTAGGAAAACAAGGTAACAGTCACAGAAGATCTCAGCTGACGAGTAGTGTTCTAAAATCCACATAGAGGTAACACAAGGTGATAGTCACGTGTCCAATATGCACAGTGTGCCGCTAATTAACCCAATCCTTTGGGCATGGGGAAGTATCAAACTTCACCCATTACTGTAGCGAGCTCCTGCATGCAGTCCTGAGTCTTGTGTCTGTCTCCCTCACCCTCCCCCTCCGCAGTCTATCCGCATTCTGTTATACTGACGTCATACTCGCGCCTCGTCCATGCATTTAAAGTGACGCCCACAGTAAAGGAAACCCGTGGTCACGTAACAATAGGCTTCCTTCCGTCCTTCACTTATCAAGCATTAAATTTGAAATTCTAGTTGTCATGAATGGTCATCGACATGAAAACTTGCCACACCCTCTCCATGGGACTGCTGTTTTCTGATCTGATGTTTAAGTGCCTTGTCTGTTTTCTTTGCAGAGGAGATGGCAACTTACCTCCGCTATGTGAGGAGGTTAGACTTCTTTGAGAAACCAGACTACCAGTATTTACGTACACTATTCACGGATCTTTTTGAAAGCAAGGGCTATGCATTTGATTACGCATACGACTGGGTTGGCAGGCAAATAGTAAGTATCACAAACCATGTCATGGTCTTGTAAATAGAGCATCAAACACCATTTCTGATAAAATATCATGGAAATAAAGATTCATTAAGCCCTCAGGAACAAAATGTACAATTTTTAAATGGTATATTGGCAAAGTAACAATTTTTGCATTGAAATGAAAATTCGCTCTCATGATGATGACTCTTCAGAAATGCTTTACTTGTGAAATTAATATTAAAGTCAGGAAAGATTAATGTCAGATTAATGTGTGCCACCATTTTCATAGATAGTTCTGAGATAATCAGTTTCTCAGTGATGCCAATGGGACAGTAAATATGGGTAGAACACATAGTGAACTCCGCTGTCCCATCTCTGAATAGCTGAAAGAAGGTGTGAAAGTAATTGGCTTGTGACTGCAGTAAAAAGGCGTAACTCTAAATTACATTTCAGAACAAGAAATGTATCCGCAGATACCCAAAAATAGGTTAACTTGACAAAATTATAATTCAGCATTATAAATAGTTGAAAACCAATTCAGTAATTGAATAATTTAAATTATGACAGACACAATTTTTTTTAACTGCAGATGCTGGAAATCTGAAATAAAAATAAAATGCTAGAAACACTCAGCAGGTCAGACAGCATCTGTGGAAAGAGAAACAGTCAGTGTATTGGGTCTGCATCCCTTTTGTTAGAAAAGACAAATAAAGTTGCAAGTTAGTTTTCAAAAGGGTCACCATGCCACCACCTTTCCATCTCGAGTTTCTATCGCATTTGTCAATTAATCACTTCTGATCTCCAGCTGATACTGGTGTTTTATTTTGTTCCATGCCCCTCTTCTCCACTTTGTCTGAATCAACCTGATAGAAAAACAAAAAGGAAGGAAAGTACTGGAAAAATAAAGTAGGACAGGCAGCAGCTGTGGAAAGAGGAACAAAACTGAAGTTGAAGGTATTTTCATGTGCACAAGTACGTATGTGCACAAGAGCAATAAGGAACTTGTAGCAGCAACATGATCACAGACCATTATATAAGCAGTGTTCACAAGGAAGACATACTGTAAACATAAAATAAACATAATGTTTACGAGAAAGAACAATCAGAACAAAAAATATCAAAGTCCGGTTTAGTGGAATATGATCAGAATTGTCATGGTATCTAGAGTTGTGCTGGGTTGGTTCAAGAATCGACTGGTGGTAGCGAAGTAGTTGCTCTTGAACCCGGTGGGTGTGGGACTTCAGGCCTCAATACCCTTTGTTCGATGATAGCTGCGAGAGGAGAACGCAGCTGAATGAGGAGCCATTCATCAAACCTGAGAGAGGAGGAGAAACACATTTGTCTACGTAGCAGTGAAGTGTAGATGAAACAAATCTCTGCCAGGGTCATGTGCCAAGTGGGATCAGATAACCTGTAACAGCTGTGTTGTTGGTGTACAGTGTGGCGTGTCCAGCGGATCGACTATATACAAAGAGGAAGGAGGATAAAGGATGCCTGGCAAAAATGGTTCTCAAATGAACAGGAAGAAAGAGCATGTTATCTAAAGTTGGATAGTTCAGTATTGAGTCTGGAAGGCTGTAGTCTGCCCAACTGGAAGCTGAAATAGTGTTCCTCGAGTTTGCAATGGTTGCAGCGGAAAGGCCACAGACAACAGAGGTCAGAATAGGAGTTAAATGGTGAATGCAAGTGACAGGCATGCAAAACCATAGCATCACCATTGCAGACTGAGCATAGGTGCTCCAAAAATATGTTCACCCAATCTATGTACAGTTTCTTCATTGTAGACAAGGCCACATTGCAAATAGTAAATGCAGAATTTTATTAAGTTTAGGTGTATCACAGCTTCACCTTGAGAGATTGTTTGGGTCACTGGATGGTGAGAAAGAAAGCAGTCAAAGGACAAATGTTGCATTGCCTACGGTAGTGAGTGACAGAAAGGTGGAGGAGCGGACAAGAGGGTCGTGAAGAGAATGATCCCTATCAAATGCTGAAAGGGGAGTGGAGAGGAATATGTGTCTGGTGGTGGATTTGGAAGGGCTTGTTTCCTTGCTTGTATGACTTGACTTTATATGAAAAACATTTGAATGTGTATTGGAAATACTGTGACCTTCAGAGCTGCAGAACTAATGGTAGAAGAGAGGATTAGGCTGGGTGGCTCCATTTCATCTGATGCAGACGCGGGCAGTCTGCTGTGCTGGTAATAGTCTAAACTTTTATATACAGAAACGATCACTGCAATTATTCTATTGACTAAAGTTTGCTATCTTGAAAAACAGTGGAATTAATTTATGTTCATAAAATGAAACAAAGTTAAAATGTATCCGATTTGTGAAATAATAAGATACTCAAACAAAACAATTGAAGTAGATTAAAAGTATGCAAAAAGGTAATTTATTTTGATGGAAACGAAATATTAATAAGGGGAATAGGGATGGGGAAGCAAAAGATTCCGGAGAACAGGATTATATTGAAGTGCCAGGCAGGGAAGTCAAAGTTGGGGCAAGAAGCTGCATGAAATTAGGACGTTAGATCAGTGACAATTTCAGAGAAGTTTTCCTGACTTGCATGGGCACTCCTGAAGATAGAAACGTAGTAGGTATGGGATGGCATGAGAGAGGAGGAGATATTTCGGCAAGCTCTCTTTTGGATAGCAGAAGTTGGTGTCCAGAGGAATGATAACCTGACAATAGCAGTGAACATTGACTCAGTCAGAGCTGGTACTGATGGTGAAAGCTGGGTTTATCTCTACGTGGAAGTCGATGATGGAAAGGAAGGCAGTAGGGTAGATCATGTGGGGTTTGACTTGTTGAGGGGAAAAAAGTGAAAAGGACATCAATCGGCTTTCATTTGGAGTCGGAATCCTTCCAACATAGTTATATCAATGTATGTATGATGTCTGATTGACTGCTGCAACTGTATGACTGTGTAGAATGAATGACAAGAATTGTGGAACTGAAAGGAAATTGATGAGACCTGGACAATTTGAGTCATAAAGAAAATTGCAGGGATTTTAAATGTCTGTGGAGCTTAAATTATATTTTTTTTGATGGTGCGTCATTTGAGGGCATGTGAGAGTAGATAGCATTTGTGGTTCTGGAGCTATGCACTAGCAAATTTATACAGCAGATTTTCCTCCCTAAAGGATGTTCTGGTGAATATCACCATTACTAATGCTAGCTTAAGTCCAGATTCATTTAGGTGACTAAGTTAAAATTTCCCAGCTGCCCTGCTTGGTTTTTGAGCTTGGAATTACTAACCCAGTAACATATCCATTCTGCTGTTCATAATCCTTAGTGTCAGATGTACAATCAGGCTTTATAAAATGGCTGGATGACATGCTAGAATAAGCAAGTGCCATTTTATCATGCAGAAATTGCAGAGTGTTGGGCAGAGTGGGGAGAGTGCAGACTGAGTGGGCTAATACTGTGTTAGATGGATTACTGTTCCTTATACCTCTATCAAAGGATGTGCTTATGTGCACACTCCTGCCACACATGCATGCTTTAAGGTAGGCTTAAACAAAACCTCTATAAAGCCACTTTATTTGGGACTGTCCATTAAGCCTCCAGCCATTCTACAGCATTAATATTAGGTGCTAGAGCTTTTCAGTAAAGTTTGTATCAATCTCAAACACAACAACATAAACGACTTGTACATAATTTAATTAAATTTTGAATAGGTTTAGAATTAGCAGCTTAAGACTGCAAATTAAGGCTGGGTTGGAGGCAGCACATGTTTTTAATAATTGAAAGCTGACTGGGACCGGATGTTTATAATTGGCACAGTTGGTGCCTTTGATATTAATCTATTGCTAACATCAAAAAGAAGCAATTCAGAATATTCAACATACTTACTGCTTCAGAAGGAATGAAGAGAAGGTAGTTATTTTGCCGATGCTGAGATTTTAAAGCACAAGTTCATTTTGGAAATGCAGAGTTGTTCAAGTGGCAATGCTTTGAAGCATTTGATTATTTCATACTCTGTAGCCTCGATTGGATCAACAAACGTATTTGCATGCATGAGATGGAGAATGAACGCTTGTTCACTTGTTGCGAGATGTGGGAGATATGGCTTAAGTCTCCGTAATTAATGCAGCAGGTTCCTAACTTAACTGAGAGGCATTTAGTGCAAGTTAGAGCTCTTCCAATGAAGGGGGATGGTGGGGGAATATTACAGTTTGTAGCAATTCACTTAAGTGCTGTGTTAATGTTGGATCATGTAGAACTTACAGTATGGAAATGGGCATTTGTTCCAACAAGACTAAGTGATAGCAATCACAAGCTGGAAGTAGTTTTTTTCTTGGAATTTTTAATCGTACAATTTTTTTTGTAATCCTGCCTTTTTCTAAAACACACACATTTAATTTGGGGATCTCCTCCCAGGCCACCATCCTTCTGCCAGGACTTGCCCATGTTTCTCCAGGGAAACCTTTTTATCCAGTCCTGGCACAGGCCTAAGCAGGCAGCAGCATCTTCCGCTCTAGGTGGCGCTGGTGAGCTCTCTGTGGAGTTCAACAAGGCAGCAGGAACTTGTAGAGACTTCCCTGCTTGTGAGCTGTCAGATCCATCTCCAGAACTTGGCCACCTGGCGTATTGACCTTTATATTTGACTTAACTTGATAATCTTTATATTGGTATTGATTTTTTTTTATAGTCTTGGTTTATTGTTGTCACATCCTGTACCAAGATACAGTGAAAAGCTTTTGATTGCATGCAATCTAGACAGATCATTTCAAACATAATATTGAAGTTGTAAAAAGAAAATAATATAGTGCCATAGTTACAGAGACAGTGCACTACAGTGTGATGGTAATTAGATTCACTGTCTGCAAAGCCGCAAATTCAAAAGGAGATGTTTTTGTCCTTTCAGAATTGGATTTATTATCACCGGCATGTGTCATGAAATTTGTTAACTTAGCAGCAGTTCAATGCAATACATAATATAGAAGAAGAAAAAAAGAATGTAGTAATAATAAATCTATCAATTACAGTATACGTATATTGAATAGATTAAAATTGTGCAAAAAACAAAAATAATATGTTTAGAAAGTGAGGTAGTGTTCATGGCTTCAATGTCCATTTCGGAATCGGATGGCGGGGGAAGAAGCTGTTCCTGAATCGCTGAGTGTGTGTCTTCAGGCTTCTGTACCTCCTCCCTGTTGGTAACATTGAGAAAAGGGCACACCCTGGGTACTGGAGGTCCTTAATGATGGACACTGCCTTTCTGAGACACCTCTCCTTGAAGATGTCCTGGGTACTTTGTTGGCTAGTACCCAAGATGGAGCCGACTAAATTTACAACCCTCTGCAGCTTCTTTCAGTCCTGTGCAGTAGCCCCACCCCATACCAGACAGTGATGCAGCCTGTCAGAATGCTCTCCACAGTACATCTATAGAAGTTTTTGAGTGTATTTGTTGACATGCCAAATCTCTTCAAACTCCTAATGAAGTATAGTCACTGTCTTGCCTTCTTTATAACTCCATCTATATGTTGGGACCAGGTTAGATTTATAAACTACAAAGGATTTCCAAACACAGGTACAATTCTTACAAACTAGATAGATAGATAGATAGATATTTTATTCACCCCCATGGGGAAATTCAACTTTTTTCCAATGTCCCATACACTTGTTGTAGCAAAACTAATTACATACAATACTTAACTCAGTAAAAAAAAAATATGATATGCATCTAAATCACCATCTCAAAAAGCATTAATAATAGCTTTAAAAAGTTCTTGTCCTGGCGGTAGAATTGTAAAGCCTAATGGCATTGGGGAGTATTGACCTCTTCATCCTGTCTGAGGAGCATTGCATCGATAGTAACCTGTCGCTGAAACTGCTTCTCTGTCTCTGGATGGTGCTATGTAGAGGATGTTCAGAGTTATCCATAATTGACCGTAGCCTACTCAGCGCCCTTCGCTCAGCTACCGATGTTAAACTCTCCAGTACTTTGCCCACGACAGAGCCCGCCTTCCTTACCAGCTTATTAAGACGTGAGGCGTCCCTCTTCTTAATGCTTCCTCCCCAACACGCCACCACAAAGAAGAGGGCGCTCTCCACAACTGACCTATAGAACATCTTCAGCATCTCACTACAGACATTGAATGACGCCAACCTTCTTAGGAAGTACATTCGACTCTGTGCCTTCCTGCACAAGGCATCTGTGTTGGCAGTCCAGTCTAGCTTCTCGTCTAACTGTACTCCCAGATACTTGTAGGTCTTAACCTGCTCCACACATTCTCCATTAATGATCACTGGCTCCATATGAGGCCTAGATCTCCTAAAGTCCACCACCATCTCCTTGGTCTTGGTGATATTGAGACGCAGGTAGTTTGAGTTGCACCATATCACAAAGTCCTGTATCAGTTTCCTATACTCCTCCTCCTGTCCATTCCTGACACACCCCACTATAGCCGTGTCATCAGCGAACTTCTGCACATGGCAGGACTCTGAGTTATATTGGAAGTCTGATGTGTACAGGGTGAACAGGACCGGAGAGAGTACGGTTCCCTGCGGCGCCCCTGTGCTGCTGACCACCGTGTCAGACCTACAGTCTCCCAACCGCACATACTGAGGTCTATCTGAACATACTAAGCGGTACAGATGAAAGGGTCATCCGTCATAGAAACCGAAGGTTGAGGAATAAATTCTAGTTCTTCTGTCACCCTATCTTTCTGTTATTCTCTTTATCATTCCTAACAATCTTCAATAGTTGTTAATATTTAATTCAATAGTTCCATTTAATATCAGAGAATGTATACAATATACAGCCTGAAATTCTCACTCTCCGCGGACATCCTCGAAACAGAAGAAACCCCCAAAGAATGAAAGACAGAAAAAACTTAAGAACCCCAAGCCTCCTGCCCCCTCCCATGCACAAGCAGCAGCATCAACCCTCCCCTCCCCCACATACTAGCATAAAGCTTCAGCATACCCACCATGCAAGCAACTGCAAAGCCCCAAGAGAGGCCGTGATCTACGGTACATCAAAAACTAACTGTTCATTCCAACAATTCAACATTCCCTCAAGCTCTGTCTCACTAACAAGGGAGAGACATATGACTCCTTCCACGGTAACGGGAGACAATAGTCACAATTTCGATGTTACAGTCAGTCTGCAGCGTTGCTTTTCATTTTGAGCTCCCTGAATTGAGAATCGGCAGTAAACTCTCCTTCACCATCAAGAGAGGAAAAGATTTATACTGTTTTGCTACAAGTTAACATTATCTACATGTGTTGTTCTTCAGATAACTTTACTGGGACAAAATAATTCACATAGATGGTCTAAAACAGGGGTTCCCATTCTTTTTTATGCCATGGACCCTTACCATTAACCAAAGGGTCCATGGACCCCAGGTTAGGAACCCCTGGTCTAAAAGCTTCTGAGGACAAAGATCTCAGACACCCAAAATTAATGCTTTGATGGTTAATTCTCTGAGTATACAAGTATCCCACCTATTGATTGATCAACTATACCTGTGACAATGTTGTGCTAAGTGAAAAATCAGTCTGGTCTGAATGCCTCCTTGAACTTGGTCACAATGGTGCAACGAGCTTAGCCAGAGTTGTCTGGTTTGATGTAGGCCAAATAGCATAACTTCATTGTTTACAATGCGATGCTAAGCAGGAATATTGGTGAGAAGTTTGTTTGTCAAAAAAAGAACTCTGGACCTTTGGGAAGGTCATGCCACTGTGCTGGAAAGCTGAGGTCTCTCAGTAATGGTAAGCCTCTCAGGTCCTGGAAAATAAACGTCCATCACACAGGTAGACAAGTGTAAGGATCACGACGAGGTAGATTGGGAACTCGAGTTCATCTTTTACCACAAGAGTAGTCCATTCACGAGTCTGATAACAATGGGGCAGAAGTTGTCCTTAAAGTATTTATAAGTGCTTCCTTAACATTTTATTTAAATTTGCAATGGCGCTCTGTTGTGGGCCGAATCAAAGGTTGTGATGAATCTATATGTAGGAGGGAGGTTGAGAATCTGGCTGAGTGATGCCACAACAACAGCCTCTTACTCAACGTCAGCAAGACCGAGGGGCTGATCATTGACTCCAGGTGGAGGAAACCAAGGGTCCGTAAGCCAGTCCTCATCAGGAGATTGGAGGTGGAGAGAGTCAGCAACTTTAAATTCCTCAGTGTTATCATTTGAGAGTGTCTGTCTGTCCTGAATCCAGCATGTAAGTACCATTACGAAGAAGGAACGGCAATGCCTCTACTTCGCTAGAAGTTTGCCAAGATTCAATCAGCATGTCATCTAGAACTTTGTCAGACTTCTATAGATGTGTGGTGAAGAGTATACTGACTAGTTACATCATGGAAGCACCAATTCCTTTGAATGGAAAAACCTACAAAAAACTAGTGGACGTGGCCAGTCCATTACAGGTAAAGGAGCACATTTACAAGGCAGTTGTAAGAAAGCAGCATCCATTATCAAGAACCCCTACCATCCAGACCATGCTCTCTTCTCACTGCTGCGATCAGGCAGAAGATACAGGAGCCTCAAGTCCCACACCACCAGGTTCAGTTATTCCACCTCAACCAACAACCAGAAGGGATAACTTAATCACCCCAATACTAAACTAATTCCACAATCTGTGGACTCTTTTAAGGACTCTACAACTCGTGTTCTCAATATACCTTGATAATAAATCTATTTTGAACTTTGATTATAATTTCCTTGAAAGTAATTTTAATTTTTTAAATGGCCTCTGCTCAGGCTATCAGTTTCATTCCAACTTTAACAAGCGGCAGAACATTAACAGTTGTTAAAGCATCTCTGAGCGCAGCGAGTCTCCCGTAGCAGACTACTCTGGGCAACGCTGAACGAAGCAGTATTGTCCAGGCATGGTGGATGGCAAACTTGTCAACAGAAGATCCATCCCATTATGTTGCAGAGCTGTGAGCGTATTATTCCTTGGTTGCACTTGGGTCACTTGGCTGTTTTGGATGCCTGAAACAGGCAGTAAAACACTTGAAATAAAAATAGAATAGAATATAGAACAGTGCAGCTCATGAACAGGCACTGATGTGCCAAACCGATTAAGTTAGTAATCAAATAAGAGTAATAGAAGCACTGAGCAAGTCAGCCAACATCAGTAGGTAGTGTGAGTGGGGTGGGGGTGGTGGAAATCAGACTCAACGCCTCCGAACAAGTTGATTCTGTCTGATCTGAGCATTTCCAGTATTTCCAATTTTTGATTTCAATTTCTAGTCTACACTCCAGCAAAAAAAAAAGTTGAATTGATTATTGCAGTTCATAAGAACAGCAGCATGGTGCTTAAAAGTTGGCCTTTGAAAGCAGTCTCCAGTCAGAAATTTTGTGATGTTTCAGTCCCAGATTTATCATCTTCATTTACAGTTCTGGTTATAAAATGGTGCAGGGTGATGCCACGTACAGAATAAGATTTCATCTCATAAATTTCAAAGCTTTCATTGAACTTCTGTCATGTCGCCACCAGTTTTAAATGCTGGCTGGTCTGTCTCCTATGATGAAGAACTGGAGATTGTAAAAGATGCCTGTACTGCCACCTGCTTTGTTTCTCAGTATGTTACAGGGTTTATGGATGTATTTTTCCTTAATATCAATACGGCCAAAAATTCTCACCTCTGTGGCTTTCGAATGCATAGATTTTATGGTTTGTTCAGAAAAGTGAGTTCCAGTCTCCTTTTGGATTAAGAATTTCTTAAAATAGTTTGACAAAAATTATCAAAGTTCTCTGAAATAAAGTAAATGGAGTATAATCCCCAGATGTATTTGAATTAATTGAGCTCTAACTATCATATAAAATAGATTTTAGTTGGCCTCCTAGGATAGAGCAGGAAGCTGTGTGCATATGGATACTGGTGAATGTTCAGGCTTATGATTATAATCTTTGATTTTTCCCTTTGAGACAGTTAAGTTTTGCTGTAAATTCATTTGTGAAAAAAGCAGGAATGGTGCAGAGAACACAAGATCGGAAGAGAGGAGAGACAAAATTATTTAGTGGAGCAGCTGGTAGTATCACTGGGTTTACTCCTGCATCGATAAGCCGCACATTTTGGGCTGCTGTAAGTTGCCCCAAATGAGAGAGCTGGGAGAAGTTGGCAGGTGTGAGAGAGAGAGAGAGTGGGCTGGAGGGAACTAAGAGACTAGGATTACTCTGAGAGCTGGCGTAGATTCAAATATGAAAATTGAGAGCAAGTGAGAAAGAGAGTGGTGGCATGCAGTGAGTAACAAATGGAGCATCTGGAGAAGATGCAAAGAGGAGAAAAATATTTTGAAGAAATTTTGTTCACAATTACGGTCACGCCTGCCTCTGGAACACAAATGAAAGCTCTTAAGATTTCCTCTGCTAGCTTTTGGTCTATCCTTCAGAAATGACCCTTAAGAGCCCAGTCATTTTCAGCATGTAAGTAAGTGATAACTCAAAGGAGGTTTTTGTGCACTGTGCACACGAGCGGTAGGAATCATGGTTGTGTGTGTGTTCGATCCACAGCCCACTCCGGTCGGGTCCAGTCACACAGAGCATGGAGTGAGCAGAGAAAGCCACGCACACCGAGAGAAAGCTACACTTCAGCAGCCACTTCGAAACCAGGTCAGTACGAGGCTTGCACGTGTTTTTCACCTTTGTGTTTTAATCTTTTGTTCAGAGGATCAGTACTACTTTGGCTACTGCCTGTCAGGGAGCAGTGGCTAATGAGTACATGGATTTACTTTGTATACTGATTAAATGAAGTAGCTGTTTGAAGATGTCATCTATATTCCTAATGTCAAGACTATCTATGAAATGGAGGAGGGCTGTGTTTTGATTAAGAATTCCCCATGTAAGTGATTAAAATATGAACTACTGCAATCCTTTGGAACATATCCTCCTTTGTCTTTTGATTTTCCTACAGCCTGCTCCCAGCTTTCCTTAGTGATGACAAGGGCAGGAAAATGGGTTGAGTGAGTTAGTCTAGTTTCAGGCCTTTGGCATCAGGGTGGTGTTATCCCAAGGAGATCGGGCATGGTTTCAATATGTAGCTGGCAGCAGTTGTTCCCCCTACTATGTGCATTCAGATCATGTACACTGATTCACCCATTTCCTTATCAAGCCATTTCTTAACATTGTGAGTGGAGTGCTTCTCCAGAGAATTGGAGTGGCTGATCTCTTCACCATTCTAGTGCAGGTGAAATCCACAAAAGCAAACCTAGGTTTTGTTAATGATTTGGAATGGAACAGCAGTGGCTATTCGATCAGTGCAAAAATTCACAAGTATATGTACAAACAGATTAAGTTGCTGTGGTGTATTATTAGGTATGTTGGTGATCACAGGTATCTGGAATGCATTGCAATTGGCTCTAAGTTTGAATCATCTGCCATACACCTTCAGGCTGATTTTTATTTCATTGTACATCTCCTTTGGCATCATCCAGGCAGTCTTTTTGTCATCCGCTTTGCCGACTAGACTTGTGGAGCATCTGTTCTGCTGGCAGGTCTGATGCTTTCCCAGCATTACTGATGCTACCTGTACACTCTTTGATGGAAATGGTGTGACATTTTGTCAGCCTTGGATTTGGGAATGGGTTCAATTCCCCATGGGCTTCACTAGCGCCACCGCCATCCTTTCAGCTTCCCTTTCTATTTTTGGGGATTGACTATCTAGAAGAATGTCATCCCTGTATTCACTTAATATTTTGCTGAAAGCAGATTCCTTTTGGTTCCCTTTCGAAGATACAATGGCGATCCTGTGTTATGGCATACCTAAGGAGTACACCAGTCATGCTTTGCTAACCAGTTTACTAATCACTAATGACTAACTTTTTTGTTTCATTGCTTTGCTTGGGCCTGCTGCGCTGCATGGATCCCATTTGTCACCCTCCCCCTCTGTTATAACCAATGAGTAGACAGGAGCCGCTGACCGCAGAGGAGCATGGGAAATTCAGCCTAATCGGCAGCAAAATCCTTCCTACCTGACCTCACAGCTGGCGTCCGACAGACACGGGGGCTCTGTCCAGGTATAAAATATTCTCGCGTGGAGATTTGCCGTTCAGGGTAAATCTAATATTTGGTGTTTTGTGCTCCCGATGCAATAATATAGGATCGTCCTAAGCTTATGCTGCATGTTTGTGGTGAGGAGCATGAGGGGCAGACCTTCCAAAGGTTGTAATTCCAGGACAGCCAAGCTCTACACAGTCTTGCTCTCTCCGCCTACTGCGTGAACAGAGCAATGCATCATTTCTGAGGTGCTCTACTTTGAAAAGTTGTTTTATTATTGTCACATGTCAAGGTAGAATGAGAAACTTTGTCTTGAATGCTCTCCATACAGATTATTTCATCCCATCAGTGCATTACAAGGGAAAACAATAAGAGAATGTGGAATAAGTTGTTAGTTACAGAGAAAGTGTCATGTAGGCGAACAGCAAGGTGCAAGGCCACGATGAGGTAGATTGTGAGGTCAAGAGTCCATTTTACTATACTAGGGGACTGTTCAGAGCTCTTATGACAGCAGGATAGAAAATGTCCTTGAGCCTGGCTTTTGAAGTGTAGACGTTATTGTAATGTAGAAAATACAGCAGTCGAATTTCACATATGGCAATCAGCAAGTTTATTGTTATTGGTTTATTATTGTCACACTTGCTGAGACGGTGAAAAGCTTGTCTTTCATGCTCTTCATACAGATCAAATCATTACACGGTGTGTTGTAGAACAACAGAATGAAGTGTAACAGTTACAGAGAAAGAGCAATGTGGGTAAAGAATGAAGTGCAAGATCATAACTCAAATAACCTGCTTTACTGATGCTAGCTGAAGGATGACGATTTGTCAGGACACCAGGATAACTTGATAGTCAATTTTGAAATTGAGCCAGGGTACCTCTTTACATTAACTTGAGGAGGGAGGCAGGGCTTCAGTTAGCATCTCATCAAAAAGACAGAACCTGTGACCAGTGCCAGCCAAGGTTTGGTTCTTCAAGCTGGAACCTGAACCCACGACCATCAGAATCTGAAGTGACAGCCGACTTCTGCAAGTGATGCGGCAGTAGACATCGTGAGAGAATATATGAAGTAGTGAGAGGAGGAGGAGGATCTGGTAAAGAGGGATCAATCCTTTAAAAGGAAAAATATAAAGTGCAAGGAAGAAATTATCTAACTGCTTAAAGGTAAGTTTACGCTGAAACGTGCAATTTGCTAACAACCCTAATGCTTAACTGCTTAATGTGGCACAAATCTATTACATATTGGTCTATTGCTTAATGCATCAAAATCACTGCTCTGCCTTGCTTCTTTTTTTCAAAAATCAAGTGAGATCTAAAAATATACATTCTTTAAATAAAATAGACTTGAGTTCTGCTAGGTTGCCAGAATTAAGGTGGAAATTCAGGTTATGGAAATCCACTCTTCCAAGACGTGCTGAAAGTAAGAGAAATTCTCCACAGATAGCTAGCAGAGTAATCTTGAATCACTGGTCTGCTTAAATGTTCAAGCACTTAGGTTCTCATCGTGCCTGCATTTTACCAGCACCCTACTGTTAGATTTTCAGAACATAATTGCAGTAGGATCTCATGAATACCACACAAGATCAATAAGCCAACTCCCATACCTTTTGGGAGGATGAGGGGCTGATAAACAATTAACAAGATTATAGTTAAAGGAACAACATTTAACAGTTTTTATAAAGATGTCCCTGGACAGCTCTCATTACCCAAAAACAAGATAATATTCTGCGTAAGGGTGGTTATTGTAAAATGGGTCTGGGGATTTATCTAAATTTAATACTTTCTCCACAGTGTTAGGCATTTTATTTTGTTCTGACAGTAGATATCCTCTTGAGACCATCTTCATTTGCTTTAAGAGCTTTTTTTTAATTCATCTTGATCTTAATGTAAGAAGAAACCCTAAATGGAGTTCTTTTGGGAATATTGTTCATGTTAAAGAACCTACATTTACACTCTGACATGTGCATGCTTGGATCATGCTAAAGGGCTTCATAGCCAGTAAGTATTTTCAAAATATAGTAATAAGGAAATATATGATTGTAATAAGGAAAAGCAGTGGCAACATTTCACAAAGTAAAGCACCTGTGATGTGATGACAGAAATCTGTTCTTCTAAATGTAGGTTGAGATTAAGATCAGCAGGGCCAGTGCTAGTTTGAAAATGTGCCATATCATTTACATTGCTCTGACAGGAGGCAGGTGGTATCTTCAGCTGAGCAATGTTCCCACGTAAGTGTGTGCTTAATTTCCAGCCTGCATCAGGTTGATGAGCCAAGCTGACAATATGCAGTGGACATAACGTGGATTTTATGGTATACCACACATACACATAACAATGACCCTCCTTGTGTTTCACTAGTAAAATGCAGAAATTAATATTTCATTTTTAGAATCTTTTTATTAATACTTAATCTTCTACAGCTATAGAATAATACAAAACTTCAAAAAATTAATATGTATACAATTAATAGAGCTGAAGAAAAAAACTAATCGTAATATATAAAAATGAAAAAAAAATTTATATATAGAAAAAAGGAGGGGAAAAAAGAACCCCATCTAACTAAGGAAAAAAAAAACCATTAACTACAAAAAAACCCCATTAGGAATCAACCCCCCGGAAGCAATACATTTAACCATTGTCTAGATATATAGAAAAAAGTCATCAACTGCCAATGCACATTTAAAAAAAAGATAATAAAATTGGAAGGAAACCATACAAGATAATTCAAATTAAATGGTAATATTTGGCAAAAGAACCCCATCTTCTCTCAAAATCAAATCGAGGTTCAAAAGTTCTACTTCTAACGTGCAGAAATTAATAAACGACTTGTTGTAAGTTAGCTTTTTATTTCCCCTCTTAAAAGGAAAAACAGTAGATTCCCAAATATCAGCTGTGGATCCAGTTTTGCCATTGCTTACCTGTTATTGTGGATAATAGCAGTGAAAGCAAATTCTTCACCAAAGTGAATTTTGTGCCCCAAAAAAGGATATAATATTATGAATTAATTTTAAAGCAACTATATTAGAGTAGAGCATTTGAATTTTATGTTGGCATTGGAATTGTATATAACTTGAATTTCTCTTGCTTTGAAAGTCGGGGGTATGATGGGTCAAAATCCCTTTATTCTACTGGGGAAACACTGGGGAGGAACAGCATTTCCACAGTGGCAAAAATCCACTCATGTGAGTTCTTTTCTCAGAAGCATTTCCATATTACAATTACTGGCAATCTATTCTACTGAGTCTATCGGCTCAGGAAAGTGTTAATTTTCTACTGTTTCTATGCTTAAAAATTGGCAATTGCCTTTCGACTGGAATCTAGGAATGATATCTAGATTTAGGACTCCACTTGAGTGTTATCGTGAAGTTGATGTAAGTAGTGGTGCAGGCTAGTGGGTAATAAGAGAGAAGGAAGAAAGGTGGGGAAGAAAAATTAGGACGTAACAGTATAAAATAGTATTGTTGCTCTTCCACTATGAATGCTGTGATCTTTAACAATATGTATTTATATCAATCCATCTTGACAGGTGGTTAGCTCAACCAATGGCGAGCTTAACATCGATGACCCAACAGTGGCACATTCCAGTGCACCAATTGCAAATCAGCCAGAGGTGGAACCTTCAGAAGATACCAAGTATGTGCCCTCTGAAGCATTGCGTGCCCTTGTGTTTGGTGAATGCTCCACCTTGCACAGTTCATTACCTCTTAGTAGTTACAGTATTAATAACCATATACTCAACTTTAGACTATTGAACAGAACTCCGAATAGACACAAGAGTCATCATTAAGTGGAATTTTTTTTTGTCCTCGGGCAGGTTCAATTGTTCATAAGAAATTTGAAAATTTTACATGTTATCATTCATGATGCAAATTTTTGTGGTGGATCTTGAAAGTGTGGCGCATTCACCCTCAATGTGTCTGGCTGACTACATGCACGGCAGTTGTAATTCTTGTGGATGGAACAGCAGTATCCCATACTCCTTTTAACCCTTTCACTGTCTCATATTGTGCTTTTCTGATTGAATCGTATTTTTCGACTAGTGTTTGAGCTAGTGCATGCCCAGACTGGAAGTTGTGGATGCCAATCCAGGAAATCTGAATTGAATATAGGGATTAGAGTAACTAAAGGTTCTGTCACCTTAACATTGAAAACTTCTCTCAGGCTTCCTGACGTCTTAATTTTTATCAAAAAATATTTTGGCTAAATTAACTGCAGTAGTTTAAGGAGCCTTAAGCAGCTGAATAAGAAAGAATATCTCCAAAGGTTCCAGATCTACTCTGTGAACAGTCCCCATCTCTTTCTCTGCTGTCTTCACCATGGACATCCAGTCCATATACACTTCCTTGCCCCATTAGGAAGGCCTAGGGCACATTTTTTTTCCCTAGAACATAGGTTCAATACTAACACACTCCACCACCCTTGCCCTTAACAATATCTCTCTTGAACAACTCCCACTTTCCAGGTGTTGCCCCTACATGTCTTGACTTTTTATTGGCTATGTGGAACATATAGTTCCAACCCTGATCTGGCCCCACTGCTCAACTCCATCTTCTCCACTGAGAACATCTCTCACAGAATCAGGGTTTAGATGATAAAATGGTCAATTCAGCTGGGTACTCATTTCGCAGTTTGATAGAGCTCGGCTGATGTGTTGGCACTTGAAACTATCCATTTTACTAACATTAAATGAGAGTTCAAAAAAATTGAGTCACTTGCAGTGATCTACTAGATCATATTTGACTCAATCAGCAAAAAACATTATTCGATTATTGCCTATTGTTGTGTATGGAGACAAGAAGCAACGTATAAATGTTGGTGTGTGCCAGTGAAAGGGTTAATTATTCCTGCATTTCCATCATTTTCTCCTGATATGCTTTCATCCAAGTATAATTGGAACTTTCTAGATATATTTGTACCTTGAAGGAAATTGTATTGTCTACACTACAATTACCCTTTTTGACATGATTGCTCCTTATCAGATCATGTTTACCTTTGACTATCTGCATTTTAAGCTGTTCTGTTCTATACTTCAGCAGTACCCTCTTTCCTGTTCTCCTACTCACTTCCCAGCTGTCGGGGGATATGACTGGAGTTTGACCAGTGAGTGTTTTAGAGCTGTACATATTTTACCATATCAAAGAAATTCTGCAGTAAAATAAAAGGATGGACAGCATAGCAAAGTGCCGGAGTTTACCATGACGACGCCATTTTGCACTTTAAGAAAGTAGTTAACAAATTTGGGGAAAACTGTTAAAATGGAAAATACTGGAAACACTCAGCAGGTTTGGCACCATCTATGTAAAGGGAGTTAATGCTTCAAGTTGCCAATTCTGGCGAACAGGCTTTGGCCTGAAGCATTAACCCTTGCTTCCTGTTTCACAAACACTACCTGATCTGCCGATTGTTTCCAGCAAATATTTTTATTTCAGATTTCCAGCATCTGCAGTTTATTTTGTGTTTTTAATTTGCATTTAGAAAGCATCCCACTCAGGTTCTCTGGGATTGTGATGCCTGGTGATCTCAAGTTAGAGGAGCTCTGAGCTTATAAAATGTAATTGAACTGCTACATGTGAATCATTTTGTGCTTTGGTTTCTAATGCCAGTGTATGCTGGATTAATAGCCAAGTTGCTTACTTTCCATATTCAGAAGAATAGCCTTGGCACAGCCAAAGGAAGAACAAGTCTTTGAGCACAATTCAGATTAAGGGCCTCTGGATCAGATGATTTGCTGGGATAAAGTTTACTTGCAGAGTGTACACTACTGGAAGGACTTTTTGAATTCTCGTACTTAATGCTGGTGAAAACTTGCCAGTTAATAGGGAATATTTCATTTATCATCCTGTCAGGAATGTTCAGGAGGGAAATGAAAAATTGAATTAAAAAAAAATCTAATTTGTTGACGCTCTCACTTGAGTACCAGGATGGGTAAAGCATTTGAAGGAGAAATCAGAGTGTAGCCACTTGATCAAAATGGCCTCTGCCATGAATGTCAGTGCAGTCAAGTCATGCGATCAGCTTCATTCATTTCCGGAGTTGGACGACATTTCATGTTTCTTTTGTGTTCGGGGATTTTGTTTAGTTAAATCCCTCTGCTTTCCCTGTGCTTCCCTTCCTTACCTTGCTGTGTGCTTCCCTCATTCCACCTGGCTATTTATTCCCTGCTCTCCTCCTCAGCCCTCTTGCCCCACGGCTACTTCATCCTTTCACCGCCACAGCCCCCCTCCCCCTCGTCACTCATGTGCATGATGGGCCTAACAGCAGGGCTTTCTCCTCTGATTAATCTGTTGTCTTTTCTCTTTAAACTCTGTAGCTGCATCAAAGTGCTCAACATGTGGTGAGTCCCTCGCGTTGGTCAGGGAAAGAGGGAGCAGACCAAGCTAGAATGATTTAAGCAGAAAGGTTATAACCAATCCACTTGGGTGATTACAGTCTCAGCCAGTGACTTGCTTTTAGGGCCCAATCACCATGTAACTGTGATCAGGTTCATTGACCTGTCCTTTTAAATTTATAGTTTAGCCTGCGTCAACTACAGAAGGGAAGTCCATCATTTGACATTGAGAATTTCAGATTTTAGTAGACACAATCTTTTGAGACAAAACAATTTTTTTGTGTAAAAGGTTAGTTTTTGTCCAGATCCTGATTCACCTTTCAATCTTGTAATTGGAAGCTATTCCAAACTAAGTTTCTGGTAGTCAGGTCCTTGAGAGAAGAGATGTAGCCACGACAGCCCTTTACTCATGAAAATAAAACTTAAAATTGTTCCATTGAATCTCATGATCATAAAACTGCCCCCAGAGTGCTTTTAGTTGCTATTGCTCTCAAATAACATACGGTTAAGAATCAAAAGAGAATGCAGTAAAGATTATAAAGCCTCCAGACTGCATTTTTTAAGATTAGCCATGGTTGTGTGAGGATTCTGATTTGCATCTCCTCTGCATTTCAACATTGTTTTGGATTTTGTGTGGGGAATGTTCTGCCAGCTGTTCCCACTTACTTTGTCATCAAGTCTCTAATCGTGAAACAAATTATTGGACCATGGCTTTAATTTCACAAAGAAGTCATGCTTGACTTTGAACACCTGGAGTCTAACAGATTTACAAGTAAATCTTGTTTTGGAATTGTAAGTTTTGATCTGCTTGCTTGCTAGAATATCTGTTTTATTTTTTTTTCCTTTTCCATAGTTAATAGTTTTGTTCTGTAAAATGCCTTTTAGAGAACAAATACTTCACCCATTTCTGTATGTAGGATTTTATGTGCTTGAGCAATATGCATGGGTTTATGAACTGTGTCCAGTACTGAAGGCCATTTGTTATAAGCGATTATTTTAGAAGTTAAAGTGATTTGCATATTACAGTAAAGGTGCTGCAATCTTTAAAAACTGGCTTTAAGTTTTAAAATACTGATGTGCTTGGTACTATTATGGATCAAAAGTGATCATACGTCATGTGAAGGACTAAAATGCTGGCAAGGAAAGTTTGGGTAATCCGTGATGCTTCCTGGTAACTGCCCAGTCTGGTCTTTGGCAATGAATGGACTTTGTATCCATCCCTCAGTAGCGGGGGTCAGGTCATTTGAATGAGTAAGAGATAATTGGGACTGGGACTGGGGCTGGGTCAGGGGTAGGGGGGGGAGGTGGTGATGGTGTTAGGACCAGATGGGAGAAAAGCTTGCAAACAGAAGAACATTAGTGCTGTGTTGACTGATTTAGAATTCATTTAATTGCTTCAAAAACATATGCATTCCTTCTGAATTATCACAGAATAGATTTAATTGTATGACAGTATTTTCCAAAGCACTACCTGAAAAGGAATAGAGTGAAATTCTCACACCACTGCCATATGTAAACATAGTTTGCTTTACTTGGGAACATATTTCAGGGTTCTGTAGCACTGTAACTGTGATATATCTGATCCTCTAAATCAATGCATGCTCTGTCACTGAATCCATTTCAATCTATGATAAAGGAGCCAGCACACCCACAACAATGTATTCTTTTCTTCACACTGGAACTTCTGAAGGTCATGGACCTATGACAGAAACAGGTCCCTTGGCCCATATACCTCAAAACCTTTCTTATCTGTACACCTGTCCGAATGCCTTTTAAATGTTGTAACTGCACAAGCCTCTACACCACCTTCTGGTAGCTTGTTCTATATATCAGCTACCCTCTTGTTTCCTCTCAGGTCCCTTTTAAATCATTCCCCTCTCCATTTAAACCTCTAGTTTTTGGTTCCTCTACCCTGAGGAAAAAAGATTGTAACCATCCACATTATGTACCTCCCTCAAGATTTTATACACCAAGGTCAAACCTTGACCTCCTATTCAGCTTCTCCTTATAACTCTAGCCCTCCTGTCCTGAATCTTTTTTGTGCTCTTTCCAGCTTAATGACTTTCTACTCATAGCTAACTGAACAGAATTGTCAACAACTGTGACCAGTGCTTTGTAATTTTTATGATTCGCTTGGATGAGGAAGACTGAGTTAGTAAGTCTGCAGATGACACAAAGGCTGGTGGTTGTAGATTACAATGGAATGTTGATGGGGAGGCAGAGAAGTGACAGGTGAAGTTCAGTCTGGAAATGTGTGAAGTGATTCACTTCGGAAGGTCAAATAGAGGATTAATGACAGGACTCTTAGCAGTGTGGAGGAACAGAGAGATCTTGAGGTCCACGTCCGTAGATCCCTCAGAGTTGTTTAGAAGGTGTGTTGCCCTTCATTAGTCAGTGGATTGAGTTCAAGCACCGTGAGATATATATAAACCTCTGGTTACACCACACTCAGGAGGACATAATTTTAAGATGATTTCAGGAAAGTACAGGGGGATGTCCCTGAAGTAAGATTTTTTACACAGTGGTAGATGCATGGAATGCACTGCCAAAGGTGCTGGTAGAGGCAGGTACATTAGGGACATTAAAAAAACTTACATAGACACAAGGATGATAGAAAACTGGAGGGCTATGTAGGAAGGAAGGGTTAGATTGAACTTAGGTTAAAAGGCCAGCACTGCATTGTGGGCTTGAAGGGTCTGTACTGTGCTGTAATGTTCTACGTCCTAATATTCTAAATGTGGTCCTACCTGTGACTTGTACGGTTGAAGCATAATGTCATGCAAACCATGTCTGTCTGTGATCAACACCAACATTCATACACTTTGGCATATGTCCAGTGATAAAGACTACCTTTCTTATCCATACATTGGATCCCATGACTGGCTTTGTCCAGCCAGACTTCTTATTTGAGAACAATACTGAATCAATCATCATTTCATACAGTCACTCATGGGGAAGACTCTTCAGTCTCCATCTGATCTGGCTTCCTTACTACTGGAGCTGGTTTCTTGTCACATGAACCTAGCTGCAGTAAAAAGCTTGACTTGCATATTGTTCACACAGATCAAATCATTACACCGTGTATTGAGGTAGTACGAGGTGAAAGAGTAACATGCAGAATGAAGTGTAACAGCTACAGAGAAAGTTCAGTGCAGGTAGTCAAGGTGCAGAATCATAACAAGATAGATTGTGAGATCGTCCATCTTATTGTGCCAGGGAGCAATTCAATAGTCTTGTAACAGTAGGTAGAATCTGTTCTTGAGACTGTTGGTATGCGCTTTGTGCTTTTGTATCTTCTAGCAGGCAGGAGAGGGAAGAAGAGAGAATGCCCTGTTGGGTGGGTCTTTGATTTTGCTGACTGTTTCACAAAGACAGCAAGAAGTATAGAAAGAGTTCGCAGGGGGAGGCCGTTTCCTGTGATGTGATGAGCTGTGTCCACAACTCTGCAACTCCTTGTGGTCATGGGCGGAGTAGTTGCCATACCAGGCTGCGATGCATTGACTAAAAATTGGGAAGGGTCAATGAGGATATGCCAGATATCTTTAGCCACCCAAGGAAGTGGAGGTGTTTGAGCTGCCTTGGCTGTGCAATCTACATTCTGCACCCTTCCTAAGCACTAAGGCATAGTCAGACTTTCCAAGTTCTTGTGTTTTGTTAAACTTCCCAGCAGGTAACATTTCCTACTCCTGGATAAAACTTGTGCAGACAGTCAGGATACACTGACATACATCATGAAGTTTGTTGTTTTGCAGCAGCAGTATAGTGCATTACACAAAAAAAACAGCTGTACATTACAATAAGGACTGTATATAACAATTAAGTACTGCAAAAATAGTTTGGTAGTGTTTTTAGGTTGGTTCATTGTCCATTCATAAAAATCTGATGGCGGAGGGGAAGAAGCCGTTCCTGAAATGTTGAGTGTGTCTTCAGGCTCCTGTACCACCTCCATGAAGGTAGTAAGGAGAAGAGGGCATGTCCTGGATCTTAATGATGGATGCCACCTTTTTGAAGATGTCCTCAATACTGAGGGGGCTGGTGCTGTTCACGGAGCTGGAAGTTTAATTACTTTGATGTTCAGCTTGCTGGCTTTCCATCTTCTACCCACTGCCTTGTATCTTTTCTGCATCTGGTCTGCCCTCATGTCTGCTGATCTCAGCTCATCCATTCACTCATAGATCCCATCTTCTCCATTCTTAATGTTCTAAAATTTCTGAACCATCTTTTCATTTCTGCAGTGAGGATCTTTGCTTAGAACACATATTTGTATAGCTAAATAGCGTTGATCCTCTTTTTGTTTAACACCTTGAACGTTTAGATTGAAGCCTCTGTGTAATTTGCCTGAAATGTGTGTGACTCAGGCAGACTTTTGTAGTTGCTTATCCTGAACCATGTAGGAAAGGTAGTGCCAATGTTCCTAGAGATGGCCTGACTTTCCAAATGATCTCAGTGGCCATGGAAATGCAAACTTACGGCCCAGACTGAGTAGAGGAGTGCTTTATTTAAAGTTGATGGAAAACCATTTTGGTTTTTAATAGAATTAGTGTTTTTTATTAATTTGATCTCATTCAGTCTTTGTGAGGTTTGCTTTCTCAGAGTCTATGACATGATTTTTGAGATCGACATCTGGGATTCTAATTCATTGCAGAAGCCACATTTAAAATTAAGTAATTCATATTGATTTAGAATTACTTAAGTGAAAAGCTAACAAATCTTTAAGCAAATAGTTTTCTTAAACCATTGTGCAATGAAACGTTTCTTTAAAAAAAACATGAGAGATGTACACATGAGTAGTGAAAGCAGTTTTGGTCACCACACTATTGAAACAATGTGGTTGCGCAGGAGATTTGCAGGAAGGCTGCCAGACTGGAAAAATCTAACTGAGGAAAGATCGGAAGGAAATGTGTTTTGTTCTTGTCACGGGAGACTGAACTGAAATTTGTGATATTCTGAAGGACTGTGAGTAAATGGGGATCAAAACATTGTTCCCGTGACTGCATGTGTTTCCTCTGGGTGCTCCAGTTTCCTCCCACAGTCCAAAGATCTTCCGGTTGGTACATTAATTGGTCGTTGTAAATTGTCCCGTGATTAGGCTAGGATTAAATTGGGGAATTGTTGGGCTGCGCGGCTCAAAGAGCCTACTCTGCACTGTCTCAATAAGTAATAAAAAATCAGTGTAGATTTAAAGTGTAGCAGAATTTAGAAGGGGGATGCATTTGCTTTACTGTGTACAGATTGATGCCCAGTTTAAAATTCATCGATTTCCTATCTGATGTATTTAATTAGCCCCAATACATTAGAATTCTTTTCACACCCAACTGTTCAGATTTTATAGAATATTCCTTTTCCACATTCAGTGTGAATAGTTAAAATATGGATCCAGAGGGGCACGGAGTTTTATTCATCACTGCCCTTCATTTTGAAACTAATTTGCTTCACCCTCCATATGCAAGACTTTTACACAATATGTTCACGCCCCACAAGAATGTGAAAAGTTTATAATTAAGTCCTTTTTTTGCTGTGCCAATGTTGCTGATTCTCACCAGAATTTGACTTTTAAATCGGGTATCAGTTACTCTTATCAATACAGTCCATTCATTGCACTGGTGCTGATTTAACATGAACTTGAGTTAAAGGTGTACAAGCACTTTTGTGTTTATTATACAACTAGCTTGTAAATTCTTCTACTCCAGCTGGCTTAGAGAGAGCACCTGCAAATCAAACAGGCACCAGTGATATTTTGATTTGTTTTTTGGTACAATTTTAATGCACTGAAATATTTTTAAATGCTATAATTTTAAGCTTTAGTTGTATCACTGATCATTTTCTATAAAAGTAGGGGTTTAATCCCTTGAGCATGTTTATAAAGATTAGTTGAATTCCCTTATTTGCAAGTTTAATTACAGAATTGTAGCGATTCAATGAACTATGATGGAGAATTTCACCATGACAAATGTAAAGAATTAGTAGAAATTCAATACCAAGATCAAGCTGCTCAGATCTATAATGTTTCTTCTCAGAACATTTGAAATCTTTTGTGGTGCAGTGACGTGATTTTAACTGATTTATGCTTCAGTAGGACCTGTCTGTATACTGCCCTGCCCCAGAAGCACTCTTTGTTTTCCCCTGGATGACTAGTGACTTAATTTGTTGGTGGTACCATTTCAAAGATGAGCTAAGGTTGCCTTATTTATTTTTGACTTGCCATCTGCAAATAAAATCTGCACCAAATATCCCAAGAAGAAAGGAGCCCATTGAATTTCTAAGAATTGTCATTATTAGACTGACAGTGTTTACCTCTACTTCCAAATAGTGCATCAATACTTAGACATCTGTTTCTCTAGTGAACTTGTGTTTCTCAAATAAAGCAAGCAACCTAAAATGTAGACAAAGCTTACCCAATTGCTGGAAGTCAAAATATATAGGAAGCTGAGGTTTCCCTAAAGGGCAAATGCAATTAGCTAAGCTTATTCCTCTGGTAATGAGATACTTTTCAGATGTTTATTTCAGTGGTAATTAAATACTTTGCAAATGGCCCCCTCTCTCACTTGGGAGAAGGGTTGTCATCTTTATTGAGCATTATATTTTTGAGCTTTAATACTTCATGAAAGAGCAACAGCGGGCCAAGGAAGTGTGATTTGAAATCTTATACTTCAATTGATCAAAAATGCTGTGTCTTGTAAATTTTAAAATAGATTTTTCTGTCATCTATACTCCATTCTGGGGACTAGGTCAAAGGAAGTAATTTGTATCTGGCTTTTCTAATTTTACAAAATAGCAGTCAGAAAAACAAGCTCTTAGATACAGTGAGTTTTAAAAATGTACAGTAATATTTTAATGCTGTATACAGGGCCCTGCAAAGAATGCTAACAAGGTACCCAATGGGAAAGGAGAGATGACCCTTTATCTTTAAATTTTACCGGGACCTCTATTGGGTAGATAAGCCAACATTAAAACATCACTGTTTAAATGGAGACCTTGTTATAAACATACAAAGCAGATTTGGCTTAGTGTAAAATGGTGGAGAAATGGTTTGTCTCACAGGTTTGCACAGAGAACCAAAGATCAATGTATACTACATTAGAAATAAGCTGCATCCACTTTGCAGTGTGTATAATATTGGGCACTGAAACCTCAGAAGCTGTAGCTGCTAGGCTCTAATTCTGGCTCTGACCCACTGTGACAGGTTAATGTGTATGCAAAAGCAAATGAAAATTATAATCAGCATATTTAAAGTCTTCTATGCAGTGCACACTGTCAGATTTTACACAAGTCATCTCGCCATCTCATGTATGCAGCCGGTTCTACTTATCCAGGTGACCCCCATATTATTAGAGAGGGGGGAGTTGCATTCAGAGGGAAAACCCGTATTGCAATGATTTTTTTTCTCTCTCATTAACTTGCAGCAAGAAGCACACAATGGAAACCTTTATTTTACAAATAAACTCTTTCTGGGCTTCAAGCTGGGTACCGGTATCGATTATAACCGACATTTTAATGATAAGCTCTGCCATCTTCATCAAGGATATGATGCCTGGGCAGGTCTATAATCAAAGCGTCAGTTATAATTGATACCCGTATCTGGCTTGAAGCTTGAGAAAAGTTCATTTGTCGTTTGCTGGGAAAGCACAACATCCTTCATATTTATTTATTTGCTTTTATTCCACAAGTTCTATAATAGCAAACTTTATTTCCTATCTCAAATTTTTGAGGCGTGATCTGTGAATTCTTTAACAGTTAATTCTTGTAACTTGAATCGCTATAACACAGAGTCACCTGTTTGCAAAAATAAATTGATACGCAGCGCAAAGCATGATGGTTGCTTGATTTTAGTGTGGGGCTGTGCATTGTATTTAATTTAGTGACATACTAAAATTGCTGTGTGGGGAATGGTTTGGGTGATGACAAAATGAGTTACTACTAAGTACTAGGTTAGGCATGGTGTATAAGTAAATGAGACAGCAGTGGTTGAGTTTAATTGTTAATAATAGTAAATCATGTACATAGTTTGTTTTCCATACTCACTTGAGATACATGAATGGTGAGAAAGATACCAGCTTCTGTGTATCTCCAGACCTCACCCCAAACTGGGCATGCAAATATGAAAGCAATAATTGACCAAGGGAAAGTAAAGATAGATACTTGCATACCAGTGTAGGAACAAAGAAGGGTTTTTCCACATAGGTACTAGTGGAAATGCGTCTGGGCGTTTCAAGTCTGTGTCTGCCCCTACAATGCTAGGGCTCCACTTGCAAGTACAGATGGGTGAGTGAATGGCAGCTATAATGCGAGATGGTGGGTGAAGGTGGAGTGGAAGGGTGCTGGCAGAAATTATCTCCAGTTCCTTGCCCAATGTCGTCCTTCATACTCTATTGTGACTGAGCTGTTCTGGAAAGACAAACTCAGTATGGCCTTTATTCCATTATTATTGCTAGTCAGGTATACCATTCATTAGGAATCCCAGAAAAGCGGTCATGAGCAGGCAACCTATTTGCCCTTTAGTCACCATAACCTCTGAGGCTTATAATAGTTAAAGGTGCCTGAAATTCTCTGAACATTTGTGCATTGCTGACAAACCTGACACTTGTCCATTGATTAGTTAAACATATTGTGAGATTTGACTACAGTTGACATCAGTCCAGTTAAGAGTAGTAAGCGTCCTCTCAAGTACATTAGTGAACTGTATTTTTGTTTTCAAAAGAAAGGTTACTTTTACTGACACCAGCTTTTGATTGACAGATTTTATTAGCGTGAAATCATATTCTGAAAATGGGGCTTTGTAATCATTGACCCAGAGTTTGTAGGATATAGCAGCAGTACCCTGCTGAGGCACCAGTGTCTCTCCATGTAAGTGCCACCGTCAGGGTTCCAGAGTGAGCAGAAGACCCCAGTGTTCTGGCCAAAGACCCCCTGACTGTGCTGCAACAATGGACTCCTGTGGACAGTCCAGGTGAGGAGCATGAACTTGCGCCAATTCCCCAGCACTTATACTAGGGCTTTATCTGCCCACTGACCTCTGCGTCAATTCATTTTGCTGGAGACTCACAGCTTTGAGGTAAGTACAAGGTAATCGCCATGTAAGCAGGGGTTTCAGCTACACCAGCTGTTTTCTCATATGTTTCATGTTTAGTGCAAATTCTGGGCTCACAGTGTGACCATGTTATTGTGGACAGACTGCTACCACCATATGTGGCCTCACAGTTCAGATAAAAACAAGTCTGCAAGTAACGGGCCTCCCCCCCACTGTGAACCACTAAAGGACACCTCTACGTACAAATGGATGTAAGGGATGGACAATAGGCAGCTTCTGCTGGGTGAGAATGGAATAGGAATATGTCTGCATCCTTTCCAGCCCTTCCCCCTCCCCCTCCCCCTTTCTGACCTCCTCCCCCTCCCCCTTTCTGACCTCCTCCCCCTCCCCCTTTCTGACCTCCTCCCCTCCCCCTTTCCGACCTCCCCTCCCCCTTTCCGACCTCCCCCTCCCCCCTTTCCGACCTCCCCTCCCCCTTTCCGACCTCCCCTCCCCCTTTCCGACCTCCCCCTCCCCCCCTTTCCGACCCCGCCCCCCTTCCAACCTCCCCCCCGCCTTTGCTCCCTCTCCCTCAACTGCAACAATCAGGGGCTGGGTGTTGCTGAACAGGCTATTGTTTCTATTTCTGTCTTACAGACAGTTTGATCTGTTTTTAGGGTGAAACCCTGTCGTAACCCAGAGGGGAACCTGTACTCTGAGAGTTGGTCAGGGTATTGGACAGCTTGCGTGTTCAAGCTTGCTCCGGAGAGCCGATCACGCTCCATCATAAGCTGTGTGTTTTGTCTCCTGAGTCCCTGTGGCCATTTGATTTCTGCTATAGACTAGTGGTCCAGTGATAACTCGGTGCCAGCTTATGGGTTTTTGGCAAGAGATTGCATATATGTATCTTCACACCTAATCCACTTTGAAGGGCTTGTAATTGATAATTCAATTCCTAATTGTCTGTAGATGGTTGTTCAGCTTGCCTGTCAAACTGTAGTGCAGTGGTGTAAGTGTTTAAGCTAAGGCTTAAGTTGGTTATGTGGAATAATTTCTGTCTCCCTCCATGTCCAGGTGCTGCTGTTTTTTCAAGAGAAAAAGGAAGAAGAGTACAAATAGACATAAATGACTGCAGCTCTCCAGGGACTACGAGGCTCTGCTTGCATGTTCAGCTCCCTTCATTTCAGACGAAAATGCCACCTGACTGGTTGAGAAGCTTCAGACTGATCTTTGTTCTGTTTTGTTTTTGCCTGTGCCTACGTGTCCTCCGACTGGGGAAAGGAATCCTCCTCCTTCAACACTCAGGCTCGATTGCACTTCTTCAATGGGATCGACTTCCCGCCCGCCCTGCCAGAAGTGGCCAGGAGCCCAGTTCCGGGCTTTCTTTACCCTGTTTCCGTCACCATGGAGAGGTGAGGGGAAGGAGAGAACCCCAGGAGATTTGTCCCGCCACAAACTGAGAGGCAAGAGACTTTAGTGGGTACAAGTGTTCTCTGTACAGAGACTCCCACCTGGAGCAAGAGAAGATAGCCAAAGTGACAATGGCAGCACGGGTGGAAAAGGGTGCATTTGTTGCAAAAAAAAATGGTTGTTCTATTTTGTGATGTAGCATACAAGCTGTGAGAAACTTACAATCTGTTTTTTTTCTTCTTGCCAAGCCTTCATCCCATGCCCTTCCCTTCCACCCAACTATTAAGACTTTTCTTGACCTTGTTTGGATCTTTTCAGATGCCGCCAGATGTGTTTTGTGCATGCCGTCTGAAATCAATTTTAAGAGGAAGAGGTAGGCTCTTTTGCTTTAAGGTGCACTTAACGTAGGAGCGGGTGTGTGTGCGCGTGCGCGTCGTTGGTGTGTATGCGTGTGCTTTGTCACTGATATCAATCAAAGATCAAACCCACCGCAGATAGTGAACGCACGCTGTCTGCTGCAGTCACTTCCAAACCAGTACTGCCACTTTTAAATGTGTTTTTAGTTGAAATATTGATATTTATATCCAAAGAGCTGTGTTTCTATGGAAACAATACAAAGTGGAACAGCATTAATTCCCGTGAGATTTTTATTTATTTTCAAGTGGGATGTCTACAAATGTCACGAGCCTTCAACGAGCATCAGATTGTAAGGACTGCTGCAAATCCGTTGCCAAAATGAATGAACAGCTCATTACTTATGTTTTAGGTAGTTTCACTGGATTTAAACAACAAGTAGGTATTAGCACTGCAGGGAAGGTGTTCTCTCAAGGAACACACCCTTCTCGCTTCAGCCAGGTAGACTTTAAACTTTTCCATGTCCCTCTCCCTCTTTGTGGTAAATGTACAATTGGTCTTAATCTTTCTAGGGTCCTGTAGAGTAGCTTTCTTTTGATAACATTGCAGGGATCTTCCTGAAACAAATGAACTTATTGAGATAATGGGAGCAGACTTTACAGGGAATGTGAGTGTGGGTGGGGTTGGGGTTGGGGGGGAAGGGGGGGGGGTTGTTAAACAGAGGATTTACCCTCTGGTCTATTCTGAAATTCGATTCTTAAGCATAACTCCGTACCTGCTGGCCAGAGACTGCGGGGGATTTTTTTGCTTAAGGCAGCTGTATCCTCAGGAAGCCGCAAAGTGCCTGTGGCTTTACTCACCACCCTTGTATTGCCATGCCACAAAGTTGGCCAAGCGTCGAGTCCTAAAGGTGTGGAAACTGACCATTTGCCAGAAGCAGTTCTCTCACTTTCCAGGGGGTTTAAAGTAAAATTCAGTTGATGCCTAACACTGATACAGATTGAGCATTGTGACATTGCCATTACGTGGAGCCAATCGGTGGGTCTTGGGGCTGTTTCTGAGATTAACCATGCCACAACAAGGGGCTTGGGCTGTGTACAATTCCGTAGTTTCCATAGTGATGTGAATTCAACCAAAGTACTTCCAAAATGCAGTGAGCTTATCGAAATAAAGTTTGGATAGTTGTGCCCATTAGCATTTGATTCTTTGGAGTGCAAAATGTTGTAATTACTAGCTGCAATGTCGTTAAGCTCTTGTTTCTCCCTCTGTGGTTGAAATGATGTAGTATCACTTTGGACTTTGAGGGCCAACACACTTCAGAAATCCAAATGAGCACGCCGAGGCATCAAGTGACCCTAAAGACCTGTATGTAGGTGGGACATTAATAGTTACAATTTTGCATACGTGACTTGTCAGGATAAATATGTCTTGGCCTGGGACAAAAGCAGGCTTTGCACCCATAATACAAATTCGTGAATGATAGAGAAGTCTTCTCCACCCAGAAGTATCTGGTATATGTCCTCAGGCTGCTTAACACTTCAACCTCCTGTTCCATGTAGGGCACAACAAGAGCCAAACATTCCACAGTGTAGGAAGTAAAGGTTGGTGTTGGTCACCTTATGTTACTGTATGCACTCTTGAATATGTCCTGGAGTTTAGAGTTAGTAGACAGAAGCACAGAGCTGTGCTCAGGGTGAGGGGTGAAGCAATCTTGCGTAACATTCTCAAGAGAGGTAGAACTATTTGATCGTCTTTTATTGGACTCATGCAAAAATGTTAACACTTATCTTTTGAATATTCTTCTGTTTTTAACACTGAAAAGGCTGCTACTTTTAATTACCAGATTGCGCAGCGACACTGTTTTAATTGATTGTTGGAAAGTAATTATTTTAATTGACCATTTTTTTTGTGTGGGTGGTGGGGGAAGGAAATACAGCTTTTTAGAAACCAGATTTACAACGTTCCAAAAGGAGACGTTCATGAAAACGGTTTGTTTTTTTTCTGGCCAGTAGCACATACACTTAGAGACTTTCCCCATTTGTGAAATCTCCACAAGTTGGAGAGTCAGTAAAAATCAAAGTGGTCCGGTCAGTAGTTTGCACTGCACAGTACTCCAAGCTGTTCTGGTATAGACAGTTGCCATTATCCAACCTTTTACAGTATCTAGGGATTCTACCAGGCTGTCAAATTAGCTTGTTATGCGGTTATATCCATACCCATTCTGCTTACTTAATGGGAACAAACTACTTGTTAATTCAGAATTGTGTAACTTGAATTTTGTTAGAGCAAATTTTATTTGAATAAAATTGTCTCCTGTTTAGTTCTATTTATATTAATTCAAACCATTGTTCGTACGACTTTCTTTTCAACCCTTAATGCAACGTTGAGGCAAGATGAGTAGACCATATTTCAGTGTGAATGTTCTGGCCAGCTTGCTCCACTTCTTTTAGTCAATTTGTGCTGTATAACTGGAGGAGTAGGAAAAATGCAAAATCGGGAAATAATAAATACAATCCTCAACTGCAGGAACGAAAAATAAGCATTGAATTTGGAAAGGTAATGCAAGTTTGTGTACACATCCCAGTCGCAGCTCTGGAGGGTGATAAAAGTCTGGGATCTCAGAAGCACTCAGAGCTTGATTCTTCATGGTTGCTGTTATCTCTCTGGATGTGATGTCCCAAACTTGTGGAGATGTTTTGTGTCCTGTTAGAGATGAGCTGTGGATTGGCCTCCTGGAATTTCTCTAACCACTTTTTTAAACTGTAGCCAGATTGCAAGGTAACATAATGACTTCCCCTGCAATACAGAGAGATGAATAATCTATACTGCCCAGGAGCCAGCACTGCATGAATCAAAAAGAACAGTGATTGTAATGGTCATTACCAGCACCTAATTTTTACTATCTGTAATTAGTAAAAATAACTTTCCTTTGATCTTACTATTGTTTCCAATTTTTACTTTTGTTGAAAACATTTTATCTGTTTATATGTTATATTTGCATCTCAAAAAAAGGTGATGTTCCCTTTTAAAATGTTTGCACTTTCCCAGGAGTTTCTATGTTTGTTGATGATTTACATGGTACAATGGAGATGAATGGTGGCTAAAATTCAAAAATAGATATCCTCTCTTTTTGACTTCCAGGCTCATGATGTTTCCTGGTGATTTCTACATTTACAAAAGTAAATGAGGGTTAAAATTGATGCCTGCTGAAACAACTTGTAAAACTACCTTTTGGAAATATAAATTCGCTAAATTCTTTCAAAGCTGTGAGTTTCTGGAAATGGAAGATGTCATGAAATGTATGGTTCTGATGGAAGCACTGGCAATTATCTCTTGAAGGGACAGATCAAAACAGTTGCACCAAGCAGCATTGGTGTCCATCTTGATAATTGTGTGTGTTAAGTGATTTTTGTGTATGTGGACACTAATGGCAATGGGGTTCACCATGGGAAAGGCATGGGCTATCAGTTGAGTTTTAATTTGGTAACTGTCCATGGTTTAATAAAGACCCACCAGATGTATTTGAAATGTGCTTACTTGGAAAGGTGTTGTAAGGACACATACTTCAATATAGTAGTACAACGTTAAGCGTTATCAGTGAAGCGCAGCGGTGGTGTAGTGGCATCAGCACCAGACTTCGAGGCAAATGGTCCTGAGTTCAGATCCGGCCAGCTCCTTGCACACTTTGCATCTGTGCTGGATGGCAAATGTTAAAAAAACAGGAAAGATGCTGCCCGATGCGCCATACAAAAAGGAACAACAATGGAATGCAACCTTTAAAATCAGAAAGAAGCTGTTAGGTGCAATATTTAGATTTCTCAGCCATTATCTTCCTTCCTTCACCACCCTTACAACATCCCTCCCCCCTTCCTCAATGGGTGCTTGTTCAGGACTAGGTGCGCTTTTCCTGAAAGCAGCAAAAACCAATGGGTAAGACTCGGTTGCTTAGATGGCACTCCCTTTATCTTTGGCTGTATTCTGGGTAGGGTGAGTAAAAGCTGTGTTTTAATACTCGTTGGTGTTGTAACGCAGCTCAGGATCGCTACCTGAGTACAAACAAAATTCATAAAGTTCAAAGTTAATAATTGCAAAGAAAAACTGCTACTTATTTTTAGGTTTGCATTCTTTTGTAATTGTGTTGCCCCCTCTGCTGTTTGTTCTGTATTTACACAATGAGATAATGAGAGTTTGCCTACAGTGAAGTGTGTGAACTGCAGCCATGGAAGCCTTTTTTAAATTCATGGTTTACTGGATTTTGTTCTGTGTCTCTCTGTCTCTCCTATCCTCTTTTCTGCCTTTAGTATTTTTTCCACTGGCCTGACAAACGTGCTATGAAACTCAAGTGTTATGATAAAGATTCGACTTCCTAAATTGTGTCCACACAAAAACGATAAGTAATAGCCCTCTATCTCCAGGCCTCTGGTGACCAGTATCATTCAGGCACTTCTTTTTGAAGGATCTCACAAAGGCAAGTTGATACTTTAGAGATTTTCCCCTGAATTCTACATTATAACCAAACAGATTAACAGTACACCCACCCCAGTACAATTCTCAATAACATTCAATTCCTCTTGTGATTTGTTTGGGATTTTAGTGAGTCATCAGTAACTGTTGGCGGTGGTAGCGAATGTGCAAAAATGTCCTGCTTTATTAATGCAAATCATAAATATATTAAATTGCTTCAATACCTGCAAACATACTAATAAATTTTAATGTTCTATTAAGCACGTTCATATCCTACACTCTAAAGGAAGCAATGTTAAAGACTTACCTGCTCACTGCACAATTTTTGCACCTGGGGTCAGGCATGAGGCTCCTTTTGTGAGCACAGCAAGGACCAGATGAACAAATTGTCCCTCTTACCTTCAGGATGGGAAGCTTCAAAGCTGCTGTGCTGTGCAACATGTTGATTTCCGGCACAAGCTGTTGCCTGGAGATGCCTCTTAAGAAAGATAACCAGTTGGTATTTGCACCAGTTCTACTTCAAGGAAATGCCAGTTAAGATCTGAACTGGCCTTTAAACTCAACCAGGTCTTGGAAGCATTGGTTTGGGCTGATTTCAAGCCACACTCCACCGGGTGAAAGAGCAGGAAGAGTGATCTCTGCAAAAGTAAATTGGGTCAATGCACCGAAACTTCCTTGCCTCATCTTGGGAAGATCAGCTAGAGGTCCCTTAGTAGTAGTCTAGCCCCAGAAAAGTATTGTGTCATGTCATAAATGCTGCCTTGACATTAAACTACTAAATAAATAAGGTTCTCTTATTTCGTACTTCAGCCTGGCATTAGTTGTTGTATTTGCAGTATCCACTTTAACGCAATACCACAGATCCAGTGGTTGATCTTACACTACAAGTTCTTTACAGAAGCAAGTTGCTGCATTTAGGAGCTGTGTGTTGCTATCTGGACAAATAAAAATGAATTTGGTTCAAGCACAATGATAACAGAAGTTTGGGAAACCAGACAACTGAGTGCTGGGCCTCCTCCAGCTCACTGTGGCTGCCTCTCTCGTCTGCTGAGCCTGTTGTCCACGTGATGATGCATTGATTAGAACAGTTATTGACAGTACTGCTGTCAACGTGTTGGTGCTGAGGAGTAGGACTTGGACCAAAGCAAAAATCAATTTGTTCAGAAAATATTTCAGTGAAGGTTGCAGGAAACAAACTACATCTCCCAATAAAAGCAGTGATATTTCTCAGGATTCAATGATTGGACGATGTTTAAATTATGTGCATAAACAGTCTCTGCAGATTAGGCATCACTCCTGATTGATAGGGAAATTAGCCAATCATATCCACTCTGCCTTGCTGTAGGATAGTCATTATATTCAGCCTAGTTTAAAGAGGTTTGTACTTGGGCTTCAGAGTTTGCAATATGTTACTATGCAGCTGATCGCACATTTCCCCGGGGTCTAATATCAGCCGAGGAAACAATTAACAGGATAAGGTTTGAAATTTCAAAACAAGACTTTTTTTTTTACAAAAAGTCAACTTCCTAAATAGTGGGTGGTGTGTTTGCCAGGGCAAGCTCATATGCCTCCACGTCTTCAACCAGGAGAGTTTGATGTGAGGTTCCACTTGCAGCTAGTGCTTTGTACTGGGCCAAATTCACCCCTTTGGGCTCATTATGAGAAGACAGTTTGCCTTTTAATTCTTACTGGCTCCTCCTATCTGATTGAGGGCCATGTTCAACACTTGCCAGAAAAATACATTGATAAACTGGTTATTTCAGTCAATGGCTGTGAAGGTGTAAAATATTTTACTTCTGAGTGGATCTACATTGATATGTAAAACACGTCCCTAGGGGTTTGTATCGAAGTGACACACTAGGGCTGCAGGAGCGATCAGAAACAGGTTCAAACCCCTGCAGGGTAAGAGCTAATTGCTGGGAAGTGTTCTTTTTACATTCTGCCTACAGAAATGTCCTAAAAAATACAATTATATGTGTTTTAAGAATCCTGGCCCTTCCCAATGGCAGCATGTTATTTGCATGTCAGTAGTAGCTGACCCCAAGCTCAGGAACGCTAGCCTGCAGTATCATCGTGCCAAATACTTTCACAGGCATAGTTAAGTAAGCCAGGAGATGGAAAAGCAGAGGAAATTTCTCAAAGTTGATCCTGCAGAAACATTAAGGAACTTTGCAACCACCCTTTCTTCTCCACCTCCTGAGAGCGTAATTAAAGGATAAATCTCTGCTGAATTGCAGTGTAATTATAATTATTAGTCATCTGTGCACTAATACTTATCACCATTGGAGCAACAAAGCAATCTGATGGAGGAATTCAGGGGTCAAGCATCACCTGTGGGAGGAGAGGAATTGTCAGTTTCGAGCGCAGTCCAGTACTGCCGCAGAGTTTTGACCTGAAACACTGGCTGTTCCTGTCCTCCCACTCAGTTCCTTCAGCAAACTGTTGCTCCAGATCCCAGCATCTGCAGTCTCTCATGATTTTTGTCATGTATTTCAATGACTTATCTTAATATCCTTTACTTAGAGCAAGCGTCTTGAGGATCCATTTCTGATGTCCTAACCTGAGAGCCCCCTCCCAAACCTCCTGAAGGTCTGTCATGAGGTATTTAAAAGGTCCCCTAATTTACTGAAGTTATGAAGCTGTGGTAATGAAGTCATTCGAGCTAACCCTGTTTGGGTTTGTTGTACAAACCACTTCTTCAAATGCATTCTGGATTCTCGAAAATATTTGTATCCTTAAGTTCCCTAGAACTTCCAGAATTAGGTCACAAGAGTGAATTTGCTGAGCTAATTGTGGGTTGGCTGACTTTACTTCAAGCCCCTTTAATCTTTGGCACTGGAGGGGTGAGAGAGGAGGTGGTGACACCACCAGCACCTTGCCCAGCTCGCTTGCCTTCAGTGAATAATGAGTACTGTGGTCAGGTAACGTAGCATCCACAGCACAGGCAGTATCACAGGTTAGAGTTTGCAAACCTGATGTTTCCTTTTGTATTGTTAGCTAAGCAATCATCCCAAAAGAATGTAATACTCTCCTCTTTTATTTAATTAGGAAGCTAGGCTGATGGGAACTCTTAATAAAAGTGGAAAATCTGAAATAAAAGTAAAAACTAAAACACATTCAAATCAGCATTTGTACTGGAAACCCTTGACTATCAAGAGCATGTTCTGCTTGAAGCTAGGAGCGGGAGTTGCTCTTACTTGTGATATTTAACTCCTGTCAGTGCTCTGTCATGCCAGTTGAAAGCCTAGCTGTCTTTACCACTCCAACCCAATAGCAGAGCTGAAAATGCTGGAAGGGGTTGTCAGTTCAGACAGATAACTGGGGAGAGGAGAAGAGGGATTGTATCAGTCCAACTGAACTGCCTGTGTGCTTCTCTCTTGGATGAAGCATTTGATGATGATTTTTTAAATTTCAGAATTCCAGCAGCTGCAGTATTTTGTGGTAAGTCTGCTTAATGACCTTCACCAGTACTTGACTTCCTGCATGTTTGGCATGGCCAGCACTCCTGTTTATGGAGCCACCGTCTATGTTTGAAGAGTGTCTTTGGAATGAATCTCACAGAACATCTTTGCTAAACCTACTTTGCATTCATTTCTAGGTTTTAGACGAGGGGGGAGGACTGCATGAGTATCTGGTTGCAGTGTTTCTTTCTCTGAGGCTCATGTGCAGGACTGTATTATTTCATCAGGCATAGAATTTTTTTTTTCTTGATTTCAGTTTATCAATCTGCACTGTCTTTGGTACTGTGATGTAAAGTGGGGCCTGAGACCCAGCCAGGCCTGACTTTGCCCTTTTCTCCTTACGTTTGTTGCCTCTACCCCTTTCAATTTGGATAGGACCTTCTGTATGTTTGGAAGTAGAAACTGCAGGGTTGCACAGTCTTATCATTGTACTGTAGAAATGTTCTACTGTAAAATTCCAATTAAAACTGACATTATTTCTACAGCACTTGATTTTTGTGATGTTGTACCTCATGCAAATCAGTGGCAGTTGAGATTTTGATTTCTCTTCCACTTTAAGTTGACCCATGTTACTGTAAGTTTAACCGTGTCACCAGGAACAAGAGGGTTTGTAAAAAATTTGCTGCGCCTTCTGGGGCATGAGATGGTAAGGAAGGAAATTAAAAAGGAAACTAAATGCCTTCCTCCTTATGGTATTATATAGGCTGTTCTTCCAAATCTTCGTTAAGAGATTGCAAGGTCCTTTCTCTCACCCCCCCCACCACAACTTCTGTGATTCCCTTCATTTTCCCTCTTAGTGCTTGTGTGTGAGAAGCTAAAATCAAAGCACTTTCACATGCCAGAACTTGCTGCCCCGTTAAATTTCACACGTGCTCAGACTTGAGCTCCTACTTCCTTCTGCTAATCATGATTTTAATAAAGCTCAAAGTCCGTATTCTAAATCCAAGGCTAGTCCTCAGTTCGGCAGTAGCCTCTTAAAGAAAATCTTAATTGCAAAAATTGGTTTCTTGTTAATGGAAATTATGAAGGGAGAGGGAAAAGATTAAATCAATTCTCCATTGGAACAATGAAGATGCAAGTGAAAATAGAACAAAAATAATTCTTCAAACCATTTTGATCATTTGAATTTAGTATTATTAGTTTATTCCAATGCAACCATGCCATATGAATTTAAAGAGTGTACTTAAAACAACAAGTAGATACATATTTACTCAGACTAGTAACCAGATGGTGAGGTGCTCAATATACAGTCAAGGTGATGTTGAAGATTGACCTTTGGAGATTGAATCACTTCTCTCATCCTTCGTTATGATATTTTTGTCCCTTCTCTGTCAGTGTTCATGCTTTATCATTCTCAGCCGCCTCTCCACATGGCCGCCTTGCTGGTTGGAGTCGAGACCGTGCAGGAGCTGGTATAACCAAACCCCAGTGATGGCAAGGGTGGGATATAATTTGTCCAAACAGCCCTTGGTGTTTTTGTGAAGTTACTGTCCATATGTAACTGCATTAATGATTTCACTCTGACTTTGATGATGCTGAAAACTCTGAAACCACCTCAGTTGGAGAAGTTCCAATCCATTGGGAAGGTGAGGCATTTACTGTGCCACCTGTAACTTATATGGACCCAGTCTCCTCTTTGGCGATTTAAGTTAACTACCTAACATTTTGCTTTGGAGGATGTTCTGATCTGTTTGTGTATTCACCAACACTGTTATCAGAACATACCCCAAAGCAAAACATTAGGCAGTTTAAGAAACTGAGGAGACAATGCCAAAGAGAGCCTACGTTTTAACACATTGCAGGCATGTTATGTGTTGATTTTACATGGCAAATAACATCCAGTACCTCATTTTGTAAACCTGAAACTCATCATTTATTTCTTTAGGGGAGAGAAAATCAAACAAAAAACTCTGAAATCCATTCAACGACATCTCAAGAGATTAATGGAGGTTGAGATGTTCTTCATTGATTAATGCCATTGTGAAGGGCAGGTTGACAGATTTCATTTAGCTTTGATTCCTCCCAAGGTAGACAATGTTTGCAGTCTCCAACCAGTCTTCAGGAGAGCAGACTGGTGAATTTCTTCCCCCTCCCAATCATCTTGTGGGTTATGAGAGCTCAAAATACCCTCTGCGTGGGACTGTTCATGTGTTTATAAGGAGCAAGAGTTGTCCACATCTCTTCAAGGCACTTCATTAACTGAGATTAAGATTGATCTGACTGGGTGTCAAATCCATGTTCTGCCAAAGTATTTGACTCCTTCCATGCCAGAAATCAAACCTCACTGTATTCAGTAACACCTATGGACAGTTCTGAGATAGTGAACTCCCAAAAGGGTTGCAATTCCTTGAGCAAAGTAGTTTCTCTTTAGCCTTATCATCTCAAACAGCTGCCCCCTCTTATGAAACTATTCCCTGGTCCTAGTCTGTATATGGTCTGTCAAATGCCCTCAATTTTGTGTGTTTCAATAATATTGCCCCTCATTCTTCTGAAGGCCAATGAGAGGGGTCTTGACTGCCTAATCACTCCTCATCAGGCTCTTCATTCCACTAATTAATGCAAGGAAGCCATTCAAATGATGGTAGACACAGTAGACTCACTGTGTTCCCTCATTGCCTGTAATGTTATTCATACTGAAGCACAGGCTATGAATCTGTCCCCTACCCCACACTGGATCTAGACTTGGTTTTTTTTTGTCTCATTGAAACCACAATGAATATGCCACCTCTCAGTTACACAGTGCTATTTCAGGCCAGACATTTCTTGGGAGCAAGGTGTATGTTCATAACCTGACCCAAAATCTAGAGTTGAAACACTTGATGCCATTGAGTCTCACTACCGTTCACACCTGCGTAGAAGTATAAACATAGTAAAATCATGTTCCAGAGGAGTTGGTATTTGGATTTGTTCTGGCACTGAGATTAATGTCTATTCCTTTTGCAATAAACAATTCAACCTTGTGCCGCTGGTGCAGGAGAAGGGAGAACTCGAGAATGGATTTGGATTCTCATTGCCACCTTAAAAACTCCTGGTAAAAAAGTTCATAATGATGCTTCTCGTGTTTATCTATACTCTCCTTCAGTTTGCTAGGCCTCGGCTGTCTGGATAACTTGGTGAAACCTGGTTCTCTTCCTTTTGTGTTTTTTTTAAAATCAGATTGGAATTTTATTTCTACTTCTAGAAATGAAGTAGATGTTAACTGCAAATGAAATCTATTGAACCTTCTTCAATAAGCATACAGAATGTTTACCTTTTAGTTCCTTAATGCCATTCTCGTATTTCTTTTTCATCTGTGTATCGGAGTTGAATTCTTCTTTTGTGTTATCTTTGTCCGGGTGTTTGCATACTTCCAACTTTTATTGGTTCTCCTGATGGCCTTCCTTTGTATTTGGTCACCAACCTTCCTTGGTGCTTAAGAGACTTCTTATTGGTTCCTTCGATCTCGGAGGCTGTCAGTCAATACTCCAATGCCACCTTCAGCCATGGTGGGAAGGCCATAAGTTCAAGCACTTCCCCAAACATTTGAGGGGCAGAGTCTGGTTTGACATTCCTTGACAGCAGTCTGAGGTGCCAATCTTTCAGATGCAATGGAGAGTTGCACAACCCAGAACTAGATCACTAAGTCCACCTGTGCTGACGATCCAAAAGCCATTTACACTTAACCCATTTTAATTCTCTCCACATTCCCACCAGCTGCCTCTTGCTTACATTCCAATACTCACCAATGTACACACTAGGGATATGTACAATAGTCTTATTAATTTACCAGCCTCTCAAAACAGATAGTCAAGATAAATTGGGAAAATCAATTTACAGAAAATTTATAGAATACCTACCAGATGATATTTTAGATCAGCTTGTGGTTGAGCCCACTAGGGGAAAGGCTGTTCTGGATTGGGTGTTCTGTAATGAACCAAATTTGATTAGGGAGCTTAAGGTAAAGGAACCCTTAGGTTGTGATCACCCTGCAATTTGAGAGGGCGAAGCTACAGTCAGAGGTATCAGTATTACAGTGGAGTAAAGGGAATTATAGAGGCATGAGAGCAGCTGGACAAATTTGACAGCAGAACAGCAGTGGCTGGAGTTTCTGGGAGAAATTTGGAAGGAACAGGATAGATGCATCCCATTGTGTAGGTCCATTGTTTCTGCATGATTTTTTTCCCCAGATCCCCCTTGTCCAGTTCCTTGCCGCCGCAAACTGCCCTGTGATTAGGCTAGGGTTAATTTGTGGGGGTGGGGTGGTGTTGCTGGGCGGCGCGAATCGAAGGGTCAAAAGGGTTTCTTCCACGCTGAACCCTAATATAAAAATAGTTCAGGACACCTCATTTTGACAACTTCCGACCCTCTTTCCCCACCCCCCCCCCTTGTTCTCGCTAAACACTCGGGTCTTGATGGAGGATTTCAACCCAAAACGTCGAAAATTCTTTCTCCCCACAGATACAGCTCGACCCGCTGAGTTCCTCCGGCAGCCCCTCGTGACTCCCGATTCTGGATTTAGTCCGCATTCATTACCTTTCGCGTACAGGTACCTTCCTGGACTTGGACAAAACTTTCAGCTGATCCCCTCGCGAGTACGGGGTTGGGCCATCTGTGCTGGTGACATTGTTAAAGATCAGCAGATCCATACCAACGTTTTTTAAACAAAACTACAAAAGATCATTCAAAGATATACAAAATACAAACATCAACTATTTACAAGAAATTCAAATTAGAATATGATTATTACTGTCTTTAAAACAATTTCCCAGAAATCCCCACTGTACCCATAGTGACCGCTTGCTCCACTCCCTTTCCAAGGACGGGCCGGGCACCAATGTGTCCTCGGAAGAAGGGCAGGCCGTCGGCACTGTCAGAGCCGCCGCTTGGACGCGTGAATGGCCAGGCCCAGGAGCAAGACCACCAGTAAATCGTCCTCACGACCCACCCCCTCCGTACTGAGTGCCCGCATATCAGGAGCGCGGGGCTGAAGTGCGACCAGAATCTGAGCAGCAGCCCCGTCAGATACTGAGAGGGGTTGCAACCTCTCACACACAATATAAACGTGGTACACTGACTCCTCCCGCCCACAGAATGGACCGCTGGCCGGCCCAGTGTGCTACTCAAAATCCTGTTGTACTGTACTGCCCAATGCAGCACCTTCCACCCCCGGTCGCCAATGTACAGCGGAACGACCACCGGGGTCAGCCCGCCGCCGGACGTTAAAACCGACCGCCAATCTTCAGGCACTTGGACCAGAGACCCTGTTGACAGATGGGAGGAGCCCGTTCTCTTCTGTCTCTGGCCGTGGCAGGTTGTGTCAAATGCTTATCCAGGTGGGTTAAGAAGGGGTCGAGGCTGGTGCTGGGATCCAGATGATGGAGGTTGTGGGCTGCAGCGACGCGGCCCAGACCCCAGGTGGGGAAGGCCCAGGGTAGGTCTCCACACGCTGACCCAGGTGTTTCGGGGGTGACACCCCAACGAGAGCCGGGTTGGTGTTCCAGAAGCCCAGCCGCTGCAGGGAAAGAGGCCGCCGGCGGGTGGCGGCCGCGGTGAGGGTTGTACTGCAGGCCGAGCCGGCTCCGTTGCACCTTGCGCGGTGAGAAGAAAGGTAGGCAGGCAGGCCGACGCAGCTGAAGGCGAGAGGGAGAGCCGACGCCTGCACGGTGAAGTGGTGCTGCAGTCGGATGCATTGGGAATCTGCGCATCGTATTCATCATTCCCGGGTATAAATCCCTCCCTGGACTCGGTGACTTTCTACCCTACCGGTGAGCCCGCGGACACCCGCACCGCTATTATCCCCATCACACCCCCCCCCCCCCGGACACGGATCCCGTGATCCTGAATAAACTTACGTTTTGTCCTCGCCAAGTGAATCCGTCTGCAAATGTGGCACTGACTCAGGCATCTGGTGGAAGTAAGTTAGCCCGACACGGGAGATCTAACCATCTGCTGGAAGAAGTGGTGGGGAGAGCAGCCGGTGGTCCGGTTGCGTGGTGTGGACAATTCTTCCCACTGAGGCCCTCCAGCAGCTTATTGGATCCTTGTGCTGAGATCCCTCAAAGGCGGCCGATAGGGATGTTTGTGATGAAATCGGGGCGCCGCATTCCGGAGGCTTGGAAGCAGAGTGTTTCCACTCACCTTTGCCCGGTTTGTGCTGTCTCTCCCTCGCGGTCTCGGGGGAACGTACAACTCGGTAACGGCAGTGCAGGAGAAGCGCTCTTGCCTCGACACATCCCTCGGCGTCACTCCTCAACAGATGCTGCCCGACCTGCTGAGTTCATCCAGCTTGTTCGTACGTTTTGACTTGACCACAGCATCTGCAGTGTACTTTGTGGTTACTCTTTCACCAGCAGCTCCTGGTTTGGGAGCAACTCAAGACAGCGGCGAGTGAGCTGATTTCTGACCCAGTCTTCAAAACTTCCTCAGCTTCAGTTCCCACCGGGTCCCACGCAGCCTCGCAGATCCATCAGTGTCCTCACCGGCCCAGCCAGGGCGAATGGAGACATAAGAGGAGACAGATGCTGGAATCTGAAGCAACAAATGTTCTGCTGGAGGAACTGGGCGGGTCGAGCGGCATCTGTCGGGGGGGTGGGGAGCAGACAAGTGGGGTTTCTAGTCGTTCTCCATTCGGGTCACGACACGGACTGTGAACGGTACACGAAGAGTTGCGGAATTAACTTTCCAACATTTATGAAGAGTACATTTAATAAAAGAACAGTTCAAGTGTAAACACTTGGAATTTAGATCGGGGAATATTTAATCTCAGCTTCAAATTTGTATGTATTTGTTAAGAGCCCAGTAGTTCCTCAATTCAATCCTAATCTAATCACGGGACAATTTACAAGGGACAGTTAACCTACCAATCAGTGCATCTTTGGAATGTGCGAGGAAACCCACGCAGTCACGGGGAGAACGTACAAACTCCTTACAGAACCGGTGTTGTAAAGCATTGTGCTAACCTCGTGAGAGCTTGCAGATGTGGGAAACCTGGAGCAACGAAAAAAAACGCTGCAGGAACTCAGTGGGCCAGGGAGCATCTATGGAGGAAATGAACAGTTAATGTTTAGGTGGACTGTCCATATCTTTCCATGGGTGAAGCCTGAACTTCTGAGTTCCTGCGGTGTGTGTAGTTTCATGCTCAATTGACTAGTCCTGTACCTTCTGCTCACATACTTTAATGAAAAGGGATGGCAGGAGCAGAGTTCAATTGAGAATCAGCTTTACCCATCTTGGATCCTCCCATCTGAGGATGACGCTCGAGGAAGAGTTGTGTTCCACCTCCTGGACCGGGCAGTTGTCTCCATCCCCTACTAGGAGCAGAAACCTTTGGAGCATCGGCAGACCACCAGTTTCCTGGGATAGTAGCAGCACACTGGGACAGGACGGAGAGTGGGGTGGTGCTACGGACTGTGCTTTTGGGGTGTGGGGACAGCCAAGGTCTGCAGGACCTTGTTGGCGTCTGAGGCTGAAGGCCCACTGTGTGCATCATGGGGTACAGCAGTTCATCTGATGGAACTGCCACCAATTAATTGAACCTGAGTGGGCTGTTCTGACTTGGACCATTCAGATCCAAGAGAAGTAGTAATACTTTGTACAAAATAGAAATGGGTCCATCGGCCCAACTTCTCCATGCTGACTGCAATGCCCAGTTACATCAATCTAATTTGAGTGCATTGCCATATCCCTCTCTTTACTATCCATGTACCTGTCCAAATGTCTTTACAATGCAAATATACCTGTCAGTACCCCCTGACTGTTCGATTCAGATATTCACCACAGTCTGTATGAAAAACCTACCCTCAGGTCCCCTTTCCCTCTTCACCTTAAAGCTGCACCAACTACTTTTCAGTCTCCTTTACCCTGGGGAAAATACCTCGTTCTAGAACAGTACAGCATAGGAACAAACCCTTTGGCCCACAATGTTGTACCAAACCACAAAAAAACAAATCAACCCCTCACCCCCATAACTAATCCCTCCATCTTCCTCACATTCACATGCCTATCTAAAGGTCTTCCAAAAGCCTCTAATGTATTTGCCTTTCCCACCATACCAGGCAGTGCATTCCAGGTACCCACCACTCTCTGGGTGGAAAAACTTATCTCTCACATCCTCTTTGAGTCTCCCCCTCTCACCTTCAATGCATGCCCTCTGATGCTCCTTGTCTACTTTATGCCTCTCACAAGCTTGTAAACCTCTGTCAGATCTCCCTTCAACCTCCGCCACTCCAGAGAGAACATGTTTATCCAACCTCTCTAAACCAGGCAGTGTCCTGGTAAACCTCTTCCGCACCCCCTCCAAAGCCTCAGCATCCTTCCTATAGTGGGGGACCTGAACTGTATAAAACTCATGTTAGGCCACATCTGGAGAACTGCATGAAGTTGCAACATCTTGATTTTTGAACTCAATGCCTCAACTAATAAAAGCAAGCATTCCATAAAGCCTTTTTAACCACCTTATTGACCTGTGTAGCCAGTTTCATGGGCAATGAACTTGGACTCCAAGGTCTCTCTGCTTAGCAACACTGTTAAGGATCTTGTCCTTTACAGTTTCTATCTCCTTGCATTTGCCCTACCAAGGTGCAACAGCTCATTTATCTGGGTTAAACTCCATCTATCATTTCTCTGCCCATGTCTGCAACTGATCTATATCACACTGTATTCTTTGCCAGTCTTCTACACTATCCACAACTCCACCAATCTTGGTATCATCTGCAAACTTACTAACCCACCCATCTACATTTTCATCCAGGTAATTTATATACATCCCAAACAGCAGAGGTTCCAGCACAGATCCCTGCAGAACTCCACTAATCACAGACCTCCAGCTTGAATAAGTCCCTTCAACCACTACATTCTGTCTTCTATGCACAAACCGGTTCTGAGCCCAAACAGACAATTCACATCTTAAACTTCTGGATTAGCCTTCCATGAGGGACTTTGTCAAACACCTCACTAAAATCCATGTAGACAATATCCTCTACCCTACCCTCATCAATCTCTCTCATCACCTTGTCAGAAAACTCAATAAAGTTGGTAAGACACAACCTGCCCCACACAAAGCTGTGCTGGCTCTCCCTAATTAGGTCATGCATTTCTAAATGCTCAGATATCCCATCCCTAAGTATTTTCTCCTGCAATTTCCATACAACTGAAGTGAGTCTTGTCAGTCTATAGTTCCCAGGATTTTCCTTCGTTTCCTTCTTAAATAGAGGTACAACATTAGCCACTCACAGGTTCTTCAGGACCTGGTCTGTGTCTAAACAGGACATGGGGCTAATGGTCAAGGCCCCAGCAATCTCGTCTCTTGTCTCCTTCAACTACCTGGGGTGAATCCCATCTGGCCCTGGGGACTTACCTCATTAATACTTATTAGGAGGCCAAACACTTCCTTGATCTCTAAATGCCCTTAAATATTTATACACTCAGCACTTATCTCCTTATCCTCCATGTCCTTTTCCTTGGTAAATACTGAAGCAAAGTACTCATTTAGTACCTTACTGACATTCTCTGTATCCAAGCAAATGTTTCCCTGCTTGAGTGGTCCTACCCTCTCCCTAGTTATCCTCTTGCTCTTAATGTATGTATAGAATTCCGAAACGATTTTAATGAAGAACATGACCAGAACATATGTGACAAAGTAGCTACTTCAGTTTTACATCTATCGCAGTAGTTGTCTATACTAGGAAATATTTTAGATAGTCTCTTCTTTGTTAAATAATAACGGTGAACAATTTTAAATTGAATTAAACAGTGATTGGCACATATAGAAGAATTTACATTTTTCAAAACTCGAGCCAATCTTCATTAACAAAGGTCATATTAAGTTCTCTCTCCCAATCTTGTTTAATCTTTAGTGATAGGTTCTCTTTTTGTAACAAAAATAAATTATAAATTCTGCTAATGGAACCTCTCACTAAAGGATTCAACTTCAAAATGGTATCCAACGAATCAGATTCTTGTAAATATGGAAATTTAGATAAATGTTGTTGTAAAAAATGTCTAACCTGAAAATATTGCAGAAAATGTGTATGAGCGAGAGAGTATTTGTTAATTAACTCTTCAAAAGTCATCAATCGACCATCACAAAATAAATCTGTAAAAGAACAGATCCCTTTATTTCTCTGGGGATTCACTTTAATCCTACTTGCCAAGGTCTTTTCATGGTCCCTTCTGATCTTCCTAATTACCTTTAGTTCATTTAGTAGATGGAGTTCCACCGGGGTAAGTATGAAGTGGTTCAATTTGGTAGGTCAAATTTGAAGATTAATGGTAATATTAATCTTAATGGTAAGACTCTTGGCAGAGATCTTGGGGTTCGTGCTCAAAGCTGCTGTGCAGGTTGACAATGTTGTTAAGAAGGTGCAAGTTGTGTTGGCATTCATCAAATGTGGAACTGAGTTCAAGAGCCGTGAGGTAATGTTATGGCTATATAAGACCTTTGTTAGACCCCAATTGGAGTACTGTGTTCAGTTCTGGTCACCTCACTACAGAAAGGATGTGGATACTATAGAGAGAGTGCAGAGGGGATTTATTAGGATGTTGTCTGGATTGAAGAGTGTGCCTTATGAGAATAGGTTGAGCAAACTTGGCCTTTTCTCCTTGGAGGAATGGAGGATGAGAGGTGACCTGATAGAGGTGTATAAGATGATGACAGGCATTGATTGTGTGGATAGCCAAAGGCTTTTTCCCAGGGCTGAAATGACTAACATGAGGGGGCATAGTTTTAAGGTGCTTGGAAGAAAGTACAGGGGGGATGTCAGAGGGAAGTTTTTCCATACAGAGCGTGATGGGTGCGTCAAATGCACTGCCAGCAAAGGTGGTAGAAGTGGATACAATAGGGTCTTTTAAGAGACTCTTAGATAGGTACACAGAGCTTAGAAAAATAGAGGTCTATGCACTAGGGAAATTCTAGGCAGTTTCTAGAGTAGGTTACATGGTCAGCCCAACGTTGTGGGCCAAAGGGCCTGTAATGTGCTGTAGATTTCTATGTTCTATTTCTGGCTTTGTTATACTCCTCGTGTGCTTTATTTGATCCTAACTTCTGAAGCTTAATATACTTTTCCTTTTTCTTCCTGACTAAATTCATCACCTCTCTGGACATCCAAGGTTCTCTTATCTTTCCATCTCTGTCCTTCTTTCTAATAGGAACATACTTTTCCTGTACTCTGTGCAATTGACCTTTAAACACCCTCCACATGTCTGATGTGGATTTGCCAGAAAAAAAGGTTTTCCCAATGAACACTTCTTAGTTCCTGCCTAATGCCCTTATAATTTGCCATTCCCAATTTCTAAAACTCTCCCACAAGGACCATACCTATCCTTATCTACAACTATCCTGAAAGTTAAGGAGTTGTGGTCAGTGTTCCCCAACTGCTCACCCACTGAAAGGTCAGTCACCTGGCCAGGTTCATTACCCAACACCAGGTCCAGTACAGCCCCTCCTCACGTTGGACCATCCACATATTGATCTAAGAAACCTTCCTGGATACATTTAACAAATTTGGTCCTATCTAAACCCCTTACACTAAGAAGGTCCCAGTTTATTAGGGAAGTTGAAATTCCCATGACAGCAACCCTATTATTTTCACACATTTCCTTAATCTGATTTATATCTGTTCCTCAATGTCCCTGTGGCTAGTGGAGGGTCTATAGTACAATCCCAGTGTGATCGCACCCTTCCTATTCTTCAGTTCCACCCAAATGGACTCAGTGTCTGAACCCTCCATTATGAGTGCAGCTGTGATATGTCCCTGATTAGTGATGCAACTTCCCTCCCCCACCTCCTCCTCTATCTTTTCTAAAACTTGAAAACCTGGTACATTAATCACCCATTCCTGCCCCTCTCTCAACCAATTTTCAGTAATGGCTACAACATCTTTGTTCCATGTACTGATCCATGCTCTAAGTTCATCACCCTTACCCATAATACTCCTAGCATTAAAATATACACACTTCAAACTATCCGACCCATCCTACCTATTATTTCGATTTCAATACTTCCCCTGACATCTACCTTCTGGTCCAATCCTTCCCTTATTGACCTGGTGCTCCAGTTCTCAACTCCTTGCAAAATTATTTGTATGCATTGTCTATATCCCTTTCTTTCGTATCCTTTTAAATGCCCTTATACCTGCCACAACCCACCTCCTCCGGCTGTTCAATCCAGATATTCACCACTGTCTATATGAATAACCTATCCTCATATCCCCTTTTGCTCCCCTCACCTTAAAGCTGCACCTACCCTGGGGTAAAAGACTCATCATGGCTCTGTACCTTATTGTCTGCCTGCACGGCACTTTCTCTGTAATCGTAACACTTTATTCAGCATTCTGTTATTGTTTTCCCTTGTACTACCACAGTGAAATGATCTGTATGGATGGCATTAAACAAAGTTATTTCACTGTATCTCAGCACAGTAATAAACCAATTCACCTGTGGTCCCTTAATGAATACTTTGCTTCAGTATTCACCTGTGGCAGGGACATTGACAAATGTGAGGTCAGCACAGAACAGGTTGATATGCTGGCACATCATATGCTGGATGTGCCAGAGCTTTTGAAAAACTTTAGGATAGACAATTCCCCTGGCCCGGATGGGATAAGTTGTCCTGTGATTAAGTTTGGATTAAATCAGGGGTTGCTGGGCTGTTCAGCTCGAAGGGCCAGATGGGCCTGTTCCGCACTTTATCACAATAAAATAAAAATGCTGCTGGTTTCTACGGGAAGCGAGGGAAGAAATTGCTGCTCCTTTGGCAATGGTCTTCATAAGAGTAGTGCATTAGGGTTGGAGGGTGGCAAATGTTATTCCTTTGTTCAAGAAAGATAATAGGAATAACCCAGGGAATTATAGACCAGTGAATCTTACGTTAGTAGTGGGCAAACTCTCAGAGAGGGTTCTTAGAGACAGGATTTATGAGCATTTGGAGAAACAAAGTCTGATCATGGATAGTCAACATGGCTTTGATGAGGGACATGACCACCTCGCCATCCTGATTGAATTCTTTGTGGAAATGACAAAATACACTGATGAAGGCAGAGGAGTGAGTGTAGTGTATGTGGATTTCAATAAGGCATTTGACAAGGTTCCCCACGGGAGGCTCATTCAGAAAATCCGGAGGCAGCTTGGATTCAGAGCTGGCTCGCCCACTGAAAGCAGAAGACAGAGGTGGATGGAATGCATTCTGTCTGGAGGTGGTTGGCTAGTGGTGTTCTGCTGGGATCTGTTCTGTGACCACTGATTTTTGGAGGAGGACGTGGGAGGGTGGGCTAGGAAGCTTGCAGATGCCACGAAGGTTGAAGTTGTGGACAGTGTGGAGGGTTGTTGTATGGGATATTAATAGGCTGCAGAGCTGGGCTGAGAAATGGAGATGGATTTCAATCCAGGAAAGTATGAAGTGTCTCACTTTGGAAGATCAAACTTGAGGGCAGAATACAGGGTTAACGGCAGGATCCTTAATAGTGTGGAGTAACAGAGGGATCTTGAGGTTTACATGCAAAGATCATTCAATGTTGCAGTGCTTTCATAAGTTGGTTAAGAAGGAGTATGTTGTATTGGTCTTCATCAGTCAGCGGATTGAGTTCAAGAGCCGCGAGGTAATGGTACAGTTCAATAAAACTCTGTTTAAACCACACTTGGAGTGTTGTGTTATCTCTACTTGCCTCATTACAGGAAGAATGTGAAAGCTTTTAGAGAGGGTGCAGGGGACATTAACCGGGATGCTGCCTAGATTGGAGAGCAAGTCTTCTGGGGATGGGTTGGGCACTCTAGGGCTTTTTTAGGAGGAGGATGAGAGGTGACTTGATAGAGGTATACAAATTGATAAGGGACTTTCTCCCCAGGGCAGAAATGACTAATATGAAGGGCATAATTTTGAAGTGATTCAAGAAAAGTACAGGGGGAATGTTAAAGTTAAGGTTTTTTTAAAACATACAGAAAGTGGCAAGTGTATGGTGGTGTGGAGGCCGTTACATTAGGGACATTTAAAAGTCTCTTAGAAAGGAAATGGAGGGCTATGTGGGAGAAAAGGATTAGATTGATCTTGAAGTAGGTTAAAGGGTTGGCACAACATTATGGGCTGAAGGGCCTGTGCTGTACTGTTTCAGGTTCTATGTTTAAATGAAGCCTTTCTCAGAAGAGTATGCAGCAAATTGTCAGTAGTTGCATTCAGTGGAGTCCAATGCCATCCTTAAAGTAAGTTAGGTTAATTTCTCAATCATTTCCAGCGGATTTATTGGGTCAGTCCTTAACATACTAAAAGGGAACTCTAGCGTCAAGGCACTGGTGTTTCTAGTAACAAAGGCTTTTCTCCAAATTCTACTTCATCAGATCCATTTGTAGTTGCCTCTCTCTCCAACCAAACATGCTCTGTTTCACAATGCTGTCTTCATAATAACTTGCAAGTGTTTCACTTGGGGAATTCCTCCATTTTGTTCTGTATATGGAAGTAGGAGAGTCTAGAATCCAAGGGCACAGCCTCAGAACAAAGAGAAATTCCCTTAAAACTGAGGTGAGGAAGAATTTCTTCAGCCTGAGGGTGGTGAATCAGTGGAATTGCTAGGATTAGCCTATCCCCGCAACCCTTGCTCGCCTTGACAGAGCAAAAGACAGATGCTAAACTACTAATTGGAAGCAAATATGTTGAATTCTTATTGACTACAGGGTTTAAGCTAACATGTATAACCAAAACTACTGCCAAAGAATGTAAAGTTCACAGATGTGCTACAGGAAAGGAATCACTTAAAATGCAGACCAGTCAAAGTGCAGCCTTGTCCTTACCCAGGATGCGGGAACATCTCGCAACCTCTTCTTGGAATGGATGTTTCATTGACTCTACACCCCACATTTGAGTTTCTGAAGGGTAAGGTTGTCTGGAAGCTCTTCTAGTTTGTCAAGCCTGAATTAACAAATCATCCAATATGGTCAAAAGACAAAAATGCCTGTGGCCTGCTGGAACTAGACTCTCTAAAGTTTACCGGAAAGGTGCCCCCATGTACTAAACTGTTTGTTCTCAGCAGAACATCAGTGGAAGATATTTGGTCGATAGTCAACCAGCTGGAGGGACAAGGGACTCTTAACAAAATTGAAACCATTACACAAGTGGTTTACAGTTATTGGATTCTTGTTCTGTACCACTGGCACCTGAATGTTAACGATTGCTAGCTTTCACAGCTAATGGACAAGATCAGTGGATGAGGCTACCTCAAGGGCTCCACAACGGCTCAGCTATCTACCACATGGCTCTGAAACAACATCCAAGGGATTTACCAGCCATTGATCCAAACACCTTACAGTATATGGAGGATGTTATGATTGCACCTGACACTGCAGATCAGCATGAGCAGGACATGCTTTATTTACTCAATTACTTATCCTCCAAGGACCACAAAGCACAATGGCAACATTAAGTAATTTACTTATTTTGTTTAGAGATACTCTACAGAAACAGTCTCTTCCAATCCAATAAGCCCACGCTGCCAAATTACATTCAAGAGACCAATTAACATACTAACCTGTGTGTAGGAAACCAGAGTGCCGGAAGGAAGCCCACGTAGTCACAGGCAGTCTAGGGCAATGTAGAAACTCCTTACAGACAGCGACAGGAAATGAAGCTGGGTCACTGGTGCTGTAATGGCACTACGCCAACGGCCCTGCTACCCCGCCACTAAAATATTCCCAAGATGTGGGAAGTCACTGAGGATCATGCGAAGGCTATCAATTCAACAAAATCATTCTCAACAGTTCAGCAAACCCAATTATTTCTGAGTTTGTGTAAGTACAACAGAGCATGGGTATACTGATATTGTACAACCACACAAGAACCTGTTGAAGGGCAGCAGCTGCTCAGACAACCCTATGGCTCTCACTGAAGAACATTTCCAACTAAACGGGCAATGTTATGCACAGCACCCACATTAGGAATCCCTGACACAGACCAACAGCTTGTCCCTATGTTATCGGGAAACATGGCTACATGGTCTTCACTGAGAACAATGCGGGCAAACTATCTGGCAGTCATGGTCATTTCCAGTATCGTGCTATCCAAACGTCCCTTAAAAGCCTCTAATGTATTTACCTCTATCACCAGACCAGGCAGTTCATTCCAGGGATTCACCACTCTCTGAGTGAAAAAACTTACCCTTCACACCCCCCTTGAACCTACCCCCTCTCAACTTCAATGCATTCCCCCTGCTATTAGATACTTCAACCTTGGGAAACAGATACTCCCTATCCACTCTATCTAAGCCCCTCATAACATTGTAACCTCTATCAGATCTCCCCTCAGCCTCCAGCGCTCCCAAGAAAACAACCCAAGTTTATCCAACCTCTCGTGATAGCACATGCCCTCTAAATTAGGCAGCATAGTGGTAAACCCCTTCTGCACCCTCTCCAAAGCTTCAACATCCTTCCTATAATAGGGCGCCCAAAACTACACAATACTCCAGATGTGGCCTAACCAGAGTTTTATAAAGTTACAACATAATCGCTTGACTTTTGAACTCAGTGCCTCGACTAATAAAAGCAGGCATTCCAAAAGCCTTCATAACCACCTATCAACCCGTGTAGCCACTTTCAAGGAACTGTGAACTTGAATTCCAAGATCTCTCTGTTCAGCAACACTTAAGGACCTTGATCTTAACAGTGTACTGTCTCCTTGCATTTGTCCTTCCAAGGTGCAACACTTCACCTTTATCTGGGTTACACTCTATCTGCTATTTCTCTGCAATTAATCCATTGACTGCAATTCTGCCCTATCATCAGCCTCCCTTGCTCGGAGTCTCACTACACATTGCCTCAGTTTGTAAAGCAACAACGTCATCTTCAGCACTATCTCTTCGGTTCCCATCTCCCTGCCAAGTTAGCTTAAACCCACCTGAACAACTCTAGCCAACCTGTCTGCAAGGATATTGGACCCCCTCAGATTCAGCTGTAACCCTCCCCTTTTGTACAGGTCATACCTTCCTCAGAAAAGATCCCAAACATTCATAATTCTGAACCCCTGCCCCTACACCAGTTTCTCAGCCACGCATTCACCTGACAAGTCATTCTATTCTAACCCTCAGTGGCACATGGCACAGGCAGCAATCCAGAGGTTACTACCCTAGACATCCTGTTTCTCAGCTTTCTACCTAGCTCCTTAAAATCTCTCTTCAGTACCTCCTCACATTGGTGCCAATGTGCACCAAGACTTCTGGATGTTCACCCTGACCCTTGAGAATGCCATGGAACCAATCCAAGACATCCATGATACTGGCACCAGGTAGGCAACATACCATCCGGATGTCTCTATTGCGCCCACAGAATCTCATCTCTGTTCCTCTAAAGCATCTCTTATCAACACTGCAGTCCTCTTCACCTGTCTGTTCTGAGCCACAGCACCAGACAGTGCCAGAGACAGGTCACTGTGGCTCCCCCCAGTAGGTCGACCCCGTCAATAGTATCTAAAGTTGTATACTTATTATTTAGAGGAACTGCTAGAGGTGTGCTCTGCACTGGCTGTGCATTTCCCCTCCTTTTCCTGACAGTCACCCAGTTACCTGTCTCCACAATCTAGTGGTGACTACCTCCCTGCAGTTCCTGTTTATCAGCTCCTCATTCTCCTGCATGAGTCAAAGGTCAATGAGCTGCAGCTCCAGTTCCTTAATAATTTCTTTCAGGAGCTGCAACTCAGTGCAGCTGGTGCAGATGTGTTTATCTGGAAGACTGGAGGTCTCCCAGACTTCCCATGTCCCACACAGAGTACAGAACACTGCCCCTGGAGTCATTACTATGCCCTAACAGATGATGAATGAACAAATAAGGACAGAGAGTAACTTACAAGACAATGTACCTCACCCAAACCTGATCTCATCTAAGTATCTCACTCACATCCAAGCAAACGTTCCTTGAGTGGTCCTACCCTCTCCCTGCTTATCCTCTTGCTCTTGATGTATGTATAGAATACCTTGGGATTCACCTTAATCCTACTTGCCAAGGCCTTTTCATGGCCCCTCCTGGTATTCATAATCCCTTCATTTAGTTCTTTTCTGGCTTCTTAATACTCCCCAGGTGCTTCATTTGATCCTAAACCCTCTGAAGCTTTACATACTTCTTTTTCTTTACTAACTTCGTCACCTCTCTGGACATCCAAGTTTCTTTCCATTTCCTTCCTTCCTTCTGACAGGAATCTTTCTTGTACTCTGTGCAATTGATCTTTAAATGCCCTCCACGTATGATGTGGACTTGCCAGAGTAAAGATGTTACCAATTAATGCTTCTTAGTTCCTGCCTAATACCCTCATAATTTGCCCTGCTTCAATTAAAACTCTCCCATAAGGACCATACCTATCCTTATCTATAGCTATCCTGAAAGTTAAGGAGCTGTGGTCACTGTTCACCCATTGAAAGGTCAGTCACCTGGTCTGGCTCATCACCCAGCACCATATCCAGTACGGCACCTCCTCTCATTGGACTGTCCACACATTGATTTAAGAAACCTTCCTGGCTACACTTAACAAATTCTGCCCCAACTAAAACGCTTTCATTAAGAAGGTCCCAATTTATATTAGGGAAGCTGACAACCCCAAAACAACAACTCTATTATTTACACATTTCCTTGATGCAATTACATACCTGGTTCTCAATGTACTGCTGACTATTGGGGGGGGGGGGGGGGTCTGCAGTACAATCCCATCAGTGTGATTGCACCCTTCCTATTCCTGAGTGGACTCAGTGTCTGACCCTTCCATTATGTCTCCTCTGAGTGCAGCTGTGATATTGTCCCTGATTAGTGGTGCAACTCCACCCTCTCTTTTACCTCCTCCTCTATCTTTATAAAGCTTTGAAAACCTGGTACATTAATCACCCATACCTCTCTCTTGCTCAACCAAGTTTCAGTAATGGCTACCACATCATAGTTCTATGTACTGATCCATGCTCTGTTCACCATCCTTACCCATAATAATATAATACTCCTAGAATTAAAACATATACACTTCAAGCTATCCAACCCGTAATACCTGTTATTTTGATTTTGCCTTTTAATACCTTCTGGTCCGATCCTTCTCTTACTAACCTGAGGCTTCTGTTTCCAGTCCCCTGCAAAACTAGTTTAAACTCTTCCAAGAAGCATCAGTAAACCTCACAGCCAGGATATTGGTTCCCCTCCAGTTCGGGTGCAACCTGCCCCTTTTGAACAGGTCAGTCGTTCCCCAGAACAGGTCCCAATGATCCAAGAACTTGAATTCCTGTCCCCTGCACCATCTCCTCAGCCACTCATTCATCTGTACTACCACCCCATTCCAACCTGCACCAGCCCACGGCACAGGGAGCAATCCAGAGGTTACAACCTTGGAGGTCCATCTCTTCAGCCTCTTTCCAAACTCTATATACTCACTGCATAGAATCTCTTTCCCTTTTCTGCCGATGTCCTTGGTGCCAATATGCACCATTACCTTTGGCTGATCCTCCTCCCCCTTGAGAAATTCAGAATATCCTGCAGACGCTCCAATATATCATGGACCCTAGCACCCGGGAAGCAACACACCATTCTTGTGTTTCTTTTGCAGCCACAGAATCTCCTTTCTGTCTCCCTAACTATGGAGTCCCCTACAACTACCACACTGCCTGACTTTACCCTACCCTGTCGAGCCTGGCAGTAGATAACATCACTTAGGGTACTCAGACATGCTGGTAATAGTGGACAAGTTTTCAAGAGAACTGGAGGCTATTCCAGCAAGGAAAACCACTGCCACACATACAGAAGAACTCTGATCAAACACTACATTTCTAGATGGGGATTGCCATGTCACCCCGACTTTGACCAAAGGACACATTTCACTGGAAGTGTTTCAGAATCAGAATCAGGCTTAATGTCAGGAAATTTGTTAACTTCATGGCAGCAGTACAATGCAATACATGGTAATATTGCGAAAAATAATTAAGTCAATTACAGTAGTGCACTACTTTTAAGTTAAATTAAAAATAGTGCACTACCTCGCTTTTTAAAAATATACAGTATTTGTTTTTGCACTTTTTAAAATCTATTCAATATACAATATACGTACTCTTCAATATACTGTACATAATGATTTACTTGTTTATTTCTCTCTCTCTGCTAGATTATGTATTGCATTGAACTGCTAAGTTAACAAGTTTCATGTCACATAATAAACCTGATTCTGAAAAACATACATATTAAAAATGTGAGGTAGTGTTCATGGGTTCTATGTCATTTAGGAATTGGATGGCAGATGGGAAGAACCTGTTCCTGAATCGCTGTGTGTGCCTTCAGGCTTCTGTAAGGCACTGATCCTTGAAGATGTCTTGGATATTATGGACACTTGTACCCAAGATGGAGTTGACTAATTGAATAAGTTTCTGTAGCTTCCTTTGATCCCGTGCAGTAGCAACCCCCCACCATACCAGAGAGTGATGCAGCCTGTCACAGGACTTCTGTAGAAGTTTTTGAGTGCATCAGGTAACAAAGCAAATCACCTCAAACTCCTAATGAAATATAGTCACTGTTTTGCCTTCTTTATTGTTGCATCGATATGTTGGGACCAGGTTAGATCCTGATACCCAGGAACTTGAAATTGCTCACTCTCTCCACTTCTGATCTTTCTATGAGGATTGGTTCATGTTCCCTATTCTACCCTTCCTGAAGTACACAATCAGCTCTTTGGTCTTACTGACATTGAGTGCAAGGTTGTTGCTGTGACACCACTCAACTAGATGTTATATCTCGCTCCTTATGCACTCTCGTCTCCATCTGAGATTCTATCAACAATGGCTATATTATCAGCAAATTTATAGATGGCATTTGAGCTATACCTAGCCACACAGTAATGAGCACAGAGAGAGTAGAGCAATGGGCTAAGCACACAACCCTGAGGTGTGCCAGTGTTGATAGTCAGCGAAGAGGAGATATTATTACCAATCTGCACAGATTGTGGTCTTCTGGTTAAGAAGTCAAGGATCCATTTACAGAGGGAGGCACAGAGGCCCAGGTTCTGTAGCTTATCGATCAGGACTGGAAATAGTGGTGTTAAATGCTGGGCTATAGTCAATGAACAGCACCTTGACATAGGTGTTTGTCATGAATTGAGTTTACTGATGAACATTGAATGGTGCTTCCATTGTCCACATCATCAAAGTCATCAGGACAATTAGAATGGATGAAATAAATTATCAAACAATGACTAAGTTCCATGAAGAAGGCATACCTTGGCTTTCAGCTCTTCCCATGGTCTTATGCAGTATCAGAGAAACCCCAAAGCCCACTCAAGGTGGTAGCAGGACAACCTCCATTGCTACCTAGAGTCATTGATCTCAGAGAGGCTGATATATACGTCATGATAGTCTAGTTGACTATTGTGTGAAACTAACCCAAGCTATTCAGTCTCCTCAACAAGTTTCTGCTGCTTGGGGTGATCCAACAAATGGAGGTCATACTTTGATTCCTGGTGAGTGGGTCCTGATCAAGAAACCACATAGACATTGGATACTTAACGGGAAGGACCTTATCAAGTGCTGTTTATTACCAACCCAACTGTAAATCAAAGGAAAAAGTAGGTGGATACATGCTACCATTGCAAGTGAGCTAAGGTGATACCAGAATGTTGTCACCAGGGTCGTAAACACTGTCAGAAGTCACTTTCTGGTTTATATGCTAGTATCTTCTGACTCAGTGCCTATGCCACTGAGTAAATCAATAATCAGCTAGAAGATGTGAACAATCATTAACTACAGGACATTTTATTCTGTTATTGTATTTTGACCAGTCTTGTCTAGTTAAAGTATTGCTGCAGTTTTAGAAAGAGTAAGCACCTACACTGCAGGTTGCTTACATAAAGTTAAAACAGAAATGGTTGTATAAGATGGTTCTCCAAAATCTTATGGCACTAGATCTTTTTTGAGCTGTCAAGGGAGGATATAGGATATAGTTACAGGCAAGGAGTGTTGTACATACCTGACCAGTCTGAAGACCTTAACTGATATGGCTGATCATACTCAAAGAAGCTAAAGTACGTCACCTTGATGTGTGGGACGACTTTGACTGGATCAAATCAAAGCTAGGAAGCTGGGGCTACTCAGTATAATGTGTTATAATATTTGCTATGGTGTGCTGTATTATTATTTATATCCTAATTACTTGTATAAGGGCTATCATTAATAGCATTGTTTAAATTTATGTGAGATTGAGACAAGCGAGGCTCCCCACCCCCATTCTACCAGGGAACTATTGAGAGTGCCCTGACCAGCTGTATCACTGACTGGTATGGGAATTGCAAAGTATTTGACTGCAAGACACTGCAACAGATTGAGAGGACTGCTGAGAGAATCCCACCCAACCCAGCCAGGACATACACCAGAACCACTGTGTTCACAGAGCCCTCAGCATTGTCAAGGATCCCTCCCATCCATCCCACAATCTCTTTAGCCTCCCACCATGAGGCAGAAGATACCACAGTATGATGTGGACTGTGAGGCCGGGTAGCAGCTTCTTCTCCCAGGCTGTGAGACTTCAGAGCACCCTGCTACAACCCAGTACACATTATTTACAGCAGCACCAGTAGCATCGCGCTGTTGTATATTTAACTATGTCATTTTAAAAACTTGTACATCTACAGAATAACTTTTAAAACCCGTTTATATTATCATATGTGGGTGTATGTGATATAGGTACTAAGTTTTGCGCCTCATCTTGACTTTCAAATAACCACATTGTTCAAAATATTTCCAGGGCCAACAGGCTGTGGAAGCCAAGTTACTGCATATTTAAGGCAAAGATTGAGGGGTTCCTGATTGATAAAGAGGGTTAGGGGTTATGGAGAGAAGGTAGGAGAAAGGGTTGAAAGAAATATTAGCCATGATTGAATGGTGGGCAGACACGATGGGCTGGATAGCCCAATTCTGCTCCCATACCTTATGGTAAGCAGCAGCAGTAGAGAATACACAGAACTGCAGAACACCAGCATACTGTACATTGACCCAAAGCAGTCAGATGGTAGCTACAAAGCATGGGTCAGATTCCATAACTGATCTTCATTGGGCCATAGTCTTTAGTCAGTGCTGGCCCATACTTCAACCAAGAGGCATGCATGAGAATGGCCCATCCAGATGAATAACAATGGGTGACAACAACATTAGATGAAACATAATCACAATACTTACTCACAGCACACAATGAATAAGTATCGTAATTACCTGTTGATGTATTTATTAAAGAAAAGATTAAGAAAAGCAGAAGGTTAATAGAGAGTGCTCTCCATTCTGGTTACAACTAGTTAATTAAATGTTAACAAAAAATATGTTCATCCGCAATTTCTCCTGATTCTGGTGCTTTTATCAGATGATGCCACCGGTACAGCTATCAGACATTCATTTATGACTTCACACTCAGTGATTTTGTGAACAACCTTCATTAATTAACAAAGGCCTATGAGATTATAAGCAAAATAAAACATTTTCACTCCAACTACACCATAACAAACATCTCAAAACTGACAAAACTAAAGTTTATTTTAAAATACTGTCAACTCTACATACATGCAAATGTGTAATTTTTATTTTTAAAATATTTTGTCAGTTCATCATAATTAACCATTTCAGAGTTATAATTTTGCACCAAAATTCAGAACTATGACCAGGTTAAAGTTTATTATTCCCAGAAAATGCTGTATTTGACTACCCCATGTCTCTCTGCATTGCTAGAAATTTACCAAATGACAACAGGGGTTTACGAAGCTTACCCAGGCAAAGAGAAGACTCAGTAACTGGTAGTGCAAATTGGAAATATGGAACGCTACCTTGGATAATGTACTGGCAGTGCCTGTGCTCCTGACCCATGCTGTTGGCAGACAAGACTCCTCCCTACAGCAGGTTTGGTCAAACTACCAGATATATCTGCCTAGCAAGACAGATAACAGGCTGAGGTGACCATGGATGGACCTGACTGTGTGGCTGCCCAGTGAATGGTCTTGGTCTTCTTTGTAGTCAGGTCACGAGAGCAGGGAAACTATGCTCTACAGTCACACCTTTACACTGAACAGTTGCTGAAGGGAGGTGTTAACAGCTGGTGGAGGTGATGGGGAACAAAACCCAAAGGCACGAAAGGTTACGAAAGTGACACCTGTCATTTCATGACATGGGGGAAAAAACTCATGACAATTGGGGCCTTGAGGAGTTTTACTCCAAAACAAAGGAGAAACATTTCATTACTTACCATGGGTCATAGCTGAGGGTCTTAGTTCCATAAGGATCATGTTTAGACTGGCACCAGCATCCAGTGCTTAGCTAAGTATCAGATTCAGATTTAACTTTACAAAGTTTCATTTTTGTACTTTCCTCTTGTGAACGAATTGAGTCTAAGAGGAGCAGGAGAAAATAGCCAGCAGGTCAAAGAGCATAACCACACAAAATAAAGCAGGAAAAGGAGAAATGCTAGAATAAATAAAAACTCTCTAACACCAGAAATCCAAAATTTAAAAAAAGTATTAGAAATACTCAGCAGGTTCGGGAGCTACATGGAGAGAGAAACGAGAGCTATTGTTTTAGACCGATGATCTTTCATTAGGTTTATTTGTCCCTGGACCTGAAATGTCAGCTTCATCAGTGCTGCTGCCTAGAAATGCTACCTTCGCTTTCTTTGTAACCAGGAGCAGAGGAGACACTGAACTATGGACAAGGTTTCTGGAAACAGCATGCTGTTCTTGTGCACCACTGTGAGAGTCAATGAACAAGTGGAAGAACATTGTACTGTATCTTCAGTTCACTCCAGGCAATTATAAGAATATATACAAGCTGCAGAAACTTAGAAACTCAAGCTGCAGTCAGAGAAACAGTCAAACTCCTTGCTGCCAACGACCCTCCGTGGAGATGTGGGCTGTCGGCTAAGAGTTTTGCCAGGCAATTCTCTTCCCAGGCTTGCCCTGAGAGATGCCAATCTGAATGAGATACAAGGTGGGGTAAGAGGGCATGAAGGGTGGCTTGCACACTTGCAGAAGTCACAGACATCAGATAAAATTTGGTGGTGAGATGGGGAGTGAAGAAGTAATTTGACCTACACCACCCAAAATGCTCAACACCTAAGCTTCTGAAGGCCCATAGCTCCCAGTTCCTGAAGGACAAAGCAAATATGACTGCCAGGGATTGAAGGGCCACAATTCAACACCGGTTCTCTGCAGGCTGGGCTGCAAATATATTCCAGCAATTCAATACGCTTTGCTCTGCAAACACAAAGTGACGTACTGGGAAGCAGCATTACTTATACAGTGGAAACTGGCATTGTCCAACTGGGCAACAGTGGGGTACTCAAACCTGGGAGGTTTGGAGATAGATCCCACACAAGCATAGGAGCCCGTGTTTTAACTCTTCCATTCCAGTGGAGGGGTACCTGCTATCTGCAGGAAAGCACAAAGGTGACACTCTACTCTGCTACTCTCTATATATTCCAAGTGCCTTTTTAATTTAATTTATCTGCAGAGAGAAAGGGAGGGTTAAGAATAGAGATCGAAAGAGTTACAGCTCTTCGTTCTGGCACCCCTGACGTACAATGTATCCCTCCCTTCCTGCCACTTGTATTCTCACCATCCTTCTTTGAAAGAGGACCTTGGACTTCAAATGCTATCTGCGTCTCTCTCCACGGACGCAGGCTGACCTGCACTTTCCATTTTTATTTTTGATTTTCTGCTGTTTCTTGATCTTCAGAGACTTACAAAAATTTTGTTAGAAAAGTTTTTTGGTGGATGGAGGTTGTGGGGGACTGATCAGCCGATCGCAGAACAAACAACAAAGCAGAATTGAGTGAGGGAATGGTGTACACTTTTATCCTATGCTCCACAAGTAAAGTCAAGACCACAGAATGAATCACACGGCTCAGGAACAAATGCACATTATTAGTTGGTAGTGACAGTGGAGAATCCTACTCGATGGTTTTCTCTAGCACAGCTTTTATTCAGAATCAGTAGGAGACGGGGATGGAGAATGTGGAAGCAGTAATGCTCATGCATTTTACAAACTACTACCCACGTGGATGCCTGCTGTTCACCAAAAGAGGTTTTTTAACTCATTCCTCCACCTCACTTACAGGGCAACAACCATTTCCTTGTTTATTGTCGATGTGGCAATGTGTTGCATAGAATAAGATTTGACTGCATTTTATAAAATTACCAAATTAAATGTAAATCAACACAGTGATAACCTTTAACGTTCAAAGCCAAATAAGAACTCAACTTCCAATTGTACTTGCGTGCAGGCTCCTGGCGCCACAGATCAGGAGGTTGGGCGGAGTTAGAGCACCATCAATTCTCAGAGTTTCCCTGCATCACGTTACAGCTTTTGCGATCCTCCCTACACAACTGCAGCTGCACGATCTGCTCCGTGGCATGTGTTCCAGCAGAGAAAAGAAAAGACTCGGCTAATGCCATCAGCAGGAGCAGCACTTCACTCAAACCGTATGCGATACAGGTAACTTGGTGGACATTTTGCATACTACACAGTTCCGGTTCCATTAGCTGCTGTGTCTACTGGTACAAACACACCCAGAACTTCCACGTGACAGGACAAACCGGTACTGGATGACTGGCTCAGAAGAGTTGGAGTGGGTTGCCAGCAGGGCACGATGACTTTCGCCAGCTTGCACCTCTTGTACATTGTGAATAACGCTAGGCAGTCATCAGACATGTCAAGCCCGTGTGCACGACCAGGGCATGGATGGCGTCATACAGCAAACGGTGTCCCATTCCTCATTGGACTGTTTCACCCCCTCTCCCCGAGATCCTTGAAATTTGAAAACATTTATCCTTTCATCACCTCACAGGAGGTAGAAAGAAACAACAGGGAAAAAGAAAACCACGCACACACCAAACCCACTCACAGAATCATTACTAAGGCCACCGTTCCCCAGTCAGGGATCCCAAGCAGGGCCACTCTTCTCACTTCTGCTGCTGCTGCTGGGAGTGGCGGGACACGGTCTTCGCAGTGTTTGCATATTTCTGTTTGTCTTTGCTGCAAAAGAAACACAAAGAGCAAAATCTGGTATAGGCAGGTCAGATCCAGCTGTGAGACCCGTACATTTAAAATCAATCCTCTTGGAACTCTAGCTTCTCTCACCCTTGAGGGCATGATTAAAGCACCGATTAAAGACATGCTTCCTCACTCCTTGCTGGTGAGTGGTGGAGGTAGGTACAATTATAAGACCATAAAACATAGGAGCTGAAATAGGCTGTTTGGCCCATTGAATCTGCTCCACCATCACATTATGGCAAAAGTTCTTATCCCTCTCAACAACATTATCCTGCCTTCTCCCTTTGACACCCTTAGTAATGAAGAACCATTATCCTCTGTTTTAAATATACCCAATCGCTTGGCCTCTACCACCAGTGGCAATGAATTCCATAGATTCACCACCCTTTGACCAAAGAAATTCCTCCTCATCTCTGTTCTAAAGGGACATCCCTCTATTCTGAGGCCATACTCTCTGGTAGACTCCCTCACTATAAGAAACACCCTCTCCACGTCCACCCTATCCAGGCCTTTCAATACTTGATGGGCTTCAATGAAATCCACTTCTCATTCTTCTAAACTCCAATCAGAACAGGCCCAGAGCCAAATGCTTCTATGTTAACTCTTTCATTCCTGGGATTATTCTTGTGAACCTCTTTTGACAATAGACAGTAGGTGCAAGAGTAGGCCATTCGGCCCTTCTAGCCAGCACCACCATTCACTGTGATCATGGCTGATCATACACAATCAGTACCCCGTTCCTGCCCTCTCCCCATATCCCTTGACCCCGCTATCTATAAGAGCTCTATCTAACTCTCTCTTGAATGCATCCAGAGACTTGGCCTCCACTGCCTTCTGGGGCAGAGCATTCCACATATCCACCACTCTCTGGGTGGAAAAGTTTTTCCGCATCTCTGTTCTAAATGGCCTACCCCTCATTCTTAAACTGTGGCCTCTAGTTCTGGACTCACCCATCAGCGGGAACATGCTTCCTGCCTCCAGCGTGTCCAATCCCTTAATAATCTTATATGTTTCAATCAGATCCCCTCTCATCCTTCTAAATTCCAGTGTATACAAGCCCAGTCGCTCCAATCTTTCAACATATGACAGTCCCGCCATTCTGGGAATTAACCTTGTGAATCTACGCTGCACTCCCTCAATAGCAAGAATGTCCTTCCTCAAATTTGGAGACCAAAACTGCACACAATACTCCAGGTGGGGTCTCACCAGGGCCCTGTACAGCTGCAGAAGGACCTCTTTACACCTATACTCAATTCCTCTTGTTATAAAGGCCAGCACGCCATTAGCTTTCTCTCCAGTGCCACAACATCCTTTCTTAGATAAGGGGCTCAAAACTGTTCAGAATACTTCAAATATGGTCTGACCCAATGCAATATAAAGCCTCAGCATTATATCTGTTATATTCTGGTCCTTTGGAAATGAATGCTAACATGGCATTTGGGCATTTATATGGCAGCAGAAGGAATGCGCCAGCTCACAAACTATCTAACCATTGGACCCATCAACTACCTCCTTGCCTATATGTGGAAAGGTCTGCAGCTCCCACACTTGCCTCATCCGTCACTCAAACTGATAAAACAGGAGTGACTGCAAATCATCTTTGATCCTGAGGGATTGCCTCAGAAGTTATATACATATTTAATGTAGGTGCAGCCTCTCCCAATACCTGATACCCTTTGTTGATTTGCTTTTCAGATAAGGAGTAAACAAAGCTTAAAGTCAGCTAACAAGGTGAAGTAATTTTGGATTCCAGTGCAGGGCCTGACAAAATTATTCTGATAAATGAACAAATCCCGACCTCAGCCTTCTATCGACTCCGCATATCGGGGATGCTGAGGTCGTAGTTAACTTACCGACTCATCCGCACTTGGTTCCGGCAGCCTCGGCCACCTTCCCAGTGGCTGCTGTAGGATCCCTTTGTCATCATAGCTCCGCAGGCAGCACAGGGTTTCCCGTTGCTGTACGGCTGCAAACACATACACTTCGTGAATCGGAGACTGCCACCTTCCAGACTGGAAAACACACTGAAGCTCAACCCTGCTCGCAAACTAGTCTCACTGGATCGTAATTAAAAACACAAAATGCTGGCAGAACTCAGCAGGCCAGACAGCATCTATGGGAGGAGGTAGTGACGACGTTTCAGGCCGAAACCCTTCATCAAGAGTGGGGGTAAGGTTGGAATTGGAGCAAGGGGTGGTGAAGTCGAGACGGTTAATGTCCCAACGGCAATTAGAGATAAACAGATCCAGGGCGGGGAGTCCATGAGGAGGAGGGTTGGAGATGGGAGAACGGGTCATTGGTGGGGGTGGGAGAGTCCCTACCGAAGAAGTGGGCTCGAAGACGGAGCCAGCGGAAGAGGAGCTCCACGTCTTGGCGCACACGGAACTCACTGAGGTGAGGGTGAAGGGGGACAAAGGTGAGGCCCTTACTAAGGACAGAGCGCTCAGCCTCAGAGAGAGGAAGGTCGGAGGGGATGGTGAAGACCCGGCAGGGTTGACAGCTCTGGTCTGAGGGGGGTGGGAGGCTGGTGGAGTCAGCGGGGAAGGGTTGGGGGTGAGAGGAAGCTGAAGCCCCCGATGGCCCGGGAACCGGTTGACTGGATCATAACCCTGGTTGAGATATTATCATACGGACAGCCAGTATCAGGACTGAAATGTCTAAATACTGGAGGGCATGCATTTAAGGTGAGGGGGCTAAATTCAAAGGAGTCACGCAGGACTCCTGTTTTTTTTAAACAGAGAGAGTGCTGAGTGCTAGGAGTGCACTGCCGGGGTGGTATGCTGGCAAATATGGTAGAGGTGTTTTGGAGGCTCTAAGATAGACGTGTAAATATACAGAGAATGGAAGGATATTGATGTGCAGACAGAAAGAACTAGCTTAGTAGACTTCTAATTACTAGCTTAATTATTTTGGTATGATATTGTGGGCCAAAGGGCCTGTTCCTGTGCTGCATGCTTCTATGTTCTATCACAAGCCGACATGCAAGGTACAAAACATTGTGACCCATTAGCCCATATATTTCAACGTGCCTCCACGGGGCAGAAAAAGACCTGCATTTTGAATACAAGCCTCAAAGCACATTATAAACTTTCCTGCGTATCTTTGCAGTACCAAGAAAGGGCAGCAGCCAAATTGCACAAAAACAAACATCAAAGAACAAAGGGACCAGGTTACCAGGGAGAGCCCCCGCTCTTCAAAACAATACTGGGGATTTTTTTTTACATTTGTTTTAGGGGACAGAGAGGGCCTCAGGCTCATCTCACACCAGTACAATGGCAGCTCTGACAATCAAGTACAATGGCAGCTCTGACAATCAAGTACTCTTGCAGTAATTGAAGGTTTTGGTCCTCAGGTTCCTGAATTGGAACTTAAACCACAGCCCTCTGGTCTGTTAGTTAAAAACAGCACTAACTAAGCAACATCAGATATTCCTTTAATGTGCACCCATTACATCACTTAATCAGGTGGTAACCCACATGACCATGGCTGGCAGTGTCCTCAGCACTACCATCTGTTGTAGTCTGCAAAGAAAAAATACAGCACTAAGTGCCTGGAAGGATCATGTTTAGGAGCTGTCTGGAACCAATCATTTACTATCTTCACTATAAGTCACAGCCCACCAACAGGCTTGGAAACATATTGCCTTCTTCATCACACAGCTCCTTAAACATATGGGGATTCCTTCACCACACTTGCTACGGTGGCTCATCACTACCACCACATATTCAAGTTCTTTTTTTATACCTCCTTAGAACAAACAGGACACTATTCAGCCCAACTCATCCAGGGCACTTCTCTGAGCAATCCCAACAATTTCCCTCTCCCATTCCCTCTCACAAGCCAATTTGTGATGGACAATAAATACTGAGCTTATTGGCATCCCATGGGAGAATATTTTTTATTCTCATGCACTAGGTTTTAGTTCCCCAACCATTGGCAGGTTACACTTGTCCCTTCCTTTCCCAGTCCTCACCTGAGATAGCTGTCCTGTGACTAACACATCATTACATGCTACTTGTTGTTTTGAGTTTCAGATCATCCAAGGTTACTTTGACACAGCTGGGCTCACCTGCTCCTTTGCACAGAATCCACAGATCATTCGAGTGGCCATCTCCATCACGTGGTCCTGGTTGTCATCGTGACACAAGTCACATGGGTAAGCTTTCCCACAACACTGAAACCTGAAGAATCCACCAAAAAGGAACAAGGCTTATAACAATGCTAAAGCAGACATATATAAAACACCACTGAAATATTGAAATTTTGCCTGTGTAAATTCCCTCTCTGGAAGAGGGGGGGAGTTTTAACACAACAACATTAAATAATGGCCTCCACTTTGGGTGGGTTTATGCCCATCAGGAAGGGAATGCAGATCCTCCAAATCATTCCCTTACAGCAGGGCAAGTGGGCTGTAATCCTTTCCACTGATGTGAGCCCAAATCCTACAGCTGAAAGGACCTTGCTCCAACTTACTGCACAGGCGACAATCAGCCACACGTCTGATTCAAATGAAACAAAGGCTCTAAGAAAAGGAGGGTGTAAAGTAGGCAAGTTAACAGCCAACACAACACAAAAGTTTTGTGCTAACAGAGAAAAAAAATCAGGCTAGTTTTATATTTATAATTTGGCTTAAAACTGTACTGCAAGTATTTGGCAACACTATCCTGTGAAACCACCAACAGAATTATTCAGTCACAATAGAAAATCCATGAGACATTGATCCAACCTTCAGATTAAGTACTCAACACAACAACTCAAACACTGGGGATCTCAAGTACGTACCCATGACATTGCAAAGCTCAAGAAATAAACTATAATGTTTAAAGTACAAAGTACATACAGCACTGTGCTTAAGCACATATGCATAGTCTTAGGCACATATGCATAGCTAGGGTGCCTGAAATATTGTTGTAATCTTTTATGTATTGCACTGTACTGCTGACACAAAACAAAACAAATTTTTTGACATACGTGAGTGTTGATAAACCTGATTCTGATATGGGTCTCTGCTGTAGACTGAGAAATGGAAAGAGGCAGGGAGAGGGGAATCATGGTTGGGAAAGGAGGAAGGGAGAAAGGATGGACCGTGAAGCATGACATAGATATACTGTAATGATCAATAAACTAGTTGTTTGGAATAAAATGACCTTGCCTGGTGTCTCAGGGCTGGATGTGTCTGCACCCATGTCACTCCTTACCCCTGGCACTCCTTCTCTGCCACCTGTCCCACACCCCAGAAGTGCTCCACCCTCACCATTCCCAAAATCCTTTGCTCCCACTAGATTTACAAACTCACTCTCTGTTCCATGTTGATAGACACAGTACTGCGCAAAAGTCATAGGTACCCCAGATTTTTATATATATATATATATACAGCCCGCAAGTACCACCACATATTCAGGTGCCAACACAGTCTGCTCATAATGCTCAACAGAACACCAGCAACTAAACAACAACAGCAAAACAAGCCCCATTCCTCCCTCCCATCCTGGAAGAGGTTCCACGGTTCCTGGGGATTTATCTACCCTAATGTGTGCCAATATTTCTAACATTTCCTCCTTCCTGATACAGACATGTTCCAGAAAAACAGCATATCCGTTGCTTAATTCTCAAGCCTCTCTGGTGAACACCGATGAGAAGAATCCATACCACCAGCTCCACATGTAGATGATCTCTTTGTTCCCTGTCGGGGTTACCCTTTTCTTAGCTGACCTCTTGCTTCTGTACCAGTTCACTCTCCATATCGTACTGTCCTGGCCTGTGTATCAACTGACGGCGATATTGTAGACAACTGGGATACAACATCCATTGTCACCTCTGACCAACAGAGGGGCTCTTGCTTCTGATATACCTACTATGCTTATATGTGTGTTGGATAAAATGATTTTTCCCTACAAACAGTATCTTAGTAACACAGCAACACCCACAAAATGCTGGAGGGAATCAGGTCAGTCAGCATGTACGGAGAGGAATAAACAGTCAACATTTCGAACCAAGACCCTTTTATCAGGGCCTGAAGGGTTTCAGTCCAAAACATTGTCTATTTATTCCACTCTGTGTTCCTCCAGCATTTGGTGTATGTTACTCTGGATTTCCAGCATCTGCAGAACCTTTTTTGTTCAGTAACTGTGATATGGTTAACTGCAGAGATTCATCAGGAAAAAAAAACATTAAAACCATAGGCAGTGATTATTTACAGATGAGTGTTGAATACTGTCCAGTCAGATATAAGAATTGGAGCATACAGCCCTCACAGAGAAATAGATCACAAATGATCTCCTAAACCTAATACCTTCTCTACCCTTCCAAAATTGCTAACTGACCCCCAGCTTTCGGTAGTATTTTAGTGGAGTTCCATGCTCCAGTATTGTTTGCTAGCATTGTTGTGCTCAACAAGACCTTACACTAGTCTCCCATGCCAATGGAAAACACTTCCCCTCTTTCTACCCCAACAGTCTTTTAAATTACCTTAAATATCTTACTTGCCTCGCTCTATAATTTTCTACACTAAGGATACGCAAACCAAACTGATATGAAACCTTATTTAAAGCATCATTTTGATGAACTCTCCCCAAGACCAATTCATCCATCTGATGCCGATGTCCAAGATTGCTTATCATTCTTCAATCACGATAGGGTGTGTGTGTGTGGAAGGAATGAAAAGATAAAGTATCATTAATAAAAGTGTGGGAGATGCAACAACTGCAAAGTAAGGACAGAGAAAGCAATTAAGTAGCTTTAATATGATAAAACATCCCATGGTGTCTCCAGAAGTATTGTCACACACCAGAGCAGGTATTCGAACAGTCAATAAAAAGCTTGGCTTTAGGTTGGTGTTCAAGAAAAGAAAGAGTAAAGGATGCTTTATGGCAGGAATTCCAGAGTTTAGGAGATTAACAGCTGAAGAATATTGCTTACCTGGGTCAGCAAGTACAGAAACAATGAGAGTTAAGGGTGCAGCAAATTAGGATACAGAGCTTTGGATAAATTCAACTTTATGAAAGATAAAGGAAGGACAACAGCCTAGAGGCATCAAAATCTTGAATTAAGGTTTACAATACACAAAATTGGAATAGGAATAGACCACATGTTTAAGTAAGACAGTTCCATCTTTGAATGTCATGAACAATCTTATCTTCAGCCTCAACTTCAGCTTCCTGTGAGATTTCCCCTATAACCTCCAATTCCCCTACAGCCCAAAAACTTTTATCTGTCTCAATTCCACCTAATGATGTAATCTCTGCAGCTCTCCAGGGTACAGAACTTCAAAAGAACTTCCTCCTCATCTTATACAAGTCTTCTAGCTCTCGACTCCTCCTGAGGGTAAACATCCTCAGGAGAGGAACATCCATCTGTCGTCAGAACTTCATTTCATTTCACATTCTACCAAATTCCAGAAAACGCAGATACATTCTACACAGTACTGTCTCACTAAATTATTTCCTAGGTCAAGAAATTATTCCAGTGAATCTCTGTATTGCAAGCACATCTTCTGCAAATTAGCAGAGTCAAACAGTATTAAGCACTGCAATGTTGTCCCACATACTATATAGCCGCAGCAAGATATTCTCATTTCTTTACTGTGTCCTCACTGCAATAAAGGCAGATATTTCATCTGCCTTCCTTACTAGCACTGCATGCTAACTGCTTATGTTTCTGAACATTTAAATTAAAAATATGCAGCACAGGAACAGGCCCTCTGTCCGTGTCTGCACCAACTATGACGCCAAATTAAACTAATCCCGCCTGCCTACACAAGGTCCATATCTGTTGCCTCCTTCTTCTTGAGCACATACAGACCTCTCCAACAGCTAATAATGTCATAGAAAAACATCATTTAACTGGTATTTTTCTTACTAATGCAGATTCTTTCCCATTTCACCACTCCATCTGCTAAAAGTAAGCCATGGCTGGGTTAGAGACTGAGAAACAATTTTCAGTGTCAAAAACTGAATTTAAAGCATGCCCTTACCTGAGCCAACGACAACTTTTCTTGTAATGGCTGCAAGTGCCAAACTCAGGCAGGGGTTTACCAAGCTGAATGGTAGATCCTTGAGGCTGCCTCTTCTTATGCCGATGAACTGAATTTTTATCTTCAGCAATAGATAAAAACAAATAACTGGTCACTGGATGGTTGAAGTATGAGACACATATAGTCAAGCATACAAACTACAATAAAAAGGAGGAAACGGTTCAGAAAAGAATTCTTCTCCCAACTAGGACTGTGCCCAGACTTCTTCAGTGTCTGGTAATAAGGAAACTCTCATTTAGTTCTTTTTTGTCTGATTAAACAGAGGTACGTTCAGCATATCAGATCACAGGTTATTTCTTAATTAAATTATACATGTAGAGTACACTGGCTAATTAGCCTAAAATTTCTTTGGTTTAAAAGTGAAATTGTCAAAACCCGTCAGGAAACAATCCCAGCTGGTTTGTTGTTGTGTAGTTAGAAGGCCAAGGAATAACTCAGAATAGGTTATGAAAGATTTTAATAGAATAAGGAGTGGGGGAGGGAGAGAGCAGACCAGACCCAGAGGGAGTCAAAACAAGGTATTCACTAGTAAACCACAAACAGATTTCAAAAGAAATTCATTTTCTGAAGGTGGTGGTAAGAATTTGGAACCTGTTAATTCCACCTCTGGGGAAACACCTGCTCTAAGGGAATGGAGGAAAATGGGATTTTGTGCTCTACTGATACATTTGGATAAGGAAGGTCAGGGGGATGGAAAAAAATCATTAAAAGAGGCATGGATAACTTAAGCTCCATAGATTCCACACTCTATAATTCCAGACCTATGTATCAAATGTTGTTTCTGTATCAGTTCTCCTCATTCCCAACTCTGCAGCCTTTTGCCACTGGAAGCAGGTATATTTAGGCATCCTCACCGATTTCATCCTGTGACTGACTGTTTATCTGGTAAAAATGTGTTGCCTCCACCAAAACGCCAAGTTTGCCATGACAGTGCAAACAGTTTAGCTCCTTATAACGGCCATAGGACAGACCCTGGATAAAAGGAGAAAGTTTATGAACTGTAGACACTCAGTTAGCAATTTCTATAAGGGACTCAATAATCATGTACAAATACTGCTTATAATTTAAAACTCAATAATTGAACTTATAATAAGGGGGGAATTATGCCAGAAATGTTTCTCAAATTCCATTGCAGATTTTAAAGTTGCATTTGCCACTTCCTTGAGCTAAGGCATGGAGTAACATCATCAACCCCATGCATGGAAGCTCCTTTATTTTCTTCTCCTTGCCATCTCATACAATGTAATGCATGCTTCCAAGTAAAAGTGTCAAAAGATGGGAAACAAACACAGAAAAACCCAGAGATGCACAGAGTGAGAAGTATGGAGAAAGCCCATTTCCTAGAATCCTCTGATCCAGTTATTGTAACCTGAAGTCAGAAACAATCTCTCTATTGATGAACTACAAAATCACCTAGATGCCTAAAACCTTTTGGATTCTCCAGTTACTAGAATGCCAAATGTAATATTATCCATCCAATGACACATATTCTCCAAGAGGACCACATCCTTGCGGTAGGGTTTGGAGGCTTGCATGCCTCAATGATCTGGTGAACTATGTTGGCTTGAGTTAGTGCTTTACTCTTCAGCTCTTGGTAGAGCCACCCAGGCCAAACAGGTCAAAGGATAGAGGCTTGACTAAGAGTGGTCTACCAGATTCAGGGATTCAGCTCAGGGCTAACAACCCTGAGTGGTAAATCAAAACTGTTACAGAAACAGCAATGAAGAATCCTTCTACATCTGAGTGTGACGGTATTCCTGAGTCTCCAGTTGGGATTTGCATGACAGATAGTAGTGAAAACTGAGAAAAGTGGAAGCTACTGACTTGATGAAGGAATCCCTGAACACCACCAGAGATGGAAGACCTTCATTGCTGCCCTAAACGCCAACAGCATACCAGGCAGTAAGTATCACACATATATATTACAAGATTTATCTCAACTAATCTTTTATGCCAGAGGAACAAAAAAGCTACTAGAATCTCAACAGGTCAGATACTTAAAATGACTCCTGTTTTACTCACTTGCAGAGTTCCCTCCTTGGAGCAGTGTAGACAGCCCACAGTAAAGTGACTGTCCTGTAAGATCAAGTCTACAGGGACACATCCACGCAGGTCCAGGTAACCCAAGACATTCGAATTCTCATGCAGTACACCGGGTTGGAATGCCACACTGATGTCCGTGTTACATTTCTCACAGCTTGCAGAAGAAGGGCGATTTTGGGACACAGTCAGATCTGCAGTTACTTTGCATCTTTGAAAAGAAATTGGACAACGGTCAATTCTAAGAGAGATACTCATTAGGAATACTAAATGCTAAAATTCTGCTGAATTCTTTTGGCCAGTTTGGTTTTGACTTAATTACAAGATTAAAAATAATGGGGGACATCACGTGATGATGCAGGATCAAGACGTGGAAATCCAGCTCTCCCGTAAAAAACCAGTAAAATAATGTTTAAGTGAAGAAAAGTTAGTAAATACCTTTTAAAAATTACTTATAAACTACTCAGGACTGTCTTAAGATATGCCTCCTAAACAGAAGCAGAAAACTACTACTTTGAAGACAACACAAGTTGGAAAAGAATCAAGGCCGGCCGCCATGAAAGAGCCTCGGGCTCAAGTGCAATTTACCTCCGGCGATACAGAACAGGAAACTGTGGCAACATCAACCGTTTCCAAAAAAAAAGAGCAATAGGAATTGTGCATGTGTGAAGGAAGGGGCATGCGCAAACACGAGCAACCCAAACTACAAATCCCAGCTATGATCGGAACTGAAAGTGAAAGTGAATATGAGGTGGAATCAGATTCTCTGGATAAATCAGATGAAGATGAAGAGACAAACAAAGAAGAGTAACAGGAAGAGGTTGGAGGTGATATTGGAGACATAAAAAAAACTTTGGTGCAAATAATGCATAAATTAAAAGCATTAAAAGTAATAAAGATATTAACAATATGAAGATTATGTTTGATAAAATGATGAAAAGACAGGACAAAATGGACAAGAAAATTAAAAACTTGGAAGAAACAACCGGAGACACCATTGATAGAGTGAATAAAATGGAAGATAATATTTCTGCCTGGAGATCAGAAAGAAAACGGTTGTTGGAAAAAGTGGATGTACTTGAAAATTTTAGCAGACGAAATAATATTAAGATTGTTGGACTTAAAGAAGGTATAGAGGGAGAGGATCCAATAATTTTTTTTCAAAAATGGATTCCGGAAATTTTGGAAATGAAAGAAGGAACCCAGTTAATTGAAATTGAAAGGGCTCACAGAGCCTTAAGATCAAGACCTCTTGATCAAAACCCACAATCAATCTTGATAAAACGCTTAAGATATCAAGATAAAGAAAAGATCCTGAAGGCAGCTGCCCAACGTGCCAGAAAGAGAAATGGGCCATTGATGATAGAAGGAAAAATAGTTCTTTTCTATCCTGATATAAGTTATGACCTTTTGAACAGAAAGAAGGAATTTAACCCAGCAAAAAAAGTTTTATGGGAAAAAGGTTATAAATTTATATTGCGCCACCCAGCAACCCTGATAATTTTTTTGGATGACGGAAAAAGAAGACTTTTTTACTGATTATCGGGATGCGGAAGAATTTGCACAAGAACTCCCAAATATTCGCTAACCACAGCCAAAGATTTAAAAGTGAAACGGATTAAAGATGAAGACAGGAACAGTGAACGGAGTTGATGGAAGTTTAAGGACAGAAGAATATTTAAATATATTCTTAATTATATGATACAGGGGGAGAAAGGTAAAAATTTGAGAAATATTAATCGAGAGTAGTGATATTATTTTTTTCCTTTCTTATATATACTTTTTTATATTACAGGGGAGCTGGGGGAACTTTGGATCGATTGCTACGGGACTCACGTTTGTAATCATGGCGATTGCCATGACCCGTACAACGGATGGGGGTAATGTTGTGTTTTTTTTATTCACAACATTAGTAGGGGGGGTATTTTGTTATTTTTTTCTTTATAATCTATTTTTCTTTTGTCTTTCTTTCTTTGCCTGGACAATCGGGGGGGGGGGGGGGGAGACACATAGCAACATGGAGAATTTTAAAAAAGATTCCCCAAGGTACTACGAAAGTTGAAAGGTTAGGTATTACTATAGATTGGAGTAACCCTGTTAAAAATAATGACTAATTTACTGAATTTTTAAAGTTTTAATGTTAATGGGCTTTATGGACCGGTGAAAAGAAAAAGAATTTTAACATACATTAAGAAAATGAAAATAGATATAGCTTTTTTACAAGAAACACACTTAACAGAGATAGAACATAAGAAATTAAAGAGAGATTGGGTTGGAAATGTTATTGCAGCTTCATTTAAATCAAAGGCGAGGGGAGTTGCAATTTTGATTAATAAAACTTTACCAATTAAAATACAAAATGTATTAATTGATTCTGCAGGGAGATATGCAATTATACATTGTCAAATTTTTTCTGAACTATGGACTCTTATGAATATTTATGCACCAAATGAAAATGATGTAAAATTTATACAAGAGGCCTTTTTGAATTTGGCTGACGCACATGACAAAATATTAATAGGTGGAGATTTTAATTTTTGTCTAGACTCAGTTTTAGATAGATCAACAAAGGTTGTTACAAAAACAAAAGTAGCAAAAGTAACTTTATCATTGATGAAAGATTTAAATTTGATTGATATATGGAGAAGAGTTAATCCAAAAGAAAGAGATTACTCATTTTATTCAAATAGACATAAAACTTATTCAAGGATAGATTTTTTCCTATTATCAACGAATATTCAAGACAGAGTGAAAAATATGGAATATAAAGCTAGAATATTGTCAGATCATTCCCCCTTGACAATGACAATGATAATGATGGATAAAGAGGAATCAATTTACAGATGGAGATTTAATGCAATATTATTAAAACATCAAGATTTTTGTGATTTCATGAAAAAGCAGATTCAGTTTTTTTTAGATACAAATTTACATTCAGTTGATGATAAATTTATAGTATGGGAAGCAATGAAGGCATATTTGAGAGGCCAGATAATAAGTAATACTTCTAAAATTAAGAAGGAATATATGGTAGAAATAGATCAATTGGAAAAAAAATTACAAAATTAGAAAAAGAATCTCAAAGATATATGACAGAAGAAAAACGAAGACAACTTGTTAACAAGAAGTTACAATATAATACACTTCAGACATATCGAACAGAAAAAGCCATTATGAGAACTAAACAGAGATATTAAGAACTAGGTGAAAGATCACACAAGATTCTTGCTTGGCAGTTAAAAACAGACCAGATTTCCAAAACGATAAATGCAATTAGAACAAGTGTAAATAAAATTACTTATAAACCTTTAGAAATTAATGAAACTTTTAAGAATTTTTATTCTGAACTGTATCAATCAGAATCACAAAATGATAATGTCGAGATAGAAAGTTTTAAATCACAAATAACTTTTCCAAAACGGAATTCAGAAGAACAGAAGGGATTAGATATGCCTTTTACATTAAAAGAGGTCGAAGAAGCTCTAGAATCACTTCAGAGTAATAAATCCCCAGGAGAAGATGGTTTTCCGCCTGAATTTTATAAAAAGTTTAAAGATTTACTAATTCCTCCTTTTATGGAGTTAATATATCAAGCGGAAAGAACACATAAACTTCCAGAATCTTTTTCAACAGCTATTTTAATAGTATTGCCAAAAAAAGATAGATCTTTTAAAACCATCATATAGACCTATTTCTTTGTTGAATACTGACTATAAAATAATAGCAAAAATTTTATCTAATAGATTATCTAAATACTTACCAAAATTAATACATATGGATCAAACAGGATTTATCAAAAATAGACAATCGGCAGATAATGTAACTCGGTTACTTAGCATAATTCATTTGGAACAAAAGAGGGAGGAAATGAGTGTGGCAGTTGCCTTAGATGCAGAAAAAGCATTTGATAGATTGGAATGGGATTTTTTATTTAAGGTATTGGAAAAATATGGATTAGGAGTATCTTTTATAAAATGGATTAAAACCTTAAATACTAATCCCAAAGCTAAAGTAGTGACAAATGGTCAAATTTCAACATCATTTTAGTTAACAAGGTCATCTAGACAAGGTTGTCCATTATCACCTGCTTTGTGTTGGCGATAGAACCATTAGCTGAATTAATTAGAACAGACCCAGATATTATGGGTTTCAGAGTTAACCAGGAGGGATATAAGATTAATTTATTTGCTGATGATGTTTTGCTTTATTTAACAAACCCATTGTATTCGCTGAGTAAATTATCTTCTAGATTGGAAGAATATGGGAAGATACCAGGCTACAAAATAAATTGGGATATAAGTGAAATTCTACCCCTTACTAAAGGAGATTATAGTCAATGTCGACTAATAATTCAATTTAGATGGCCGATAAATGGTATAAAATATTTAGGTATAAGAGTTGATAATGATATAAAGAATTTATATAAATTAAATTATTTACCATTATTGAAAAAAATTCAAGAAGATCTTGATAAATGGATGATGTTACCAATAACATTAGTAGGCAGAGTAAATGCTGTAAAAATGAATATATTCCCTAGATTACAATATTTATTCCAAACACTACCAATACAATTACTGCAGAAGTTTTTTCAAGAGTTAAATAAATGTGTGAGGAAATTCCTTTGAAAAAGTAAGATGTCAAGAATATCACTGGAAAAATTGACATGGAAATTTGACCTAGGAGGGTTACAACTTCCAAACTTTAAGAATTATTATAAAGCAAATCAACTTAGATTTATTGCATCTTTTTTTTTGATGAAGATAAACCAGCATGGATTAGAATAGAATTAGATAAAATAGGAGAAAATATACCAGAAGATTATATAAAAGTGGAAATCTAAATGGATATGGGAAAATAAAGAATCTCCTATATTAAAACATTTGATTGATTTATGGGATAAGATAAATGTTGATGATGAGATAAAGAAATCTTTATTAGCAAAGAGACCTTTAATTCAAAATAAACTTATTCCTTTTACAATGGATAACCAACTTTTATATAATTGGTTTCAAATGGGGATTAGATATATAGCAGATTGTTTTGAAGGAGGTGTATTAATGTCATTTGATCAATTAAAGAATAAATACAAAATATCAAACAACACTCTTTTTTGTTATTTCCAATTAAGGGCTTATTTAAGAGATAGACTGGGTCAAACAATGTTATTGCTGAAACCTAATGAAATAGAAACTTTAATTCAAAAAGGAAAAATTTAAAAAATTATTTCTTGTATGTATAGTTTGATTCAAAAACAGGCAATTAAACAAGGAATTCATAAGTCAAGACAAAAATGGGAAACTGATTTGAATACTAAAATTGAAGAAACAAGTTGGTTAAGACTATGTCTTGACAGTATGACAAATACAACAAATGTCCGGTTAAGATTAGTGCAATATAATTTTTTACATCAATTATATATTACACCACAAAAAATAAATAAATTAAACCCAAATTTATCTGATCAATGTTTCCGATGTAATCAAGAAATTGGTACTTTTTTACACTCTACTTGGTCTTGTTTTAAAATTCAACCTTTTTGGACAAATTTAAGAATTTTATTGGAACAAATTATTAGAACACAACTTCCACATAATCCAACATTAATTTTACTAGGCGATATTGAAGGGATAAAACCAAAATCCAAACTGAATAAATATCAGAAAGAATTCATAAAAATTGCATTGGCAGTAGCCAAAAAGGCTATTGCAGCTACTTGGAAATCGGATTCATACTTAAGTATAGATCGTTGGAAGAATGAAATTTTTAGCTGCATTCCACTTGAAAAAATTACTTATAATTTAAGAGATAAATACAAAATATTTCTGAAAATTTGACGCCCTTATTTACAAAAGATAGGATTAAATATATAGGTGCTCTGAAGATAAAATTATTGGTTATCTGAGGAAAGAAAGAAATATATATACTAAAGCTATTATGAACTCCATGGAGCATGTGGGGATCTTCCGATATCCAGGCATTCTTTCTTTCTTTCTTCTTCTCTCTTTTTTTTCTCTTTCTATAGGGATATGTTAGGGGCGACAGGTTAAGGGGAGGGGGGAAGGGTTGATAATTTTTTTTCCTTCTGTAACCTATTTGAAAATTCAATTAAAAAAATTTATATAAAAAAAGATTAAAAATAATAAGTAAGGCAACCTGACCCCAAGCAAGTTACAAATTCTCAGCAGCCAATACTAAAGATAGAGTATTGCACAGACTATTTTTCTGAATGGGGAGAAAATTCAGAAATCAGGGATCCAAAGGGGTTTTGGAGTCTTCATGCTGGATTCCCTAAAGGTTAACTTACAGGTTGAGTCAGTGGTAAATGCAATGTTAGCATTAATTTCAAACAGATTAGAACATAAAAGCAAGGATGTAGTGCTGAGACTTTATAAGGCTTTGGTCAGATCACACAGGGTATTGTGAGCAGTTTTTAGGCCCTATTTAAGAAAGAATGTGTTGGTATTGGAGGGGGTCCAGAGGAGTTTCGCGAGAATAATTCCAGGAATGAAAGGATTAATATATGAGATGTATTTGGTGGCTCTCAGCCAGTATTTGGAGTAGTATAGAAGAATGGGGGGGGAGGGGGGGGGGATGTCACTGAAATCTATCAAATATTGAAAGGTCTAAATAGAGCAAATGCGGAGAAGATGTTTCCAATCGTGGAAGAATCTAGGACCAGAGGGCGCAGCCTCAGAATAGAAGGGTATGCATTTAGAATGGAGATTTTGATGCCAACCAACTAGCGGGAGTGTTCAAGGACATTTTCAACTTTTCAAACCTCTCACTGCTACGGGCAGAAGTTCCCATTTGCTTCAAAAAAAGCAACAATTATACCAGTGCTTAAGAAGAATAATGTGGGCTTCCTTAATGACTATTGCCTGGTAACACTCACAGCAACAGTGATGAAATGCTTTGAGAGGTTGGTTAAGACTAGACTGAACTCCTGCCTCAGCAAGGACCTGGACCCATTGCAATTTGCCTATTGCCACAATAGGTCAACAGCAGACGCAATCTCAATGGCTCTCCACATGGCCTTAGACCACTTAGACAACACAAACACCTACGTCAGGATGCTGTTCATTGACTATAGCTCAATCCTGATTCAGAAGTTGCAGAACCTGGGCCTCTGTACCTCCCTCTGCAATTGGATCCTCGACTTCCAAACCGGAAGACCACAGTCTGTGCAGATTGGTGATAACATATCCTCCTCGCTGACGATCAACACTGGCGCACCTTAGGTGCGTATGCGTAGCCCACTGCTCTACTCTCTATATACACATGACTGTGTGGCTAATGCACAGGACCAAAAGAAGCTGCAGAAGTTTGTAAATCTAGTCAGCTCCATCTTGGGCACTAGCCTACAAAGTACCCAGGATATCTTTAGGGAACAGTGTCCAGGAGCATACCTACGGAAAATATTGCCTATGGCAAGCACTGAAATTGTGCCCCTGTCCAAACATCTGACCCCCATCTTTTAGATAATTTTACCTAATATCAGCTCAAAAATACAAGTCAAGCTCGTTAATCTTTTAATTAACAAATTATGGCACTACATGAAAATTATAACTGCACCTTCCTTGCTATCACTGTTGAAAATTGGTCTATGATGTGATCAAACTCAATTTTTTCAGTTTCTTCTCTTTCTACACTCAGCAGAGCAAGATCACAGTCTGCCTTGACCCAAGGAGGCTCTCAAATACGAAAATATTAGTTTTAACTTGCTGAATGATCTCTCACAGCTGGCGATAGAAACTACGATGGTTAGCATTATCTGAATAGCAATGCGTAGATTGGGGAAGATGCTCTCATCTCCATACTGAACAATAAATTCAAGAAGCTCTTCAGGTCTTGATATTTTCATGTTGACCCGCCTTGATAGCAACATTCTGCAATCCAAAATTTCTTCATATAGCTGCTGTCCATCAACATCAGAGCTGTACAATAGGCCCAAATTTTCACACTTCTTCATTAGGTCGTTACTGTCGGTGCCATAACACAGTCCCTTGACATCGAGAAGGAACCCAAACTTGGCACCAGTGTCGTGCAAACTATTGAACCTTTTGTCCATTTCTCTGTGAAGACGCTTGGGTGTTCCCTTCATGACTCTTTCCACTTCTTCCTTAGCTGTTAACCCAGCATCTCTCAAGGTCTCATCAGCCATTCGTTTCTTTCATCTCTAATGTCTTTCAACTTCAATATTCCATTCTTGACAGAGACCGACTCCTTCTTCGAGTGACTCACTGACCAACACTTCTCTTTCATCATAAAAATGATCTCGGAGGGCTTTCAAATCCAGGGCAGCATCATGGAAGTTCATGCTAGGATCCTGCAGCCTCTTTTGAATACGGTCAATGCAAACGAGTACTTTGTTCCAAAATCCTAGCAAAATCAGAAAATTGTAACTCAACATGCAGTTGTACAGCTGCCTTGCGTCACTTTTTTCACTGGTCTCATTTTCATTGTCTATCGTATCCTGGAGAACTTGAAGTATCTCCCCAAGGTACTTGTTGACAGGCTTCACTGCTTCTGTCCTTGCACTCCACCTGGTTTCGGACTCTGACTTAACAACCACAGGCACGGCGTTTTTGAGTTTTTCCCAGCGCTGTGTTGAACGAGAGAAAAACACGTAGAGAGCTTTGATGGTTCCAAAAAACATGACCATCATTGTATCCTGCTGGGCTGCATGTACACCCACCAAGTTGAGTGAATGATTGTCGCAATTCACAAACACTGCCAGGTTGTTTTTCTCACTTATTCTTTGATGAACACCACTTCTGTGTCCAGCCATCACAGCAGCGTTGTCATAGCACTGTGACCGACAATCTTGTAGCTCCATTTCGTCCTTTCCTAGTTGTTTCAAGATGTCTTCAACCAAGCTCTCAGCATCCTTCTGGCTTCTCTGGATAAAACCAAGGAAGAACTCTCTAACACAGACTGTTTATCTCTCAAAATCAACTTCCACATACCTCACTACTTCTGACACCTGCTCATGGTGTGTCTGATCAGGAGTCGAGTGGAACGTGGCTTTAGTAGAACATAGTACTTGGCTTTACGAATGCTTCTCAGTAAACTCTGGCGAACAGTGGATGCCATCATGTGAATGAATTTGTTCTGGACACCTGGTGTAAGATAAGACGTGGATCCAGGATGACTTTCCAAATGAGTGAGGTGTTCTTTTATGACAGGGTCAAAGATGGCCAGTAGTTTCAGTAAGCCAAGGAAATTTCCCACATTGGAGTCATCGTCTAGCTGAAGTGACTCCCTGTGTCCTCACAAAGCCAGGTTCTGAGTCGCAAGGAATTTTATGCAGCGAAGGATTCTCATCAAAATATCACGCCACTTCTGCTTTTCCTTCTCAATCTGTGACTGAAATACGACGTCAATAACTCCTCTGTTTCCAGCTAAATTTATTTCCATTTCTTTATTTTTGGCATTTTCATGAACATTAATCCTTTCAGGTGCTTTCCACTAGTTGAATCCACTTACTTGCTCAAATGAGGATTGATGGTCTGACTGGGAATAGAGAAGACAACAGATACAAAATGCAGACTTTTTAAGAAGGGGAATAGACCAGCCCTGAGCGTGTCACTTCCTCACAACGACCATTTCCCACTTTCCTCTTGAACCAAGTTTTGGTCATTGAGCGGTTATTTGTTGGTAGGAAAGGCCCTTCACTGTTCTGGAAATACTTTGAACCCAGCTTTATTATTTCTGTTTTCAATGCGTCAGGCAGAATTGCTTTTCCAGTTTCCTTGTCGAACTTCAGAAGTCCAATGTCATGCTGTTCAATCACTTCTGGTATGACAGTTCGAGGCTCTTTGACATCATCCATCATTTGGTGTGTGGTAACAGGGCCCTATTAAAATCCATGTTGCAGCATGGATTTGTGAAAAATAGCATTTGGCAAATCTATTGAGTTTAAAAAATTTTTTATATGGGGGAAACAGTAGAACTGGACTTTCAGAAAGCATTAATGAAGTGTTATATATGAGGTTATTAAATTAAATCTCATGGGATTGGGCCTGTTAGCACAGATGGTTGACAGAACATAGAACAGAAGTAGAGATTTTCCCCCCAGTTTGGCACACAAGGACCTGTGATTGTTTTCAGTTATTTGTAACCTTTATCAATGGCAACTAAAAGGACAAACATAATGTTCTATTTTCTTTCACCCAATAAAGATGTTTTCTAGCTAAATTTACAAGTAGTGAGGAGAATGAAAAACTATGTATGCAGTCTGGTGAGGGGTGGGGATATGGAAGAAATATGAAGTTACCAACTTTGGTAGGAAAATCAGAAAAGACTAATGTTTCTTTTTTTCTTTATCTGACTGTGAAATATTTGAATTATGGCAACTTCTCTCTGTGCAAAACAATCTTTTCTCCTGCTTGGCCCACCACATATTATGAAACACCTGCTTAAAGTGTTGGTATCACTGAAAGGCAATGTGCAGCAAATAATTTGGAAATCAATATTTTTAAACAATATTTCACAGCTAAAGCCAGCATTTATTGCACATCCCTTAATTACCTACGAGAAGGTAACACTGAGATGTCTGTTTGAATTGCTATGGCCCTGGTTAAGGTGCAAGTTGAGAAGGGATGTCCAGGATGTAGACCCAGCAATGGCAAAGATATTTTCCTCAAGCGTGTTTAGTAATAAGGTTATAGATATGATGGCATATATTAAGGGGTCATTAATCAGTAACATGCCTCTAATCTGCACTCCACAATATTCTGCCTCATCTACCAAGAATCACCTGCATTATTCTAATTTAAATCACATGGGCATTCTTGAGAACACTCTTGACCTATGCCTGGGATTCTTCTTGGCAAATGGAGAATATATGTACTTGACTCAGAGCATTTTCTTGGAAAAGGATTTGAATTGTGAGAGAGTAAGCATATTTCAATGTGCCTTCAAGTTTAAAACAGGAAAACTTATTGTATCATAAAAAGCTTATGGAACTTAATATACTAGTTGCAGGGATGATGTGTTACCATGCTGGGGTACCAGAACTAGGAACCATGATAGTAGAATAATGGCCCAGTAATTTCAAACTCAGGCAAGTCGTCATAAGTTACCACACAGAGACCTCTGGATTCACTGTCCTCTAGTGTATTCAAAGCTGAGTAATAGATTTTTGGAGTTAAAGAAATGTAATGAATTAAGGGATAATTCAGGAAAGCAAGTTAAGGTAGAAGATCAGTTGTGAAATACAGAATGGGCTTGAATCAAAGAAAATGTATGTCATGGAAGGAGGAAGGAAACCATTTGACTTATCGAGTCCATGCTGCTAAAATAACCTGCCTACCCTATCTCTAGCTGGTGGGGTGGCTTGTAAGTGTAAGGCTCTCCTTCCCTCTGCTAGCCTGTAGGTCACCCTTGGGTGACCTTGCTTGGTGTCTCAGGGCTATGTGTGTCTGCTCTGTGTCACCCCTTGCCCCTGGCAATCCTCCTCTACCACCTGTCCCACACCCTTCCTGCCTTGTCACTCCTAATATCCTTCACCTCTGTCAAATTTACAAACTCGCTCTCCACTCCACAATGACAAATACAGTACTGTACAAAAGTCTTAGGTGCCCTAGCTATAGATACAGTTGCAAGAAAAGATTTGTGAACCCTTTGCAATTACCTGGCTTTCTGTATTAATTACTCATAAAATGTGGTCTGACCTTAATCTAAGTCCATTTTCCCTCCAAACATGGTGCATTTCTACCAAAAAGTTCAACTTCTGTCTCATCTGTTCACAGAACATTGTCCCAGAAGAACTGTAGAACATCCAGGTGGTCTTCTGAAAACTTGAGACATGCAGCAATTTTTTTTTAAGAGACCAGTGGTTTCCTCTGTGGTGTCCTTCCAAGAACGCCGTTCTTGTTCTATGTTTTTTTTAAAATAGAGGACACATGAACAGAGACTTTAACAAGTTCTGGAGATCTCTGCTGTTACCCATGAGTTCTTTTTCACCTCCTTCAGCATCACATGCTGTGCTCTTGGTGTGATCTTTCCAGGACAGTTACTCCTAGGGAGAGGAGCAACAGTACTGAATTTTCTCCATTTGGAGACAATTTCTCTTACTGTGGACTGATGAACACTCAGGTCTTCAGAAATGCTTTTGTAGCTTTTTCCAGCTTCACACGTCCCTGCAATTCTTCTTCTAAGGTCCTCTAAAAGTTGTTTTGATCAAGTCAAGGTGCACATAAACACGAGGAAATCTGCAGATGCTGGAAATTCAAACAACAACACACACAAAATGCTGGTGGAACGCAGCAGGCCAGGCAGCATCTATAGGGAGAAGTGCTGTCGACGTTTTGGGCTGAGACCCTTCGTCAGGACTAAACAAAAGGAAAGATAGTCCTGACGAAGGGTCTCGGCCCGAAACGTCGACAACGCTTCTCCCTATAGATGCTGCCTGGCCTGCTGTGTTCCACCAGCATTTTGTGTGTGTTGTTGCACATAAACAGATCTTTCTTGAGAAGAGCAGACTCTGTGAGTAACCTGACTTTGTCTTTTTTACAGGGCAGGGCACCTCTACAACCCACACATCCAATCTAATCTCATTGATTGGAACACCTGACTCCAAATAGCATTTGTAGAAGGCATTACCCCAGAGGTTCACATACTTTGATTCTGGACTGTGATCGTTTAAAAGATGTACTCAGTATTGACAAGAAGTATAATTGTTTGTGTGTTATTAGTTTATAAGCAGATTGTGTTTGTCTACTATTGTGACTTAGATGAAGATCAGACCACATTTTGAGTAATTAATGCAGAAAACCAGGTAATTACAAAGGATTCACAAACTTTCTTGCAACTATGTGTGTGTAAGATTTTTGCACAGTCCTATACATCCATCTCTAATTACATGCCCTTGTTAGAAATAGATATTGGATCCATGGCTTTTTTAATAGAGAGAACAGCTATGCTAATATTTTCACAAAAACATCACTGCCTTGGGTGTCTGCAGCATTGCCTGAAATTCTGAGCAACAAGGAAGAATTTCTAGTGAAATATTCAAGGAAGTGTAATAGAGGTTTTAATCGTGTGGGTAGTCTGAAGAAATTGGGATTGTACTCCCTACAGCAGAGAGGATGAAAAGATTTAAATATTCAAAATTAGAAAAGATTTTGCTAAGTGAATAGGAACAGCTTCCACCACTGATCAGAAAATATTTTACTTTTTTTAAAATTTAGAGATACAGCATGGTAACAGGTCCCCCCAATGAGCCCGCACTGTCCAATTACACCACGAGACCAAGTTATTTACTAACCTGCATATCTTTGGAATGTGAGTGGAAACTGGAACACCTGGACAAAATCCACAGAGTCGTGGGGAGAATGTACAAACTCCTCACACGCGGTGGCAGAACTGAACCTGGGACGCTGGTGCTGAAATATCATTACGCCAACAGCTACACTACTGTGCCCCACCCAAATATAGATTTAAAATAATTGGCAAGAAGAATCAGTGAGGAGATGAGGGGATTTTTCTTACTAAATTGCTGTGACTTCAAATGAATTACCTTACCGGAAGATTGCTTTATCGGGTTTTACAAAAAGATGCATTTGGTTAGCCTTACACAATGAGCTGAAGGGTCTTCTGATTCACAATTGTGTGCCTCGATGGCTGACTGCCCCAATGCACTTTCACACCACTATCGCTCATCATACCTGCTGCAATTCAGTGACACAGTGATCCGCTGAGCTGCCAGTGTCGCTGTCCCTTCTCCCAGCTGAAAGCCAAGAAATCGCATGGCTGTTCCCTTAGGCAGACCCTTGCTGTTAGAACCTATCGGCAGGTGCCCGCTCCCATTGGCAGCTGGGAGGGGTTTATGCCTGTGAGGTGCATCAGTCCTCGAACAACCATCAACTTCCTCACCAGAGCTGGCTTCACTGGCTGTGCCACTCATCTCTGGACTTTCTGATTCCGTGAACTTGGCCTGCTGAAGATGCTGCGACAATCCTTTGACAGGATCTTCATTCTGAGGGCATGGAGAACCTTCTGAAGGCTGCAGAACCTGTGCATCTGGTAGGCATGGCTTAAGCTCCTGGAAGGGTATAAAACGGATCCCCGATTTCTCTGTGTCCAATTCCCTCTTTATCTGGAAAAGAATAAAAGACTGAAAGTTAGCTTCAATTTAAAAAAAAAACACAATGTTATCCTCAACAATAGAACAGAGGCAGGTTTAATATCACTGGAATATGTTGTGTAATTTGTTAACTTTGCAGCAATACATGATAAAACGGTAAAGAACTGAATCACAGTATGAATATATACTGTATATTAAATAGTTTAAATATTGCAAAAAAAAATTAGAAGTATGAAGTAGTGTTCATGGGTTCAATGCCCATTCAGAAATCGGATGACAGAAGGGAAGAAGCTGTTCCTAAATCGTTGAGAGTGTGCCTTCAGGCTTCTGTACCTCCTTCATGATGGCAGCAATGAGAACAGAGCATGTCCTGGGTGATGGAGGTTCTTAATGATGGACGCCGCCTTTCTGAGGCACCACTCACTGAAGATGTCCTGGATACTACGGAGGCTAGTACCATGATGGAGCTGAATAATTTTACAGCTTTCTGCAGCTTACTTCAATCCTGCGCAGTAGCCATCACCCCAACCCATACCAGACGGTGGTATAATTTATGCAATCTCCAAAATAGAAAGAATTCTACAAGAGAATGTATCACAGGGTTATAAGTGGGGGAGAAGGATTGCTCAGAGTTGGCAATGGATTGGTGGACCAAATAGCCTCCTTCTATGTTTTGAAATATGGGAAATAAACATGAAAGAACATCTTTTTGGATTTATCTATCACCAATGCAAGACCTCAGAATGTCTAACAATGCGTCAGAGCCCCTGAAGCAATTTTGAAATGCTTTAATATACATTGGGGTTAAATATTTCCATTTTAATTTAAGCAAATTTTTAAAAAAACATACAATATGAGACTAGGCCATTGCTAAAACTGCATTACATAAGTTTTACCTTTAAGAAAACAGCTTTTAGAACAAAGAAATGGTGTATGGATTACTGATTAAATTGTTTGTGGAGGTGTCGTGATGGTGAGGCTGCAGTAAGAAAACTGTTTTAGTTAAAAACAAAAGCAGAAACCAATGGATGACTTTGAACATGGAGGTATTATTTATTATTGTGGCCATCTTTGCTACAAATTATGATCACAGAAGTTGATGCTTAAGGTCTTCTGTAATAACCACAAGGTACTCAATTTTAGCACAAAAGGGGAAACTACCCTCTCCATCCCAAACACCACTATTTCACACAAAAAAAAAAATTCAAAGACCCAATGTATAAAATGCTGTTGTTATTTAGGTGGGATTGGTTAATGCATGAACATTGGTCAGGGGGCAAGGGAGAACTCCTCTGCCTCCTCCAAAAGATTGCATTTCCAAAGGCATACCATTCCTTCAATGCTACATTGAGTACCAACCTTGCCTGCTGCTCAAGCCTTAGTGATGGGACAAACTCTCAACCTCTGACTCAAGAAGCACAGTAGTACTGACTAAAACATGGCTAACACTTAAATGATATTAATAAAACTGACCTAATAAAGGCTCCTGCCTCAGCAAGGACCTGGACGCACTGCATTTTGCCTATCACCACAATAGGTCTACAGCACACGGCCTTAGATCACCTGGACAATACAAACACTCATGTCAAGATGCTGTTTGTTGACTATAGCTCAGTGTTTAACACCATAATTCCCAGAGTCTTGATCGATAATCTACAGAACCAAGGCCTCTGTACCTCCCTCTGCAATTGGATCCTCAACTTCCTAACCAGAAGATCACAATCTGTGTGGATTGGTGATAACATATCCTCCTTGCTAACTATCAGCACTAGCACACCTCAGGGTGTGTGCTTAACCCACTGCTCTACTCTCTCTATACCCACAACTGTGGCTAGGTATAGCTCAAATGCCATCTATAAATTTGCAGATGATACAGCCATTGTGGGTAGAATCTCAGATGGAGACGAGAGGGTGTACAGGAGTGAGATATACCAGCTAGTTGAGTGGTGTTGCAGCAATAACCTTGCACTCAGTGTCAGTAACATGAAAGAGCTAACTGTGGACTTAAGGAAAGGTAAGACAAGGGAAAACAAACCAATTCTCAGAGGGATCAGAAGTGGAGTGAGCAATTTCAAGTTTCTGGGTGTCAAGATCTCTTCGGATTTAACCTGGTCCTAATATATCAATGCAGCTATAAAGAAGGCAAGACAGTAGCTATATTTCATTAGGAGTTTGCCACCTAAAACACTTGAAAACCTCTAAGATGTACCGTGGAGAGCATTCTGACAGGCTGTATCACTGTCTGGTATATGGGAGATGGGCTACTTCGCAGGATCGAAAGCAGCCACAGAAAGTTGTAAACTTAGTCAACTCCATCTTGGGTACTCACCTCCATCATATCCAAGACATCGTCAAGGAGCGGTGCCTCAGAAAGGCGCCGTCCATTATTAAGGACCCCCCCATGGCCCAGGACATGCCCTCTTCTCATTGTTATCATCAGGAAGGAGGTACACAGTCTGAAGGCACACATACAGTGATTCAGGAACAGCTTATTCCACTCTGTCATCCGATTCCTAAATGGACAGTGGACCCATGAACACTACCTCAGTTTTAAAAAAATATTATTTCTGTTTTTCACTACTGTAATTGACTTACTTTTTCTTTCTATATTATCACGTATTGCATTGTACTGCTGCTGCTAAGTTAACAAATTTCACGACACATGCCAGTAATTATAAACATGACTCTGATTCTAGTAATGAATTGACATACATATTCTTTCAGATGGCTTGATAGCCCCTGTAGTTACAACTCTCAGCACTGGTTCTGCAGCAAACAAGTAGAAGAAACAGAAGACATGAGTTCAGTCGGTTATGTTGTAGTACACAGAGCAGGAGCAATTTATTCTGCAGAATTCCTTTCAGTGTACAGTTTGACAAACACCACTTAGCCATGGGACACACTGACAGCAAGGAATAGACTGTTCTAACACAGTGAAACACAGAACAGACTGGCCCACAAGTGTTTTACTTCTTTTTTCCCCCCTTGTATCTTCTCAAGCGTGTAGGAGAATGAAGGGAAAGTTGATAGAGATGCACAAAATTATGAGGGGTATAGATAGGGCAAATGCAAGCAGACTTTTTCCACTGAAGTTGGGAGAGACTACAACTAGAGGTCATGGGTTGTGGCTGAAATAGAACTCTTAAGGGGAAAATGAGGGGGAACTTCTTCACTCAGAAGGTGGTGTGATTGTGGAATGAGCTGCCAGCAGAAGTAGTGGATGAGGATTCCATTTCAACGCTCAAGAGAAGTTTGGATAAGTATATGGATGAGAGGACTATGGTTTAGGTGCAGGTTGATGGTATTAGGCAGAAAGGCCTGTTTCTGTGCTATAGTGTTTTATGACTCTTAAGTGCCTTACCTTGTTACCATCAGATGTAAAATTTTCTTTATCAGGTTAACTTGGCTTTACCTTTCTGGCTCCCTCAATGAACAGCTTCTCCAGGTTGCGATCTAGCCACCGCAGGTAAGGACGAAATAATAGCTCTAGTTTTCCCGTAAGCCGATTGGTGGCATGTTTAGCCTGAAGCCATTCCTCTGAAGCATTACACACGTGCCTGAAGTAGAGAGGATGGAGTGTAACCTTGTGAAATTACAGAAAAATCTTCAAAACTAGCACTTTAAGTGAAAATGAACAACCACCTGAGAAATGAAGACCAAAGAAAAGCTCCATTAATGCAGCAGATTTGGGTCTTGTTGATGCTGGACTGATAGATTTTCCAGACTATTATCACATACACACTTTTAGTTCTTTTCTCTTTTTAAGATAGTAAAACAAAAGTACATTTCTTCTAATAAACCCAGTGAATTTCAAGTCAAGTCAAGTCACTTTTTATTGTCACTCCGACCATAACTGCTGGTACAATACACAGTAAAAATGAGAGAACGTTTTTCAGGATCATGGTGTTACATGAAACAGTACAAAAACTAGACTGAACTACGTAAAAAAACACAAAAAAACTACACTAGACTACAGACCTACCCAGGACTACATAAAGTGCACAAAACAGTGCAGGCATTACAATAATTAATAAACAAGACACTAGGGCAGTAAGGTGTCAGTCCAGGCTCTGGGTATTGAGGAGTCTGATAGCTTGGGGGAAGAAACTGTTTCATAGTCTGGTCGTGAGAGCCCGAATGCTTCGGTGTCTTTTCCCAGACGGCAGAAGGGAGAAGAGTTTGTATAAGGGAAGCGTGGGGTCCTTCATAATGCTGTTTGCTTTGTGGATGCAGCGTGTAGTGTAAATGTCCGTAATGGCAGGAAGAGAGATCCCGATGAGATGCCAACTCCTTTTGTACTTCCAAAAAAAAAATCAGAATGTGGATTTACTGCACACTCAGTGTACATCTGCTCTTAATACAAATATCCAATCAGCCAATCGTGTGGCAGCAACTCGATGCATAAAAGCATGCAGACATGGTCAAGAGGTTCAGTTATTGTTCAGACCAAACATCAGAATGGGGAAGAAATGTGATCTAAGTGACTTTGACAGTGGAATGATTATTGGTACCAAACAGGGTGGTTTGAGTATCTCAGAAACTGCTGATCCCCTTGGATTTTCACACACAATATGTTCTAGAGTTTGCAGAAAATGGTGTGGAAAACAAAACAAACAAAAACATCAGCACACAAGTGAATCTGCAGATGCTGGAAATAAATAAAAACACAAAATGCTGGCAGAACTCAGCAGGCCAGACAGCATCTATGGGAGGAGGTAGTGACGACGTTTTGGGCCGAAACCCTTCATCTTGTGACTAGTAGTTCTGTGGTCAAAAGTGCCTTGTTAATGAGATGTGAACAGAGAATGGCCAAACAGGTTCAAGCTGACGAGAAGGCGATGGTAACTCAAATAACCACGTTACAACAGTGGTGTGCAAAAGAGCATCTCTTATTGCACAACACGTGGAACCTTGAACTGGATGGGCTACACTGGGTTCCACTCCTGTACCAGAAAACGTGGCCACCAAGAGTATAAACACCACTTAGTTCACATTTCCACTAATGGAAGAGAAGGGGTTAGGATGGGAATTTTTTTTGCCTATATCAGTCATTCTTTTGGTAAGCTTCTGCTTTCTTTTTGGGATAAAGGTCTTGCTGCTCTTCTAAAGGCTGATGTGCATCTCATGCCAGGAAATGTTTCCTGACCGACTTTTATTGACCAATGACTATGCTGCATAAAGAAACAGAACCATTAAAGCCTTCAGTGATACAAATGGCATTGGATTAAAGTGATGCAGAATCCCTTCCGCACTACACAGTTGCTGTTACTTCTATACATAACCCACAGAAAGTATTTCAATATCATTAGCTACAAAGAAGTAAAAACAATTGGTGAAAATATATTCCCCTGAAGAAACTAAGACTCTGAACACCATATATAGGAGCACGAATGGGCCATCTTGCCCTTCAAACATTCTCTATCATTTAACAAGATCATAGCTGATTTATTCTACTCATCTTCTCTTCCCATAACCCTTGGTTTCCCAATCTTTCAAAAATTTATCCTTAATGGTCAGGCCTCCAAACCTTCTGAGATAGAGAACCTTTAGCTTTTATTCTCAGCAAGTATGAGATGCACTTGGACTCCTTCAGCACTCACAGAGAATCAAGTAATGGTCAGAAAGGTTTTTAGAGTGATGCAGTTAATAGGGAAGGTGACTCTGGGCCAATCACCACTGGACACTATTGACTGGGAACAAGGCAGTGACTCAAGCAGCACAAAGCTGAGGAAAAGGAGAAAAATGACTCAACACCAGACATACAAAAATTGCTGCTCAATTATCCTCCAACATGCAATGCAAACCCAGTGCTGCTCATTCTCCACCTTTCTCTTCTCTATTCACAGCTCCCATCCACACTTCATGTCACTAGAGCTTCAAATGTCAACAAGGATTTGTAAAACAGAGTGGTTAATCACCGGCTACCACTGGGTGCAACACCCCCACCCCCCCAAAAAAAAAAACACTACAGAAAGAAAAGGGAACATTAGCTACTAAATTAGAAGGAAAAATTTTAAAAAAATGTCCCAAAGCTGCAATTTGAAACTCAAGTTACGAGAAAAGACCAACAACCTTCCCAATCCTGGAAAATTATTTCAATATCCAAATCTCCCCAAACATCTCAAATGGGAATGTAGAAGATATAAGCAACAAGTCTGAGCCTGGACATATGAGTAGCCCATTCTATTTTTTGGAAACAAAGGAGTTGTGCCACTCTCAGTTTGCAAAGCCAATCACAGCCTGAAATATATGTTGATCAGGGAATAAGAAAATAGTATGTTCAATTCTTGAATGAATTGTCCTGACAGAAGAATAACGTTCCCAGAATTATCAGCTCAAACCTTTTCAGATTAAAGAGCTAAAATACAGATGATTTTTAAAAAAAATGTAGATACTGGAAATCTGAAATGAAAATAAAATGCTGGCTACTAGGCAAGTCAGGCAGCGTCTGTGGAAAGAGAAACATAATCAACATATCACGTTGGATGAGAGGTAACAGACACAAAACATTAAATCCGTCTCGTTTCACAGAATTTGTCTGAGCTGCTGAGTGTTTCCAGCTTTTATTTAAGTTAAAGCATAGCATCACTTGGGGTTGTTGTTAAAATCTTGGAAGATAGAATGGGACCAGAACTGGTCTTGACCCAAAACATTGGCAAGCTCTTTTTTTGTTCCACAGATACTGTTCTTCAAATGTTCTGAGTTTTCTTTGTCCCATACCCCTGCATCATTTATCCACATATAAATGCAAGTTCTTTTCTTGTTAAGTTGTGATGAAACACAGAAGGGTTTAGTAGTCAAAATAAACAAGGTCTTTCATCTTTGGAAAGTAGGACAGGCTTGAACGAAAGAAGCATTAGATTTTTCAGTCTAAAGCCAGAGATAAACCGTTTCCAATGGTTCAATGTTTATCATCATTTCCCCTTACCTCCCCATGGATGCTGGCAGATCCTGATCCTCAGGGATATCCAAAGTAAACACCTTTGAATAAGAGAAGAAATAAAATGCGGAAGTAACATTCCACTGTATTTGAGACAGGACAAAGGGAAAACAATACATATAACCATATAACAATCACAGCACGGAAACAAGCCATTCCGGCCCTCTTAGTCCGTGCCGAACTCTTAATCTCACCTAGTCCCACCTACCCGCACTCAGCCCATAACCCTCCACTCCTTTCCTGTCCATATACCTATCCAATTTTACCTTAAATGACACAGCTGAACTGGCCTCTACTACTTCTACAGGAAGCTCATTCCACACAGCTATCACTCTCTGAGTAAAGAAATACCCCCTTGTGTTTCCTTAAACTTTTGCCCCCTAACTCTCAAATCATGTCCTCTCGTTTGAATCTCCCCTACTCTCAATGGAAACAGCCTATTCACGTCAACTCTATCTATCCCTCTCAAAATTTTAAATACCTCGATCAAATCCACCCTCAACCTTCTACACTCCAATGAAGAGACCTAACTTGTTCAATCTTTCTCTGTAACTTAAGTGCTGAAACCCAGGTAACATCCTAGTAAATCGTCTCTGCACTCTCTCTAATTTATTGATATCTTTCCTATAATTCGGTGACCAGAACTGTACACAATATTCCAAATTTGGCCTTACCAATGCCTTGTACAATTTTAACATTACATCCCAACTTCTGTACTCAATGCTCTGATTTATAAAGGCCAGCGTTCCAAAAGCCTTCTTCACCACCCTATCTACATGAGACTCCACCTTCAGGGAACTATGCACTGTTATTCCTAGATCTCTCTGTTCCACTGCATTCCTCAATGCCCTACCATTTACCCTGTATGTTCTATTTGGATTATTCCTGCCAAAATGTAGAACCTCACACTTCTCAGCATTAAACTCCATCTGCCAACATTCAGCCCATTCTTCTAACCGGCATAAATCTCCCTGCAAGCTTTGAAAACCCACCTCATTATCCACAACACCTCCTACCTTAGTATCATCAGCATACTTACTAATCCAATTTACCACCCCATCATCCAGATCATTTATGTATATTACAAACAACATTGGGCCCAAAACAGATCCCTGAGGCACCCCGCTAGTCACCGGCCTCCATCCCGATAAACAATTATCCACCACTACTCTCTGGCATCTCCCATCTAGCCACTGTTAGATAGATAGATAGATACTTTATTCATCCCCATGGGGAAATTCAACTTTTTTCTTCCAATGTCCCATACACTTGTTGTAGCAAAACTAATTACATACAATACTTAACTCAGTAAAAAAATATGATATGCATCAAAATCACTATCTATTTTATTGCTCCAGCATTAATACCTAACGACTGAACCTTCTTAACTAACCTTCCATGTGGAACTTTGTCAAAGGCCCTGCTGAAGTCCATATAGACTACATCCACTGCCTTACCCTCGTCAACATTCCTCGTAACTACTTCAAAAAATTCAATACAGGTTTAGTAAATTCATTTTTCAACAAGGTAGGAACCGCAGGCATAGTTCCCTTAATGTCTGGGACATACATGGAGTAGAGTGAACTTCTGCTGACAGTTTATCGTAACATAATGCAATCCCCTCAGAAAAATAAGCCATCACTTGAATGTGCTTCCGCTTCAATTCCTGCACCATACACGGTTATGAACCCTCTCACTGAGAAAGATAACATTATGCAGGTAGATCACCATGAACAAGATCAGCTTTGATCTTACTGACTGTAGGATAGGATTTGTCTTACTTATGTTCTTCCAAAAATAATGCACAATATGTCTGTCTCGTAGATTGATGTGCTCAGCCACAACTTGTCTTTAATGTAAAATAATGCCCTAAAGCACATACAGAACATAGCTCTTGACTGTGAAAGCCTGCATTACGTGCCATTGGGAGTATTGCCTCTTACCTCCAAAGGATAATTGTCTGGGAAACAAATCTGTATGTCCATCTCCTTCAAGTCAAAAGGCTGCAAGAGAGAAAGAAAATGAGAATCAACATTGCAATGTCAGGGGTTGGCCACGGACAGCAAAAAAAAATTATGCAGTTCATTCAGAGAAAAACTAAAGGCTGTTTATGTAGGTGGGGATGGGGAGGAGATGAATGCCACCCTAGAGTAGGTTAATGGGAAAAGAAATCAGAAAATGTGAAATAAACACCCACAAAATGCTGCCTGGCCTGCTGAGTTCCTCCAGCATTTTGTGTGTGTTGCTTTGATTTCTAGCATCTACAGATTTTCTTGTTTGTGAGAAAATGTGAAAGTGTCAGACTTCAGACAATCCTTGAAACCAGTGCTATTTTAGAATATTTACAGAAGAACGTATAGCTGAAGAGTGGCCACCAACGGACAGGTGAGAAAGTGGCTTGTTATCAAGTTCAAGTTATCGTCATTCAACCATACCCATGTATACAGCTAAATGGAACATTGTTCCTCTGGGACCAAGGTGCAAAACAAAGTATATTCAGTCACAGACAGCACATAGTTATGATCCAGCACATATGGTCACAAAATAATATTTGCACAAGTCCTCGAGTGGGGCATGGCCTGAAGATTGACAGGTTGACAAAGGGTGTGGCGCACATTTATGTAAGACAGTATAATGTTACTGGCACTATTATAATAAAATAAGCAGTTGTATAAAAATGTGAAACGGCATCAATAAAAGATGAAAAGTGACCAGTGGAGGACTTGAGTGCCTATAAGTTGGGGAGTTCGGGGGGGAGGTGTCAGCAGGGCATTCAAACAGGGTGTTTATATGTGTTGGGTAGCAGGATGGAAAGAAGTCTAACAGCCTGCGGGAAGATGCTTTTACCCAGCCTGACAGTTCTGGTCCTTATGCTATGGTACCCTCTGTCAGATGGAAGGAAGTCAGAGATGCGAGGGGTCATTGACGATGCTGGAAGCACTGCGTACACAGCACTTTTGATATGCGTCCTGAATGGAGTCCTGAGAGAGACCCTGATGATGTTTTCAGTAGTCTGTTGCAGGGTCCTGCAATTTGATGCATAGCAGACAGTGATGCAGCTGGTCAGGACACTCTCGATGGTGCTCTGGTAGAATGTGGTGAGAATGGGTGGGGGTGGGGACAATAAACCTGAACTTGATAACAAGTCACTTTCTCACCTCTCCTTTGACGGCCAGTCTTCACCAGACTGATGCAGGATTAGAGGAAATTCTTTGCACAGGGCTCCAAAGATGAACCAGTATTAGGATTCATTATTCTTGCAACAAGACAATGCTGAGTAAGATGATGTAACTCAATAGTAGGTCTTATATAGGGATGGTAGACCAGCTTTAGAAAGCTGCCTGATCTAGATGATGCATGGAGACAAAGATCAGTCAAAGAAAGCGTTGGAAAATAGTATTGAGAAGTATACACAAGTTGTGGACCTAAACAACACTTAAACAATTTGTAATTCTGTGTAGAAGGTAGGTTAGCAATTGTTGCAGAGTTCAGACCCTGCACAAGCAGGCTTAGCCTAAACAAAGCACAAGAGATAGTATTAAAGTCAGCACCACAGTATAAGCTGTCAGTGATGATCTAACTGGAACTGATGGCTTTGCTATGTTCAGCAATGAGTAACCATCATCCCATATGTACTCTATAATGGTAGTAACCCAGTACTTGATATTGTGCTGGCACAGGTAGATAACATAATGGTACATGGAAAAGAGCATAAAATGGACTTATAAATAAAAAACAAGATTTAATAGCAGAGACAGATGAAACTATGAAGGCAGAACTCTCAGGAGGCATTGTTCAAAAGAACTGGGGGAGACAAAGACAATATGAATGCACTTAGGGTCACACAGGATGTCAACAATGAACATCTTGAGTGGTTCTGCTATTGTAGACTGCAGTCCAGATTAGAGGGAACAGTGGGAACAGGATTTGATGACAAGGTGCACCTCTAAGGGCCTGGTCCCTAATCCTGAAAGAAGATACCTTATAATGAGGATTGATCTGGGCTTGCCATCTTCTCAAGTTGGGGATGGACATTAAACATTGGCCTTGACTGCAATATTCCACAAGGAAATGAAACGTCCAAGTCAAACACAATCTTTGTGTCATGTGCACAAGCGCACAAGTGAGGAAAACTTTGCAACAACATCACAGGTAAACTCTATTCAGGACACAACATTCAGAAAAAAAAACATTATACAAAAATGTATTCAACAGCTGGGCAGAGAGGGGTTAGCTTTTTTTGGTAAATAAATAGGTTCCGACCCAGCTCCCTGCTGTTTCTTATTCTCAACAACCTCAAGTAATTTTTCCCTGTAGTTTGAAACTGAAACCAGCCCTATTGTCAAGTGATGCCAGGCAAGTATAGTAATTCCCCTGGTTGTGAAATCCTCCACAGTACTATCCATAAGAGGCCACTCAGTCAGAGACTGCAGCAAGCTAATTTCATAGAACTCAGCTCGAGTGCAAGTGACTGTCCTTAGAAGCACTAGGGAAAGGTTTGATTCTCTCCTCCTAATGTCAGTAAATGTTACCTGCCATAGAGAAAAGCAAAAGAAATAATTTAGCCCCTCCAAGCCTGTCACACTGCCCAATGAGATCAGGGATGATCTGTTCCTTAAACCCACTTCTCCTGTCCTTGCTCTATTTCCCACCATATTTTCACCTAATCTAAAAATCCTACAGTCTTGTAGCTCCAAGTGACCACTTTGTGTAACAAGAGCTTCCTGATCTCAAATGAATTGCAGAGCTCTACTTTGAAAAATTGACTATTTTGTCCATCTACCTTATGAATCCTTTTAATATAGATTTAATGTGCCCTGGATTTTTAATTTTGCACTCCACCACACTAGTACAGTACACATTCTCTACTGTATACACTACAGATGGGGATATCACAGAGCACTAGAAACAGTCAGTAGGTCAGGCACCATTTTACTCAGAGAGAAAAACTGAACTATTCTTCCAGGTCAAAGGCACCTTGTCAGATCTGAAGAACTAAGCAGTGTGTTGGCCTGAAACAAGAACACAGATGACATGCTTCCTGCGCTTCCCATTTTTATTTCAGAATTCCAGCACCTGCATTCTTTTTAAATGTCTGATTACACTGGATGGGCTAGGACCAAGAATTCACAAGTGAAGCATCTCTTCCTTCACAGTCCATTCCAGTCTCAAAGATGGACCGTAAGAGAAAAGAGTTATATGGCTTCAAAGGAACAGCAGGGAGGAGGGTCTAATCCTATTTATTTACTAAAAAGCTAGAGAAAAACAATGGGATGATGGCCTATTTCTATGACTCTTGAAGTGAATGGTTTTGATGCATTTTATTTTATCGAGATACAGAGTGGAATTGGAGCTTTGAGCCGTATCACCCAGTAATCCCGATTTAACCCTAGCTTTATCATGGAACAAATTACAATAATCAATTAACCTAACCTACCAACCAATACATCTCAGAATTGTGGGAGAGGCCAGAAGATGAATAAGTAAGGAGGGAATAATGACCAAAGTGCAACAAATTAGTTTTAGTCTAGCAGCTGTGAGACTTCTTAACACCCTGCTACCACCCAGTACGCATCATTTATGATAGTGACGGTAGCATCATATTGTTGTATATTTAACTGTATGTTGGATATGCACTGTATGGCAACTTGTACATCTACAGAATATTATTTTATTATCTATTAATATTTTATGTGCTGTATGACATGTACATGGACTGTTTTGAACCTTTGTCCCAGAGGAGTATTGTCTCGTTTGGCTGCATACATGTGTATGGTTGAATGAGAATAAATGAGATCTTGAACCTTTAGTTTGGCTCTATTTGTCACGTACATCGAAACAGAGCAAAATGCGTTGTTGCGTGAAATCAAATCAGCATGTATTATGCTGGGCAGCCTGCAAGTATCACCACGCTTCCTGTGACAAAATAGCATGCTCACAACTTACTAGCCCTAACCCGTATGTCTTTGGAATGTGGGAGGAAACCGGAACACTCACAGGAAACCTGTGACCACGACATTGAGCTATGTCAGTGCTGTACACTCAGTATGATATTAGTTATTCTGAGCTGAATGATAGGATTTCCAGTATGCTCATTCTGACAATAGGGTCTCGCTCTACATGTCCCCCATGACTTACCCAGTCTGGGTCTGTAGGCTCCACCACAATGCGGTAAAAAGTCTGCTTCCCATCCTCACTCTCCTGAATGATGAGCTGGTCCTTTGGGAAGCGTTTCAACAGCTGGTTGATTTCAGTCTCTCGAAGCTGCCGGGCAACCTCCTGGGTCAGCTCGCTGAGCTTTACTTCATCCTTGACCACAGCAGGCCGGGGCAAGGGAGGTCGAATGAGTGGCCCTGGTCCAGGTCTCAGACTGATTCGGGTGGGCTCGGGATCCACAGGGTCTCTCAACGCAGGCAACCGCTCAGGATGCCAAAAACGGCACCGCTCTTCCATCGCACAATAGCCGGACAGAAAGTAACGGCACGGCCTTTTAGCTCTCTCTCTGGGTCCCGTCATCTTGGGTGTTCCAAACCGAGTTCGTCCCTGTGCGGCAGCGTCCTCAGCAAACCTGACTAGGCCACTGCCTGCAGGACATTCTGCTCCACTCTGGCACTGAGGGATATTTTCAGCAGCTCCGCTGCTCTGGCTTTCAGGCACACTTGGAGCAATCCGTTGCTCCTGATGCTCGTGCAGAAATCGGCACCTCCGGCCAAACTGACAGTACCTTCCACGAGAATAGAAACGACATACTGGTGGGTATGTATTCATGCCCCTGGGTTTTGACTGAGAGGTGCCAGAGTTCCGGGTCTTTTCTATCACATCACCGGGGTGAGACACAGTGTCGGATGCTGGGCTATGATCTTCCTCCATTGTTTTCAGGTTCTGTGGACAGAAACAGCAGCCGCAGTTAATCAGGAAATATCTGTATCATAAATGAAATGCAAACATGCTAGATTTGTGCTTGGGCAGCCTCTGATTTAGTACCATCAGTAACCAATCAAAATCTCCAAGACTTCGGCCTCAATACCTCTTTGTGCAACAAGGAACCTGGATTTTCTCTTTTACAGACCCCAGTCAATTTCAATTGGCAGCAACATCTCCTCCACAATCTATATCAGCACAAGGCTGTGTGCTTCACTCCCTGCTCTACTCGCTTTATAATTACGACTGTGTGGCTAAGCACAGCTTCAATGCCAAATTCAAATTTGCTGACACCACCGTTGTACACCAACTCGAAGATGGTGATAAATCAGCATATAGGAGGGAGATTGAAAATCTGGCTGAGTGGTGCCACAACAATAACCTCATAACAAGACCAAAGAGCTGATTATTGACTTCAAGAAGAGGAAACCAGAGGTCCATGAGCCAGTCCTATCAGAGGTGGAGAGAGTCAGCAACTTTAAATTCCTTGGCGTTATTATTTCGGCGGACCTATCCAGGGCCCAGTATGCATGTGCAATTACAAACAAAGTACAGCAGTGCCTCTACTTCCTTACGAGTTTGTGGAGATTCAACATGACATCTAAAACTTTGACAAACGTCTATAGATGTGTAGTGGAAAGTATATTGATTATCTGCATCACAGCCTGGTAAGGAAAATCCTACAAAAAGTAGTGGACATGGATTGAATGGAAAATCCTACAAAAAGTAGTGGACACGGCCAGTATCCATCTGGGACCCCCACCACCCATGACATGCTCTTTTTGCTGCTGCCACCAGGCTCAGGAACAGTTACTACCCCTCAACCATCAGGCTCTTAAACCAAACCAGATAGCTTCACTCAACTTTACTTGCCCCATCATTGGGACAATCCCACAACCTATGGACTCACTTTCAAGGACTCTTCCTCATGTTCTTGATATTGTCTTCTGCACACTGATTTAATGCGCAAGTTCAGCGATCTTTCATTCATTCTGTTATGATTATTATTATATAGATTTACTGAGTACGACCATAAGAAAATGAATCTCAGGGTTGTATATGGTAACATATACGTACTCTGATAGTAAATTTACTTTGAACTTTGATCTGGTTTTCTGACTTTCTCGCCAACCTGAAACATGTACCTTTGTTTCTATCTCCACAGATATTCCCTCTGTTTCCAACATTTTATTTTTTAATCACAAGCGGAAGGTGATTTACACATCTCAAAAATCAGACCCACAGCTTAATATTGCCAGATAAACTTCAGCTTGAAAAAAAACACTCCCGGGAACAAGGAAAAATTAAATACCGCAAGAACATAGCAAAGAAGAGTGGGAAGCCAGAGGATTGGGAAACTTTTAAAGAGCAACAGAAGATAACTGAAAAGGCAATACGGTGAGAAAAGATGAGGTACGAAGGTAAGCTAGCAAAGAATATAAGGAGGATAGTAAAGCTTCTTTAGGTATGTGAAGAGGGAAAAATTAGTTAAGACCAAAGTTGGGCCCTTGAAGGCAGAAACGGGTGAATTTATTATGGGGAACAAGGAAATGGCAGAGGAGTTGAACAGGTACTTTGGTTCTGTCTTCACTAGGGAAGACACAGACAATCTCCCAGATGTAATAGTGGCCAGAGGACCTAGAGTAACGGAGGAACTGAAGGAAATTCACATTAGGCAGAAAATGGTGTTGGGTAGACTGATGGGACTGAAGGCTGATAAATCCCCAGGGCCTGATGGTCTGCATCCCAGGGTACTTAAGGAGGTGGCTCTAGAAATGGTGGACGCATTGGTAATCATTTTCCAATGTTCCATAGATTCAGGATCAGTTCCTGAGGATTGGAGGGCAGCTAATGTTATCCCACTTTTTTAAGAAAGGAGGAAGAGAGAAAACAGGGAATTATAGACCAGTTAGCCTGACATCAGTGGTGGGGAAGATGCTGGAGTCGATTATAAAAGATGAAATAGCGGCACATTTGGTTAGCAGTAACAGGATTGGTCTGAGTCAGCATGGATTTACGAAGGGGAAATTATGCTTGAATAATCTTCTGGATTTTTTTGAGGATGTAACTATGAAAATGGACAAGGGAGAGCCAGTTGATGTAGTGTACCTGGACTTCCAGAAACCCTTTGATAAGGTCCCACATAGGAGATTAGTGGGCAAAATTTGAGCACATGGTATTGGGGGTAGGGTATTAACATGGATAGAAAACTGATTGGCAGACAGAAAACAAAGAGTAGGGATTAACGGGTCCTCTTCAGAATGACAGGCAGTGACTAGTGGGGTACCGCAAGGCTCGGTGCTGGGACTGCAGCTATTTACAATATACATTAATGATTTAGATGAAGGGATTAAAAGTAACATTAGCAAATTTGCAAATGACACAAAGCTGGGTGGCAGTGTGAAATATGAGGAGGATGTTAGGAGAATGCAGGGTGACTTGGACAGGTTGGGTGAGTGGGCAGATGCATGGCAGATGCAGTTTAATGTGGATAAATGTGAGGTTATCCACTTTGGTGGTAAGAACAGGAAGGCAGATTACTATGTGAATGGTGTCGTTAGGAAAAGGGGAAGTACAACGAGATCTAGGTGCCCTTGTTCATCAGTCACTGAAAGTAAGCATGCAGGTACAGCAGGCAGTGAAGAAAGCTAATGGCATGTTGGCCTTCATAACAAGGGGAGTTGAGTATAGGAGCAAAGAGGTCCTTCTGCAGTTGTACAGGGCCCTGGTGAGACCACACCTGGAGTATTGTGTTCAGTTTTGGTCTCCAAATCTGAGGAAGGACATTCTTGCTATTGAGGGAGTGCAGTGTAGATTCACGAGGTTGATTCCCGGGATGGCAGGACTATCATATGTTGAAAGATTGGAGTGACTGGGCTTGTATACACTGGAATTTAGAAGGATGAAAGGGGATCTGATTGAAACATATAAGATTATTAAGGGATTGGACATGCTAGAGGCAGGAAACATGTTCCCAATGTTGGGGTAGTCCAGAACCAGAGGCCATTTAGAACAGAGTTCAGGAAAAAAAATTTCACCCAAAGAGTTGTGGATCTATGGAATGCTCTGCCTCAGAAGGCAGTGGAGGCCAATTCTCTGGATGCTTTCAAGAAAGAGTTAGATAGAGCTCTTAAAGATAGCGGAATCAAGGGATATGGGGAGAAGGCAGGAACAGGGTACTGACTGTGGATGATTGGCCACGATCACATTGAATGGCGGTGCTGGCTCAAAGGGCTGAATGGCCTACTCCTGCACCTATTGTCTATTGTCTATTTCCAGTTTCTTTTTCTTCTGTGTTTTGTACACATCCCTCAAAAGGCAACAAGAACTTGTGGAAGGATTTTATATCAGATTAAATGATGATAATATTAATAAAATGGATTTCCTGGCCTCTCCTAATCTATATAACAAACTCCAGCCATCGTTCTATCTGTTTCAGGTAGGAAGTCTACCACTCTATTGCAATTTTAAATTATAGACAGCATCATAAATGCTTCCGCAGTGTTTCAGAAATGTTGCTCTAGATGGATTAAATCTGCACTTGAAGTTGACACTGGTTAGTGGTGTTACATGCATCTTTACACATTGCCCTAGCAGCTATCACAGGCATGGCCAATTACATCTTCACCAAAGCATCTGTGCACATGCATACAGTTTATAGCAAGGTTTACAGGATTAGCAATTAAAAGACACAAAATCCAATTACAGCAACCCTCTTGTTGTCAACATTTAAATTTCAGAACTTTGTGTGGCTGCTTTTCTGTAAAGAACAGCAAATGTACCCCATTGTACATTTATTCAGTAACTTGACTGCAACTTTTAAAAACAGTACATTGACCATGACATTGAAATAAACTAAATATTTGTTTACAAATGTTCAAGGTTACTGAAGGTTTAAACCACGTCACGGTTTCCCAGTACACAACCTCAAAACATCTAGTTTTAGCATTTGGCAACATCAAGGGGCCATGTTTCTGTAGTGTGCGGTCATATCTGTAATGTGCGGTCATATCTGCAGTGGTTAAAACTTGGAATCCGGTCATATAACCATCATTCAGCTGAAGAAAATCTGACAGATGTAAGAAACCATTGGCGGTCTGGTCCTGAAAAGGGAAAGCAAAAAGCAGCAGACATTGGAAGCCTGGAATATAAACAAGAATTGCTGTAAACACTCAGAAGGCCAAAAAGCACAGCAGCAACAGAAAGGTTAATGGCTAAGTTCAATGACACCAGGAGCCTAAAGAAATTTGAAATGCCACCCCCTTCACCCTCACAATTTTTAACTGATTTACCACAAAATACATCCTATCCAGATGCATCATATCTTAATATGACCACTGCAAGGAACCTCAGAGTTATGGACACATCTCAGCACATCACAGAAACCAACCTCCCCTTCATGGACTCTTGTCTATATTTTTCCACAGCAAAGTAGTTGATATAATCAAAGATCCTACCTACCCCAGGCATTTTCGCTTTTCATCTTCCCATCCGGCAGAAAATACAAAAGTCTGAAAGGGTACTTTCAATAAGGCTGAAGGACAACTTCCATCCTGCTATTATAAGACAATCAAACAGTCCCCGTATGATAAGATGGACTCTTGAACTCACAGTCATTATGGACTGGAACCTTATGCTTGTTTGTACTGCACCTTCTCAGGAACTGTAGCACTTCATTTCCTTGTACTACTTAGTACACCGTTGTAATGAAAGTATCCGATGGACGGCATGCAAATCAACCAATGAATGTATAATTTTTTTCCTTCAGAAATCATGGATCTGAAACATTTAATCTCTTTTGCTCCTCAGACGATGCCTACCCCGAGTTCTCCCACGATTTTGTTTTTAGTACAGTTGTATTGACTTAAACATTATGCTGCTTAAACGAATTTTTGCTGCGGTGAGTTCTAGCTAAAAATTAAAGCTAAAACTTCGCTCAACTTTCTTTGTGACTGGGACGTGCCTACCCAGAAATCCTTCAGACCAGCAACAAATAACAGAAGCACAAAAAAGCGGCTGAAAACTGTTAGATCGAGTTTATGACAGAAGAGTTTGGGCACCTTATCCTCCCCTGCCTGACCTGTTGAATGCTTCGGTGACAGTGACCAGGTCAAATCCCCAACCAGAACTCAGTGGGAAATATCCCAGCAGGGAGTGAGGTGTAGGGATCTGTGAGGATCAGAGGCGAGGCTCAGATGTCCCTTCGGGGCCAGTCAGAGTGACGGGACTCCCTGCTCCTCAGGGCTGTAGGGACTCCCGCTCCTCCCCCCGAATCCACCGCCCCAAACCCCGCCAGGAATTACGTCGAGACGCGCAACGCTCGCACCGCAGCTCCCGGACCCTTTCTCTTGCCCCCCTCCCCCCCCCTCGACTCCGGATTTAAAGCCACTCCCTTGTACTGCGGGCAGAGCCGCCATTTACCTTCTACAGCCGGAACGACAAAACCATCGGACCAGCTCCCGCCACAATCCCTTCCCCCGGACTAATCGCCCTGACAGCAACTACGCCTGCGCGCCACTGGAGGCCGGTCTTCCCTCCGGCAGCAACTGCACCTGCGTATCACTGTGAAGACCGTCAGCCACATCTGCGCCTGCGTAAAATTGGAGAGCGCGCAAAACCGGTAATGCGCATGTCTACCAAACGGTAGACAAACGGGTCCGGCTGGGTAAGTTTAAATTACAACACAGACAAAATGCGTTCGGTGGAACACAGCAGGACAGGCAGCATCTATAGGGAGAAGCGCTGTCGACGTTTCGGGCCGAGACCCTTCGTCAGGATAAATAAGTTTAAATTTGTTGCTACAGACATGCGTAACTGTTAAGCCGTAAGCGTACAGAGTTGTTAAGATGTCTTAAATTATCAATTTGTTAAATTCAGCCAGCTTTAAGTTTATTGTCACAAGGTATAAATGTCATGAAAGTTTACAGCAGAAACACAGCACATTATACATACAGTTAAGTTAACGTAGGCTGCAATTAACACATTATATACAGTATACATGACAAAATAAATATTACGATATCAGTGCAAGTTGAGAGAATAAAACAATCACGTTGTTGCTTCTGGAATCTTGTAAATGGTGACAACTAAACGCTGCGTCCAGGTGAGTAGATTGAATGGGGACACGGGTGTTCATTGTAATTGGTTAATGCTGCGTTTTATGGTCCATGTAAGCTTCCTAAATAAAGAATTACATTTACAGAGTATCTGTGGACAGTGCTCGAAACGTTGACTGTTTATTCCCCTTCAGAGATGCTGCCTGACTTGCTGAGTTCCTCCAGCATTTTGTGGGTTTTGATCAGGTTTCTAGCATCTGTATGTCTTGCGTTTAGAGAGAGAGCTTTCCTCAAACAGAATTTTCTCATGAAGAGCCCCTATCTCTCCCCATAGATGCTGCCTGACCTTCTGAGCACTTCCAGTATCTTCTGTTTTTATTTCAGATTTCCAACCACTGCAGTTTCTTTTGATTCATGAAATATTGTTTTAACACCTGAGTGCTTATGAAACTGAACAGGAAGGCATACAGTTACATGGTACTATTCACAACTTGAAGAACAGAACACTATACAGCCAATGAAGCACTTTATAAAGTGCTTTATGGATGAAATCATGACAGATGAATTGTACACTGCAAAGTCCTAGAAGCAACATATGATTGTGATAATCTGGTTTCTTCCTGTGAAGTTGATTGACAGATAAACAAAGACAGAAGAGACTGTGCAGATCTCCAGTCTTGAAATGGTAACTGTCTACTTTCCTTCAAAGTTACTGCCTGTTCAGCTGAATTTGTTGTTTTATTGATTTGGGATAAATATTGGGTACTATTCTGCAGATGGCTCCACTGGTCTTCAACTTATTGCCCATGGGAATTATTATATTTATAGGGTAAGGAAATGGGTTTTAGTCAAACATCTCATCCAAATAAACAGTATCTCTTCGTAGTGAAGTTCTCACTGGGTAATGAATTGCAATAGATTTTTGTGCCAAACTCCATATGACATAGGAGTAGTATTAGGCCATTTGGCCCATTGATTCTGCTCCTCCATTCCATTATGGCTGATTTATTATCCCTCTCAATCCCATTCTCTGGCCTTTTTTCCTGGCTAACCAAGAATCCGGTCAAGGTGGTGCTGCGTACATTACTCCTTTGGTTGATATCTTCAGGATAGATCAGTTCCTTTGTCTTTTATGTTTGTTTTTCATCTTGAATGTGATTCTGGAACTGTTGGAGCCGGTGGTTGGGAGATGGTTTAGGTGTTTCCGCGCTCTGCAGTCTCCGAGGGGATTCCAGGAAGCAGAGGCAGTGTGTGGGAACCTCCTGGAGAGGAGCCTGCGAGCTGATGATCGACTCCATTTCACTGATAAAAGCTTCCATAGTTCGCTGATTAGAGGGACGAGGGTGATTGAAATGCTGGGTGCCTGCCTTTTTATCGCTGGGAGATCACTCTACTATGGAAAGGGGAGACTACCTTTTTAACGCTGGTGAGATCACTCTGCTGCGGAGAGGCAGAATGTTGCCCAGGTTTTCTGCGATGTGGACTTGGACTAAGGTTTTTCTTTCAGTCTTATGTTTTTTTTTGTATTCTCTGTTTTTCACCTGATCTTTCCTTTTTGTGTGTGTGTGTGGGGGGGGGGAGGGGGATTTGGGGTCAATGTGCCTGTTCTGTTTTTGTTTGTCTTTTTGTGCAAGGAGGAGGGATTTGAGGGGTGATGATCGTGCTGCCGTTCTTTTCTTGGTCTCGTGGCTATCTGGAGAAGAAAAAATTCAGAGTTGTGTACTTTGATAATAAATGAACCTTTGGAAATTTCAGAGTTGTGTACTTTGATAAATGAACCCTTTTTTTGATGCCACTACTAATCAAGAACCTGTCAGCCTCTGGGAGGATGACCAAAAGCTTGCCTCAAGACATAAGGTATGGATGCCCTGAGGCCTTGGGGGCTGAATTCATTGCTGTGACTTAATTAGATTGTAGAGCAGGTTCCAGAGCACAGAATCCTCTTCCTCTGTCTCCACGTTGTTCCTAATAAGCCTGAGGTTTGAAAGATTTAGTGCCTCTATTTGCACCTGGATCCTTGGCTTCCTGGTTAACAGACCACAATCGTTAAAGATAGGTAGCAACACCTCTGCCATGATTATTCTAAATACTGGTGCTCCACGTGCCCCAGCTCTACTCCCTGTACACTGGTGGTGGCATGGGCAGATCCTGCCCTAACTCCATCTACAAGTTTGCTGCTGACAGTTCTCGTAGTGGGCCGTACCACAAATAACGATGAGTCGGGAGTTATAGGAAGGAGATTGAGAGCTTAGTAATGTGGTGTCATGACAACAACCGTTCCCTCAATGTCAGCAGAACAGGAGGACTGGTCACTGACTTCAGAAAGTGGGGCGGTGCCCAAGCACCTGACTACATCCTCGGTGTTGAGGTCGAGGGGGTCGACAGCTTGAAGTTCCTGTAGGTGTGAACATCACCAGCAGCCTCTCCTGGTGTCATGGCAAAGAAAGCTCACCAGTGCTTCTACGTCCCCAGGCGGCTAAAGAACTTTGGCGTGTATCTATTGACCCTTGCCAACGAATCATAGGAAGCATTATGGCTTGCTCTGCACGTGACCACCAGCAACTATAGAGAGTTGGGGACACAGGAACCAGCCTCCCCTCCAGGGACTCTATCTACACTTCTCGCTGCCTCGGTAAAGAAGCCAACCTCATCAAAGGCCCCACCCGCCCCTGATATTCTCTTTTCTTCCCTCTCCCATTGAAAGCGCCTACCAGCAGGCTCAGGGATAGCTCCTATTATCAGACTCTTGTATGACCAGATGGACCCTTGGCCTCAATCTTGCACTTTATTGTTTATCCGTACTTCACTTTTTCCCCCGTTCCCACTGCGACATGTCGGTCCATGCCTCCTCTGCTACAATGAGGCCACACTCAGGTTGGAGGAGCAACACCTCATATTCCATTTGGGTAGCCTCCAACCAGATAGCATGAACACTGATTTCTCGAACTTCTGGTAACTTTCCCCTCCCTCTTCCCCTTCTTCGATTCCTCCCTCTAGCTCCCCTTTGACCTCTTCTCCTCACCTGCCTGTCACCTCTGCCCTGGCACTGCCCTCCTTCCCTTTCTCCCACGGTCACCTCTCTGACTCCTTTTTCTCCAGCCCTTCGCCTTTTCTACTTGACACCTCCCAGTTTCTTATTTCAACCCCCCTCCCCCGCCCACCTGGCTTAACCCATCTCTTTCTAGCCTGTCCTCTTCTCCTCTGCCCCCCCCCACCTTGTTCTGGCTTCCTCCCCCTTCCTCCCCAGTCCTGAAGAAGGATCTGGGCCCAAAACCACGATTATTTATTCATTTCCACAGATGCTGCCTGACCTGTTGAGTTTTTGTGTGTTGTTCTGCACTCTTGGTAGCTTTTACACTTTATTTGGCATTGTTACTGTTTACCATTATTCTAGCTCGATGCACTGTGCAGTGATTTGATCTGTATGAACTGTAGGCAAGACAAGATTTTCACCGCATCTTAGTGCATTTAACAGTAAAATGGTTCAAGTGGATCAATTTAATATCAAGGAATGTATACAGCGCACAACCTGAAATTCTTAGTCTTCACAGACGCCCACGAAACAGAAAAAAAATCAAAGAATGAATGACAGAAACAGCAGAACCCCAAACTCACCCCTCCCCTCCCACAGGCAGCAGCAGAGGCATCGACCCCTGCCCCCCCACTTTATTAAGTTTATTATCATTCGACTGTACACTTCTAAATGAAACAATGTTCCTCAGGGACTGAGGGGCAAGACACAGAACATATATCACATAAAATAATATGAAAGGATAATAAAAAATAGTCTGTAGATGGGGGTGGTGGGCACCAGTGCTCAACGTATAGTTGAGATCTAGTGGATATACGACATATCATTAAATTTACGACAGTATAATGTTACTGGCACTATCATAAACAATGTGTACTGGCTAGTGGTAGGGTGCTCAGAAGTCTCACGTCCTGGGGGAAGATGTTGTTACCCAGACTAACAGTCTGTGCTCTTATGCTGTGGTACCTTCTGCCTGACGGTAGGTCACAGGGATTGTGGGGTGGATGTGAGGGGCCCCTGACTATACTGAGGGCTCTGTGAAAGCAGTGCCTCTGGTATGTGTCCTGGATGTTGGGTGGGTGCTGAAAGATGATTCTGTCAGCGGTCCTCACGACCTGTTGCAGGGTCTTGCTGTCAGGTGCCTTTGCGATTCTCAGACACGGCTGGCTGGGACACTCCTGATGGTACTCCAGTTAGAATGGGGGCAGGAGGCCTCATTCACCTCAGTCTCCTCAGGAAAGGGGGGGGGTGCTCTGCTGTCCTTTCTCAACTAAAAGAGGGGGTGTTGGGGAACCAGGTGAGATCATCCATGAAATGCAGTGGTAGAAACTCGGTGCTCTGGACTCTCTCCATGGGAGGAGCCATTGATGTGCAGTAGGGCCTGCACCTTCCACAATCATCTCTTCCGTCTTGTCCACACTGAGGTTCAAGTTGTTGTGTTCACACCAGTCCCCAAGCTGCTCTCCTTCCTCTCTATACTGACTCATCGTTGTTGCTGAAATGTCCTCAGCGGACTGATTGACGTGGTTAGAGCTGGATCTAGTGGGACAGTCATGCATCAGCAATGTGAACATCAGGCTGAACACGCAGCCCTGGGCTGGGGGAGGGGGAACAGTGCTCTGCTAAAGGTGGTGCTGCCAACATGGAATCTCTCTGTCAAAAAGTCCAAGATCCAGTTACAGAGAAAGGTGTTGAGACCCAACAAGAACAGTTTGCCCACCAGCTTCTGAGAATGATTGTATTTATTTTTATTTCCTACGTCCAAGGGAGCAAAACTCTACGTTGAATCTCCATGGCAATGTACAAGCAATAAGGAAGGGAAATGTTGCCCAGACACTAAGATTGTACACATAATTGTTTTGTATACGTGTGTACAGTCAGGCATACAATGAGATCAACAGTTTGTAGTTGGGGTGGCTGCAGTCCCTGATGATCCTCTGGGCCCTTTTTGGACACCTGCTGCTGTAAATGTCCTGGACAGAAGAAAGTTCACATCCACAGATGCGCTGGGCTGTCCGCACCACTCTCTGCAGTGCCCTGCGATTGATTGGTTCTAGCAGACTGTTTCTATAGGAACTCCCGAAACCAGACACCTGTACAGGAGACACTGCCACTTAATGGGCCTTGATGAGGGGTACGGGCCTGAAATGTCTGTTTATTTCTTCTCCATTGATGTTGCCTGACCTACAGAGTTCCTCCAGCATTTTGAGTGTTGCCTAATAAGTTTTATCCCATCTGTTAGCTTGTAGGACTAATGTGAGTTTTAGTTTTCAGTCTTTTTTTCCCAGAATTGGAGAATCAAGAACTGGAGGGCGTAGGTTTAAGGGGAGAGGAAAAAGATTTAATAGGAACTTGAGGGGCAACTTCCTTGCACAGAGGGTGGTACCTATGTGAAATGAGCTACCAGAAGAAGTGGTTGATGAAGGTACAGTAACAACTTTTAAAAGACAGTTGGACGTCATATAAATCGGAAAGGTATTTTAAAGTACAAACACTGGCTAATGGGACTAGCTTGGTTGGGGTATCTTGGTTAGCATGGATCAGATGGGCCGAATGGCCGAGTTTCCATGCAGTATGATGCCTTGATTTTTCCCTTGCCTGTTTATGTTAACGATGAGGCAGTCACTGAATAGCAGGCAACTGTGCCGAATCTTCGATTGGTGATTCAATAAATGACTAGAGAGTGGCACGGTAGCATAGTGGTTAGCACAACGCTTTAAAATTTCCTCTGATTAGGTAGCACTAAATTGGTAGGGTGCTGTGTGATGCAGCCTGAAAGGGCCAGAAGGCTGTATCTCAATCTCTTGCCCTCTGCTGATATTCCTTTGCCTGACAGCCCCCTCTCATATTCACACCAGCTCCTGATGTTAGGGACACGGGCTGAACCAAACTTGTGGTCGTGAGCTCTAGTTCAGGAGGTTTCTTCTCTCCTCCAGTGCATGAATAACTTCAGAATTATACGTCATCTGCTTGTTTAAAAACCCCTTGGTACAGCTTTCAGTTCAACGTGTGCTGATACTTGTGGCCCCTTTAAAACACTGGATCCCAGTCTTCACAGCCCCTTTAACACACCCAGTTTCTGGTTCACATTAATACAAGAGATTCTGCAGATGCTGGAAATCCAGAGTAACACACACACAAAATGCTGGAGGAACTCAGTGGGTCAGGCAGTATCTACCGTATGCAGAGAAAAAAACAGTCCAGTTGAAGAGTCTCGGCCTGAAACATCAACTGTTTGTTCCTCACCATAGATGCTGCCTGATCTGCTGAGAGCCTCCGGCATTTTATATGTGTTATTCTGGTTCCCATGCTCCTTTCAGCTTTTTAAAATTTCATCTGTTTGCTGGAAAACTTGTAATACTACTTCTAAAAAAAAAATGTATGAGTGTGTTGGAGAATCAATTGGACTAATGCCCAACAGTCCAACTATTCCAGCTGAAATGGATTGTTTGGGAGTTAAGAAATTACGGATTGCTGATACTAATTAAAATGAGAATCAGTCTTCATGTTCATAGCCTGTTCATAATTTAACTTCAACTAATACTTTAAGGCTGTTGAAGCCAAATTGCTCTGTGTGGGGCATTCTGATTCTGTCCCATGCAGGGGAAGGCAATAGATGAATGTTCAAGTTCTAACTTATTGTCATTCAACAGTACACGTGTATACAGCTAAATGAAACAACGTTCCTCTGAAGCCAAGGGGAAAAACACAGTACAAACCTCACATACAGCACACAAAATATTAGCAGATAATAAAAACTATTCTGAAGATGTACATATACTTCTACTGACTGTCAAATAATGTGTACTGGGTGGTATCATGACATTACTGAGATCTAAGGTTCTTGCCCGAAATGTTAACTGCAGATTACCTCCATTGATGCTGCCTCATTTGCTGAGTCTCTGCAGCATTTTGTGTTGGTTAGAAATGACGAACCTTGATGTAATTCCCAGCACTAAACAGTTGAACTGTTAGCACTAAACGCTTGATGTTGAGATGTTCACTGTTGAATGTGGAGATGTTGAGATGTTCACTGTTGAATGTGGAGATGTTGAGATGTTCACTGTTGAATGTGGAGATGTTCACTGTTGAAATGGAGATGTTGAGATGTTCACTGTTGAAATGGAGATGTTGAGATGTTCACTGTTGAATGTGGAGATGTTGAGATGTTCACTGTTGAAATGGAGATGTTGAGATGTTCACTGTTGAAATGGAGATGTTGAGATGTTCACTGTTGAATGTGGAGATGTTCACTGTTGAATGTGGAGATGTTCACTGTTGAATGTGGAGATGTTGAGATGTTCACTGTTGAATGTGGAGATGTTCACTGTTGAATGTGGAGATGTTCACTGTTGAATGTGGAGATGTTGAGATGTTCACTGTTGAATGTGGAGATGTTGAGATGTTCACTGTTGAATATGGAGATGTGGAGATGTTCACTGTTGAAAGTGGAGATGTTCACTGTTGAAAGTGGAGATGTTGAGATGTTCACTGTTGAAATGGAGATGTTGAGATGTTCACTGTTGAATGTGGAGATGTTGAGATGTTCACTGTTGAATGTAGAGATGTTCACTGTTGAATGTAGAGATGTTCACTGTTGAAATGGAGATGTTGAGATGTTCACTGTTGAAATGGAGATGTTGAGATGTTCACTGTTGAATGTGGAGATGTTGAGATGTTCACTGTTGAATGTGGAGATGTTGAGATGTTCACTGTTGAATGTGGAGATGTTGAGATGTTCACTGTTGAAATGGAGATGTTGAGATGTTCACTGTTGAATGTGGAGATGTTCACTGTTGAATGTGGAGATGTTGAGATGTTCACTGTTGAAATGGAGATGTTGAGATGTTCACTGTTGAATGTGGAGATGTTCACTGTTGAATGTGGAGATGTGGAGATGTTCACTGTTGAATGTGGAGATGTTGAGATGTTCACTGTTGAATGTGGAGATGTTCATGTTGAATGTACAATGTTTAAATCCCTTCGCAACTAGTCAAAAAATGTAGCAGTCAATGCCTGCTTGAGCTGGACCCAGACAACGTTTAGGCATGAGCTGATAAGTGGCAAGTGACATTCAAGTGCCAGACTATGACTACTGCAACAAGACTTGACATTAAATGGAATGACCATAGCCAAGTTCATCTTCATCAACATCTTAGACAGTCACCGTTGATAAGAACTTGACCGTCCATAAATACCATGACTACAAGAGCAGGTCAAAAGATAGGGATACAGCAGTGAGAGTCTCACCTGCTGATGTCCTTAAGACAAAACCACCCATTTCTCACTGTCCTGGCATCCAATTTTTATTAACTATCACCTCAGGTTTTTGGAAACTTATGGCAGATTTACTTGTGGTGAAGTGTGAGGGTAAAATCTTTCCACAAGGCACAAGTCAGGCATATGATGCACCACTGTGTGCTGCACCATTTGTACTTTTTCATGCAATTTTTACTGAATAATAAGAGAAAATGTACAGATGTTGGAAATCAAAGTAATGCACACAAATTGCTGGACGACCTCAGCAGGCCAGGCAGCATCTATGTAAAAGAGTAAGCAGTTGATGTTTAGGGCTGAGTCGCTTCGTCAGCCTGAAATATCAACTGTTTACGCGGTACTCGTTTCCACGGATGCTGCCTGGCCTGCTGAGATGCTGAACACTGTACTGTTCAGTTGCAGCCACATGGTGGCAGGAGAGATCAACAAATTGTACAGTTAGCTTGCTGAGACTTGGAGATGATGGCAAGTCAATTCAGGACAGCAAAAGTTCAACATGTCAGTTAAGGACAACATGCAGTCATAGAAGCATTCTGCTCATTTTGGTCGCAGTAAATTCACCTCAAGATCCTTCTCAGGAACAATTGGGCACTGAACTATTCACAGGTATAAATTCTTAAAATCTTGATCAATGAGATAGATTTTAGGGAGCTCATTATGGTGAGAAGGAGGTAAAGAGGTTAGAGTGGAGGCCTTAGGTGGCTGACAACAGTCCTCAGAGGGCTGGGAATGCTGGGAATGGAGTGAAGATGTGACAGAGGGCACAAAAGAGACCCTTCAGCCCACTATGTCTGTGCCAACCCTTTAATTCGACATTAATTCGACCGACTTTCCTTAGTCTATATATAGCCTTACATATCTCGGCAATTCAAGTGCTCATCTAGATATTTGTTGAATGTTATGAGAGTCTCTACTTCCACCATCTACTCAGACAGTGTGTTTCAGACTCTAACTACCCTCTAGGTAAAAAAAAATCAATTCTTCCTCAGGTCCTTCAGAACTTGATCTGAACCTATCTAATCCTCCCATGCCTCATCCTAGACCAGGGGTTCCCAACCTGGGGACTCTAGACCCGTCGGTTAATGGTAGGGGTCTATGATATTAAAAAGGTTGGGAACCCCTACCCTTGACCCATGTCTTCCAGTTTCACACTTCTCTGCTATCGAATGATTAGAAAAGCAGTCGAATGATTGTGGAAGGTTTTAGGACTGAAACAGGTTAGATTCAGATTCATTTATCACATGTGCATAAAAACAGTGAAATGGGTCATTTGTGCCAATGGCCAACACGGCAGAAAGATGTGCAATGAAGAACTTTGGTCACAAGTGCGTGAATTTTAAACTGGAGTCATTACCTGACTGGAATCCAAAACAGACCAACAAATACGTGGGTCATTATGATGGCCCTTGAGTGACTCATGTCAGCAAGAATCTTAATGGAATATTGCCAAAGGTAAGGAATATAGAGGAAGATGGGTGAGAATTCTTTTGAGAATCTTTTTTGTTGATATTGGATAAGATTCTGGAGAAAGAAATACCAAAGTTCAAAGGTTCAAAGTAAATTTATTATCAAAATACATATACGTCACCATATATAACCCTGAGATTCATTTTCTTGCAGGCATACTCAGTAAATCCATATTAGAATAATAACCATAATAGAGTCAATGAAAGACCAACTGGTGCGTTTAACCAGTGAGCATTAAAATCATATTAAAAAGAGCAAATCTTCCTCAATCCCTTCTAAACCTCACCCTAAACCTACCTAATCCTCCCATTCCTCATCCTAGACTCTTCTAGTTTCACACACCAACTAATCTAGGCGCTGCATTTTGTTCATTTACTATTTATTTTCATGGTTAAAGCTGAGATTCACAAAGTACTCCCTGGACACAAATTGAGGAAGGACCTAATCCTCAATTAGAAAAGTATGAATTAAAGGGGAGGTGGTTAAGAATAATAATGTCTGCCTCATCTTGATTAGGTTCTTTGAAGAAAATAGTGTGTGTAGGAGGTAATATAGGAGATGATGTTTATCTGGATTCAAAGGACATTTGGTGAAGCAACAGAGTGTATAAATGGTTTGTCCAAAGGCTGATGTAACTTGTGTCTTGCCTCACAGGAACATAAATTACCTCATTAAATCGCCATCAACCCTTTTCAGTTTTTGTCAGAAGTGTCCTATCTGGATGCATAATGACAGGATACAGCAACTGCTCTGCCAGTGACCGTAAGGATCGGTAGAGTTGTCGAAACAGCCTAGCACATCACAGAAACCAGCCCCCCCCCCACCCCCCATCTCCATGGACTTTGTCTATATTCCCTACTACCTCTGTAAAGCATAATCAAACACCCCACCCAGCCTGGAGGATCTCTCTTCTGCCCTCTTCCACCAGGCAGAACATACAAAAGCCTGAAAGCCCATTCCTCCAGGCTCATGGACAGCTTCCATCCCACTTCATAGACAATTAAATGGTTCTTTAGTTTGAAGACGGACCCCTGACATCAATCTAACCTGGACCCACAACACTTCCTCACTAGTGAAGAGGGCACATGAGGAGATTGAGTCGTGCCAGGCTCCTCACCCCATTCTAACAACTGTCTACAGGAGCACCATTCATCGTTGCGTGGTACAGAGGCTACAAGGCATCAGATCGAAAGGCCTGAGAGGATCACTGGGGCACCCCCACCCACCCCAATTTGTGGCATTTCCTAGGAACATTGTAGACGAAGGTCCCAAAGCATTGGTGAGGATCCCTACCACCCATCCCACAACATCTTTGACCCACAACCATCAGGAAGGAGGTACAGAAACACCAGGATTAGGACTGCTAGGCTGGGAAACAGCTTCTTCTTCTCAGTCTGTGAGACGAACAAATACCCTGTCACCACGATGTCTCGTCACTAGGTCAGCGAGCTGTTTGCTGTACTAATTACTCGACCGATGCTGAATCATATTTCTTATCAACAGCATATGTCATGAAATTTGTTATGTGGCAACAATACATAAAAACTGTAAATTACAGTAATTATATATTAAAATGTTAAATTAAATAGGGCAAACAGAAAAAAAAGTAGTAAGGTAGTGTTCATGGGTTCAATATCCTTTCCAAAATCGGATGACTCTTCCTGAATCGTTGAGTGTGTGTCTTCAAGGCTTCTGTACCTCCTTCCTGACGGTAACAATGAGAAGAGGGCATGTTCTGGGTGATTGGGGCCCTTAATGATGGATGCAGCCCTTTTGAGACACCACTCCTTGAAGATGTCTCCGATGCTGGGAAGGCCAGTGCCCATGATGGAGCTGACTGAGTTCAAAACTTTCTGCAGCTTATTTTGATCCTGGGCAGTGCTTCCCACCCCCATACCAGACGGTGATACAGCCAGTTAGAAAGCCCTCCACGGTACATCTGTAGAAATGTTAATGTATTTATGGTAGTATTTTGTTTTACGTGCTGTGTGTATTATATGTGCACTGTGGTTCGGAGGAACGTTGTTTAATTTGGTTGTATATACGTACAGTCAAATGACAGGAAACAAACTTGAACAATTTACATCGTTATGATCTTGCATTTTTATTGTTCACCTGCTCTTTCTCTGTAGCTGTTTCACTTTATTCTGCACTGTTGTTTTACCTTGTTCTACTTCAATACATTGCGTTGATCAGTATGAAAGACTTTTTACTGTAGCGCATTACATGCGACAATAATAAATAAATTACAATTTCAAATTCAATTACCTATCCCCTGTTTTAGTCAGATAATGCACAAGTGCAACAACTTCATGAAACCTCCTGAGGAAGGGGGTCTGACGGTTTCCATTTTCACAAGGGCGAACCACGCCGAGTTACCCAGCAGTTGGACGTGGTGCGAGTCATTTACTGCACTTGCAAATTCTGGGCCTGTTGTAAAACCGACCGACGCTAGGTGGCGGTGGAGAGCCATTAAAGGAAGGGATGCATTTCCCACTTGAAACCCGTGTTTAAATACCCACTCTCATCTCTTGCCTTTAAAGATGCGCGGAGATACGGCACGGACATAGGTCCTTCAGCCCACTGAGTATACGCCAACCATAAATCACACATTTCCACCCAGTTGCCGATGGTCCATTTCCCTCCATAAATGCTGTCTCAGTCAGAATCAGGTTTATTATCACTGTCTGAGATGACATAAGATTTGTTCTTTTGTGGCAGCAGTACAACGCTGAGTCTCTCCGTCACCATTTGTGAAATTCTGGATTCCAGTGTCCGACACCTTACCCCCTCATTCCCATCAAATCCCACCTGATACCTCTCACCAGCATCTGCGGGAAACCCACCAACCCACACATTCTTGGCGGGTGGGAAGCGTCCAGAGGGAACTCAAGCAGTCTGGGAGATAACGCGCAAACTGCACCAAGGTCAGGATCGAACCCGGGTCACTGGAGTTGTGGGGAAGCAGCTCTGACAGGTATGCCGCAGATCAGTGAGGATTGCGCTGGAGCAGCCCACAACGAGGTGCCAGGCTTCCGGTGCCAACATGGCATGCCCACAACTTGCTAACCCTGACGTCTGGAACGGGGGGGGAACCGGAGCACTCAGAGGAAACCCACGTGTTCACGGGGAGAACTCACAGACAGCGGCACGATTCAGAATCACTCCACTGTATTTCCAGTATGTGCTCGATTCCCATTCAGTGATTACTGTAAAGCGATTGCACTAACTGCTACACTGCTGCCCCCTCACCTCCAAATCCCATCTGTACAAGGTTCTTGATGCTTTCTGGTCCTTTGCTTGAATGATCATGTCCAACGTGCGAGTGCAGAGAACGAAATGAGTAAAATTGTTCCTTCGTCAGTAGCTTTCAACCACAATCAGGCTTCCATTTTGACGTGTGGGTCTCCTCCGGCTCCCACATGGTCACGGAGGCAAGTTGGGGTTGGGCTATGGGAGCAGACTCATTTGCAACTTTCCGAAGGATAAGATCAAAGGTCGTAGGAGCAGAATTAGGCCATTCAGCCCATCATGTCTGCTCTACCATTCCATCATGGCTGCTTTATTTTCCCTCTCAACCCCATTCTCTTGCTTTCGGCATCCTTTGACACCCTTACTAATCAAGAACCTATCAACTCCCCTTTAAATATGACCGATGGTTTGGCCTCCACAGCAATGAATTCCACAGACCCACCACCCTCTGGCTGAAGAAATTCCTTCTCATCTCTTGTAAAGGGACGTCCTTCTGTTCTGAGGCTGTGCTCTCTGGTCCTAGTCTTCCCCACTATAGGAAACATCCTCTGCACATTCACTCTATCTAGGCCTTTCAATGTTTGATAGGTTTCAATGAGATACCCCCTCACTTTTCTAAATTCCAGTAAGGCCCAGATACATCAAATGTTCCTCGTACATTAACCCTTTCAATCCCAGGCTCATTCTTGTGAACCTCCTCCGGACCCTCTCCAACCTCAACACATCCTTTCTCAAATAAGGGGCCCAAAACAGCTCACAAAACTCCAAATGCGTTCTGACTAAAGCCTTATAAGAGCTTGGATTTACAAATAAGGAAAGGAAATGCATGCACTGCAATGGGGAAACCGTGGAGGAACAGGTGTAAAAGCCTCAGAGTTGCTGAGCAGATTTACTGGAAGGGACGAGGATCAGTTGATGTACGGAAACACTGGGACTGTTCTCAGGACAGAGACAATGAAAAGAACTGAGGGAATCAGTCTCTGATTTATTGTCATGATTTATATGACATGAAATTTGTTCTTTTACAGCAGTATAACAATACAAGTACTTAAGGTTGCTATAATTTTAAAAAAATTTAATGGTGCAAAAAAAAAACCAGAGCTGTGTTCATGAACCATGCGGAAGGAGGGGAAGAAGCTGTTTTTGAATCACTGAATGTGGGTCTTCAGGCTCCTGTATCTCCTCCCTGATGCCAGTAATAAGAGGGCATGTCCCAGATGGTGAGTGCCATAGAACACTACAGCACAGTACTAACCCTTCAGCCCACGACGTGCTGACCTAAGATCAATCTAACCCTTCCCATCTACATAGGCTTCCATTTTTCTATCATCCATGTTTCTTAAATGTCCCACATGCACCTGCCTCTACCATCGTCCCTGGCAGGGTGTTCATTACAACTACTCTCTGTATAAAAACTAGCTATATATATATGTGCTAATACTTTTGCACTATACCTCTGACTTTCCTCCAATTACTTTTTAATTACGTCCCCTCGTATTAGCCATTTCTGCTGCCCGCCTGATCTCTTATCAACTTGTACACCTTTTTGAGTTGCCTCTCATACTCCTTTGCTCCAAAGAGCCTTAACTCACTTAACCTGTCCTGGTAAGACATGATCTCTAGTTCACAGCATCCTGGTAAATCTCAACACCCTCCTCGTGAGGTGACCAGAACTGAATACAATACCCCAAGTGTGATCTAATCAGAGTTGTATACAACTACATTACCTCGTGGCTCTTGAACACAACCCCCCTGAACAGGACGGAACTAGAAACCTGTACAAATTTCTTTCTTTTATTAGCCAGGAGATGAAAGGGCGAGGAAGTGGTGGTAGAACTGTAAACAATAACCAGGTAGCCTGAGCAGCTAATGTTCTCATCAGATCTTGTAATCTGATGAGAACAACATGGATGCAGTGATGAACATGCTGAGATCAGTGAAAACATTTGCTAAAGTTGCATTGGGGTTTGTTTTCTTTTGAACTGATGAGACGAATTGAAACCTAAAATCCTATTTCCCTTACAGAAAAATTTAAACCAAATGGATTAGGGGAGAGGGCAGCTGTACCCAGGTTCAATTCTGGACTCCAGCAAAGTGGGGGGGGGGGGGGGGGGGGGCGACAGTGGGGTCATTGCGCGTGCGTGAATTGTGTAGGTCAGAAGGTTAATCGGTCATTGTAAATTGCCCCTAGAGTGCGAGTGAGTGGTCGAATCTAGGCTAGTTGATGATAATGGAAAGGATGACGGAATCTTACAGAAACATATAAAATTATGAAAGGGGTAGATAAGATAGAGGCAGGAAAGTTGTTTCCACCAGTAAGTGAGACTAGAACTAGGGGACATAGCCTAACGATTCAGGGGAGTAGACTTAGGATGGAGATGAGGAGGAACTGCTTTTCCCAGAGGGTGTACTGAATCTGTAGAATTATCTGCCCAATGAAGCCGTGGAGGCTACATTTAAGACAAGATTGGACAGATTTTTACACAGCAGGTGAACTAAGGGTTATGGGGAAAAGGCCGGTATCTGGAGACGAGTCCATGGCCAGAGCAGGCTCGACGGGCCAGATGGCCTACTCCTGCTTCCATTATGTATGAAATGAAATGAACTGGTTGGTTGATGGTCAGAGCACTCATTGTGCTGCAGGGCCTGTTTCTATACTGTACATTTCTGTGAAAGAAAACTTAAAGTTAACCTGCAGAGCTATGACCTAAAAAGGGGGCACACCAAGAGCTGGAAACTGAGATTATACCTCTTTTTTGAATCAGCACTTTAATATTGTTCAATAATTCTACTCAAAATACTAAATAATGTAACAATTTAGAATGACCTGGATCAGAGGGACTATCATTTTTAGAGGCAGTAACAATAAAAGGAGAGTGCACAGGTTTTCACTGGTCTTTAAACTGTTACCACCTTGTGGTGTCTGAGATCATGGAATTTTAGAATGTTATTTCTGAATCACTGTCACCACAGAAGAGAAAAACAATTCAAGACACTGTTTCCTCTCTGAAAAGGTGGTAATGACTTCCACAAGCACCAGCCAAACCGGGAGACTGAATGAAGTGACAGGTTGCACTGAGCCGCCAGGCTGTCTGGGACTTCTGTCACCCCTGAAGATGGAACACAGAACCAAAATAGGTTCTCTGTGGAAATAGAGTGCCTGTGTTGCAGATGACCACATCCAAAACATTGCAAAAGATGAGATTTGCAAACAAAAAGTGTTAATTAAACAGAAATTCAAACTCAGTTTAAGCAGAGTGAATATTTGGGGATTTCTGTAATGACCTTCTGCATCACGATTCACTTTGCTCAATGACTGAAAGAAAATGGTAGAGCAATCCTATTACGTTTCTGAACCGTGTGCTAAATTACTGCTCCCCAATACAAACCAGGTTCAATCCTGACCTCGGGTGCTGCCTGTGCAGTGTTCATACAACCTCCCTGTGACTGCGCGGGTTTCTTCCCACATTCCAAAAAAATGTGGGGTTAATTAGCCGCTGTAAATTGCCTCTAGCATGCAGGTGAGTGATAGAATCTGGGGAGGTGGGAGGATGAGAATGTGAAAGGAATAAATTGGGGAATGAATGTTGAATTTGAATTTATTTAAATCTTACATCCATCCCACGTGAGTAAAAATCTTCGCGTTATGACTCCATCACAATGTACAGACGTGAATTCTAATGGCTTGTAGGAAGAAGCTGTCCCGTAGCCTGTTGGTCCTGGTTTTAATGCTGCAGTACCACTTGCCAGATAGAAGCAGCTGAAAGAGTTTATGGTTGGGGTGACTGGTGTCCCTGATGATCTTCCAGGCCTTCTTTATGCACCTGCTGCTGTAAATGTCCTCAATGGAGGGAAGTTCACATCCACAGATTCAATGGGCTGTCCGTACCACATTCTGCAGTGCCCAGCGATCAAGGTTAGTGCAGTTCCCGTACCAGGTGGTGATACAGCCAGTCAGGATGCTCTCAATGGTGCCCCTGTAGAAGGTTTGGAGAATTTGGGGGCTCATGCTGAACTTCTTCAGTCACCTGAGGTGGAAGAGACACTTTTGTGCTTTTTTTGCCACAAAGGCGGTGTGTACTGTCCAGGTGAGATCATCAATATCAGGGAACTTGAAACTGCTCACCCTCTCAACTGCAGTCCCATTGATGTTGATTGTGGGGGGGGGGGGGGGGGGAGGGAAGCCTGTCTCCAATCCTACTGTAATCCACAATCAGCTCGTTTGTTTTTTTGAACACTGTGGGAAAGGTTTATTTTGGCATGACTGTGTCAAAGTGCAATGGCTGGCATAGATTTAGTGGGCTGAAGGGTCTATTCTGTGCCCTATGATCTTCCTTTAGCCATGAAAGATACCAGACAGAAACAAAAGGCTCAAGACAAAAATATTTTTAATTTTAAAAAAAATGCAAGTCACGATTCATAGCTTTCAATTGCTTGTCAGTGCAAGCTTCGGTTAATATACTGTACAAACATATTTGCAATTTGTCCAATGTTTTCTGTGGGGTGCATCTTGGTGTAGCTGATGAACTGGCGTCTCAGTTTGCGTAGCTCTGCCATGTGAAGGCTGCGTGTCAGTTCTATGTGATGAGAGTTAAGGACATTTATGGCTATCTGATGTTTAACAATCACTAATGAGTATTCAAATGAATATTAAGGTCTTCCAAAGCAACACAGCTGAAAGGAAGTAACAATGGTGCTTACATCACATCTTGCAGAGTTTCCGCACCTTTTGGCAATTAGGAATTCCTCAATTAACTGAAAGCAAAGTCAAAGCAAGCTACAGATGATAGAAATCTGAAGATGCTGGAAACATTCAGCAAGTCAGGCAGCATTTGTGGAGACAGAAATTGTTACTGTTCCTGTCTTGAGGACCCTTCTCAAATGTAAAATATTAATGGTTTTTCCTCCCACAGATGTTGCCTGATCTGCTAAGTATTTCAACTTTTTGTCTCATTTCAGCCTTCACCTACAGTTAGGCCGTAAGACAGCACCAGAATTAGGCTTTTTGGCTCTTCGAGTCTGCTCTGCCATTTGATTATTGGTGAGTTATTTTCCCCTTTCAACCCCATTTTCCTGTCTCTCCCCATAACCTTTTTTTTGCCATTACCAATCAAGAGGCTATCAGCCTCTGCTTTAAGTGTACCCAAAGACTTGGTCTCCACAGTCAGATGTGGGAATGAATTCCTCTGGCTACAGAAATTCCTCCTCATCTCAGTTCTAAAGGCATATCCTTTTATATGAGGCTGTGTCTTTTGGTCCTAAACTCTCCTATTGGAAACATCCTCCTCACTTCTACTCTATATCCAAACCTTTAAATATTCAGTAGGTAACGGCTAGGTTTTGAATCCACCTACCAGAGAAAATTTCTCCATCAAATCCTCAACAGCTCAATTGCACCAACCCTGGATTCAAGGGAGTATTAGCATACCAAGTCCAACCTTTTGAACAGCAATACAACTGCTCTCTATTTAGGCCAACCTTTGAGATTTAAAAGGATATTTTCATGTTGGCTCCCGGTACAGTGATCAGGTCTCCTGGTACACTTGTCTTCTGTGCGTTTAATACTGCCTGAGGTAAATGAACAATATTTTAAAATTAGGTTTTAAAACTCACATTTTAAACCACAGTACTGACAAATGTTTTGGGAAGTCGGGAGAGAGGTTAGGTAGAATACAAGTTACATTTTTATCCCATCATCCTGGGCTGCAATAAATACAGATCCTATTCTCCTCTGCCCAGACAGTAGCACATTGTAATGTTAGCGGGGGGGGGGGGGGGGGGGTAGTCTGAGCATTGGCTTTCTGCACAACACTGCCCCGGAGTTGCCACTGATTTGTAATCCCACTCTGACATCTGTACAGATGTGAAATGTAGATAACAGTATGGGAAAGTATGCTCATCAGTACAGTCGGGAGGGCACGAATTCTGACCTTGTGCCAAGAGCTTTGCTCTGTATCTGTCTTCCACTGACACCCACCTCAAGAAGAAACTCACTTGTTGAACAGAAGTCATTTATTAACTGAAACTAGAGTTCTAAGAGTGTGCAAGTCAACAGCAAGTGAAGAATACTTGATTTCACCTGACATCCACTTGCTTGCTAGGCAATGGAATTTAGTCACTGAGCCATACAGGAGCTTTGCCCAACTTGTCCATGCCAATTAATGTGCCTATTTAAGCCAGTCCCATTTGCCTGTGTTTGGCTCCTGTTCCTCTAAACTTGTCTTTTAAATGCTATAATTGTACCTGCCTCAAGATTTAATCCAACTCCCACAGGACAGAAGACAGAATAGTGGGGGGGGGGGGGGGGGGGGAGGTGAACAACAGTATTGGGGACAGAACAGAGACAGTGAGTATGACAATGTGTGAAAGAATATGACAATTATTATGTAGTGACTTTCACTGCTCATTAAAGGGGAGTTTGAGTTTAAACAAATAGACAACTTATTCTTCCTATTGACAGTTCTGGTGTTGCCAAAAAGGGAGGCGATCACGACTGGGAGTGGCCACTTTGAGAAAGGCTGTTTTGAGGATGAAGTGCAAAGTCTTTGACGAAGGAGAATTCAGCAAAAAGGTCAAGGGGCAAGATTAAATCAAGATAAGGTATTTTCTTTTAAACATAATACAGGATGATCACCACAAATCCAGAGTGATTGGGACTTGTGCAGTGAATCTGTCGAATCGCAAGTGGTTAAGTTAGGATTAAATGAACACCTCTAACGCACTTGATGATCACCTCACCCTACCTTTAAAGTACCCTGTAAATAGTACAAATTGGATAATGAAGAGAAAAAGCATTCAAGCAGCTCAACACAGTGACACCATCTTTTGATGCTTTCTAACCTGTTGGTGATTCTGCATCCTCTGTAGTTAGTGCATCTTGGAGTACAACAACAATACAAGGCAGTTTTGTCCGCATTGTAGGCCTGCTCAGGACTTAAGTTTTCATCAGAAACTAACTTAGTGAACTCATCAATCTCAGCAGCTGCTTCCTTGTCCACTGACCCTTTTTTTCACCATATGTTGACTGCACGAAATTTTGTGCTTGAAACGGTGAAGCCACCCTTCACTGTATTCAGTCATGATCCAGCCCTAATTCTTCATGAAGTAATTTTGCTTGTTCCTTCACCATCTCTCCTGACAGTTCTACACCTTCACTGAGTTTAAATCACTTCGAGAAGTTTATCCAGTTGTGAACATCTTCCAGCTTTCATTGTTTTCTTTAAACACACCTGCTTTTTTGATTCACTGTCAGCAAATAACTGGAGCAACTTTTCTTTTTGTTTCTTTATATGTGGAAGAAAATGAAATTTTGAATTAAATCTTGTTGTCAAGCTTAACTAGGCTGGGGTCATGAGGGTGACAGGATAAGAGGCAGATGCTGCCTTGCTTGTGCAAGCTAACAATAGCTCGATGTGGATCATGCCAGCAATGAGGTATTGTTAACCTTTTCTCAAGATTGTCTAGCAAATAGAGGAACCAACTGTAGACATGCATTTCTAATTTTGTGTATTGCACAGGAACATCAGTAGACTTGCTGATACCCAACAAGTGCTTCTTGAAATCGCTGACCAAGTATGTTTGGCTGTTGCTCAAAATTTGCTGTATAAACTTAAGATGTAACCTGACATTGGCAGACTTTGAAGACAACAGCTCCCAGTGATTACGTATTAAAGGGTTAATACGTGTTTTTATTTCTGTTCCTTAAGAGTAAAGTCTCTCTCAGTAAATTGGTGACAAAATCCTTTTTCAAGTCTTATATGCTACATCAGGATAATTCTTCAACATCATAAACTGTGGAAGAACCAATGTTATACAAGTCGCATATGCTTTTCACAGACATGCCACCGTTGAGTTTTATCTTGTATAGATGACGTATGATGTTTACACTTTACACAAGAAGCTCTTCCTTTATTCAATGAAGACATGACCGGGACTAGATAAGCACAGGTTAGAAAAATAAACTCTTTAAAAGACCATGCCAACAGCCAATCCTGCTAATGGTACCACCAACACAGTGGCGATGGGTTGGTGCGGCGACGCAGGAGATTTGAAATTAGGCTGACGAAAGTTATGTCTGAACCAGCGGTGGAACCAGAATACTGATTGCCAGACTCGAGGTGGATGACGGTCAGTGGAGTGGTGTACTTTTCTTGTGAAATGTGTGAGATCGGGGAGAGGTCAACTATCCCTGATCACTGCTGCACACTTGCAGTCAAGATGATCATTACTATATGGTCTAACAAGGCAATCTCTATGCTTCAGGACTGTTCTGAACGGACGAATGGTCATCTCATGGCCCAACGAGAAGCCCCGGCTGAAAGCATAGGTGCTCTCCCTAACAAAAGCCTGGGACACTACCTTCATATCCGGTGACAGAACAGCCAGGAAGTACCTCACCTTAAACATCAAGAGGGCAAAGGCTGCCTAAGAACAAAAGATTCAGGAGTACCTGTCCATTAACTATCTCTGGTGTATGTGGCTGGGCATCAAGGACATTACTAACCACGCAAAGAAAACAGGGGTCAACTGTATCAGTGACATCTCTCTCCCTAGCACTCTAAACAGCATTTATGCACACGTCGAGGCATGCGACACATACACTGGCCACGAAAGCTACCACTTACCGCCCCCAGGTGAGCAGCCACTGTCTAACAGCAGCAGACGTGAGAAGGACTCTGCAGAAAGTCAACCCCATAGGGCATCCGAGCCAGACAACATCGCAGACCGAGTGTGCTCACTGACATCTTCAACACTTCACTCATCCAGGCTGCTGTCCCCACATGCTTCAAATCAGTCACCATCATCTCTTTAGCAAAGAACTCTACACCTTTAGATCCAAATGACTAACACCCAGAAGCACTGACGTCAACCATCATGAAGTGCTTTGAATGGCCAGAAATGGTAATTATCAAAAAATCCATTTCTGCCACACTGGACTCTCACTAATGTGCTTACTGACAGAACTGCTCTACAACCTGATATACCTAGAAAAAGACACATGTCAGGATGTCGTTTCTAGATTTCAGTTCAGCTTTGAACACTATTGTCCCACAGATCTTGGTGAACAGACTCCTACTCAGTCTGAATACACCATTGTGCAATGGGGTGTTGGGCTTCCTAACCATCAGAGCTCAGATAGTCAGGATTCACAATGACTCCTCCCTCCCCACGAGTGCTAGTGACAGAAACAGGAACACAGCTGAATTAGTGCCTCCCAAGCTGGAGTAAGGGCAAGAGCTTCAGGTATTTTGATCACTGGGATCTCTGGAGCAGGGGTGAGCCGTGGAGGAAGAACAAGTTGCACCTAAAATGGAAGGATCAATGCCCTTGCAACATTGCTAGTGCCATCCAGGAGAGTTACAGGTGGTGAGACGGTGGGTGGGACCCAGAAATTCAGGACAGGTGGAGAAAACAGAACAGGCAAGTCCAGTGGGCAGAGAGGAGAGAGATAGGTGGGAGTGGTGATAGGTGTGACTACATTTGCAAGGATCTGCAGAGATAAAATGATTGAGCTGAGAGTGCGGATCAGCGTGTGGGATGATGATATTGTTTCAATCACAGAAATGTGGTTGAGGGAAGGGGAGTACTGGCAGCTCTATGATCCAGATACAGATTTTTCAAAGGTGCCAGAGGAGGGTACAAAAGGCAAGGGGATTTTGCACTGCTGATCAATGACAGTATCACAACAGTTCTCAGGTAGGACATCACGGAGGGATTGGCCAATGAGATTATATACAACTGGAACTTCAAAATAACAAACAGGTGATCACTTGGACAGCATTACTAGGCTTCCCAACAGTCAGCGGGAAGTACAACAACACATGTAGGCAATCACGGTAGTATGCCTAAACCATAGTGCAGTATAGTATAACATGCTTTATATTGACTGAGATGGTCTTAGCGCAAGGGCTGCAGAAGGGAAGGAGTTTCTAACACGTATTCAGCAGGGGTGGGTTTTAAGGCATTAAGTGGAGAGCCCTGCATGGGAAGTGGCTGTACTCAGACTTATCTTTGGTAATGAGGATGGACAGTCTGTGCGAGTGTCTTTGGTAACAGAGACCATAGCTCTGCAAGTTTCAAAGTATCATGGAAAAAAATCAAATTGGCCCTAGAGTTAGTCTTAAATTGGGGCTGAGGGCTAATTTCACAAAACAGGACCTGGCGAAAATAGACTGAAAGCGGCTTCTGGAGGGAGAAACAATAGTCAATAAATGGGAAGTGTTTAAAAATGGTGTAGTAGGAACTAAGAGTCAGTGCATCCCCTAAATAAGGAAGTATATGTCAGAAATAAGGAAGTACATGTCAGATATTGGCATTTGGTATCGATGGGGTATTTTGTCAGTATTGGGCATCACAGTTGTGTAGTGGTTAGTGCAAGGCTATTACAGTTTGGGGCGATCCAGAGTTCAATTCTTGCGCCATTCTGTAAGGAGTTTCTGTACGTCCTCCCCGTGAAATGTGTGGGTTTTCCCTGGGTTCTCTGTTGTCCTCCCACAGTCCAAAGGTGTACCAGGGAGGTTAATTGTCCTGTGATTGAGCTAGGGTTAATTAGGGTTGTGGTGCTGCCCGGCAGCGTGGCTCGAAGGGCTGAATCTGCACTGTATCGCTAAAGAAACATTCACCAGGTTTTGAAGGATGGCAAGTTAGAAAGGGGTATGATAATATTGTAAAACAATGATTTTCCACGCAGAGGATGGAAGTTGCCTGGAATAGACTGCCCCCCAGAGGAAGTGATGGAGACAGATACAATTACGACATTTAGGAAAGATGCAGAGACACGGTCAAGTGAGATCAGCATATTATGTGCTGACATGGATGAGATGGGCTCAATGGCCGGTTTCTGCACAATTAACTATGACACCAAGTGCCTTCTCACCAGAGAACAAGAAAATAACTCACCATCAGTATTTCCTGTGTGACCCTGTCCAATTCGTACAAGAAGTTTGTAGAGGAAAGTGGTTGCTAAAAAAAAATTGCAGACACATTAAATTTTACTTGACTGCTGGAATCAAGTATCGACAGGCCGCTCTTCTGCCCTAACTGAATGTTTAATCTGCAAAAAGATTTCACTTTTAAACCTTCATCACTGGAAAATTTTACCACAGTTTAAGATTCTTTATTGTGGGTCTGGAATCACTTTACTTCTGTATCCAATTACAAATAAAATTACTAGATTTCAAGCAATAAACTGTAGATCAAAATTCATACAGTCAAAAATCAAATCCACCCTTGGATAATTTTGCTAGTTACTTAAATGTGCGCCCTGTGGTCAAACTTCTAATTTAAGAATACTTCTATCAAATAACTATTTTTTGAGAATAATCCCATTGCTATAATCATTTTGACATCAGGTGACACCCTCACCACCTTCACCCCACTTTTGCACAGGAAACATTGGTCATCTAACATAAGTTGTAACTGTCTTTCAACGGTTAGAGAAAAACGTATTAGCCAAATGAGTGGTCAAACACCCTTCTACTCGTTCTTCTTCCACTCTTCGATATTTTTGTTTCATTCACAAAAGAACTCAAAAGAAAATGAAAACACCCCAATACTCTAGTGAATATTCTAGGTTTGCATGGAACAGTTTTCTAGAAATGAATCTAGAATTCATGGGGTGTCCAGGCCAACAGTGGTTACACATTTCATTGTAGAAGTTTTCTCACCGTCCTCACTTACACTTAGCGTTGACTGGTTGGGTGGTGGGGCTTTCCTGTGGAAGATTGCATCGCTTATAGCCTCAAACGGGAGGGTATCGTCTTTCTGAATGGTGAACAATGGGCTGTCCCATCGGTTTCTGGAATCGGGAGCCTCAAACCTCATCACCAGTGCATCAAAGCTGATGGAATTACAGAGAAGTCAAAGTTAGAACTCATTCACACCAGGTGATGTTATCGCATCGGTTGAATAGATAACTGGGAGGGATTTCCAGGAATAATTTAAACAGCACCTTGAACACAGTAATATCTAAAGGATCTCAGCTGAAATCCAACACTCACGCAGAGATTAAGATTAAAAACAAACACCTGGTTGCAGAGGCTTTTAAAAATCATCTTCAAAAGATTAAAAAGAAATTCCTGAGCTCAAATGAGGGCCCAGCTGAAGGAGGACTAATGAATAATGGGCCACAAAGGAAAAGGAGAGCTTGGGAAGGAGATTACGGACATGGGTACAACATGCCAAGGGGCTTCATACGTTTCTCAAGCAGCTGCAAAACAAAGGAACAAAATCAGCAGTGAGGGCAGCTCAATTTTGTTCCACTGGAGCAGGAAACAACACATACCCATCCCTCTACAGAGGTGTCTGCTGGGAAGCTGGTCAGACCGACAGGTTGTGATGAAGGGCACTGGAGAATAGTGAAGCATAAGCTCTGGCACAGGCGGTGGTGCTGCTGCATCACAGATACAGCAACCCGTGTTCAATTCTGGCCTCTGCTGCTACACGCATGCTTACCTGTCCATGACTGTGTGGGTTTCTTTCCCATTCCAAAGACGGGCTACTGGTAGATTAATTTATCGGCAGCAGAGTGGGTGGTAGTGGAAATAAAAGTCAGGTTGAAGTTGATTGGCTTGTGAGAGAATAGGTTACAGGGAAGTAATTGGCAAAGGGGAAAAGGTGTTATTCTGTAGGCTGCTCTAGATTCAATGGGCTGAACAGCCTCCTATATCAAAATTACATATGATCAAATACAATTGGAGCAAATGACAAGTTTCTGGAATGTTAATATTATGTATTAATGCTGGCGGACAAAATAAAGTAGATGAACCACCTTCTGTTAGGCAAACTTGAATGAATGGATCCTTTCACCCGTCACTTAAACAAAAAGCATCCAAGGGTTTATGAATTCATATCTTCATTTTAAATACAGTTGCATAAAGTTCAGGCAAAGTGTAGCAAGCAAAACTAAACACTTTTGGTTCTTTGATCCTTGTCTCTGTTCTCCTTCCCCGTTTACCAAGTTTGCTACACCAGAGTGCTGTTGAACTGCCTTGGCTATGCACAAATGATAATGTCTAGATGTTAGGGTTGGTGAAAAACAGGTAACATAATGACGATTGGTCAAATGTCATAGGAGCCAACAGAATGTCTCCCACTGTCGAGTTTGGAACGTAGTTCATTAGATCTGGTTAAACTGGCATAAGAAAACACTTTTATAATTAATGGTTGGTGTCTGCTTCTAACTTTACAATAAACAAAATCTATCAAAAAGGTATAAAGTTCAATGTACAACTATTATGAAAGTACATATACTATATTCAACCTTGAGATTCGTCTCCTTGCTGGCAGCCACTAAACAAAAGAAACCTAATAGACCCATTAAAATAAAAGACCACCAAACACCCAATGTGCAGAAATAAAACAAATCGTGCAAACAATAAAAGTAAGCAAATAACATTCAGAACTGAAATTTCTGAAAGGGAGTCCACAGCCTCAAAGCCAGTCATCACTGCAGCCGGTCCAGGAGCCTGTTTGTCATAGGCTACAGCTTCAGTTTAGCACAGAGATTAGTAAACCTGTGGAGCAGTAAGCTGAACACTGTCCCTCACCTCCACCACCCCCCCCCACACCCTGATCGTTTCAATCTGTCCTCGCACCTAAATTGGTTTAAAGGGATATAAAGGGATATAAAGGTAGGTATATGGAGTTTGATCGCATATCAGCCAAGATTTTACTGATTGGTGGAACAAGTTTGAGACCAGCTACTTATGCCTGTAATAAAATATACGGTACAAACCTTCAATGGCCCCAGTCTGACGCCAAGGCTCTGGGATGCAGATCAGGATCACTGCTTCCAGAGCCAATGAGCCAATCACCCAATGAGCAGGAGTCACTGCCAGAACAAACATCATGGCCAATCACAATGAGCCAGTGAAACCTTACCCCAGAACTACTTGAAGTTTCAATAAAATGAAACAGCATAGAACTGACACTGCACACACAATGAGTCGAATGCAGTAGTTCCCTAGCTGGGCCATCAATGAGCTTGGTTGTTGGGCTGGATGCTGCCCGCAGAACGCTAAAACTGGGAGGGACTGTAGAGGGCACCAATGAGCTTACATTGTCTGGAAGTACTGTTGCTCCTGCTCTCTGCTTTGGTTCCATGACGAACAGATGTCAACTGCAGTCTCACAGTGAATCTGGAAACAACAGCAACAAAGACATAAAAGATCGCATCTCAACATAAAACAGAAGCCCTCTCAAGAACTTGAGGATTGTTAAGTACAAAGCAGATTTGGCCAGGTAGTCTGTGGTGGATAGGAAAAGCAGGTTGTTCCAAGGGATGGAGAAATACAGGCAACTGTTAAATCCGCGGTCACACAGAGCTGTATAGCACAGAAATAGACTCCTTGACCCAACTCATCCATGCCGACTGTGATGTCTACCTTTGCTAACTCTGGCCTGTTTGTTGATGTTAGGTAGGAGGTGGAGGAGGTCTCTCACAGATTAGGGAAACACTGGGATTGGAAGTCAAGATGATGATCAGCAAAACTAGTCAATGTTCAGTGGCAACTGCATGGTTCAGGGAGAGACAGAAGGGAACCGAGCACTGGTGTTCCATTCAGCAAACAACGCAGCTCTATCCGCACAGAAGACACAGTTTTTTACCAGCAGTTTTAATGATAACATTAGGGAGGAGCATGATTGAATGCAGTTTAGAGAGTAAAGCTGGGATGAATAAGAGGAGGAGAGGAACTGACATGACCATGATCATGACAGGAATTTGCAATGAAAAGATTAAGCATCCAAGTTTTTCCTTGCATTGTGTTGCCATGCAATCATCCACTTCAAACTAATTTACCTTACACTGGTGTTCAAAATCTTCCTGTGTACAAATTAGCTGTCTAGTAGTCTTCATCCCAACACATCAAAAGGAATAACGCCCTTAAGTGTGAAAGAGCTCCTTTTCTTTTGTATTATCTGCACTACTTACTCCCAAGTTCTCTTACAAGTTGGGAATGAATGGACACACTTCCATGGGATTATGGAGACTTCCAAAACCTCACCCAATACCCATGTGAATGACTGAACAGTCAATGTCTGAAGTTATTAATGATGTCAGTTTGACTCATGTCTAACCACCAGGCCAAATGTCACACACAAAATGCTGGAGGAACTCAGCAGGCCGGGCAGCAACTATGGAAAAGAGTAAACCATCAATGTTTTGGCCCAAAACATCGACGGTTTACTCTTTTCCATAGTTGCTGCCTGGCTTGCTGGGTTCCTTCAGCACTTTGTGTGTGTTGCTTGGATTTTCAGCAGCTGCAGATTTCCTCATTTGCTATCAGAACAAATGTCACAGGTAAGATCCTAACTCCATAATTTGATCAACTGGTCTGGTCAGAACTTTCAAAACACTCACTGCTAGAGGATTAGCCTTTGAGGTGAGGTGACCAATATGTTTTCCCCTGCTTCTTAGAGATGAATAATTCCTATGAAAATACTCAGAATTCTCCAATCCCCTGGCCAACATTCATCCTATATCAACAAATTGAATGATAATGTGGTAAGTTTGATCAGGAAATTAGTGGATGACACCAAGATTAGGGGTGTAGTGGACAGTTTATCAAAGCTTGCAGTGGGATGTGGACCAGCTGGAAAAATGGAGTGGACTGAAAATGGCAGATAGAATTTAATGCAGACAACCCTAAGGTGTTGAACTTCGGGAGGACTTACACCATGAGCAGGAGGGCACTGCAGAGTGCGGCAGGACCGTGGGACTTGGGTATACAGACCCAAAATTCCTTTGAAGTGATGTCACAGGTAGATAGGGTCGTAAAGAGAGTTTCTGGCACATTTGCTTTCATAAATCAAAAATAAGCATTGAGTACAAGGGATGGGATGTTATGTTGAAATTGTAGAAGACCTTGGTGAGGCCTAATTTGGAGTACCGTATGAGGTTCTGGTCACCTAACCCACAGGAAAGATATCAATAAGATTGAAAGAGTGCAGAGAAAATTTAACAAGGACATTGCCACGACTTGAGGACCGGAGTTACAGGGAAAGGTTGAATAGGTTAGTCCCTGGAGCGTAGGAGGATGAGGGGAGATTTAACAGAGGTATACAAAACTATGAGGGTTATAGATAGGGTAAATGCAAGCAGGCTTTTTCCGCTGAGGTGGGCGAGACTAGAACTAGACATCAAAGGTTAAGGGTGAAAGGTGAAATGTTTAAGGGAAACATCTTCACTCGGAGGGCGTAGAAGGAGCTGCCAGCATAAGTGGTGGATGCAAATTGGATTTCAACATTCAAGAGCAATATGAATAAGTACACGGATGGGAGGATACCATGTTCTAGGTGCAGGTCGACGGGATGAGGCAAAATAATGTCTGGCACAGTGCAGATGGGCTGAGGGGCCTGTATCTGTGCTGTAGTTGCCATGACTCTATAACACAAGCAAAGCAGGTCAATGCTGACCGCTGGAGCTTGCTATACACAAACTGCTGCCAATGTATCTGCACAACAATAAGTAAACCTCACAATGGAAAAGCAAATTACTGCCTGCAAAGCATTTTGGCATGTCTGGAGGACACAAATCGAATTAAATTCAACTTCAGACGACGTGTGTGGGGAAAATGCATATTGCGAAATAGCTCTTTGTAGGGAACAGAAAGCAATCATCAGAAAAAGTAATTGAGAAAACCTGGTTCACAGCAAGAAGGCTGCGAGTGAACTGCTGATTTTTTGGAGGGAAGGGAGTTTTTTTAACTACTCGGGTTAAAGAGAGGCAAGACAGTGCAGGTGCGTGATGTCAGCCAGTAAGAGTGCAAAAGGTTTAAAAAGAATACTGCTGTATCCTGCAGGCAGTATCGGAGCGGGCAGTGGAGTGAGAGGCAGCAGAGTGACAGGGTTTTGGCTCAATGGGCTTAGGCGGTAACGGGACGAGGCGAGGTAGGAAGTATGTGTGTGAGGCCAGTTTTCTGTGCTCGGTGTCAGATGTGGGGGGGTCCTGGAGTCTCCCAGCGTCCCGGACGGCCATATCTGCACCAGGTGTGTCGAGCTGCAGCTCCTGAGGGACCATGTTAGGGAACTGGAGATGCAGCTTGATGACCTTCACCTAGTCAGGGAGAGCGAGGAGGTGATAGCGAGGAGATATAGAGAGGTGGTCACACCAGGGCCACTGGAGAAGACAAGTGGGTCACAGTACTAGAGTCAGGTACTAGAGAGTACTCCTGTGGCTGTACCCCTTGACAATAAGTACTCATGTTTGAGTACAGTTGGGTGGGGAGAGGGGGCAGCCTACCTGGAAGCAGCAGCAGTGGCCGTGCCTCTGGCACAGAGTCTGGCCATGAGGAGTAGGGAAGAGAAGAGGAAGGCAGTAGTGATAGGGAACCATAGTTAGGGAGTCAGACAAGCAATTCTGTGGACGCAGGAAAGAAACTCGGATGGTAGTTTGTCCCCCAGGTGCCAGGGTCCAGGATGTATCAGATTGCATCCAAGATATCCTGCAGTGGGAGGGAAAACAGCCAGAGGTCGTGGTACATATTAGTTCCAATGACATAGGTAGGAAAAGGGAAGAAGTCCTGAAAAAAAAGACTACAGGGAGTTAGGAAGAAAGTTGGGAAGCAGGACCACAAAGGTAGCAATCTCAGGATTACTGCTTGTGCCACGCAACGGTGAGAATAGGAATAGAATGAGGTGGCAGATAAATGCGTGGCTGAGGGATTGGAGCAGATTTCTGGATCATTGGGACCTCTTTTGGGGCAGGTGTGACCTGTATAAAAATGACGGGTTGCACTTGAATCCTGGTGGGGAGGTTTGCTAAGGCTATTGGGGAGAGTTTAAACTACAACTGTTGGGGGGTGGGAATCAAACCGAAGAGACTGGGGAAGAGGAGGTTAGCTCACAAATAGAGAAAGGTTGTAGACAGTGCGAGAGAGAGGATAGGCAGGTGATAGAGAAGGGACGTGCTCAGACCGAAGGCTTGAGATGTATCTATTTTAATGCAAGGAGTGTTGTGAACAAAGCGGTTGAGCTTAGAGCAAACATGATGTGATGTGGTGGCCATTATAGAGACTTGGATGGCTCAGGGACAGGATTGGTTATTTCAAGTGCCGGGTTTTAGATGTTTCAGAAAGGACAGGGAGGGAGGCAAAAGATGTTGGGGCGTGGCACTGTTGATCAGAGATAGTGTCACAGCTGCAGAAAAGGTGGACACCATGGAGGGATTGTCTACAGAGTCTCTGTAGGTGGAGGTTAGGAACATGAAGGGGTGAATAACTTTACTAGGTGTTTTTTTATAGGCTGCCCAATAGTAACAGGGATATCGAGGAGCAGATAGGGAAACAGATCCTGCAAAGATGTAATAATAACAGAATTGGCGTGATGGGAGATTTTAATTCCCCAAATATCGATTGGCATCTCCCTAGAGCAAGGGGTTTAGATGGGGTGGAGTTTGTTAGGTGTGTTCAGGAAGTTTTCTTGACACAATATGTAGATAAGCCTATAAGAGGAGAGGCTGTACTTGATTTGGTATTGGAAAATGAACCTGGTCAGGTGTCAGATCTCTCAGTGGGAGAGCATTTTGGAGATAATGATCATAATTCCATCTCCTTTACAATAGCATTGGAGAAAGATAGGAACAGACAAGTTAGAAAAGCGCTTAATTGGAGTAAGGGGAATTATGAGGCTATCAGGCAGGAAATTGGAGGCTTAAATTGGAAATAGATGTTCTCAGGGAAAAGTACGGAAGAAATGTGGCAAATATTCAGGGGATATTTGTGTAGAGTTCTGTATAAGTACGTTCCAATGAGACAGGGAAGTTATGGTAGGGTACAGGAGCCGTGGTGTACAAAGGCTGTAATGAATCTAGTCAAGAAGAAAAGAAAAGCTACAAACGGTTCAGAGAGCTAGGTAATGTTAGAGATCTAGAAGATTATAAGGCTAATAGGAAGGAGCTTAAGAAGGAAATTAGGAGAGCCAGAAGGGGCCATGAGAAGGCCTTGGTGGGCAGAATTAAGGAAAACCCCAAGGCATTCCACAAGTATGTGAAGAGCAAGAGGATAAGACGTGTAAAGAATAGGACATATCAAGTGTGACAGTGGGAAAGTATGTATGGAACCAGAGGAAATAGCAGAGGTACTTAATGAATACTTTATTTCAGTATTCGCTATGGGAAAGGATCTTGGTGATTGTAGTGATGACTTTCAGCAGACTGAAAAGCTTGAGCATGTAGATAGTAAGAAAGAGGATGTGCTGGAGCTTTTGGAAAGCATCAAGTTGGATAAGTCACCAGGACCGGATGAGATGTACCCCAGGCTACTCTGGGAGGCGAGTGTGGAGATTGTTGAGCCTCTGGCGATGATCCTTGCATCATCAATGGGGACGGGAGAGGTTCCAGAGGATTGGAGGGTTGCGAATGTTGTTTCTTTATTCAAGAAAGGGAGTAGAGATAGCCCAGGAGATTATAGGCCAGTCAGTCTTACATCAGTGGTTGGTAAGTTGATGAAGAATATCCTGAGAGGCAGGATTTATGAACATTTGGAGAGGCAGAAAATGATTAGGAATAGTCAGCATGGCTTTGTCAAGGGCAGGTCGTGCCTTATGAGCCTGATTGAATTTTTCTGAGGATGTGACTAAACACATTGATGAAGGTAGAGCAGTAGATGTAGTGTATATGGATTTCAGCAAGACATTTGATAAGGTACCCCATGCAAGGCTTATCGAGAAAGTAAAGAGGCATGGGATCCAAGGGGGCATTGCTTTGTGGATCCAGAACTGGCTTGCCCACAGAAGGCAAAGAGTGGTTGTAGACGGGCCATATTCTGCATAGAGGTCTGTCACCAGTAGAGTGCCTCAGGGATCTGTTATGGGACACTTACTCTTTGTAATTTTTATAAATGACTTGGATGAGGAAGTGGAGGGATGGGTTAGTAAATTTGCTGATGACACAAGGGTTGAAGGTGTTGTGGATAGTATGGAGGGCTGTCAGAGGTTACAGCTGGACATTGATAGGATGCAAAACTGGGCTGGTAAGTGGCAGATGGAGTTCAACACAGATAAGTGTGAAGTGGTTCACTTTGGTAGGTCAAATATGATGGCAGAATATAGTATTAATGGTAAGACTCTTGGCAATGTGGAGGATCAGAGGGATCTTGGGGTCCGAATCCACAGGACACTCAAAGCAGCTGTGCAGGTTGACTCTGTGGTTAAGAAGGCGTATGGTGTATTGGCCTTCATCAATCATGGAATTGAATTTAGGAGCCAAGAGGTAATGTTGCAGCTATATAGGACCCTGGTCAGACCTCACTTGGAGTACTGTGCTCAGTTCTGGTCCCCTCACTACAAGGAGGATGTGGAAGCCATAGAAAGGGTGCAGAGGAGATTTACAAGGATGTTGCCTGGATTGGGGAGCATGCCTTATGAGAATAGGTTGAGTGAACTCAGCCTTTTCTCCTTGGAGTGAAGGAGGATGAGAGGTGACCTGATAGAGGTGTACAAGATGATGAGAGGTATTGATCATGTGGATAGTCAGAAGCTTTTAAACCAGGGCTGAAATGGTTGCCACGAGAGGACACAGGTTTAAGGTGCTGGGGAGTAGGTACAGAGGAGATGTCGGGGTAAATTTTTTTACTGAGAGAGTGGTGAGTGCGTGGAATGGGCTGCCGGCAACAGTGGTGGAGGCGGATACGATAGGGTCTTTTAAGAGGTTTTTAGATAGGTACATGAAGCTTAGTAAAATATAGGGCTATAGGTAAGCCGAGTAATTTCTAAGGTAGGGACTTGTTCGGCACAACTTTGTGGGCCAAAGGGCCTGTATTGTGCTGTACGTTTTCTATGGTTTTACCAGAAATCGTACTAGAAATACTTCAGATTTAACAAACAAGGGCTTAAGTGCAGTTATTAGCGATTAACATTTGTGCATGAGGGTAGCCTGGTGAGTGGTTTAGCAAGCGGCCCAGAAAAGTGGCGAGAAGTTACGAGGGTCTCAGAATAAAATCAAACTGAGCTAACAGCTGTGTTAGTAAAAAATACATACAAAACCTGCAATCCTTCACATTTCATTACAAAAGGAAGATTTAATGGCTACTTACCAAGCAATGTGGAGTCTGTGCATGCTTTATTAAACAGAACAGCTCATATCTGTAACCTATATTTAAAAGAACAGTCAGATGGATTCACATATTTGTAACAAAATTAGACACAGTGAGTCAATATTTTCACATCTCAAGAAGAAATGCTAAATCAAAAGTCATTCTGATCTGCCTCTTGATTAATTGGCCCCATTATCAGCCCAGCTGCTCATTTATAGCAAGCTTCTGTCAACCTGACTCGTCACCTCGGACAAGCTAAATTGGCGGCTTCTTCACAAGGCTTAAACATACACGTGTAGATATCGCCTGTACCAACTGCCGTCTCACACCTCCCTTATTACTTCCATGTATCCAGTTGGCAAAGAGATTCCCACATGCATTAAAAGCTACTGAGAGGGCCAGAGACTGCAAGTTAAAAACATTTCATCCTAACAAAATTGTAAATGAGTTTGAAAATAAGAGCATCTGTGCTTAAAAATCAACCCACAGCACCCACCACTCTCCCCTTTTTAACTAAAATATTAAATCCTCTTGATGGATAATTTACTTTATTTATTAATATACAGAAGAAACAATATAATATGTTAATGTTTTCCTCTACATTCATTGGATTGTCAAAGCAATAGAGTTTATTACTAGACATCAATGCCACGGATGATTCCTCTTTAAGCAATTCACAAATAAAGCAGTTAAGGTACCAAGATTGTGGTCCTTGCCCAAAGAGCCTTTGCAGTGGCTGCACCAAGCTTCAGTGCATCACCCAGCACGGACTTCTGCTGCCTGCAGTGTGCCGTGTGGCAGCATTTGCTTGCAGACATCTCTTTATACTGAAAGACCAACAAATTTCAGGTGGACCAAGGTGTACCCTTCCCAGAGCTGATGTTTGCCTCAGTGTGTATCTTTTGGAATTATAAGAGAGTCCTCTGTAATGCAGCCGCTTGGGATGTGCCTCTATGGCAAGGTATCCTCTCCAGACCTTCTTGACAATGAACTTGATCGGATACTGGTATCAGTTTGAGCCCCAGCCCAGGTGGCCAAACAGCAAAACTTATTCACGGAATCTGGCAGGCTGGAAGTGCCAAGGGGATTTGAACACTTCCTACTCAACATGTGGAAGTGGCTGGAATGATGAGCAGAATTCCAGCAGCTTAAGCTGTGGAATTACTGCTGATGTTCACAATTGTGGAGGGAAGGGAAGCCTTGGTTTTACAATTCCCACTTGGCTCCCATGCCCACTGGCATGATTCTACAGAGAATGGCTGTGCATTGCTCCACACTAAACCATTTGCTTTTGAGAACACACGGGATAGCAAAAGAACGTATTTAGGACCTTTAACACATGCAAAAGACATGTACAAAAGGCACAGAGAAATGCTTTATTAATTCTAGGAGTGGACCACCTCATAAGCCTACCTGTCAGGCATCTCCTCCCCCTATCTGTGTGGGTGGGCGGGGGGGGGGGGGTCTACAGTTCCCTTTTTTACCTCACCAGCCTCCCAGAGAACCTACAAATCCACAGCAGAACAAAGCCATCCTCAAAGATGACAGCTCTTTGTTATTTATGCCAAAGATGTCAGTACCCGTGAAAGCATTTTGAACATTTCCTGCAATCCAGCAGAAGACACCATTAGCTCAGTTCAATTTTTCATATCAGGATATCTGCAGGTACATTATCTTTCAGAAAAGAATAGGTAAAAAAAAAAGCAGAAATTGTGAAAAGTACTTTTCATTCCAGAGATTTCTTTTGTTTAAGCTCTATTTTACAAAATTAGAGCTAAGCATTTTAGTAGCATCCTGAATGCAAATTGCTCATCACACTGACATTCTAAACACAATGGATTGCAGTTAGCAACACTCTTAGAAAAGCTTATTACCTGAAAAAGGAGCACCAGCTCAAACGTGAATACTCGTAACGATAGTATAAGTAGCAATTGGAGAAAACTGCAGAACTCTAATTATGTAAACCCATGCTCCTTCAGAGCACGTGGTTCAAGACTATTTAACCTGGGCTGCACTTTAGTGCAGAAGAGAGAAACCTGCACAGGCACTCTTTGAGATCACACGAAATAAAGTCCCATCAGCTCTCAGAGGGAGATACAAAAGGATGACACAGAGGAATTATCGCTGATCTCCTGACAATGTATAGCATTGCAAATATAGATCACCTGCTTATTCATGGGCCTTGGGCGACCTCCCTGAACTTCTCCAGAAGATAAGAGGGGTTGGATGAAATCCAGGCCATGCCACCTGTCAAGCCCAGCCAGGAGATACTCATCCTCCTTCTCTGGACATGGATCTATCACTGAAGAGGGACACCTTTACCTGTGAACAGCCACCTCAGTGAGGCCCAGAAACAGACTCGTAGCCCATTTGGCAAAATTTGCTTTGCTATAATTTATCTCATCCAAGCTATGGCACTGAACTCCACTGGTCTTAGTCTTAAGTGTAACTAGTAGAGTGGGACCTAAGCCACATGTTTCTAACTAGACTACAACTAAACCAAGCCCAAGACCTCAGACCTTGCAATATTAAACAATTTACTTACAGAATGACCTGCAAGGACATTGACTGTATTACTGCAAACAGTAATCATTCCAGGTAGGTACAGTGGCATGCAAAAGTTTGGGCACCCCAGTCAAAATTTCTGTTACTGTGAATAGTTAAGTGAGCGGAAGATGAACTGATCTCCAAAAGTCATAAAGTTAAAGATGACACATTCTTTTCAACATTTTAAGCAAAATTAGTGTATTATTTTTGTTTTGTACGATTTTAGAGTGGAAAAAAGGAAAGGAGCACCATTCAAAAGTCTGGGCACCCCAAGAGATTTGAGCTCTCAGGTAACTTTTAACAAGGTCTCAGACCTTCATTAGCTTGTTAGGGCTATGGCTTGTTTACAATCATCATTAGGAAAGGCCAGGTGATGCATATTTCAAAGCTTTATAAATACCCTGGCTCCTCAAACCTTGTCCCAACAATCGGCAGCTATGGGCTCCTCTAAGCAGCAGCCTAGCACTCTGAAATTTAAAATAAATGATGCCCAGAAAGCAGAAGGCTATAAGAAGATAGTAAAGCGTTTTCAGGTAGCCGTTTCCTCAGTTTGTAATGTAATTAAGAAATGGCAGGAAACAGGAACGGTGGAGGTCAAGTTAAGGTCTGGAAGACCAAGAAAACTTTCCGAGAGAACTACTCATAGGATTGCTAGAAAGGCAAATCAAAACCCCCGCTTGACTGCAAAAGACCTTCAGGAAGATTTAGCAGACTCTGGAGTGGTGGTGCACTGTTCTACTGTGCAGTGACACCTGCACAAATATGACCTTCATGGAAGAGTTATCAGAAGAAAACCCTTCCTGCGGCCTCACCACAAAATTCAGCGTCAGAAGTTTGCAAAGGAACATCTAAACAAGCCTGATGCATTTGGAAACAAGTCCTGTGGACTGATAAAGTTAAAATAGAACTTTTTGGCCGCAATGAGCAAAGGTATGTTTGGAGAAAAAAGGGTGCAGAATTTCATGAAAAGAACACTCTCTAACTGTTAAGCACGGGGGTAGAGAAGAATGAATTCAATTAAATAGCAGCAAATTCTGGAAGCAAACATAACACCGTCTGTAAAAAAAAAAGCTTAAGATGAAAAGAGGATGGCTTCTACAACAGGATAATGATCCTAAACACACCTCAAAATCCACAATGGGCTACCTCAAGAGGCGCAAGCTGAGCCATGGGCCTCACAATCCCCCGATCTAAACATCATTGAAAATCTGTGGATAGACCTCAAAAGAGCAGTGCATGCAGGACAGCCCAAGAATCTCACAGAAGCCTTTTGCAAGGAAGAATGTGCGAAAATCCCCCAAACAAAAATTGAAAGACGCTTAGCTGGCTAGAGAAAGAGTTTACAAGCTGTGATTACTTGCCAAAGGGGGCGTTACTAAGTAGTGACTATGCAGGGTGCCCAAACTTCTGCTTCGGGCCCTTTTCCTTTTTTGTTATTTTGAAACTATAAAAGATGGAAATACTACTTTAAGCAAGATTACTTTTTAAAGAAATGTGTCATCTTTAACTTTATTATGCCTTTTGGAAATCAGGTCATCTTTTACTCGCTTAGCTAATTTTGACCAGGAGTGCCCAAACTTTTGCATGCCACTGTAAATTCTTTCTGAGTCAAAGCGCGTTGAACTCCAAACTAAATTTAACCTTCTATCCACTCAACCTGTCGAACGCCAACTTCTTGAAAGCAAGAGTCGCTTTTACATCCATGGGGATAAGTCTGGTAAATTCCTAGCCAATCAGCTGAGGCGTTCCAAAGCCAAACAACATATTACAAAGATCCAGAAGGAGAACGGAGACTTTACATCGGATCATTTTGAAAATAATGACGCATTTAAAAATTTTTATTCTCGGCTTTATTCCTCTGAATGACAATATCCCTGTGGATCAATTTTTACAGAATCTGAATATCCCCTCACTTTCATCTGATTTCAAAGCCAAACTCAATGCGCCTATATCACCAGAAGAAATATCTTTTGCAATTTCTGCACTGTCCTCAGGGAAATCTCCTGGACCTGATGGGTTCCCTGTAGAATTTTATAAATCATTCTCTTCACTTCTTTCTCCTCAGTTACTTTCAGTAATATCTGACTCGTTTAATTACGGCAAATTGCCACCCTCTTTCAATGAGGCATCTATTATTCTTATTTTAAAAAAGGGCAAAGACCCAACAGAGTGTTCCTCGTACAGGCCGATCTCTCTGCTCAATGTTGATGTAAAGATCTTAGCTAAAATGTTGGCTCATAGATTAGAAACCGTTATTCCCTCCATTATCTCTGATGACCGAACAGGCTTTATTAAAAACCGTCTCCCTTTTTTTAACATTCGGCATCTATTTAATATTTTATACTCAGTTCCAACTGGCACTCCTGAATGTGTTATCTCCCTTGATGCGGAGAAAGCATTTGATCGTATAGAGTGGAACTACCTTTTTGCAGTCTTAGAAAAATTTGACCTCGGCCAAAGTTTCATCTCTTGGATCCAATTGCTGTACCTGTGTCCTACTGCTTCTGTTCTAACCAATTTTCAGAAATCCCAAGTATTTAATCTCAAACGTGGCACCCGTCAGGGATGCCCCTTAAGTCCCTTTCTCTTTGATTTGGCTATAGAACCTCTGGCGATAGCATTTCGAAATTGTCCTGAATTGACCGGGATTTGGAGAGGGGGTGTTGAGCATAAAGTTTCTCTCTATGCTGATGACTTATTACTCTTTCTCTCAAATCCATCTACATCCTTACCTCTAATGTTTTCACTTCTTGACCAGTTTAGCCAGATCTCTGGCTATAAACTCAATTTACATAAGAGTGAACTTTTCCCAATTAATAAAGAAGCACAAGAACTAATATTTCGTGATTTCCCTTTTAAAGTAGTCCATAATCAATTTACTTATCTTGGAATTACAGTCACAAGGAAGTTTAAAGATCTCTTTCGTGAAAACTTTGTCAATCTTTCATATGCTATAAAACAGAGTCTGGTACAATGGTCACCTCTATCTATGTCTTTGGTAGGTCGTATTAATGTTGTTAAAATGTATGTTCTCCCCAAATTTTTATACTTATTTCAATCTATCCCAATTTTTATTCCTAAATCTTTTTTTGATTCCTTAGACTCTATTATTTTGTCATATCTGTGGCAGAATAAGCGCTCTAGAATTAATAAATTCCACCTCCAAAAATCTAAAAAAGAGGGTGGCATGGCTTTACCTAACTTTCGCTTATATTACTGGGCAGCTAATATACATTGTGCTGCCTTCTGGTCTTTCTTCCACGGTCAACCCGAGTGCCCTAACTGGGTGGCAATGGAGTTGAGCTCCACCAAAGAATTATCTATATCTGCACTTCTTGGCTCTGCACTTCCTAGCAGTCTGCCCAGATCAATAGCTAATCCTCTTGTTAGACACACTTTGCGTATATGGGCTCAGTTCAGGAAATGCTATGGTTTCCAGGGGTTTTCCGTTTCTAGCCCTGTCGCACATAATCACCTTTTTTTTACCTACTACGTACAATTCAGCATTCCATGTTTGGCACAGGAAGGGCATTAGACATTTTGAAGATCTCTTCATTGATAATCGCTTTGCTTCTTTTCAGCAGCTCTCTGTTAAGTTCAACCTGCCTAACGCTCACTTTTTCAGATATCTCCAAATCCGACACTTTACTGCTCCTTTAATTACTAACTTTCCTGAAATGCCTGCGAAAAATGCTATGGACCTATTTCTTTCCATTAATCCACTAGGTAAAGGTTTAATATCAATTATCCGAGATAAACTAGCAGCCTTACGACAGGCCCCTGTGGATAAAATTAAAATGGCCTGGGAGCAGGATTTAAATATTTCCTTATCCGAGGAGAGCTGGGACTCAGTTCTCAAATCGGTTAACTCAACCTCCCTTTGTGCTCGCCATTGCCTTTTACAGTTTAAGATTGTTCATAGAGCCCATATGTCTAAATCTAAACTATCTCGATTCTACCCTGGCATTAGACCGCTCTGTGATAAATGCAAGAGGGGCGTGGCCTCTCTCATCCATATGTACTGGTTCTGTCCTAGCTTGGAGAAATTCTGGAAAGATGTCTTCACTACATTATCGGTACTCTGAATCAGCACCTAGAACTTAACCCCTTAATTGCTCTGTTCGTTTTTTGGGGCGAGACAGACTTATGTCTGGGTCCCACCCAATGCCGAATACTATCCTTTGCCTCTCTCCTGGCGAGACGCTTGATCCTCCTTAGATGGAGAGATGTTGCCCCGCCCACTCATGCGCAATGGCTTAACGACATTATGGCCTGCTTGGACCTCGAAAAAATTCATTATTCAGTTCTTAATTCGGATCTAAAGTTCCATAAGGTCTGGGGACCTTTTATCGAGTACTTTCATAACCTTCCTCCTGACTAGGGTTTTTTTCCTTTCTTTTTTTTTTCTTCTTTTCAGTCCCTTGCTTTCAGCTCCCTTTTTTTTCTGGTAGTAGGCATTATTATCCTCTGCTGCTAAGTGTATTCACAGTCTGGAAGTTTGACTGTCCTGACTTATACTCTCTATATTGTGTGGTGGTTGGTCTGGAGTTGATGTTGTTTTTTTCTTGTGTTGTGGGGCTTGGGGAGGACACTAAGCTCACTTGTCTTTAATTTAGGTGCTTTTTTGTTAAATTCTCTTTCTTTGTAGCATATTGTTATTGTATGCTTAATTTTGCACTGTATTAATGCTCCTCATTGGGATTTGGGGTTTTTAATTTTGTAAAATGTTTTGAAAAACTAATAAAAAAATTAAATTCTTACTGAGTCTGATCTGACTTTCTGGCCAATTGCTAACTGCTTGTTGCAACAGGTACTCACAGGTTTCTTGCTACAGCCCCAAATTTAAAAACAGAAAGAAACAGTTGGCTGCCTTTTTATAATTAAATGGTTCAAGTACAACAAATAGTTCAGGAAATTACAATTTGGTGCTGTGAACAGTAGACATATACGATACATAATAAAACTTTTTCAGACGTAATACATTGGCACCATTCTAAAATACAGTGCCCATAAAAAGTATTCACCGACCCCCCCCCCCCCCGAGAAGTTTTTATGTTTTATTGTTTTACAACATTTAATCACAATAGATTTAATTTGGCTTTTTTGACACTGATCAACAGAAAAGACTCTTCTGTGTCAAAGTGAAGACATATTTCTACATATTGGTCTAAATTTATTACAATTATTAAACATAAAATAACTGATTGCATACCTGCTCACCACCATGCTTCACAGTAGGGATGGTGTGTTTACGCCAAACACTGTTTAGTCTGATGGCCAAAAATCTCAATTTTGGTTTTATCACACCATAAAACCTCCTTCCAGCATGTCCCACATGCCTTCTGGCAAACTCTAGCCAAGAGTTCAAGTGAGTTTCTTTCCCCCCAAACAGTGGCCTTCTCTTTGCTACTCTCTCATAAAGCTGCAACTGGTGAAACACCCAGGCAACAGTTGTATGTGTAGTCTCTTTCATCTCAGCCACTGAAGCTTGTAACTCCTCCAGAGTTGTCATATGTCTCTTGGTGGCCTCCCTGACTAGTCCCCTTCTTGCAAGTTCACTCAATTTTTAGGACTGCCTGCTCTAGGCAGATTTACAGCTGAGCCATTTCTTGACAACTGACCTAACTGTACTCCAACGAATATTCAGTGACTTAGAAATTTTCTTGTACCCATCTCCTGACTTGTGCTTTTCAATAACTTTTTCACGGAGTTGCCTGGAATGTTCTTTTGTCTTCGTGTAGTTTTTGACAGGATACTGACTCACCAGCAGTTGGACCTTCCAGATACAGATGTATTTTTACTACAATCAGTTGAAACACTTTGACTGCACACGGGTGATCTCCACTTAACTAATTCTGTGACTTTAAAATGGCTACACCAGTGACGACTTGGTGCGTCATATTTCGAATACTTATGTAATCGTTTTTTTATGTTTTATATTTAGATCACTTTGTAGAGTTCTGTTTTCATTTTGACACCAAATCTGTCAATCAGTGTCAAAAAAGTCAAATTAAATCCATTGTAATTCAATGTTGTAAAACAATAAAACATGGAAACTTCTGGGGGTTGGGGGTGAATACTTTTCATAGGCACTGTATATACATACACACCATAAATCCTAGTCAAATGACAGGCACGTGAACTAATTAGTTCTTATTTGATGGAGAAACACAGTACAGTTAACATTTTGTATCAGAGTAACATTTGGACCTTGTGAAAGTCATAGCCTTAGAATGAAGAATGTGTCTTTCGAACAGAGATGAAAAATTTGTGAATTTGTAGAATTCACTGCCGCATATGGAGGCAATTCATCAGGTATATTTAAAGCAGAGTTTGATATTTAGTAAGGGTGTCAAAGTTGATGGGGAGAAGGCAGGAAAATAGAGTCGAGAGGGAGAGTCAAGTCTAACTACATACATGTATACCATCAAACAAAATGACGTTTCTCCAAACCAGGGTGTAAAGCACTGCAGTACACATAACACACAATAACTTATGAAAGGAAGGGTGAAATCAACAAATAAATTACCCACAAATAAACAAATTCAAGTGCACAAATTAAATATTGTAAGGTACAGAACAGATTAACCAGTGACACTTTGAATACGATGCAGCAGGGAGTTCAGAAGCCTAATGGCCTGAAAAAGTTTCTGATCCTGACCGTTCTTGTTTTTATGCATCGGAGTCTCCTGATAGATAGGTGGGATCCTTAATAATACTAAGGGCCTTGCGTATGCAGCACTCCTGATAAATGTCCCCAGTAGATGGTAGGGAGACCCCTATGATCCTCTCAGCCATTCTCACAGTCATGCTTGAATGGCAGAGCATACTCAATGGGCTGAATGGCCTAATTATGCTCCCATTTTTAATGTCCTGAATTGTTTCTTTCTCCACAGCTGCTGCCCGAACCAACTATTTTCAGCATTTTGATTTTTAAATTTAGAGCTGCATTACCACATGCTCTTCGCCTTCCAGCCTTCAGAAAGTAATCAGCTGATCTCCATCTTAAATCTCAGCCCATCAAGCATAGGATGGATGGCCTGCTGCATCACACAACATATCACTGCATAGGATGGATGACCTACCCCATCACACAACATATCACTGCATAGGATGGATGACCTACCCCATCACACAACATATCACTGCATAGGATGGATGACCTACCCCATCACACAACATATCACTGCATAGGATGGATGACCTACCCCATCACACAACATATCACTGCATAGGATGGATGACCTACCCCATCACACAACATATCACTGCATAGGATGGATGGACTATGGCATCGCCCAACGCAACAAGCATAGGATGGGTGGGCTATGGCATCACCCAACATATCACTGCTCTCAAAACAATGAGAATGGCATCTGTACATCATTGAATCAATTTAAAGACTCACTCCATACCTTTGATGTAGTTTAGAGTATCCAGAATCACAACATCTTCTTTATTGATTTTTCTGAGAATAAAGATACACAAGTTTAAAGAAAAATATGAAATTGCACTAGATAGTACAAGTATCAGGCACATTCTGAATCTCATCCAAAATACCACTGTAACAGCCAGGCAGAAAATATGTCTGTTTTTGCTATTCCTTTCCTGCTCACTGGGTTGAGTACGATTTGCTTCCAAATGCTAACGATGCTCTGAATGGCAAGCTGCGTACAAGCCCTACTCAATTGTTGTGCTTTATTGTGGAATGTGTGTCTAGGCATACAACAGAACATGGCAACACAGTATATTATCAAGTTAAAACAATAATTAATTACCATCTTATTAAGTATCTTATCAATTTGGACGGTCATTAATTCCAAAACGAAGAACTGTGGATGACAGAAATCTGAACAAAAAATAGTAATGTTGAAAATACTCAATACATCAGGCAGCAACAGTGGAGAGACAAGCAGAGTTAATGCTTCAAACTGAAATACTTTCAATGACTCTGCAGTTCATGTTATTAGCATCATTTACTTTTTATTATTCTTTTTGTATTTGCAGACTTTGGTTTTCTTTTGCACATAGATTGTTTGTCATTCTTGTTTGTGTGTAGTTTTTCACTGATTTGTATTTCTTTATTCCATTGTGAATGTTGATGCCCATAAGAAAATGAACCTCGGTAGTACATGGAGAAATACATTCAGTGGCCACTTTATTAGGTACACCTGCTCGTTAGTGCCAATATCTAATCAGCCAACCCAGTGTCAGCAACTCAATGCATAAAAGCATGCAGACACGGTCAAGAGGGTTCAGTTGTTCAGACCAAATATCAGAATGGGGAAATGTGATCTAAGTAACTTTGACCATCAAATGATTGTTAGTGCCAGAAGGGGTGATTTGAGCATCTCAAAAACTGCTGACCTCCTGGGATTTTCACACATACCAGTCTTTAGATTTTACAGAATATGGTGCGATAAACAAAAAATAATCTAGTGAGCAGTAAATCTGAGTGAATATACCATGTTAATGAGAGAGGTCAGAGGAGAATGGCCAGACTGGTTCAAGCTGATAGGAAGGCGAATGCAACTCAAATAACCACCTATTACAACAGTGGCGTGCAGAAGAGCATCTCTGAATGCACAACATATCGAACCTTGAAATGGATGGGCTACAGCAGATGACCATGAACATGTACGTATGTTGGTAATAAATTTAGTATGAACCTTGCATCAGAATGGGGAGAAGTTGGAGGTAAACAAGTGTTACATTACTGGAATGAAGAGGGAGAACAAGACATCTGCGATAGAGAAGACCAGGAGAGATTAAATGACACAGAGTGGAGGTATTAGCAACACTCATTTCTTGTGGGTTATTTTAGTCGAGAAAGATGCTTGTCACACTGACCAACAACATGTGTGCAACCACAAGGAAATTAAGCTCAGAGTAGCAGAACTGTAAAAACGTCTCCAGTGCTACTGTGAGCCTGATAGTAGGAGACAAAAATAACCAAAGTCTTTTACAACTCAAATGTGCACCAAGGGCTGATGTCAAAATGACACAGAGTACCAGGACCAAGCACAGATAGAAGCATTGCTCTTACATTGTTAAAGGAAACAGTTCTGACCAGAAAGATTGAGAAAGCTTTGAGTCACACTCAATCACACAGGGAGAGCATATAAACTCCTTACAAGCAGTGGTGGGAATTGAACCTGGGTCACTGGTACTGCAAAGTGGGTACTAACCACTATGCTACTGTGTTGCCCCTTTAATAGTAACTGTGTTAGTTTGTGCACTCTGAAAAATGACAGTAAATGCAAGGACCAGTTTGCAGAGAGGTGGAGCAAATGGATGCCAAGCCAGGAGACAGAAGGAATATTACAGCAGGAGATACATGCATGTGCTGTATAGAACTGGCATGTACACAGAAAAGGCAAAGAGAATTTACTCCTTGGCATGGGCAAAGTTTGATTTACACTGCAGTGCAACCAAAATGTACAGAAACCAGAAAAAATACAAATTGCAAAAAATGTAAAAGCATGGGTAGTTTCATGCTTTACAAAAAAACCCAAAAGCTACAGTTTTCAGATCAGACCTTTTTTTATATCCTAATCGCAGAGTAATAATTTCATTCTACCTTTCAACTTCTGCTTTCAATGCTCCTCGGAGCTCCTTCTCCTTCCGAGAATCTGAAATACAAAATAAAAAATGACCACCATTTAGGTCTCTCTTGCTCATACTAAAACTATACATATATTAAATCAAATGGTGCTTTTTCCAACAGAATACACTGATGATATGTTATTCCATATATCCCAAGCTAACATCAAGTACCAAGGCACAAAAAAAGATTTTTAAAAAAGCATGTATAGTTGCAAGAAAAAGTTTGTGAACCCTTTGTAATTACCTGATTTTCTTCATTAATTACTCATAAAATATGGTCTGATCGTCATCTAAGTCACAATAATAGACCAACACAATCTATCTAAACTAATAACACACAAACAATTGCACTTCTTCTCATCAATACTGGGTACACCATTTAAACAATCACAGAATAGGTTCAAAAAAGTACGCAAACCTCAGGGGCAATGCCTTCCACAAAAGCTATTTGCAGTCAGGTGTTCCAATCAATGAGATGGAGATTGGAGGTGTGGGTTGTAGAAGTGTCCTGCCCTATAAAAAAGACAGTCAGGTTACTGACAGAGCCTGCTCTTCTCAAGAAAGAGCACCATGCCTCAATCAAAACAACTTTCAGAGGACCTTCGAAAAAAAACTGTAGACATGTAAGAAGCTGGAAAAGGCTACAAGAGCATTTCTAAAGACCTGAGTGTTCATCAGTCCACAGTAAGAGAAATAATCTACAAATGGAAGAAATTCAGTACTGTTGCTACTCTCCCTAGGAGTGGGCAGCCTGCAAAATCACACCAAGAACACAACGTGCAATACTGAAAGGGGTGAAAAAGAACCCAAGGATAACATCAAAACACCTGCAGAAATCTCCAGAATTTGCTCAAGTTTCTGTTCATATATCCACTATAAGCAATACACTCAACAAGGATGGTGTTCTTGGAAGGACACCTCGGAGGAAACCACTACTCTCCAAAAAAAATAATTCTGTATGTCTCAAATTTGCAAAAGACCGCCTGGTTCCACAACACTTCTGGGACAATATTCTGTGGACAGATGAAGCAAAAGTTGAACTGTTTGGCAGAAATGCACACCACTATATTTGGAGGTAAAAGGGCACTGCACGCCAACTCCAAAAGCTCATCCCAACTGTGAAGCATGGTGGAAGGAGCATGATAGTTTGGGCTGCTTTGCTGCCTCAGAGCCTGCACAGCTTGTAATTGTTGATGGAACAATGCATTCAAAATTATATCAAGACAGCTAACAATATCAGGGTAGCGGTCCATCACCTGAAGCTTAATAGAAGTTGGATGATGCAACAAGACAATGATCTGAAACACCAGTAAATCAAAAACAGAATGGTTTATAAAGAAGAAAATTTGTTTTGGAGTGGTAGAGTCACAGATTTTAATCCAACTGAGTGTTGTGGCATGACCTAAAATGTCATCCCAGAAATGTTGATGAACCAAAAGTTTTGTATGGAGGAATGGTCTACAATTCCTCCTCACTATGGTGCAAATCCGATCAGCAGCAACAGGAAACGCTTGGTAGAAGTTATTGCTGCTAAAGAAGGTTCTACCAGTTAAGAAGTACAAGGCTTAAAATACTTTTTTCCAGCCTGGACTGTGAATAATTTATCTATTATTGTGACTTAGATGAAGATGAGACTACATTTTATGAGTAATTAATACAGAAAATCAGGTAATTACAGAGGGTTCAAACTTTTTATTGCAACTGCAGACGCTGGTTTTATTTACTTAATTATTGAGATACAGTGAATAACAGGTCCTTAATGTCTTTGGGCCAGCAACCCCCAACTTAACTCTAGCCTAACCACAGGACAATTTGACGATCATCAACCTACAAACCGGTACTTCTTTGGACTGTGGGATGAAACCGGAGCACCTGGAGGAAATCAATGTGGTCATGGGGAGAACGTCCTTACAGACAGCAGTAGGAATTGAACCCTGGTCACTGGCACAGTAAAGCGTTGTGCTAACCACTATGCCACCATAGTGCAGTGGTAAAATTCCATGGCATCCTCAGATCTGAATGAGGACTTTTATCAGCATACTCTTGGGCAACAACAGTACAATTCTGGCAATCTAACAAGTAGCAGTGATCCCACCTTTCTATACGTTTCATAGACATTGATTATCTAAAGCAGTCACATTAACCAGTAGAGAGGTACCACTATGAATTCCTCTAAATTCACAGCAAACCCATGATGGCATCCTCCCTGAGCCTACATTGCCAGCATTGAGGCTTTCAATAGGCCAAATGGCCTAATTCTGCTTCTCTGTCTAATTATACTAAGCAGACCCCAGTGAGCAGGCCACATTGCTTCCAAAGCAAATACTCAAATGGAGGATCCAAACTGTAATTACCACAAGAAAAGCCATCTTTCAAGTGAGAAGTTACATTCACCTTTGGTCTCAGGTTCATGTAAAAGTCTTAAGACCTTTAGAAGAATAACCTGGTTAATGATTAAGAGATAGCAATAAATTTCCAAGGTTTCTTTTTTTTTTTGGGGGGGGGGGGCAATCAACGGAGATAGTTTACTATTCCACTGGGTAGCCTCTAACCTGATGGCACAAGCAATGATTTCTCTAACTTGGTAATTTCTCCCCATCCCCCTTCTCTCTTGGCTCCCCTCTTACCTGCCCCACTCCTCACCTACCTTTCAGCTCCCTCTGATGCCCCTCCTCTTTCCCTCATGGTTAACTCTGCTCTATCAGGTGCCTTCTTCTTCAACCCTTTACCTCTTCTACCCATCACCTCCCAGCTCCTCACTTCATCCCCTCTTCCCCCTCCCACCTGACCACTTGGGTTCCTTTACCCTCCCTCCCACCTTCTATTCAGGCTTCTCTCCCCTTCCTTTCCAAACCTGATGAAGGGTCTCAGCCCAAAATGTTGACTATTTATTCCCCCCTCCCCATTAATGCTGCCTGATCTGCTGAGTTCCTCCAGCATTGGTGTGTGTCGATCTGGATTTCCAGCATCTGTTTTGTATCAAAGTGGGCCATAAGGAGGGAGATTTTTCATATGCAGTTATCGCCCGAAAGCTGGCTCAATACTATGAGTACTGTGCTGCCAAGACAAAGATGCCATTCAAGCCTTGTAGAATGACGATGAACTGAAGTCCTCACCACCCCCAAATTAAAAGTCTGAGCACAAGGGTAGGCAAGTATGGGCTCTTTGGGAAAGTAAATTAAGAAACCCTTCTAAAGATACTAAATAAAATAGAAATTAGAAATATAGAGCAATATATTAAGTTAAGCCTGAAGAGATAAAGATTTAAACTGGCAAAACCAAATTGTTAAACGAACTCAGCGGGTCAGACAGCATCTGTGGAAAGGAATAAAGAGTTGATGTCGCCGGTCAGGACCGAAAAGGAAAGAAGCCAGAAATGCCCTCCTCCTTTCCAGTCTGTTCAAGGATCTTAGCCCAAAATGTTAACTTTTTATTCCTTTCCATGGCCGCTGCCTGACCTGCTGAGTTCCTCCAGCATTTTGTGCGTGTTACTCTGAATTTCCAGCACCCTGTATGTTTATGAAAAACAAAGTGACAATTGATATCAGGCAGTAGTACATAACAGCTTGGAAAAGCTTGGGGGAAGAGAATGGGAGAAAAGGCAAAGACCCCCATCATCCCGGCCGTCTTCTCACTGCTACCATCAGGAAGGAGGTATAGGAGCCTTGGGTCCCACACCATCAGGTTCAGGGACAGTAATTACCCATTAACCATTAGGCTCCTGAATCAGGGTGGGTAACTTCACTCACTTCAGCTCTGAACAGATTCCACAACCTAAGGATTCATTTTCAAGTTCTCAGTATTACTTATTTACTTCATTTGCAGTTTGACTTCTTTTGTACAATGTCTATCTATCAGTCTGTTTTTCATTGATTCCATTGTATTTCTCAGTTCTACTGTGAATGTTTGCATGACAATGAATTTCAAGGTAGTATATATTGACATATACCATACGTACCTTGTAAATACAGTCAGAGAGTACTACGGCATCCATGCTCTCTTCTTGCTGCTGCCATCAGGAAGATGATACAGGAGCCTCAAAGTACATGAACAATCATTACCCCTCAACTAAGAAGCTCCTGAACCAAAGGGATAATTTCCTATCATTGAAGTGAACTCACCTTCAAGGACTCTTCATCTGATATGCTTGAAATTTATTCCTTATATTTTATTATTTCTTTGTTTTGCATTTGCAGTTTGTTGCCTTTTGCACACTAGATAAATGCCCAAGTTGGTGTGGTCTTGTATCGATTCTATTATGGTTATTATACTATATTAAGTTTGCCCACAATCTCAGGGTTGTATATGGTGACATTTATATGGTGACAAGTAAATAATAAATTTACTTTGAGAAACTCCTTTATGTTCCCCCCAACAAATTCCCTATCACTATATCTTGCCTCTTCTCTCTCCTTCCCTTCTAACCAGAGCCAGACTCATTGCCAGAGACCTGCTCACTGTGGTTTCTCTCTGGTAGGTCAATCAATGACCCCCCCCCCCCACAGTATCCAAAGTGGTATACTTATTATCGAGGGAAACAGTACTGGGGTACTCTGTACTGGCTTCTTATTCCCTTTCCTCTTCTAACAGTCACCCAAGTAGCTGCCTCCTACAACTTGGAGGTAACTACCTCCTTGTAGCTCCAAGCTATCACCTGCTCACTCCCTCCCATGATCTGCAGCTCAGTGCACCATGCAGATGTAGTTATCAGGGAGACCGAGGTCTCCCAAAATTCCCACATCTCACGCAAGGAACATACCACTAACTCTGGGTTCATTCTCAACACATGTACATTCTATGTACTAACAGAGAAACAAAAACTTACTTGGAACCTACATCTGTGCTTGTCCGAGCCTTCTGAGCCAAAGCCAGATCACTAAAACTGGCCCACTCCAACAATGGCCACTCCACTTACAACTTTGTTTTTTATTGGCCAAAACAATATCTCTTTCCTAACAAGACTTGCAGCTTTCAAATGGCTCCCACCCTGCAAGATGTCGCTCTCTCACTTGCTACTTCAAACACTTCCCCTTCTGTAATCATAAAGTAAATAATAAATTTACATTGTACCTTGATTACAAGAAACTGGGAATCTTTCATGGAAGATTAGGATTTCTTTGGAAACAGAAACTCAGGGCTCCCTGATTTAGATGTCAAATGATTCTAGTCTGAGTTACTTATCTGGTTATCCAGGTCATCCAAAACTGGGAAAAGGGATAACAGCCCAAAATAGAAGAATGGGCATTGCTGGAACAGCCCACCCATCAGGGCTGCAGGAGGTCAATTCATGAGTGTATTCAGTCAGAGGCAATAGATTTTTAGATACAAGAGAATCTAAGGATCTGGAGTCAGAACAGAGAAATTGAGGAGCAGCAGCCACAATCTTACTGATTGGGTTGAAAGGCAGATTCATATTATTTATCATGTACGTCCCGAAGGCAGTGCTTGCCTTCATTATTTAGTCTCGTTATTTAAATAATTCTAAATACATGTCTATTCTATTGAGACCATAAGACATAGGAGCGGCATTAGACTATTCAGCTGATCAAGTCTGTTCCACTGTTCCTTCACGGCTGATTTATTATCTCTCAAAACCCCATTCTCCTGCCTTCTCCCTGTAACCCTGGACACTCTTATTAATCAAGAGTCTATTTTCTGTTTTAAATACCCAATGACTTGGCCTCCACAACCATCTGTGGCATTGAATTCCACAGATTCACCACTCTCCTCTTCTCTGTTCTAAAGGTACATCCCCTACCCTGAGCCCGCGCCCTCGGGTTCTAGACTCTCCCACTATAGGAAACATCGCCTTCCTGGCCACTCTATCAAGGCTTTTCAATATTTGATAGGTTTCAATGAGATTCCCCCTCGTTTTTCTAAACACAACAGCTATCAAATGTGCCTCATACATTAACCCTTTCATTCCAGAGACTATTCTTGTGAACCTCCTCTGTACCCTCCCCAATATCAGCATACCCTTTCTTACATAAGGGGCTCAATACTGCTTACAATATTTTAAGTGCGGTCTGTCCAATGCCTCCTAAAGCTTCACCATTACATTCTTGCTTTTATATTTTAGTCATTACATTTCCCTTCCTTATCATTGACAGGGCCTGCAAGACATAGCAGCAGAATTAGGCCATTCAGCCCATTTAACCTCATACACCTGCCTTATCACCATATCCTTTGAACAGGAAGCTATCAACTTCCACTTTAAATATACCCATGGACTTGCCCTCCACCACAGTCTGTGCCAGATTCACTACTCTGACTGAAAAATTCCTCCTTACCTCTTTACTAAAAGGTTGCCCCTTAATTCTGAGGCTGTGCCCTCTAGTTCTGGATACCCCCACCCTAGGAAACATCCTCTCTACATCCACCCTATCTAGTCCTTTCAACATTCGGTAGGTTTCAATGAAATCCCTCCGGCATTCTTCTAAATTCCAGTGAGTAACATTTAGGGAATCTTGCACAAGGGCTCCCAAGTCCATTCACACCTCTGATTTCTGAATTTTCTCCCCATTTAGAAAATAAACTATGCCTTTATGCCTTCTGCCAAAGTACATGACTATACAATTCCCTACATTGTACTCAGTCTGCCACTTTTTTTTGCCCATTTTCCTAATTTGTTTGTCCTTCTGCAGATTCCCCGATTCCTCAACACTACCTGCCTCGCCACCTACCTTTACATTATCTGCAAACTTACCCATAAAGCCATCAATTCTATCAGCCAAACTGTTGACATATAACATGAAAAGAAGTGGCCCCAAAAAGGTCCCCTGGAGTTTTCAACTCTGTCAAAGCTCATACAAACTTGTAAGCTCCTCAGTGTCACTACATCTGAAAGCCAGTTTCATTCTGTTTACAACAGTCAATAGCCTTACCACAACTGCCATTTTGTTTGACTCCACATTTTGTGCTTAGGGGTGCTACTTTGTGTCAGAGGGCTGTTTGAAATTGCATGCCAAAGACTTGGAAATACAGCATAAGAAAACACAACCATTCTTAATATAGCAGCACAGTACAGATGCTAAAGTGTCATAATTTAGCTAAAATGTTAAACTGAGGCCCAGCAGCATCTAATCTCAAATCTCACTCAAATGTTATGAATGCCCCCTCTTCAATACCCCTTGCCCTTCCCTTCACACACATCTCTTACCTTGCCCTGAATTGCCATCCTATTAACCCACTCCCATAAGCCCCAAAATACCCCCAGCATTCCATTGCTTTCTCCTACAACCCTCCCTTCTTACACCGCTCCCCAAAACTCCATTTTCCTCAACCCTCGCTTTTGCCATCCAGCCCACTCCCCTTTACCCCGGCCAACACCATCATTCTGTAACCCTTCGCTACCTATCCTTTCCCCTCTACTCTCTCCCCACACCCACTTTGCCCCTTCCAACTCTATACCCTCCCCCTTTACCCAATCCCCTTGGAACCTCCCTTCTCTCCCCTTAGCCCCTTCCCCTCTGCCTTTCCACATTCCTCATTAGCACCCTCGCCCTTTTACCTATGTCTTTCTCGTCCCTCCCCGGTTTCCCCTCTGCCCCTCCCCCCCACTGCGACCATTTGCCTCATTCCTCACTCCCACTTGCCCCTTTTCCCTGTGCCCCCTATTCCCACACCCTTTGCCCCATTCTATCCCCTTTATCCCCTCTCTTTGCTGCTACTCTGTCCCCCTTTACTCTCTACCCCGTCTCTCCTTCGGCCCCTCCATTTGCCCGCACCCCGTTCCTCCTTGCCCCGGCCCCTCTCACCCGCATAGACCTCGTTGCGCTCCACCCCCAGGCTCCGGTCTCCCACCTCCACCACCTTCCTGTCCGTCGCCTCCCGCAGATATTCGATCAGCTCCGCCGCCCTGCGGCTCTTCCCGCTGCAGGGAAGGCCGCACAGAAGCACCAGCGGCATCGCCCAACGCTCGCAGCCGAAACGGAGAGACCCGAGCCTGCAACCACCGGATTCTTCCTCACGTTTAATGGCGGACGGCAGACCAACAGAAGGCGCATTACCGCCCCCTACCGATCCGGAGTGTGGAGCAAAGAGACGGCAGCTCCCCCAGAAATCACAACTACTCTATCATAACTAACTAGTATCATAACTAGTTAGTCCTGACGAAGGGTCTCGGCCCGAAACGTCGACAGCGCTTCTCCCTATAGATGCTGCCTGGCCTGCTGTGTTTCACCAGCATTTTGTGTGTGTTGTTGTTTGAATTTCCAGCATCTGCAGATTTCCTCGTGTTTACTGTATCATAAAGTCTAATACTTTTCAGAAAGTCAAAAACACACTTGTATACATTATGATGGCAGTGATATCCTAACACACTTTCCATCCCAAACTGTGTCTGCGCTGTTTCTTGACAAATGTCTGTATCGTGCATATTAATTCTGAACAATGAATTAATTATTCAACTTACTATGTCCAATACGTAAACGTGCAAGTATAACTTCTTCCCTCCTTTTATACCCATCTCCCACCAACCTCAGAATTTTATATAAATTACGTCCTTTCTCTGCCACCGTGATCGAATAGACTTTTTAAATTACGACTTTCACCTCACCTTTATGCAAAAGCACCACTATATTTATATTCTTTTTTGCAATTTATTTTTATTGAAGTTCATCATCAAGCAAACATTTCCATAAGATGTATTTCATATATTGTACATATGTATCATATAGTCATATATGCCACAAATCTCCACCTATATTTATATTCTTAATGTTAAGTGATTTATTGGCTAGAATATCGTCCACCTCGTTTCCTTCATAGGCGGGGACCTATAGGAACCGGATACATAAGCCTCGACCCTGCAGATTCAACAGATGTGGTCGAATCTCAAGGAGAATGTCTTGCCTACAATTTGAAAGACCTGTTTCAATCGATGTCAAACGCGAGAACGAATCAGAGCACAGAAGCACATAATCAGGGCCTATTTCTTCTGAAGCCACCTTAAAGGTGCGGCGGAGCTTCTTGTTTCCTGTCGGCCCATTAAAGGGATCTGTGCGTGGCCGCGTCCTCCGATTTTCGCCAGGTCCGCTCTCGCACAGTAGGACCTTCAAAGTGAGATTAAACTGTTTACTCTTTTCCATAGATCTCCTGAGTTCCTCCAGCATTTTGTGTGCGTTAAGTTAGAAGATGCTGCAAACACAAGGAAACATTGACAATTTCAGTGCGTGTAATTGAGTTATATTGAAAGCTGTGACATTATTGACCTGATAACCCAGAGAGCTGGATTACTATTCCCCAAACTAGAAATCAGAATCAAAATCAGGTTTAATATCACTGACATACATTGTGAAATTTGGGAGACAGTACATTAAAAATTATAAATTACAATAAAAATATATATTCAAAAATTAAATAAGTAGCGCAAAAAAGCGTAAAATAGTGTTGGTTCATTGTCCTTTGAGAAATCTGCTGGTGAAGGGGAAGAAGCTGTTCCTAAAACTTTGAATTTTCAAGCTCTTGTGCCTCCTCTCTGATGGTAGTAATAAGAGGAGAGCATCAAGTAAAGTCGTCACTTTTATTGTCACTTTGACCATAACTGCTGGTACAGTGCGTAGTAAAAATGAGACAACATTTTTCAGGACCATGGTTTACATGACACAGTACAGAAAACTAGACTAATTTTCGATTAGGGCACATGGATAACAGAGCGGCTATCTACCATCGCCAGATACTACTACAATACAGAGATCGTCCAAAAACAAACCTTCACAAAGATCTGCTGGCTGAATTACGCGACGTCGGTTTGCTGAGGGGAACGGGCCTACATTCCTCTGACTTGCCTGATGTCTTGGGTGGTGGGGTCCTTAAATGATGGATGCTACCTTTTTGAGGCATCACCTTTTGAAGGTGTCCTTGATGATGCCCATGATGGAGCTGGCTGAGTTTGCCTTTTCTGATCCTGTGCAATGGCCCCTCCGTATCAGATAGTGATGCAACCAGTTAGAATGCTCTCCACGTTCATCTGTAGAGATTTGCTAGAATTTCTTCTATACAGTAGGGAAATTCTAGGCAGCTTCTAGAGTAGGTTACATGGTCGGCTCAACATTGTGGGCCGAATGGCCTGTAATGTGCTGTCGGTATCTATGTTCAATGTTCGAATTCAACGAAGTGGGAATTATCAAAATGGGTAAAAAAAAAATCAAGGTTCTGAAAAAACCTGAGGTTCCTGTTCACTTCCATTCCCCATCAAGAAGGACTAAGCCTGGTCTATTTTTTCTAGAAAATGAATCCAACAAGTTCCTCACTACTAACATTCCACCACCTGGAGGAATTTATACAGAACTAACCCTAACCCTGAACAACTTCCCTTTTGACTCCTCTCACAGCTACAAATCAAAGGTGGTAATTTCTTGGGACTAGAAGTGAATTTAATCATCTAGATTTTTTTTTTAAAAAGTATAATCAATGGGAGCCCATGAAATATAATTGAGTCATGGCATAAGCAATTTAAAGTCCTCCAACGTGGGAAATTTGTAGCCTGAGCCACTGTTGACTTCAGACTCCGTCCCAAGGTAACTCACTCTTACCTGCCCCTCTGCCAAGCACCTGGACTAAGATGCCAGTAGAGAGTTTGTCCGTAGGGAATGCTGCCAACTAGCACATTCCAGGCTGCAGGAGTATGTGCTGAGGGATGTACTGAAGCTCAGCAGAGACCCTGTGGGGGGGAGGACCACAGTCTACAGTCCTTCTATCACCAGACACTGAGTGTTAGGTCCAGGATAGAAGCTCCTTAAAGTCTTGAAGTTTGTCTCATCCCTGGGAGCCAAAGAGAGTGACTATGGTGCTCTGTACACAGAATATGTGAACGCCAGTGAATAGCATCAATGACACTGTGGGTGATACAAAAGCTTGAAAGCATGTACTGCCAGGCTCAAGGACAGTTTCTACCTTGCTGTTGTTATAAGGCTATTAAATAGTTCCCTAGTACAATAAATTGGACTCTTGACCTCACAACCTTGCTCATTATTATCTTGCATCTTATTGTTCACCTACACTACACTCCCTCTGTAGCTGTTACACTTTGTTCTGCATTGTTATTGTTTTACCTTGTTCTACCTCCATCTACTGTGTAATGATCTAATCTTATGAATAATATGCCAAGAAAAGCTTTTCGCTAAATCTCAATATGTATGATAACAGTAACCAGATTCAAGAATGCTACAAATGCAATGTGATGGATTTTTCTGTACTTGTAGATATCTTAATGAATAGAGTTTAATTTTGAAACTTTAAAAATGTTGGTTTCCCAAGGGCCCTCAAGATGGAAGTGATAAGGATGGGACAATTGTTTACCTTTTTGTGGCCGGTCAATTTACAAAGAGGGTCTGGAAAAGGATGCAAGAGCCCTTGTCGAGGTTCTTCCTCAAGCCAGGACAAAAGGTTTTAAAGAGTAGGTCTGTCACATGTACATGGAAACATCGAAACATACTGTGAAGTGTGTTGTTTGTACCAAATCAAATCGTCAAAAATTGCGTTGGGTAGCCAGCAAGTGTTGTCATTGCTTCCATCATCAGTATAGCATGCCCACAACTTACTAACTCCAAGCTGTACATTGTGGAATATGGCAGGAAACTGGTTCATTCAGTGGAAACCCTCATGGTCAAGGGCAGAACGTACAAACTCATTACAGGTGGTGGCGGGAATTGAACTCTGATCAGTCCTTGTGACAGTGTAAAGCGAAGCACTAACCGCTATGCTACCGTTCCACCCACCCTAAAGCCCCACCCCCCCCGGTTCGGAACCTTCTAGTAATGCCTCACTTTGAACACTGATTTCGTCTCCCTTCCTAGCAGCTTGCTCACATAACTGGCAGGCAGGTGATCACTATGAAGGCACCAAAAGTAGCAATCTCGGTTAAGGGGTAAAAAAAAATAGGCAAACCATGGTTTATTGCTACAGAGAGACAATTAAAAAAAGAGAAACTACAGTGGGGACCTGTCCTGAACTTTGGTTAGACCATGTTTGCAATACTGAGTTTTGATGGAGCCACAGGCATTCTACAGCAACCCACTTTTAGCACAGTAAATGGTTATTGTAAAGAGCTGGAGGTGGTGGAGGGAGATAATGGTGAACATTGAGCAAGTATTAAGCTGATAAAATTGTATGAGGATGGATGGGAGGGAACTCCATGGACTGTCTGTGCCCTTCATCCTATGTAATGCCCTGGTTATATTCTGTACATTGAAGCAGACCAGCCTCTAGAGGTAAATATGAATTTCAAAAATAGCTTAAGACTGGACATAGCGATGGAGACAACCTACCTGCCAGTTATGTGAGTAAGCAATTAGGGACAGAGATGAAGCCAGTGTCCAAGGTGTGAAATTTCTGGTCGGATGGTTTTATATTTACTGTTAGTGAGTAAGAGAATGTCCTGAAGTTTATTATCAGATGGGGAGCCTTTCCACAAGTCAACGGCCATGGAATTAAGGATTGAGACTGAGTTGAGAATGATAAGGAAGAAGGCACAGAAATACATTTCACCAAAGAATGAGGAATAAATGCGTAAATAGGATAGATCCTTCAGTTCAACAGGGATGAATAAGTGAGCACAGACCCTGGTAAGGAGGAATGGTCCCACATGGGTGGCCTTGGACCACTGAAGAGAGGTCATGGAGGTGAATTACCTGAAAGGTTTCAAAAGATGGTATACAGCAGCTGAAATGTCACAGAATAACCAATGACATTAATCCAGCCAATTTCAATTGTTTTATTGAAATTAAAAACAGATTGAAGGGCGCTGCAGGAGGTGACTGGAGATAAACAGGACCTTTCAGAATGAAGAGGCTGGGTGGAATACTAAAGATAAATTGAAAAACACAGTGAGTTGAAGTTTGGGTGAACTGTACGGATGTTTCAACAACGAGAAAGAGTGAAGTGTTTTTGAACCTTTGAAACATATAAGGTTCCGAGGGGTACAAAACTGATGGTGAAGGGGCTGTTTCTCCTGGTGGGGTTATTTTAAACTTGATGTGAGGACACAATTTCAGAATAATGGGTTCCCCAATGAAAATAGAGATCCTCTTCTCTCAGAAGTTCGCAATTCTCTTGAATTCTTTACCCCAGAGAGCCGTGAAGGCAATGTCCTTAAATAGACTCAATAAGCAGCTATGAACAGATATATCAGCTTCAAAGCCAGGAAGGGGTATAGGGGCCAAGCAGGATGATGGTGTGGAGGACAGGGTTGGATCAGTCAGAATCGCACTGAGCGTTGCGGCAGGATGAAGGGGGTGGTGGCCTTCTTCTGTTTCTGACATCAGTTTTGGAAGTGATGAGGGAGGGGCTGGAGCTGGGTGACTGTGCAAGGAATTAACTTATGAACTTCTATAGATGTGGACTGCAGAGTATTCTGAGTGGTTGCATCATGGCCTGGTATAGAAAAGCCCTCCCCATCATTGAGCACATCTGCAGGTGGCAATTCCACAAGAAAGCAGCATCCATCGTTCAAGACCCCCATCATCCACGCTATGCTCTCTTCTTGCTGCTGCCATTGGGAAGGAGCCCTTGGTCCCACACCACCAGGTTCAGGAACAGTTACTGCTGTTCAACCATCAGGCTCCTGAATCAGCCTAGACAACTTCACGCACCTCAACTCTAAATTGATTTCATAAACTATAGACTTATTTTCAATGCCTCTACAACTCATGTTCTCAATAATATTTATTTATGTATGTGTTTGTTTGTTTGTTCGTTTGTTTGTATTTGCACAGTTTGTTTTCTTCTGCACTTTGGTTATTTGTCTGTCTTTGTTGGTGCATAGTTTTTCATTGATTGACTCTATCATGTTTCTTTGTATCCACTGTGAATGCTGCAACAAAATGAATCCGGTGGGGGTGGGGGGGTATGTAGTGGCATGTACGTACTTCAATAATAAATTTACTTTAAACTTTGCTATCTGAAAGACTGAAGTGATTGATGATGTCAGTCAGCACCGGGTAATACAATAGATGGGTAACGCCCCAACAGGGGATGGCTTGTCGAAGGTTGGAGGTTGGAGGCTGGTGGGAACATGAAAGAAGGAATTAGGTATGGAATTAAGAGACAGCAGAGCTGGTGTCAGGTGTTATAGATAAGAATGAACTACAACTGAGAGGAGAGATATTTTCTTTGGGGCACAAGAGGATGATGGATTTTTTGTACCCTTAGCATGAGACTAAACTCTGGATGACAGTGAGAAATACCACATAATACTGTAACCCTGTCACCAGGGCCCACATACACACTTGGCTTGTTAGACAAGTCTGCCAAAAGCGATGTGGCCCAGCAGTGAGAAGGCTACCTTTGACAAACTATGTACGTGTCTAGGTTTGGTATGATTTGGGATTCAACCAAACAGGAACATCATGATGATTTGATAAAAGGAACCTTGATTTGAGCAAATGCTGTGTGAATACTGCCTAAGCACAGTTATTGGTAGCCCAGAAATGACAGATCATACACCAGCATAAAACTATAAAGAGAGTACATTTGCCTAATTTTCAACTTTAGCAAAGAATTACAGAAAAAGAAAAGAAATTTAAGTGGTCCGTTATAGTTAAAGCAGCCAAATGTGTACACAAACATTGGAGATCAGACTGGAGTGATCAGGGTGTATTTCTTACTCACGCACTGGACCCATGGTCTGCCTGAAGGAATCTGCCACATTCCGAACTCTCCCCGAAGAGCATCTCGAGAAAACTGTCACTCTCAAGAGTATTGGCCCTTCCTCCTTGGAGCCATTCATTTGCACAAAGCACTTCTTCCAACAGGGACTCTCCTTCCACTGGCATTCAGTGGCATCTTCCCTTGTGCCCTGCTCCGCAGCTCCCGCCAAAAGACCCCAAACCAGACTATTGTCCTTCAGAAAACTCTTCCCCACAGCTCTCTAGAACCAGGGTCCTGATTGGCTGACACACATTCCTAAGTTGGACAACGTGGCTCATTATCTTTAGCCTAAGCCTTTCCAGCATGGCACACTGCTTTTAAATGGCTAATATAACATACCTCACTGTGTAGCAGTAGAAATCTTAACTGAGGCATTACAATTCTGTAAACAAATATGTAGTTTATTGTCAGATCCTTTCCTGTTACACCCGTATTCTGTTGTCGCAGTTCTTGTATCATTTGTCATACCTAAAGATTATGCTGAGAGTATAATTCCAATGCCTACTTCTATGACATTCGAAATATAATGTTGGAAATTTGTGATTCAGCCTTTCCATCACTTAGAGGTAAATTGCCTCTTCTGCCTGCTACAAAAAAGTGTGACTAAGTGTGTGAACAAAGATTGCAGATATTCCCTATTGATTCCCTATTGATTTTGGGAGTGACAAATGCACTTCGCTTTTAATTCAGAGAGTCTGTGCTTATGCAATTCCAAAGGTAAGATGACAAAAATCTAGTTTGACACCCTAGTGCTATGCTGAGACACCATGACACTGTCAGAGGTGCCGCCTTTCAGCTAAAACACTAAACAATGGGACCTGAACATGGAAGAATGCATAACACTAATTGAAAATAAGCAGGTAGATTTTCCTCAGTGTCCACTCTCCATTGGATACTGGGAAATTCAGGTGTTCGCTGGCTATGAAGATCATGCCACAGATGCAAGTTCTTTGTTTCAGCTACTAATGAATTCTTTGGAACACAAATGAGTTGCAACTTAATTCCAATTGCTCATAACTGATATATTTTATTTACATAGTTATTCTGTGCCCAGTAAAGACAATCCTGGTAAGGTATGTACTCAATTCTTGGGGTCTTATATGGAACAGGTGCAGGCAGACAATCTCTGATAATGGCTAGGGTCCCCCGTCTTGTAAAGACACTGCCCAGAAGAAGGCAATGGTGAACCACTTCTGTAGAAACGTTTGCCAAGAACAATCATGGTCATGGGGCAACGATCGCCCTCGTCATACGATACGGTGCATAATGAATGAAAGATGATGATGCAGGCTATTCATACCCTTGAACCTGGTCGATTGCTCAATTAGATCTGAACCTCAATTCCATTCTCTTGCTTGTTCCTGCACCAGGGGCATTTGACATTGTTCAATTAAAGAAAAACCTGCATGCGTTTGAGATGCTGCATGCCATTGGGGCACATGATCTCAACCCACACAGTGACAGAAAGAACATGGAAGCTAACAGCCCTGGAGGTCAGGATTGAAGCCATCATCTCTGGTGCTGTCAGATGGCACCTCTGCACCTCTGCGTCATTCATTCATTAAGTGCCATGTCTTGACCATGATTGTTCTTGGAAATTTTTTCTACAGAAGTGATTTGACATTACCTTCTTCTGGAGAGCGTCTTCACAAGACGGCAGCCTCCAACCATTAGCAATACTCTTCAGCGATTGTCTGCCTGGCATCAGTGGTCACATAACCAGGACTTGTGACATACACTAGCTGCTCATACAACCATCCATCACCTGCTTCTATGGCTTCACATGACCCTGATCAAGAGTGTAAGCAGGTGCTACACCTTGCCCAAGGGTGACCTGCAGGCTGGCAGAGGGAAGGAGCGCCTTACACCCCTCCTTTGGTGGAGACATATCTCCACCCCACCCCCCAGTCTCTGTGTCACCTTCTCATTATTTTAAACCTTGAATCTGTGACTATTTTGTCTTCTCAGTTATGGAGACTACAAGCTTATCTGTCCTCATGTTTTTAATCTTAGTGTCATTTGAAATCTGTCTTGCACCCTTTTCAAGATTAATACATTTTTTCAGAATGTGGTGCCCAGAACCAAACTCAATTCAAACTGCATTTTGCACCAGATCTTAACATATCCTCCTCCTGTGGTTTAAGAGATTTTTCCAAACAAAATAAAAACAGGTTATGCCTGCCAACTGTTCTCTAAATATCAGATGAGAAGGAAGAGACATGAGAAACTGTTGAAGAAGGGAACAGAATCCTGGAATAATTCCTGATGCAGGGTCTCGACTCAAATCATGGACATTCTCCACCTCCTCCACAGATGTTGCTTAACCTACTGAGTTTTTCCAACGTTCTGCCTATGTTTGTATCAAACTCAAAGGAACCTCTCTAGAACTTGAGGTTTACTGTGAATACACAAGGAGGACAAACACGAGAACATCTGTAGATGCTGGAAATCCAAAGCAACGTGTACAAAAGACATGGGGAACGAAATAGTCCTCCAGCATTTTGTGTGTTGTATACACAGGGAGTGCTTTTATGGAAGCCTGAGAAGTATTTATTCTCTTTTATGTTATTTATGGGGAGCCCAGCTATTATGTCTGTTCTTTACCTACGGAAGGATATCCGTGGAATGGAAAAGAACACAGAAGGTTCATCAGATTGATGAAAGGTTAAGCAGATTGGATCAATTTAATTCTGAATCTGGAAGGAAGAGTCATCATCACAAGATCACAAGATAAAGGAGCAGAAATAGGCCATTCAGCCCATTGAGTCTGCTCCGCTCTGCCACTCCACCATGAGCTAAACTATTCTCCCATCTGATTCCAATTTCTGGCTTTTTCCCTACATCCCTTGATACCCTGACTAATTAGATACCTACCAATCCCCTCCATGGCTGTATGTGGCAACGAATTCCATAAATCCGCGGACCCTCTGGCTAAAAAAATTTCTCCTCATCTCTGTTTTAAATGGGTACCCTCTAATTCTAAGACTGTGGCCTCTTGTCCTGGACTCACCCACCAAGGGAAACAGCCTTTCCACATCGACTCTGTCCAAACCTTTCAACATTCAAAATGTTTCTATGAGATCCGCTCTCATTCTTCTATACTCTAATGAATACAGTCCAAGAGCCGACAAACGCTCCTCATATGTCAGCCCCTGCATTCCAGGAATCATCCTCATAAATCTTCTCTGAACTCTCTCCAACAACAGTACATCCCTTCTAAGATGGGGGCCCAAAACTGTACACAGTATTCCAAATGAGGTCTCACCAGTGCCCCATAGAGCCTCATCAACACCTCCTTATTCTTATACACTATTCCTCTTAAAATGAATTCCATCATAGCATTCATTTTCCTTACTGTCAATCCAACCTGGTGGTTAACCTTTAGGGTGTCCTGCACGAGGACCCCCAAGTCCCTTTTCCCTTCCGATTTTTGAATTTTCTCCCCATCTAAATAATAATCTGCCCAATTATTTATTCTTTCAAAATATACAACCGTACCTTTCTCAACATTGTATCTCATCTGCCATTTCTTTGCCCACTCTCCTAAACTGACCAAGTCTCTCTGCAACCTTTCCGTTTCTTCAACACTTCCTGCTCCTCCACCTATCTTGGTGTCATCCGAAAACTTAGCCACAAAACCATTTAATCCATAATCTAAATCATTGATATACAGTATAAAAACACCGACCCCTGCAGAACACCACTAGTAACCGGCAACCAACCAGAATAGGCTCCCTTTATTCCCACCCTTTGCTTTCTGCCTATCAGCCAATGCTCTACTCTTTCCAATGTCTTTCCTGTAATTCCATGGGCTCTCATCTTATTAAGCAGCCTCTTATATGGCACCTTATCGAAGGCCTTTTGAAAATCCAAATACACAACATCCACAGCCTCTCCCTTGTCAATCTTATTTGAGATTACCTCAAAATATTCCAATAGGTTGGTGAGGCAGGATCTTCCCTTCATGAAACCATGTTAGCTTGGGCCAATCTTGTCATGCACCTTGAGGTATTTCATACAATCCTTGAGGATTGACTCCAATAACTTTCCAACTACTGATGTCAGACTAATAGGTCTGTAATTTTCTTTTTGCTGCCTCCCTCCTTTCTTAAAAAGCAGAACTACATTTGCGACCTTCCAGTCCTCCGGAACCATGCCAGAGTCTATTGATTCCTGGAAGATCATTTCCAATGCCTCCACAATCTCCAGAGCCACCTCCTTCAGAACCCATGGGTGCACCTCACCCGGTCCGGGAGACTTATCTATCCTTAGTCCATTTAGCTTCCCAAGCACTTTCTCTCGAGTATTCTTGATTGTAACTAATTCTATTCCCTGAGACCTCTGGCTATCAAGTATGTTGGTAATGTCTTCCACTGTGAAGACTGATGCAAAATACTCATTTAGTTCCTCTGCCATCTCTTTGTTACCCATTATAATTTCTCCAGCATCCTTTTCAATAGGTCTTATATCTACCCGTGTCACTCTTTTAGATAGATAGATAGATAGATAGATACTTTATTCATCCCCATGGGGAAATTCAACTTTTTTCCAATGTCCCATACACTTGTTGTAGCAATACTCTTTACTCTTCATATATTTAAAAAAACTCTTAGTATCCTTTTTTATGTTAATTGCCAACTTCCTTTTATAATTCACCTTTTCTTTCCTAATGACTTTCTTAGTTTTCTTCTGTAAGTTTTTAAAAGTCGTCCAGTCCTCAGTGTTCCCACTAATTTTGGCTTCTTTGCATGCCGTCTCTTTTGCTTTTATTTTAGTCTTAACCTCTCTCGTTAGCCACATTTGTGCCATTTTTCCATTCATGGTTTTCTTTTTTCTTGGAATATATTTTTCCTGTACTCTCCTTATTTCTTGTAGGAATTTCATCCAATTCTGCTCTACTGTCCCTCCATCTAGCTTACTTTTCCAATCGACTTGGGCCAGTTCCCCTCTCATACCACTGTAACTCCCTTTGTTCCACTGAAATATCAATACACCTGATACCAGCTTCTCCTTTTCAAATTTGAAACTGAACTCAATCATATTATGATCACTACTTCCAAGGGGTTCCATTACCTCTGGTTCCCTAATCGCCTCAGGCTCATTACACAGCACCCAATCCAAAACAGCTGATCCCCTGGTGGGCTTATGGACAAGCTGCTCCAAAAAGCCATCCAGTAGACGTTCTACAAACTCCCTCTCCTGAGATCCAGTACCTTCCTGACTTTCCCAATCCACTTTCATATTAAAATCCCCAATAATTATCTTTGCATTTTCCTTCTGACATGCTTTTTCTATTTCCAGCTGTAACTTGTAGTCCACATCCTGGCTACTGTTTGGATGCCTGTATATAACTGCTATTAGTGTCTTTTTACCCTTGCCATTTCTTAATTCAACCCATAAGGATTCTACCTCTTCTGATCCTATATCCCTTCTTTCTAGTGATTTGATATTGTTGTTTACCATCAGGGCCATGCCACCCCCTTTACCTACCCTCCTATCTTTCCTATACACCGTGTATCTTTGGACATTCAACTCCCAATCACGTCCATCATTTAGCCATGACTCGGTGATGGCCGCGATGTCATATTTTTTAACCTGTAGCTGTACAACAAGGTCATCCACTTTATTTCTAATGCTGCGGGCATTTAAGTACAGTACATTTAGATCAGTATCTGTTACCGATTTTGCTATATTTCTATTACACAGCAATAGATCCTGTCCTTCTTACCATTTTTGCTGCACAGTATCTTTGACATATTTCTGTTTTCCTCTTCCTCGACCTTAACACCCTGGTTTCCTTCCCCCTGTCAACTTAGTTTAAACCCTCCCTAACAGCTATATTAAACAATCCCACCAGGATATTAGTACCCTTTGAGTTCAGGTGTAACTAATCATTTTTGTATAAGTCATACCACCCCCAAAATAGGTCCCAATGATCCAAGAACTTGAAGCCCTGCCCCCTGCACCAGTTACTTAGCCACACATTCATCTGCTTAATTCTGCTATTCTTACCTTCATTTGCACGTGGCTCAGGCAGTAATCCTGAGATTATTACTCTGGAGGTTCAGCTTTTCAATTTTCTTGCTAGCTCCCAGTTATCTTCCTTCAGGACCTCCTCTCTTTTTCTGCCTATGTCATTGGTACCGTCATGTACCAAGACTTCTGGCCCTCTCTCCTCAGAATACTCTGGACCCGATCTGAGACATCAGATCATCTCCTTGGAATCTATAAAATTCTTATGGGGTAGACGTTTCCCTTCACCGGGGGAGTTAGAATCAGGGGTCACAGTAAGAGGTTCAACATTTGCAATGGAGATGAGAATAAATGTCTTCACCCGAGGCATGTTGAACCTTTGGTATTATCTCTCCCAAAGGCTATCAGGTGCTTGTTGTTGATCGTATTTAAGACAGAAGACCATAGGTTTTGAAGTATGAAGAACATCAAGGACATGCAATTAGAGGCACTGAGGACAAGGATCATCTTACTAAATGGTGGAACAGCCAGGTGGGTCAAATGATCTCCTCTTGTTTCTATTTATCTTGTAGAAGAAATATTACACATAGATATTCAGAAGTATTTTATACATCTTTAATTTATGTATGTCTGCTGATTTTTAGAATCTGCTAACTTAAATTAACAAAAACTTAAATTAACAGAATGTCTTCTAGCATATTGTTGTTGCAAAAAGCTATTTTTCATGACTATTCTATACTGCATATTTTTGCCAATGACAATAATAACCTTGAACATGAACTGCTTCCTATAGCCCTCTGACAGTTTGTAACATATTAGGATGGAATGATGTGCAGAGAGTTTAAGGGAGTCTCTTGCATTTGGTAGAGACCCCACAAATGCTTAAATAATAGATTCCTACAGGATAAAAAGAAGGTGAAAAGGGGCAAAGGGAGAGGGGTTACTGGTGCCTTATAGCCAGTCACTTTGAGAAGATGGGGCCTATCAGCCAAGTTTGGCAACTCATCTCGGGGAAAGGAAACTCTGATGTAAACCTCTGCTGCCTTGCGGCGATATCAACTCATGGGGAAGGCTTTGGGAGTAAACCCTGAGGAAAAATCTGGAGCTGGAGTTCCTAAGGCAGTCCTACATTGAGTTTGATGTTGACTGGCAACTCCTGCGATGCTGTTGGTGCCAAACTGTGTCAGTCTCTGCTGTTCCTTTGGGCTCATCAGATGCATGGAGAGGGGGAGCCTGTTTCAGGGCAACAGCTTGCTGTCCTTATCGTACTGCCCTGGGCTTAGGTATCATGTAGATAATTGGGATGCAACATCAATGGTTGGCCCTGACCAACGGAGACAAAGATTGGGTTGCAGGTGTTGCTGTGTTACTCCTGACAGTTAATTAGACAAGGATTGGAGTCACGTATCTACCAGTAGAACATAGAGTAGATTGAGACCTTCAGCCCTCAATGTCTGTGACAACCCTGATGCCAATCAAAACCAATCCCCCTTACCAGCACATGGTCTATATCTCCCACCCTCTGCCTGTTCATACATCCTGTACTTGATCTGGTATTGGGAAATGAACCTGGTCAGGTATCGGGTCTCTCAGTGGGAGAGTATTTTGGAGATAGTGATCACAATTCTATCTCCTTTACTATAGCATTGGAGAGGGATAGGAACAGACAAATTAAGAAAGCATTTGATTGGAGTAAGGGGAAATATGAGGCTATGAGGCAGGAACTTGGAAGAATAAATGGGGAACAGATGTTCTCAAGGAAATGTACAGCAGAAATGTGGCAAATGTTCAGGGGATATTTGTGTGGGAGTCTGCATAGAGAACATCCCAATGAGTTAGGGAAAGGATGGTAGGGTACAGGAACTGTGGTGTACAAAGGCTGTTGAAAATCTAATCAAGAAGAAAAGAAGAGCTTACGAAAGGTTCAAAAGAACTAAGTAACGATAGAGATCTGGAAGATTATAAAGCTAGCAAAAGGGAGCTTAAGAATGAAATTAAGAGAGCCAGAAGGGGCCATGAGAAGGCCTTGGCGGACAGGATTAAGGAAAACCCCAGGCATTGTACAAGTATGTGAAGAGCAAGAGGATAAGATGTGAGAGAATAGGACCAATCAAGTAACAGTGGAAAAGTGTGTACGCAACTGGAGGAGATAGCTGAGGTACCTAATGAATACTTTGCTTCAGTATTCATTACGGAAAAGGGTCTTGGCAATTTTAGGGATGACTTACAGTGGACTGAAAAGCTTGAGAATGTAGATATTAAGAAAGAGGATATGCTGGAGCTTTTGGAAAGCATCAAGTTGGATAAGTCACCGGGATCAGATGAGATGTACCCCAGGTTACTTTGGGAGGTGAGAGAGGAGATTGCTGAGCCTCTGGTGATGATCTTTGCATCATCAATGGGGACGGGAGAGGCTCTGGAGGATTGGAGGGTGACAAATGTTGTTCCCTTATTCAAGAAAGGGAGTAGAGATAGCCCAGGCAATTATAGACCAGAGAATCGTACTTCAGTGTTTGGTAAATTGATGGAAAAGTTCCTGAGAGGGAGGATTTATGAACATTTGGAGAGGAATAATATGATTAGGAATAGTCAGCATGGCATTGTCAAAGGGAGGTTGTACCTCATGAGCCTGACTGAATCTTTTGAGAATGTGACTAAACATATGGATGAAGGAAGAGCAGTAGATGCAGTGTGTATGGATTTCAGCAAGGCATTTGATAAGGTACCCCATGCAAGGCTTATTGAGAAAGTAAGGAGGCATGGGATCGAATGAGATATTGCTTTGTGGATTAAGAATTGGCTTGCTCTCAGAAGGCAAAGAGTGTTTGTAGACGGGTCATATTCTGCATGGAGGTTGGTGACCAGAGGTGTGCCTCAGGGATCTGTTCTGGGACCCTTTCTCTTCATGATTTTTATAAGTGACCTGGATGAGGAAGTGGAAGGATGGGTTAGTAAATCTTCTGATGACACAAAGGTTGTGAGTGTTGTGGATAGTGTGGAGGGTTGTCGGAGGTTACAGCAGGACCTCGATAGGCTGCAAAACTGGGCTGATAAGTGGCAGATGGAGCTCAACCCAGGTAAGTGTGAGGTGGTTCATTTTGGTCGGTCAAATATGATAACAGAATATAGTATTAATGGTAAGACTCTTGCTGGTGTGGAGGATCAGAGGGATCTTGGGGTCCAAATCCATAGGACACTCAAAGCTGCTGCGCAGGTTGACTTTGTGTTTAAGAAGGCATACGGTTCACTGTGGTTCATCAAATGTGGGATTGAGTTTAGGATCCAAGAGGTAATGTTGCAGCTATATAGGACGCTGGTCAGACCCCACTTGGAGTACTGTTCTCAGTTCTGGTCGCCTCACTACAGGAAGTATGTGGAAACCGTAGAAAGGGTGCAGAGGAGATTTACAAGGATACTATAGGGTCTTTTTAGAGGCTCCTGGATAGGTACATGAAGCTTAGAAAAATAGAGGGCTATGGGTAACCCTAGTTAATTTCTAAAGTAAGGACATGTTTGGCACAGCATTGTGGAATGAAGGGCCTGTATTGTACTGTAGGTTTTCTATGTTTCTATCGGTCTAAATGCCTCTTGAACAATGCTATTTATTGGCAACCTACCATTCTCTGTGTTAAGAACATGTCTTGCAAATCTCCTTTAAAATTTCCCCTTGGCACCTTAGATCTCTGCTCTTCCGTATTTGACATTTTCACCCTGGGTAAAAGATTCTCAGTATAAACACCTCAAATAATTTTATCTATTTCAATCATGTTGCCGCTCAGCCTGTGATGTTCCAGAGAAAATAATACAAGTCTCCCCACTCTTCCTTATAGCTAATACTCTCTAAACCAAACAGCATCCTGATGAACCCTCTCCATAGTCTCCACATCCTCCTTGTACTATGGCAACCAGAAATGCACACTTGTCCAAACTTCTGTACAACTTCAATGTAAATATATTGTAATCTCCTGGTTCTGCTGGTTTATGTTTTAGTGTGATGCATAAATTATCGCCTTTTGTACATTTGACCATCCATATACATTTAGTGGCCGCTTTATTAGTTACACCTGTACACCTGCTCGTTATTACAATTATGTATTTAGCCAATCCCATGGCAGCAACTCGATGCGTGAAAACATGCAGACATGGTCAAGAGGTTCAGTTGTTGTTCAGACCAAATGTCAGAATGGAGATGAAATGTGATCTCAGTGACTTTGACTGTGAAATATTTTGCTGGTGCCAGATGGGGTGGTTTGAGTACCTCAAAAACTGCAGATCTCCTATGATTTTCATACACAACAGTCTGGAGAGTCTACAGAGGACTGTGCAAAAAAACCCCAAAGATATCCCAAAGATTGTCAGTTCTGTGTGTGAAAATGCCTTGTTAATGAGAGAGGTCAGTGGAGAATAGCCAAATTGTTTCAAGCTGACAGGAAGGTGTCAGTATCTCAAATATCCACACATTGCAACAGTGACGTGCTGAAGAATATCTCTGAATGCACAATGTGCCGAGCCTGAAATGGATGAACTACAGCGGCAGACCACACACATACACGCAGAGGCCACTCTATTAGATACGGGAGGCATTGTGTGTATAGAATGGCTTGCTGTATGCCTCCCATGAGGCAGCTGGTTGTAATGGGCGCTGTAGCAGGTTGTTCTGTGGGATATTCTGGCCATGCTGAAATTCTTCAGCCACGCATACACAAAATGAGAAGCTGGGAAGAAGTCAAAGGTTATACCAGCATTACTTATGGAAATCAGTTGCACTAATGTGATAGTGTTACTGCTGTTTATTTTGTTCTGCAAGTTATGTATAATTTATACTAACTTAATTATTTTGGAATTTATGTTCAATAATTCTGTACTGTACTGTGCTACTGCTGCTGCAAAGAGCTAATTGTCATGGCAATTATATCCTGCGTATGTATGCCCATGAAAATATACTTGAACTTGAACTTTAGTCCATGTACGTTATGATGTATATAAATCACTCTGTATTTGGACCCATACATTATTGCATACGTACATGTGTACTGTAAGCATCACATTTCATTTTAAAGAAAGTACATTGGGTCATAATGCTGCCATATTTACAAAAGGTTTCATTATATCCAGAAAGGAAGTGATCCTGTGCTGGTGATAAAGCTGGAAGAAGATATGAATCTGGACTGAGAATTCAGATCGGCAATTTGGTGTTAAGCAGATTCTGTTGGTAAATGCTAAGCCTGCAAAGCAATATAAGGATGGGCGAACAAACAACCAGTCTGAGGAAAGCAATGGGTCGAGTAGCATTTGTGGGGGCTGGGAGGGGGTAGGAAGGATCAGAGCCTTACGACGGGTGTGAGTGGAAATGGCCATAGCCAGAATAAGGAGGAGAGGAGGCAGGCGTCTGAGGTGATTAGTGGACTGATGAGGGGGTGGTGAAGGAGGATGGTTGGACCGAACAAATGAGGGGAAGGGACAGGGATTTGGGAGTTAGAGGTAGGTGAATGTCAGGAGGGTGAATTTGGAGAAGGAATGGCAAATCTCACAGCTCGTCTAGAGACGGCCTCCAAATCAACAGCTGTGAAGAGCTAGTAGGGTGTGTGTGTGTGTGTGTGTGTGTGTGTGTGTGTGTGTGTGTGTGTGTGTGTGTGTGTGTGTGTGTGTGTGTGTGTGTGTGTGTGTGTGTGTGTGTGTGTGTGTGTGTATCTGAGTGTGCCTCTGTGAAACACATTCTGTGTATATCTATCTGTAATTGTGTGCATGTGTGCCCCTTTTTGATTTATTAATTTTGGAGAAAATAGAGCAATATAGAATTACATTTAATCTCCAGAAGAAAGACCGAGGGTCCCTGCAGCTGATCACAGAACACAGAGTGGATGTGAAAGGTCAAAAGGAAAATCTACTTCATCTATCGAGGCTGGAGCAGTGTTTCACAAATGACACATTTCACGTGGAAGAATCTGGAGTCACTGCAATAAAATTCACGACGACACTGTAATTTTATATTACCAGGACAAAGGACACCATTTCATCCGGTGAGGCTATGTCAGCAATTCCATTCCCCCAATCTGCAGCTGTGATTCTGTTTCTCAGTCCATTTTCATGGGATTAAATTGGAAGTACTAGTTGCTTAAACAATATATCTTTTATTCGCCAAGCATAACCTTGTGGTTACATTAAGTGTGCTTTAACAGAGCAAATAAGTCAGAAAAATATAGAACAGTCCTCGCTCCCTCTTTAATAGATATGGATGAGTGTACAGAAGCAATGCATAAAATATGTGATGGAAATACACTATCATTACAACAAAAGGTCCACATTCGGGTCATCTTGCTCACATCTTCACCAACCATTTTCCTTGATGTTCATCACTTCTTTGTAGTTTTACCATATCTCTCAATAAACTTTGTTATTAGTCCTGTTTCCTGGAAAGAAAAATGGAGTGAATGTGTGTGTCACATTCTACATACAGACATGGTGCACACACCGCAGGAGCGGGTAATGTGCAGTGTAATTGCTCTTAGCATTTTATACAAGTGGTATACAATATTTCCCCAATCATATACCTGTTGCATTGTACACATTATGTTTCTCACAGAAAATAGTTATTTTAATGAAATATATCCAAAATTTTTAAAGTACGCTGCCTGGATTGAAGAGCATGTCTTTTGAAGATAGGTTGAGTGAGGGAAGGATTTTCACTTTGGAGCAAAGGAGAATGAGAAGTGACTTGATAGAGGTGTTAAAGATGATGAGGCATAAACAAAGTGGATAGACAGAAAGTTTTCCCAGGGCAGAAATGGCAAATACGATGGGGCATCATTTTAAGGTGATTGGAGTGAGGTACAGCCGAGACGTCAGAGGTAAGTTCTTTACACAGACAGTGGTGAGTACCCTGCCAGGGGTCGTGGTAAGGGCAGATACACGAGGGCATTTAAGAAGTCCTCAGATAAGCATGTGGTTAATAGAAAGGTGGAGGGTTATGCAGGAGGAAAGGGTTAGATTGATCTTGGAGTAGGTTAAATGATTGGCCAAGGGGCCTGTACTGTGATGTAATGTTCTATGTTTGACTCTAATTGAAAATGCACTTTACCCATCATGTAACTTTCTCTTGTGCCGGTGACAGGGATTGACTAAGTTTCTCTTTGCACCTGTGCATACATGTATCACGCCAAAGGATGAGGGTTGAGCATGGGGAAAGCAACTCAACCCTGTAAAAAAAACCCATAGCTACAGAAAAAAAACCCCCAATAGAAGCACAAAGGCATCATTCAGGGAAGAGGAAGGGTCTTGGAAGTTGGGCTACACGTGGGATAGTTTGAGGGACTGGCCAGGATAGTGCCCTCTGGTGAGCTGCTGTCAGCACCCTGTGTACCAGTAGGGAAGATGCACATGAACTTGTGCCTGTGATACTTAACCGGACTTTGGACAATGACTTTGACCTCAAGCGGCTGAAACAGACTGGACCCTGACAGGAAATACCTGTGGTTTATATAATGGAAATTTCTAACACACGGTACAAAATCAGAATCAAGTGTACTATCACTGATTCAGATGACGTGAAATTTAGTTGGTCTTTGCAGCGTTTGGTTGTCTGTTGTTTCCACACACAGTGACTAGGCGCCTCTGCGATGTGGAATGCAGTGAAAGTGCGGGTTCGTCCACGTCTGGACTTTCACCTCTGGGCTGGAAGGCTTCGAGGCTGGGAATCGCCGTGTACCTCTGAGGGAGCCAGAATGGGTCGGCAGGCGGAGATCCCAGTCGAGGGATGCCTGAAGAATGTTTGAAAGCAGGTGCCCGGTAACGCTGACTGACCATCTGAGAGCTGGCAGACTCCACAGACGCAGGTTCGATCCCGACCACGGGTGCTGAAAGTGTAGATTTTGTAGGTTCCCGTCTGATCAGGTGGGTTATTGAGATTTATATTGGCTTATTATTGTCACGTGTACCGAGTTACAGTGAAAAGCTTGTCTTACATACTATTCATACAGATCAAATCGCTACGCGGTTCATTGAGGTAGAACGAGTTAAAACAAAAACACAGTAGAAGAAAGTGTAACAGCTACAGAGAAAGTGCAGTACAGACTTCCCGCCTGTACTCCAGTTTCCTCCCACGTCTCTCAGACACGCGGGATAAGTTAATTGTGCAATTTAAATTGACCCTAACGTGTTGGTGAGCGGTAGAACCTGGGGGAGCTGGTGGGCATAAAATGATTGAGAATCAAATGAGATCAGTGAAGATGTATTGGGTGCTCGAGGGAGCTGTCTCGCTTCTATTGGCTCTCCTAAAGGAAGTACTCAACATGTACACATCCATTGGGAAAATATATTGAATACAGGAGAAGGTGCGATGGATTGGCACCGTTCATACCACCACCCTCGTCCGCACTGTCCGCGCTATCCTGAAATATATTTGCACTCGCGGCGTTACCTGGGCTCCGGAGCCGTATCTCTCTCGCTTCTCCTTTGCTTCTTGGGCCAGGGCGATTTCCAGCATCCTCCGGCTCAGTAGGCTCCTGATAGTCTTCGGGTCTTCGGGGGAGGTAAGAGGAAGTCGCCCCAGAGTATAGTCATATCCATCTGGATAATCCAACACGCTCTTCTTTCCCATGAAGTGTCCTGCGACCCAACAGTACAGAGATCGTCACAGCGGAGTCATCTGGGCATCGTTAAATGCATCGTCTCAAAGCACCCACCCAGTAAAGTCACAGAGACTGAAACAAGCCCTTCGGCCCATCATCAAGCTCCCATCTTTATGCTCTTCATACCTTAACCCTGCGTTCTCCGACATTGCATTTACAAAGAACGCTGTCATCAAGGACCCCCACCACCCAGGCCATTCTCTCTTGTTGCTGCTGCCGTCAGGAAGCAGGTACATGAGGTTCAAGTCCCACAACACCAGGTTCAGGAAAAGTTATTACCCCTCAACCATAAGGCTCTTGAGCCGGGGGAATAATACGTTCTCGATATTTATTATTTATTTATTATTATTTTTTCTTTTTTTCTTTGCATAGTTTATTGTCCTTTTTACATCGGTTGCTTGACCGTCTTGGTTGTGTGCGGGTCTTTCTTTGTGTCTATTGTGAATGCCTGCAAGAAAATGAATCTCGGGATAGTATATATATGTACTTTGATAATGGATTTACTTTGAACTTTGAGGATTCTGCCACTCACCTACGCACTTTTTTATCACATTGCAGCCTTCAGTTAACCCAAGGAATCTTGTACGATCACAAGGCTAACGTGCGAACTCCACCAAGAGAGCACCGGAGGTCAGGGTCGAACCCGATCTCCGGAGGTGCGGGGCAGCTGCTCTTTTCGCTGCACCTCCGTGGTGAGAGGTCAGTTTTGTTGGCGGGACCTTGTCCTCCACATGCTGCCCATTTACAGGTTTGGAGGATGAGGTTCCACGGGTTTGACTGCTTACTCTCCTCATATCGCCTACACTGCCACCTACTGGCCAGCAACATTCCGACATGGACACCTTACACTCACCTGACCGGTGGAAACGGATAACGGGAAGAGGAATGAAGAGAAGAGATGGTACAATTCCTGGGAACGAGGGCGGGACCAGGCCATTCCCTTAGCTGTGTGAAGTAGCAATTATAGTCAAATTGAAAGAGCTTTCAAACTATTTTTGTTTTATTTCACGGATAAAATGTTTAACTACTAGTATATTTAACTCAATATTTATCATCTGGTATATTTAAAGCAGAGATTGAAAAGTTCTTCAGTAGTAAGAGCATCGAGGAGAAGATACGGGGAGAAGGTAAGGGAACGGGGCTGAGAGGAATAATAAATCAGATACCATCGGATGGCGGAGAAGATCCGATCGGCCAAATGGCCTAATTCTACCCCCATGTCTTACAGTCTTACGGTTTTAAATCACGATTTACGAAAAGTTTGGATAAGTAGATGGATGGGAGGGGATGGAGGGCTATGCTCCAGCTGCGGGTCAATGGAACTAGGCAGAATAACAGATTGGCATGGACTAGATGGGCCGAAGGGTCTGCTCCTTTGCTGTAGTGTTTTTTGACTCTATGGCACTTCAACCACCTCAAACTGGTAACGTACAAACATGTTTAATTTTAAATGATCTACCTCCCCTTCCCCAGTTTGGATAGGCACTGATTCCGAGTCTCAATTCCCGACTCCACCGAAAGTTTGAGACCCAAAAGACCGCGGCTGCTGGAATTTGGAGCAACACACAAGGTGCATGACACCACATTCATCAAAGCGTCTCGACCTCAAACGTCCACTGTCGGTTTCTCGCCATAGATGCTGCCCGACCCGTTGAGTTCATCCAGCAACTTGAGCATTGCTCTATCAAGAGCCTCCTTAACATCACCCAATCCTTCCTCCGAACGTAAATGTGAGCCCGACCGGAGATAAGATCCCTTCCCCAGGACCCACACCTACTCCCCTGGACATGCCGTCCCCTTTACCTGTGGCCCAGAGGTTTCCTCTCGGATTGAATTTGATCTTGGAAACATTGTTGGCTTCTGTAAGATCTAGACTGACCGCGGAGGACACCGACAAGTACGAAAACACAACCAGGTAAGCGAGGAAGCCGAGGTGACCCATCCGGTGGCTGGAGAGAGCTGTCATTCCTGCCTCACTCTCCGTCTCTCTCGTTCTCTTTCTTTTTCAGTCCCCGTGGGCAAAGTCTCTCGCGGTTTCCCGGGGTCTGTCTCGCCGCTTCATTGCTCTGATCTTTTTATACCTCTCCCGCTGACGATGGGCGGCGCCCAATCGAAACCTCAGCACGGATGACTAATGCACTGAGGACCAGCTCTGGTTGGTGTTGGTGATGTGCGGGACATCAGAGAGGGAACGAGTGAAATGTCTAGCGAGAAATGGTTGGGCTAATGAGGCGGGAGGAGAGTCTAGTGATCTCTAGGTGAAAATGTGAGCCTCGAGCCGCCTGTTAGACTAGAGACTCCTCTTCGCTTCATTTACGTTCAAATTCTCAACTTCTCGGTTATCTGAGCTCCCCCATCTCTCGGAGGAGATGCGTTTGTGCCGGTGTGGGATGGAACAAGAGCCGGCCACGTCAACCTTCACAAGAGCTCAGAGACCCATTCGCCCCTCCAGAAGACAAAATAATCCGGAGTCACAACAGGATCACTCGACGGGCTGGGCAGCATCGGCGGGGAGAGAAAACTGCTTAACGTTTCAGTTCAGAGGTTTTAGCAACAGGGTCAGCTACAGTGCGAAGGTCAGTCAGGCGAATCCCTCAGAGAGGCGACAGACTCCATCCATCTTCCCTGCTCATCTGTTCGTGTTTCCCTGCCCGCCCGTCCCTGGGTCTCCGGGCTGAAACGTCAACTGATTCCCTCCACACAGGCGCTGCCTGACCTGCTGAGTGTTTCCACTACTTTCCCATTAAAATTTCCAGCACCTGCGGTGTTTTTGTTTTGTTTCCGGGCTCACCTTGCGTTTGAGACCCTCTTTCTGTCTAGCATGTCTAAATATAGCGCGAATCGTGCCAGAAGCGCTGCCCAGAGAGTAAATTATATACAATCTCGTCCATTTTCAACGAGAACAGAACTGTTTGTGTCAGTAGTCCCGAAACACCATTCACCATCCACACCCTCCGATCACGCTGACCTCTGCACATTTTTTTTCAAAACGCGTCTGAGTAGGCAAATGAATCCTTAATATCACTTAAAAAAAAGCCTCCAGGATGCCTGTTTTTATTTGCTTTATACATCGACCGAGTATGTAGTTCCCCAGATAATTCACATTCTCAATTTCCCGGTGACTCGCGTGAAATCCTCGTGAAACTGTCCCATTTATATTAACTGAGAAAGTAAACGCGGGGCGGCGGGGTGTTGGTCAGATTAACTATAGTTAACGCCAGAGACAACTCACAGGTCCCGGTGAAAGCTAAGTGGTTCGTTTATATCTCTCTACTCGTTTCCGTACCAGATCTGAGGTGTTTAACATTTCCTTAAATAGGTTAAAAATAAACATGACATCCTTGAAAATATTAACTTCTCAATTGTTCAATGATACGGCGCAAGAGAGGTTGATAGGTTCAGTGACTTGTGTTTGCAATCCCATTTCCCTCTCCGTTTTAAATTTTAACTTGACAAGTGACGTTTAAAATCTAATACCTTTGTTGTCTCAAATCGACCCAAAACTACCTCTAGCCAATGAAATGGTTCGAACATTAGACACAGGTCGTCAATCAAAATGAGCTTTTGCTGCCCATGTCCCGTCTGCCTTTGAGAGGGGTGGGGGGAGAGCCTCCTCCTCGAACCGCCACCGTCCAGCTGGGGAAGGTGTTCCCACATTGCTGTTGGGAAGGGAGTTAAAGTATTTAGATCCAGCGAAAATCGGGACGGAAAACATATTTACACATCATGGAAAGACATTGTTAAGCTAGAAAGGCTACGAGAGAAGATCCACGGGCATGTTACCCGGAGAGGCTGGAACTGTTTCCCCTGGAGCCACGGAGGCTGAGGGGTGACCTTCTTGACCTCATAGAGGTTTATGATGTGGGGACTGCAATCACTCGAGCCCAGTACGATATTCTCCAAAGGGGTTGTCTATCAGGTTTACAGTGGCATGGTGTAGCAGACCACGGGGGCCCTTCACTGCTGTAGCCTTCCTCTGCCTTCTCTGCCCTTGCGACGTGTCATCACCTTGCGCTGCTCTACCGCTGAGGTCTTGGTTGGATCACTCCCTCTTGATTTTACCGCGATGGGTGACCCTACCGGGAGCTAAGCACCAAATGGCTAAACTGCACACGGCATCGCTCTCCGGATGTCAGACACCCTCAAGCCTCTCCTCCACTGATTCCTCTAAACTGCGCGGGTGCGCGGCCGGGCAGTGACTGAAACGCTCCCGCGCACATCGTCTTTGCGGCGGCGCGGCTGGAATTCTTTAATTACAATGTGACGCGAGAGGTTGATAGCTTCTGGGTTAGGATGGGTGTCAAAGGTTACAGAACGAAGGCAGAAGAATGAGGATAATAAACCAGCCATGGTGGAATGGAGGAACAGACTCTCTGGGCAGAGTGGCCTAATTCTTCCGCTGTGCTTTATGGTCTCATAAGATCATTCATTCATTCATTCTGTGTTGTGCCGTTTGACATCGGCGATCATGGACCTGACCATCGTTGTTCTGGCAAATTTTTCTACAGACATGGTTTGTCTTTGCCATCTTCTGGGCAGTGTCTTTTCAAGAGGGGTGACCCCAGCCATTATCAATACTCTTCAGAGATCGCCTGACTTGTGATATGCACCAGCTGCTGATACCCCCATCCACCACCAGCTCTCATGACTTCACGTGACCCTGATGGGGAGGGGGCTATGGAGGTGTTATACCTTGCCCAAGGGTGGCCTGCCGGCTAGCCGAGGGAAGGAGCGCCTTATTGATAGTGAGTAAGAGTATGGCCTACCACCTGAGGTTTTTTTTCTTGATTTTTTAATGCATTTTCTACAACACTACAAAAAACCACAAGAACGAAATAGGAAATGAATACAGTGCAAGATAAACATACAATGGTAATATAATACAGAATATAATAATTGAAAAAGCACCCAAATTGAAGTCGTGTAAAGTTAGTATCCACCCCCACCCTCGCAAGAAAAAAAAACTCCAGACCAACCAGAGCAAAATGTAGGAAATATAAATCAGAATATTCAAACCCCCAAAACTGTAAATACAATTAAAAACAGAAGATAATAATGCCTACTACCAAAAAAAAGCTGAAAGCAAGGGACTGAAAAATAAACTTAGTCAAAAGGAAAGTTATGAAAATACTCAATAAAAGGTCCCCAGACCTTATGAAACTTTATGTCCGAATTAAGAATTGAGTAATGAATTTTTTCAAGATCTAAACAAGACATGATATCGTTAAGCCATTGAATGTGCGTGGGTGGGGCAACATCTCTCCATCTAAGAAGAATTAGACCTCTAGCCAGGAGAGAAGCAAAAGATAATATTCGACGTTTAGTCAAACTCAAACGTATGTCTGTCTCAGCCAAGAAACCAAAAATAGTAATTAAAGGGTTAGGTTCTAAGTGGCGATTCAGAATACAAGATAAAGTTAAGAAAACATCCCTCCAAAATTTCTCTAGTCTAGGACAGGTCCAGTACATATGAATGAGAGAAGCCTCACCACTTTTGCATTTATCACAAAGAGGACTAATATTAGGATAAAATTGAGATAATTTAGATTTGGACATATGAGCCCTATGAACAATCTTAAACTGTAAAAGACAGTGGTGAGCACAAAGAGAAGTTGAGTTAACCAACTTGAGAATCGAGTCCCAAACCTCATCAGATAAAGGGATATTTAAGTCATACTCCCAAGCCATTCTGATTTTATCTAAAGGGGCGCGCCGTAAGGATACTAATTTATCATGAATAAAAGATATTAAACCTTTACACAATGGATTAATAGAAAGAAACAAGTCCATAGCATTTTTCTCGGGCATCTCAGGGAAGTTGGGTAATAAAGGATTAATGAAGTGTCTAATTTGGAGATGTCTAAAGAAATGGGCATTAGGTAGATTAAACTTAGCAGAGAACTGTTGAAAAGATGCATTCAAAATACCTAATGCCCTTTCTATACCAATCATAAAATGTTGAAACATGCATATAGAAGGTAGAAAAAGATGATTATGTAAAATAGGACTAGAAAGGGAAAAAACCATAGAAACCAGAAAATGTCCTAAACTGGGCCCATATTCACAGAGTATGTCTAACAAGAGGATTAACATTTAGTCTAGGCAAACTACTAGGGAGTGCATATCCAGGAAGTGCAGAGATAGATAGATCCTTAGTGGAATTCAGCTCCATTGCTACCCATTTAGGGCGGTCAGACTGGCTATGGAAAAAAGACCAGAAGATAAGTCAACAAATGTTAGCTGCCCAGTAATATAGACGAAAATTAGGTAAGGCCATGCCGCCCCCTGTTTTAGATTTTTGAAGGTAAGTTTTGTTAATTCTGGAATGCTTACCCTTCCACAGATAGGACAAAATAATAGAGTCTAAGGAATCAAAAAAGGTTTTAGAAATAAAAATTGGAATAGATTGAAATAAGTATAAAAATTTAGGGAGAACATACATTTTAATAACATTAACACAACCTACCAAGGACATAGATAAAGGTGACCATTGTGACAAACTCTATTTTGTAGAGTACAAAAGATTGGCAGGATTTTCACGAAAAAGATCCTTAAAATTCCTTGTAACTGTAATACCAAGATAGGTAAATTGATTATCAACTACTTTAAAGGGGAGGTCGCGAAATACTAATGCTTGTGCTTCTTTATTAATTGGAAAAAGTTCACTCTTATGTAAATTAAGTTTATAGCCAGAAAACTGGCTAAATTGATCAAGAAGTGAAAACATTGGAGGTAAGGATGTGGATTGATTTGAAAGAAAAAGTAATAGATCATCAGCATAAAGAGAAACTTTATGCTCAACTCCCCCCCTCCAGATCCCCATCAATTCAGGACAACTTCGAAATGCAATCGCCAGAGGCTCTACAGCCAAATCAAAAAGAAAGGGACTTAAGGGGCATCCTTGATGGGTGCCACGTTTAAGGTTAAACAACTGGGATTCCTGAGAATTAGTCAAAACAGAGGCAGTAGGACATAGATATAGTAATTTGATCCAAGAGATAAAACTTTTCTAAAACCGCCGAGGTCAAATTTTTCTAAAACCGCCAAGAGGTAGTTCCACTCTATACGATCAAATGCTTTCTCTGCATCGAGAGAGATAAAGCATTCAGGAGTCCCAGTTGAAGGTGAGTATAAAATATTAAATAAACGCCGTATGTTAAAAAAGGGAAGACGATTTTTAATAAAACCAGTTTGATCATCAGAAATAATAGAGGGTATAACAGTTTCTAATCTATGAGCCAAAACTTTGGCCAAAATTTTAACATCAACATTAAGCAAAGAAATTGGCCTGTAAGAGGAGCACTCTGTTGGATCTTTGCCCTTTTTAAATAAAAGAATAATACATGCCTCATTAAATGAGGGTGGCAATTTACCATAATTAAACGAATCAGATAGTACTGAGAGTAACTGAGGTGAAAGAAGTGAAGAGAATGATTTATAAAATTCTATGGGGAACCCATCAGGACCAGGAGATTTGCCTGACGACAGTGCAGAGATTGCAAAAGATACTTCTTCTAATGATATAGGCTCATTAAGTTTTGCTTTAGAATCAGATGAAATCGAAGGGATATTCATGCTATTTAAAAAAAAAGTCAACAGAAATATCCTCATTCAGGGATTTGGAGGAATAAAGCCGAGAATAAAAATTCTTAAGTAAGTCATTAATTTCTGAGTGATTTGATGTAATATCCCCGTTCTCCTTCCGGATCTTTGTAATATGTTGTTTAGCTTTAGAACGTCTCAACTGATTAACTGGAAACTTGCCAGGTTTGTCACCATGAATATAAAAATGACTCAAGAAGTTGAAGTTCAACTGGTTGAGTAGAGAGAAGGTCAAATTTAGTTTGGAGTTCTACACGCTTCTTATATAATTCGGGGTTTTTAGTCTGAGCATATAATTGATCTAATTCTTTAATCTGATTAATCAGGTCTAATCACTCTGAACGGGACTTTCTATTAAGATTCACTGTATATGAAATTATTTGACCCCTCAAATATGCTTTCATAGCATCCCAGACAATCTGGGATGAAATTTCAGATGACGTATTAGTGTTTAGGAAAAAAGTTATCTGGTCCTTAATAAATTTTACAAAATCATTATCCGATAATAAAGTCAGGTTAAAGTGCCAATGTTTATTCCTTTGAGGGAGACCAGGAAAATTTAGGGACAAAGTGACTGGGGCATGATCAGAGATCAGTATACTCTGATAGTCAGAAAAATGAACAAATGAAATAAGTTGATTATCAATTAAGAACTAGTCAATTCTAGTAAAGGTATGATGAACATGTGAAAAAAAGGAATAATCTCTCGCAGTAGGATGAAGGAAATGCCATATATCAGAGATACCATAGTTAGAAAGAAAAGAGAGAATAGCTAAAGCAGATTTAGTAGGTGATCTAGTAACAGGGGACGATCGATCCAAAGTTGGGTCTAACCAGCAGTTAAAGTCGCCACCCAATATAAGAGAATATAGGTTCAGATTTGGTAATGAGGAAAAAAAGCGTTCAAAAAAATTAACATCGTCAGAATTGGGAGCATACAGGTTAGCTAGTACTACCTTAGTATTATATAATTTGCCAGGAGCAATAATTAAACGGCCATTTGTGTCAGATATCTTACTATGGAGCTCAAAAGGAACACTTGAGTTGATAAGAATGGAAACCCCCCCCCAGCTTTGGCCGGGAAGGATGAATGAAAATGCTGACCCACCCACTTTGACATAAGCCGAGAATTATCGAAATTACAAATATGAGTTTCTTGGAGGAAAGCAATGTCAGCTTTAAGTTGCTTAATATGGGAGAAGACCTTTCTTCTTTTAACAGGATGATTGAATCCCTTTACATTCCAGCTCACAAATTTCAATGGACTAACCATTATCAATTGTTAAGACGTAAAAGGCAGTAGACATATATAAGATCAAACATTGCAATAACAGTTTGGAAGCAAAAATATAAACATAAATCAATAAAATCAGGACATAGACATGCCCTGGGTAGCAAGGAAAAACAAAAAAAACAATAGATAGTGTTGGTACTGAAGAATCCACTCCACCCTCACAATCCAAAACTAGATGGCTACCCAAAAAAGCAGCTAGCTCTACAGAAAATAGGACACCCCAAAAACCAATGTAATGGGGGGTTTCTTTTTCTTTGTTACTGTGTATGTAATCAAAATGGCGTCTTTGTTTTGTTAAAAGTAGGAATGCTGGCGCCTGTGTTAATAGTAGGAATGCTAGCGTCTTTGTTATGATAAGTGCTGGAAGCTTGTTTGGGACTGTAAACTGATTGTTGGCGGGATTTTGGGGAGTCGGGGCGATGGAGAGAGAGAGAGAGGACGGGATGCTGGAAGCTGGGCGACGGTCCCCGGCCCAAGGTGTTCGGTGATGAGTGGAGACGGAGACAGAGGAGTGTGGAGCGTCTGGTCGACCACCGTGGGGGTCCCAGGAGGCGGGTCGAGGAAGTCGGAGGGGATCGAATGGTGGCCAGAAGACTTCAGTAATTGAGCTCCAACGGTTGTGCACAAAGTGGTTTGGACTTTGATAAGTTTGGCGCCTTTTCTTTTTTTCTCTTATTCATATATACTGTATCGTTAGTAATCGCTTAGTTATAGTAATCTTTATAAATTGTACTCATTTAATCGCATAAGGTGTACTGCCTGTTATTTGGCGAGGCGGGGACATCACACAGCATCCACACCAGCTGATTACCCAGTTTGGCGGGTCCGAAGGCTGCTCCCCCTAGACTAGAACGAGTTTGAGCGATGCCTGAGGCGACCCGGGGTTACACCAACTTCCAGTTCCGTAACATTAACATAAGCTCCGTGTAAATAATATAGCAGATACTAACTAATTTTTGCACTACAAATCAAAATTACAAATAGGAACAACTTCAACAGAAAGAATATAAAACTTAATACAGAATAATAATCCAGAACTAATCTACCCGTGAGAAACTATGAAAAATTGGGAAAAAAAGGGTAAAAGGGGGAAAAAAGGGGGAAATTCTATATTTAAAGAGAGTACATATCAGCCGTTTTAAAAAAAGGCAGGTCTTATACGGTAAATTGACAGGGAGACCTTCAATAAAAAACTCTAAGCCTCCCAAATAAATTAAGACCAGTTGTAGTTCTCTATAAAGTTATTCAAAAGTAAACTAAATTACACAAATGAAATCTAAGTCCACAGGAAAACATTAATTTAAATCATCTATTTAAGAAAATCACACCAAGTCCAAGGAGAGACCAACTAAAACCCTTAGGTTCTCAGTAGTTAAGGACTAAATTATTCAAATAGAGTCTGAGTTCGCAAAAAAGATTTTAATTCAAGAAATACTCATCAGCCATTTTAGAAAGTCAAACCGGGTCCAAAGAAATCAAGATGGCTGGAAGATTTCCAACAAACATCTCAGCCTCTCTAACTGACTTAAACCACTTATATTCTCCAGTAGTAAGCGTAATTTGAAGATCGGCAGGATTGTGAAGGGAAGGTTTGAATCCACGATTAAAGAGCTCTTTCATAACGCCTTTGAACTCGGCACGCATCTTCAGAACCTAGGGAGCATAGTCTTCCACGATACAAATAGTATTATTTCGGAAAGTCAGCGTGCCTCCATAATCAAACGGTTTTTCACCTGATAATGATGGAAACACAGGATAACTGCTCATGCTCTAGAACCCAAAACAGCTCGAGGGACATAAATTCTGTGAGCTCTTTCTAGCTCATCACCTGAGGTTTATTATCAGATGGGGAGCCTTTCCACAAGGCAACGGCCATGGAATTAAGGATTGAGACTGAGTTGAGAATGATAAGGAAGAAGGCACAGAAATCCATTTCACCAAAGAATGAGGAATAAATGCGTAAATAGGATAGATCCTTCAGTCCAACAGGGATGAATAAGTGAGCACAGACCCTGGTAAGGAGGAATGGTCCCACATGGGTGGCCTTGGACCACTGAAGAGAGGTCGTGGAGGTGAATTACTTGACAGGTTTCAAAAGATTGTATACAGCAGCTGAAATGTCACAGAATAACCAATGACATTAATCCAGCTGATTTCAATTGTTTTATTGAAATTAAAAACAGATTGAAGGGCGCTGCAGGAGGTGACTGGAGATAAACAGGACCTTTCAGAAGGAAGAGGCTGGTGGAATACTAGAGATAAATTGCAAACCACAGCGAATTGACATTAGGATGAACTGTACGATTGTTTCAACAAGGAAAAAGAGTGAAGTGCAGATCAACCCCTGAAGCATATAAAGTTCCGAGGGGTATTGACAAAATTGATGGTGAAGGGGCTGTTTCTCCTGGTGGGGTTATTTTAAACGTGATGTGAGGACACAATTTCAGAATAATGGGTTCCCCAATGAAAATAGAGATCCACTTCTCTCAGAAGTTCGCAATTCTCTTGAATTCTTTACCCCAGAGAGCCGTGAAGGCAATGTCCTTAAATAGACTCAATAAGCAGCTATGAACAGATATATCTGCTTCAAAGCCAGGAAGGGATATAGGGGCCAAGCAGGATGATGGTGTGGAGGACAGGGTTGGATCAGTCAGAATCGCACTGAGCGTTGCGGCAGGATGAAGGGGGTGGTGGCCTTCTTCTGTTTCTGACATCAGTTTTGGAAGTGATGAGGGAGGGGCTGGAGCTGGGTGACTGTGCAAGGAATTAACTTATGAACTTCTATAGATGTGGACTGCAGAGTATTCTGAGTGTTTGCATCATGGCCTGGTATAGAAAAGCCCTCCCCATCATTGAGCACATCTGCAGGTGGCAATTCCACAAGAAAGCAGCATCCGTCGTCCAAGACCCCCATCATCCACGCTATGCTCTCTTCTTGCTGCTGCCATTGGGAAGGAGCCCTTGGTCCCACACCACCAGGTTCAGGAACAGTTACTGCTGTTCAACCATCAGGCTCCTGAATCAGCCTAGACAACTTCATGCACCTCAACTCTAAATTGATTTCATAAACTATAGACTTATTTTCAATGCCTCTACAACTCATGTTCTCAATTAGATTTATTTATGTGTGTGTTTGTTTGTTTGTTTGTATTTGCACAGTTTGTTCTCTTACACCTTGGTTATTTGTCTGTTTTTGTGCAGTTTTTCACCGATGAACTCTATCATGTTTCTTTGATTCCACTGTGAATGCTGCAACAAAATGAATCCGGTGGGGGGGGGGGGGGTATGTAGTGGCATGTACGTACTTCAATAATAAATTTACTTTAAACTTTGCTATCTGAAAGACTGAAGTGATTGATGATGTCAGTCAGCACCGGGTAATACAATAGATGGGTGACGTCCCAACAGGGGACGGCTTGTCGAAGGTTGGAGGTTGGAGGCTGGTGGGAACATGAAAGAAGGAATTAGTATGGAATTAAGAGACAGCAGAGCTGGTGTCAGGTGTTATAGATAAGAATGAACTACAACTGAGAGGAGAGATATTTTCTTTGGGGCACAAGAGGATGATGAATTTTTTGTACCCTTAGCATGAGACTAAACTCTGGATGACAGTGAGAAATACCACATAATACTGTAACCCTGTCACCAGGGCCCACATACACACTTGGCTTGTTAGACAAGTCTGCCAAAAGCGATGTGGCCCAGCAGTGAGAAGGCTACCTTTGACAAACTGTACGTGTCTAGGTTTGGTATGATTTGGGATTCAACCAAACAGGAACATCATGATGATTTGATAAAAGGAACCTTGATTTGATCAAATGCTGTGTGAATACTGCCTAAGCACAGTTATTGGTAGCCCAGAAATGACAGATCATACACCAGCATAAAACTATAAAGAGAGTATACTTGCCTAATTTTCAGCTTTAGGAAAGAATTACAGAAAAAGAAAAGAAATTTAAGTGGTCCGTTATAGTTAAAGCAGCCAAATGTGTACACAAACATTGGAGATCAGACTGGAGTGATCAGGGTGTATTTCTTACTCACGCACTGGACCCGTGGTCTGCCTGAAGGAACCTGCCACATTCCGAACTCTCCCCGAAGAGCATCTCGAGAAAACTGTCACTCTCAAGAGTATTGGCCCTTCCTCCTTGGAGCCATTCATTTGCACAAAGCACTTCTTCCAACAGGGACTCTCCTTCCACTGGCATTCAGTGGCATCTTCCCTTGCGCCCTGCTCCGCAGCTCCCGCCAAAAGACCCCAAACCAGACTATTGTCCTTCAGAAAACTCTTCCCCACAGCTCTCTAGAACCAGGGTCCTGATTGGCTGACACACATTCCTAAGTTGGACAACGTGGCTCATTATCTTTAGCCTAAGCCTTTCCAGCATGGCACACTGCTTTTAAATGGCTAATATAACATACCTCGCTATGTAGCAGTAGAAATCTTAACTGGGGCATTACAATTCTGTAAACAAATATGTAGTTTATTGTCAGATCCTTTCCTGTCACACCTGTATTCTGTTGTCGCAGGTCTTGTATCATTTGTCATACCTAGAGATTATGCTGAGAGTATAATTCCAATGCCTACTTCTATGACATTCGAAATATAATGTTGGAAATTTGTGATTCAGCCTTTCCATCACTTAGAGGTAAATTGCCTCTTCTGCCTGCTACAAAAAAGTGTGACTAAATGTGAGAACAAAGATTGCAGATATTCCCTATTGATTCCCTATTGATTTTGGGAGTGACAAATGCACTTTGCTTTTAATTCAGAGAGTCTGTGCTTATGCAATTCCAAAGGTAAGATGACAAAAATCTAGTTTGACACCCTAGTGCTATGCTGAGACACCATGACACTGTCAGAGGTGCCGCCTTTCAGCTAAAACACTAAACAATGGGACCTGAACATGGAAGAACCCATAACAGTAATTGAAAATAAGCAGGTAGATTTTCCTCAGTGTCCACTCTCCATTGGATGCTGGGAAATTCAGGTGTTGGCTGGCTATGAAGATCATGCCACAGATGCAAGTTCTTTGTTTCAGCTACTAATGAATTCTTTGGAACACAGATGAGTTGCAATTTAATTCCAATTGCTCATAACTGATATATTTTACTTACATAGTTATTCTGTGCCCAGTAAAGACGATCCTGGTGAGGTATGTACTCAATTCTTGGGGTCTTATATGGAACAGGTGCAGGCAGACAATCTCTGATAATGGCTAGGGTCCCCCGTCTTGTAAAGACACTGCCCAGAAGAAGGCAATGGTGAACCACTTCTGTAGAAACGTTTGCCAAGAACAATCATGGTCATGGGGCAACGATCGCCCTCATCATATGATACGGTGCATAATGAACGAAAGATGATGATGCAGGCTATTCATACCCTTGAACCTGGTCGACAGCTCAATTAGATCTGAACCTCAATTCCATTCTTTTGCTTGTTCCTGCACCCTCTTGGTAGTTTTAGCTAATAAGAAGATCTGTGAATTCAAGGCTCTGACATTTCAAATGACTCTAAATTCCATAGACTTATTTGGGTGGGGCTGAGTTTGCAAAATTTCATTTGCCCTTGCTAATTTCACTTTGGATTGGCCCACATGCAATTCTATCCTGGTTCCTTAATAAACCGATTCCCAGGCGGGAGCATGGAATTCCCAAGTAATACTGAACCAGAGAACCTAACTGAACCAAAGACCCATATAGAGAGACAGCATTGAGACAGACCCTTTTGCCCCCGGAGGCCGCTCTGAACACGAACAACCCTTGCCCTAATTCTATGTTAATTCGACATTCTCATCAATGGATTCCACCATGCACAGGGGATTTATTTTCCTTTTCAACTCCGTTCTCTTGCCTTCTCTCCACAACCCTTTAAGGTCCCTGCTAATCCAAAATTTATCAATGCTCACTTTTAATATACCCAATGACTTGGCCTCCACAGCCACCTGTGGCAATGAATTCCACACATTCATCACCCTCTAACTGAAGAAATACCTCTTCATCTCCGTTCTAAAGGGACGTCTTCTATTCGGAGGCTGTGCCCTCTGGTCCTAGACTCCCCCACTACTGGAAACACGCTCTTTATGTCCACTTTATCTAGGCCTTTCAATATTCAGTAGGTAGGTAGGTTTTGGTGGAAAGAGAAACCAGTTCAGATGAAGGGTCATGATCCAAAATGTTAACTCTCCTTTTCCTTCCATAGATGTTGCCTAATCTGCTGAATTCCTCCAGCATCTTGTTGATTCCTCCATATTCCAGCATCTGCAGTCTCTTGTGCCTTTATCCAATAAATACTTTGGGTCAATAACAACGTTCCCTCTATTTTTTTTTTGGACCAACCTTTGCTCTGAGCAAGAACTTTTTTACACGGCCTGAAAACGGCCATAGTGGGGTGTGTCAGGAATGGACAGGAGGAGGAGTATAGGAAACTGATACAGGACTTTGTGATATGGTGCAACTCAAACTACCTGCGTCTCAATATCACCAAGACCAAGGAGATGGTGGTGGACTTTAGGAGATCTAGGCCTCATATGGAGCCAGTGATCATTAATGGAGAATGTGTGGAGCAGGTTAAGACCTACAAGTATCTGGGAGTACAATTAGACGAGAAGCTAGACTGGACTGCCAACACAGATGCCTTGTGCAGGAAGGCACAGAGTCGACTGTACTTCCTAAGAAGGTTGGCGTCATTCAATGTCTGTAGTGAGATGCTGAAGATGTTCTATAGGTCAGTTGTGGAGAACGCCCTCTTCTTTGTGGTGGCGTGTTGGGGAGGCAGCATTAAGAAGAGGGACGCCTCACGTCTTAATAAGCTGGTAAGGAAGGCGGGCTCTGTCGTGGGCAAAGTACTGGAGAGTTTAACATCGGTAGCTGAGCGAAGGGCGCTGAGTAGGCTACGGTCAATTATGGATAACTCTGAACATCCTCTACATAGCACCATCCAGAGACAGAGAAGCAGTTTCAGCGACAGGTTACTATCGATGCAATGCTCCTCAGACAGGATGAAGAGGTCAATACTCCCCAATGCCATTAGGCTTTACAATTCTACCGCCAGGACTTAAGAACTTTTTAAAAGCTATTATTAATGCTTTTTGAGATAGTGATTTAGATGCATATCATATTTTTTACTGAGTTAAGTATTGTATGTAATTAGTTTTGCTACAACAAGTGTATGGGACATTGGAAAAAAGTTGAATTTCCCCATGGGGATGAATAAAGTATCTATCTATCTATCTATCTATCTATCTATCTATCTAACTGTGCGACACTTCAATAACACATTATACAAAAGAAAATTCCAGCTGCTAACCAACAAAGGCTACATGCACTGGCACATTTCACTTACACCCACTCAGCTTAGATGAAACAGTGGTTAATAACCCTTCCTGAGAACGGGGGGGAGCTCATGGATGGTTGTACTCAAAGATGAAGCCACCTGCCCTAGATATCAGAGATAGTAACTGATGCCAAGTCCACCACATTGACCTACTAAGCATGACCTGTTGCATGAGGCACCTCATTTCTCTACTTGGTATCCCAGGATTTGCATTGACCTCTGAATTTTCTGACTTTGATTCCACATGAAAGGTACGTCACTTCACATCCTTCTACAATAGATGTCCACGTCTTTGAATGCTACCACCTGAATCTTTTCTTCAAGTGTTCAAGGAGGTAGGAAGTTCCATGAGTCAGATTTGTTCCTTCAACTCATATTTCAAGAAAGAACTGATGCAGCTCATCTCTTTCCCTTCATTCCCATTCACTGCATTCAGCAGTCCCAATATCCCATGACTTATACGCACTCAGGGAAGAGAGAAATATCCACTGCTTTTTAATATTGTGTTGTATATTGAGTTTGACTTGCAAGGTTTCTTACGGTTGTTATAGTGGGTGGTGGCAGAGGGGACAAGCTCCAACTTCCTATTAAATGCTCCCAATGGTGTGCATCTCCAGTAGCCACTGATAGCCAAGACCAGCTCCTGGCCTTCACGTGTGCTTAACTACTAAGCCTGGCAGAACCGTTTCTACTGACAGGAGAAGGGGCAAAGGGAGAGGGGTTACTGATGCCTTATAGCCAGTCACTTTGAGAAGATGGGGCCTATCAGCCATGGTTGGCAACTCATCTCGGGGAAAGGAAACTCTGATGTAAACCTCTGCTGCCTTGCGGCTATATGAACTCATGGGGAAGGCTTTGGGAGTAAACCCTGAGGAAAAATCTGGAGCTGGAGTTCCTAAGGCAGTCCTACATTGAGTTCGATGTTGACTGGCAACTCCTGCGATGCTGCTGGTGCCAAACTGTGTCAGTCTCTGCTGTTCCTTTGGGCTCATCAGATGCATGGAGAGGGGGAGCCTGTTTCAGGGCAACAGCTTGCTGTCCTTATCGTACTGCCCTGGGCTTAGGTATCATGTAGATAATTGGGATGCAACATCAATGGTCGACCTCGACCAGCAGAGACCAAGAGTGGGTTGCAGGCATTTCTGTGTTATTCCTGACAATTAATTAGACAAGGATTATTTGTTGGAGTCATGTATCTACCAGTAGCATATAGAGTGGATTGAGATCTTCAGCCCACAATGTCTGTGACAACCGTGATGCCAATCAAAACCAATCCCCCTTACCTGCACATGGTCTATATCTCCCACCCTCTGCCTGTTCATACATCCTGTACTTGATCTGGTATTGGGAAATGAACCTGGTCAGGTATCGGGTCTCTCAGTGGGAGAGTATTTTGGAGATAGTGATCACAACTCTATCTCGTTTACCATAGCATTGGAGAGGGATAGGAACTGACAAGTTAGGAAAGTGTTTAATTGGAGTCAAGGGGAATATGAAGCTATCAGGCAGGAACTTGGATGCATATATTGGGAAGAGATGTTCTCAAGAAAATGTATGGCAGAAATGTGGCAAATGTTCAGCGGATATTTGTGTGGAGTTCTGCATAGGTATGTTCCAATGAGACAGGGAAAGATGGTAGGGTATAGGAACCATGGTGTACAAAGGCTGTTGTAAATCTAGTCAAGAAGAAGAGCTTATGAAAGGTTCAAAAATCTAGATAATGATAGAGATCGAGAAAATTATAAGGCTAGCAGCATGGAACTTAAGAATGAAAATAGGAGAGCCAGAAGGGGCCATGAGAAGGATTAAAGAAAACTCCAAGGCATTCTACAAATATGTGAAGAACAAGAGGATAAGACATGAGAGAATAGGACCTATCAAGTGTGACAGTGGAAAAGTGTGTATGGAACTGGAGGAGATAGCAGAGGTGCTTAATGAATACTTTGCTTCAGTATTCACTATGGAAAAGGATTTGGCAATTGTAGGGATGACTTGCAGTGGACTGAAAAGCTTGAGCATGTAGATATTAAGAAAGAGGATGTGCTAGAGCTTTTGGAAAGCATCAAATTGGATAAGTCACCGGGACCGGATGAGATGTACTCCAGGCTACTGTGGGAGGTGAGAGAGGAGATTGCTGAGCCTCTGGTGATGATCTTTGCATCATCAATGGGGACGGGAGAGGTTCTGGAGGATTGGAGGGTTGCAGATGTTGTTTTCTTATTCAAGAAAGGGAGTAGAGATACCCCAGAAAATTATAGACCAGTGAGTCTTACTTCAGTGGTTGGTAAGTTGATGGAAAAGATCCTGAGAGGCAGAATTTATGAACATTTGGAGAGGCATAATATGATTAGGAATAGTCTGCATGGCTTTGTCAAATGCAGGTCGTGCCATACAAGCCTGACTGAATATTTTGAGAATGTGACTAAACACGTTGATGAAGGAAGAGCAGTAGATGCAGTGTGTATAGATTTCAGCAAGGTATTTGATAAGGTACCTCATCCAAGGCTTATTGAGAAAGTAAGGAGACATGGGATCCAAGGGGACATTGCTTTGTGGATCCAGAACTGGCTTGCCCACAGAAGGCAAAGAATGGTTGTAGATGGGTCATATTCTGTATGGAGGTCGGTGACCAGTGGTGTGCCTCAGGGATCTGTTCTGGGACCCCTACTCTTTGTGATTTTTATAAATGACCTGGATGAAGAAGTGGAGGGATGGGTTAGTAAATTTGCTGATGACACAAAGGTTGGGGGTGTTGTGGATAGTGTGAAGGGTTGTCAGAGTTTACAGCAGGACATCGATAGGATGCAAAACTGGGCTGAGAAGTGGCAGATGGAGTTTAACCCAAATAAGTGTGATGTGGTTCATTTTGGTATGTCAAATGTGTTGGCAGAATATATTATTAATGGTAAAACTCTTTGGTAGTGTGGAGGATCAGAGGGATCTTGGGGTCCAAGTCCATAGGACACTCAAAGCAGCTACACAGGTTGACTCTGTCTTTAAGAAGGCATACGGTGCATCGGGGTTCATCAAATGTGGGACTGAATTTAGGAGCCGAGAGGTAATATTGCAGCTATATAGGATGCTGGTCAGACCCCACTTGGAGTACTGTGCTCAGTTCTGGTCGCCTCACTACAGGAAGGACATTGAAACTGTGGAAAGGGTGCAGAGGAGATTTACAAGGATAGAATAGGGTCTTTTTAGAGACTCCTGGATAGGTACGTGGAGCTTAGAAAAATAGAGGGCTATAGGTAACCCTTGGTAATCTCTTAAGTAAGGACATGTTCAGCACAGCATTGTGGGATGAAGGACCTGTATTGTGCTGTAGGTTTTCTATGTTTCTATCGGTCTAAATGCCTCTTGAACATTGCTATTTATTTGCAACCAACCACTCTCTGTGTAAAGAACATCTCCTTTAAAATTTCTCTTTGGCACCTTAAACCTATGCTCTTCAGTATTTGACATTTTCACCCTGGGTAAAAGATTCTCAGTATAAACACCTCAAATAACTTTATCTATTTCAATCATGTTGCCGCTCAGCCTCTGATGTTCTGGAGAACATTTTTTTTTCTTCAGAAGGTTAATGGGGCACAACTACGCAAGCACGTGTAAGTCAGACTGTGAGGCAGCGGGAGTATTTAAAAGAGAGCAGTTTGACGGAGCGGGCGACGGAGTAGAGGGAGACAGAGTGGGAAGGCGTGGTCTCCAGAGGCTGAAGACGAGCTTCACTCCGAGTGAGGTCAGGCCAGGTAAGCGCCTTTAAAAGGAGAACATTTCAAAAGTTGAGGCAACGTTTTGGGCAGGTCATGACAGCTAAGATCGGCCCCGTGGTTTGTTCATCCTGCAGCACGTGGGAAATCAGGGATACTTCCCGTGTCCCTGAGAACTATGTGTGCAGGAAGTGTGTCCAGCTGCAGCTTCTGGCAGACCGCATTGAGCATCCAGAGCCGCGACTGGATTCATACTGGAGCATCCGCGATGCTCAGAAAGTCGTGAATAGCACGTTCAGTGAGTTGGCCACACTGCAGGTAAAGGCTGCACAGGGAGAAAGGGAATGGGTGGCCACTAGACAGCGTAGCAGTAGGCAGGTAGTGCAGGAGTCCCCTGAGGTAATCTCCCTCCTAAACAGATATACTGTTTTGGATACTGTTGGGGGAGATGTCTCATCAGGGGAAGGCAGCAGCAGCCGAGTTCATTGCACCATGGGTGGCTCTGCGGCACAGGAGGGAAGAAAAAGGAGTAGGAGAGCTATAGTGATAGGGGATTCGATTGTAAGGGGAATAGATAGGCGTTTCTGCGGCCGCAAACAAGACTCCTTGGTGCAAGGGTCAAGGATGTCTCTGAGCGGCTGAGGACATTCTGGAATGGGATGGGTGAACAGCCAGTGGTCGTGGTGCATATAGGTACCTACGATATAGGTAAAAAATGGGATGAGGTCCTACAAGGTGAATTTAGGGAGTTAGGAGATAAACTAAAAAGTAGGACCACAAAGGTAATAATCTCTGGATTACTACCAGTACCACGTGCAAGTCAGAGTAGAAATAGGAGGATATTTCAGATGAATATGTGGCTTGAAAAATAGTGCAAGGGGGAGGGATTCAAATTTCTGGGGCATTGGAACTAGTTCTGGGGGAGATGGGACCGGTATAAACAGGACAGTCTGCACCTGGGCCGGACTGGAACCAATGTCCTAGGAGGACCGTTTGCTACTGCTGTTCAGGAGGATTTAAACTAATGTGGCAGGGGGATGGGAACAAGTGCAGAGAGACAGAGGGGTGTAAAATGAGGGTAGAAGCAAGAAGTAGTAAGGTGAAAAGTAAAAGTGGCAGGCAGACAAATCCAGGGCAAAAATCAAAAAGGGCCACTTTTAAACATAATTGTATAAGGGCTAAGAGTGTTGTAAAAACAAGCCTGAAGGCTTTGTGTGTCAATGCGAGGAGCATTGGTAACAAAGGTGGATGAATTGAATGTGCAGATAGTTATTAATGAATATGATATAGTTGGGATCACAGAGACATGGCTCCAGGGTAACCAAGGATGGGAGCTCAACATCCAGGGATATTCAATATTCAGGAGATATAGACAGGAAAGAAAAGGAGGTGGAGTAGCATTGCTGGTTAGAAAGGAGATTAACACAATAGAAAGGAAGGACATTAGCCTGGAGGATGTGGAATTGATATGGGTAGAGCTGCATAACACTAAGGGGCAGAAAACGCTGGTGGGAGTTGTGTACAGGCCACCTGACAGTAGTAGTGGGGTTGGGGATGGCATTAAACAGGAAATTAGAAATGCGTGCAATAAAGGAACAGCAGTTATAATAGGTGACTTCAATCTACATATAGATTGGGTGAACCAAATTGGTAAGGGTGCTGAGGCAGAGGATTTCTTGGAATGTATGCAGGTTGGTTTTCTGAACCAACATGTCAAGGAACCAACTAGAGAGCAGGCCATTCTAGATTAGGTATTGAGCAATGAGGAAGGGTTAGTTAGCAACCTTGTCGTGCGAGGCCCCTTGGGTAAGAGTGACCATAATATGGTGGAATTCTTCATTAAGATGGAGAGTGACATAGTTAATTCAGAAACAAAGGTTCTGAACTTAAAGAAAGGTAACTTTGAAGGTATGAGATGTGAATTAGCTAAGATAGACTGGCAAATGATATTTAAATGGTTGACGGTGGATATGCAATGACAAGCATTTAAAAATCACATGGATGGACTACAACAATATGTTCATCCCACTTTGGCAAAAGAATAAACCAGAGAAGGTACTGCACCCGTGGCTGACAAGGGAAATTAGGGATAGTATCAATTCCAAAGAAGAAACATACAAATTAGGCAGAAAAAGTGGCACACCTAAGGACTGGGAGAAATTCAGAGTCCAGCAGAGGAGGACAGAGGGCTTAATTAGGAAAGGGAAAAAAGATTATGAGAGAAAGCTGGCAAGGAACATAAAAACTGACTGTAAAAGCTTTTATAGATATGTGAAAAGAAAAAAGATTGGTTAAGACAAATGTAGGTCCCTTACCGTCAGAAACAGGTGAACAGGGGAACAAGGACATGGCAGACCAATTGAATAACTACTTTGGTTCTGTCTTCACTAGGAGGACATAAAATAATCTTCCAGAAATAGTAGGGGACCGAGGGTCTAGTGAGATGGAGGAACTGAGGGAAATACATGTTAGTAGGGAAGTGGTGTTAGGTAAATTGAAGGGATTAAAGGCAAATAAATCCCCAGGGCCAGATGGTCTGCATCCCAGAGTGCTTAAGGAAGTAGCCCAAGAAATAGTGGATGCATTAGTGATAATTTTTCAAAACTCTTTAGATTCTGGATTAGTTCCTGAGGATTGGAGGGTGGCTAATGTAACTCTACTTTTTAAAAAAGGAGGGAGAGAGAAACTGGGGAATTATAGACTGGTTAGCCTGACATCAGTGGTGGATGAAAATGCTACAGTCAGTTATCAAAGGTGTGGTAACAGCACATTTGGAAAGCGGCGAAGTCATCGGACAAAGTCAGCATGGATTTGTGAAAGGAAAATCATGTCTGACGAATCTTATAGAATTTTTTGAGGATGTAACTAGTAGAGTGGATAGGGGAGAACCAGTGAATGTGGTATATTTGGATTTTCAAAAGGCTTTTGACAAGGTCAAAATCTCCCACACAGGAGATTAGTGTGCAAACTTAAAGCATACGGTATTGGGGGTATGGTATTGATGTGGATAGAGAACTGGTTGGCAGACAGGAAGCAAAGAGTGGGAGTAAACGGGATCTTTTCAGAATGGCAGGCAGTGACTAGTAGGGTACCGCAAGGCTCAGTGCTGGGACCCGAGCTGTTTACAATATATATTAATGATTTAGACGAGGGAATTAAATGCAGCATCTCCATGTTTGTGGATGACACGAAGCTGGGCAGCAGAGTTAGCTTGAGGAGGATGCTAAGAGGATGCAGGGTGACACGGATAGGTTAGGTGAGTGGGCAAATTCATGGCAGATGCAATTTAATGTGGATAAATGTGAGGTTATCCACTTTGGTTGCAAGAAGAGGAAAACAGATTATTATCTGAATGGTGGCCGATTAGGAAAAGGGGAGATGCAACAAGACCTGGGTGTCATTGTACAGCAGTCATTGAAGGTGGGCATGCAGGTACAGCAGGTGGTGTAAAAGGTGAATGGTATGTTGGCATTCATAGCAAGAGGATTCGAGTACAGGAGCAGGGAGGTTCTACTGCAGTTGTACAAGGCCTTGGTGAGACCACACCTGGAGTATTGTGTGCAGTTTTGGTCCCCTAATCTGAGGAAAGACATTCTTGCCATAGAGGGAGTACAAAGAAGGTTCACCAGATTGATTCCTGGGATGGCAGGACTTTCATATGAAGAAAGACTGGATCAACTAGGCTTATACTTGCTGGAATTTAGAAGATTGAGGAGGGATCTTATTGAAACGTATAAAATTCTAAAGGGATTGGACAGGCTAGGTGCAGGAAGATTGTTCCTGATGTTGGGGAAGTCCAGAACGAGGGGTCACTGTTTAAGGATAAGGGGGAAGCCTTTTAGGACCGAGATGAGGAAAAACTTCTTCACACAGAGAGTGGTGAATCTGTGGAATTCTCTGCCACAGGAAACAGTTGAGGCCAGTTCATTGGCTATATTTAAGAGGGAGTCAGATATGGCCCTTGTGGCTAAAGGGATCAGAGGGTATGGAGAGAAAGCAGGTACAGGGTTCTGAGTTGGATGATCAGCCATGCTCATACTGAATGGCGGTGCAGGCTCAAAGGGCCGAAGGGCCTACTCCTGCACCTATTTTCTATGTTTCTAAAAAATAATACAAGTCTCCCTGTTCCTCCTTATAGCTAATACTCTCTAATCTAAACAGCATCCTGATGAACCTCGTCCATACCCTCTCCATAGTTTCCACATCCTTCTTGTACTATGGCAACGAAAACTGCACACACTTTCCTAAAACTTCAATGTAAATATATTGTAATCTCCTGGTTCTGCTGGTTTATGTTTTAGCGTGGTGCATAAATTATCGTCTTTTGTACATTTGACCATCCATATACATTTAGTGGCCGCTTTATTAGTTACACCTGTACACCTGCTCGTTATTACAATTATGTATTTAGCCAATCCCATGGCAGCAACTCGATGCGTGAAAACATGCAGACATGGTCAAGAGGTTCAGTTGTTGTTCAGACCAAATGTCAGAATGGAGATGAAATGTGATCTCAGTGACTTTGACTGTGAAATATTTTGCTGGTGCCGGATGGGGTGGTTTGAGTATCTCAAAAACTGCAGATCTCCTAGGGTTTTCATACACAGCAGTCTGGAGAGTCTATAGAGGATCAAGCAAAAAAAAAAATCCCCAAAAACATCCCAATGATTGTCAGTTCTGTGTGTGAAAATGCCTTGTTAATGAGAGAGGTCAGTGGAGAATAGCCAGATTGTTTCAAGCTGACAGGAAGGTGTCAGTATCTCAAATATCCACACATTGCAACAGTGACGTGCTGAAGAATATCTCTGAATGCACAATGTGCCGAGCCTGAAATGGATGAACTACAGCGGCAGACCACACGCATACACGCAGAGGCCACTCTTTTAGATACGGGAGGCATTGTGTGTATAGAATGGCTTGCTGTATGCCTCCCATGAGGCAGCTGGTTGTAATGGGCGCTGTAGCAGGTTGTTCTGTGGGATATCCTGGCCATGCTGAAATTCTTCAGCCACGCATACACAAAATGAGAAGCTGGGAAGAAGTCAAAGGTTATACCAGCATTACTTATGGAAATCAGTTGCACTAGTGTGATAACTTGTGTGTCCAAGTGGGTGAGGACCACCCTCCACCTGGCTCCCACCCACCTGGACAAAGACACGTACATTCAAATGCTGTTCATAGACTTCAGTTCAGCATTCAACACAATCATTCCTCAGCACCTGATTGGAAAGCTGAAACTGCTGGGCCTGAACACCTCCCTCTGCAACTGGATCCTAGACTTCCTGACTGGGAGACCTCAGTCAGTCCGGATCGGGAGCAGCATCTCCAACACCATCACACTGAACACGGGGGCCCCCCAGGGCTGTGTGCTCAGTCCACTGCTGTTCACTCTGCTGACCCACGACTGTGCTGCAACACACAGCTCGAACCACATCATCAAGTTCGCCAATGACACGACTGTGGTGGGTCTCATCAGCAAGAACAACGAGTCAGCTTACAGAGAGGAGGTGCAGTGGCTAACAGACTGGTGCAGAACTGGTGAGATCTTTTCACTGCACCTCCATGCTGAGAGGTCAGTTTTGCTGGCGGGACCTTGTCCTCCACATGCTGCCCATTTACAGGTTTGGAGGATGAGGTACCACGGGTTTGACTGCTTACTCTCCTCATATCGCCTACACTGCCACCTACTGGCCAGCAACATTCCGACATGGACACCTGAGCGGTGGAAACGGATGACAGGAAGAGGAATGAAGAGAAGAGATGGTACAATTCCTGGGAATGAGGGTGGGACCAAGCCATTCCTTTAGCTGGATGAAGTAGCAATTAAAGTAAAATTTAAAAAGCTTCCAAACTATTTTAGTTGTATTTTATGAATAACATTTTAAACTACTGGTATATTTAAAGCAGAGATTGAAAAGTTCTTCAGTAGTAAGAGCGTCGAGGGATACAGGAAAAGGTAAGGGAATGGGGCTGAGAGGAATAATAAATCAGATACCATTGGATGGCGGAGAAGATCCGATAGGCCAAATGGCCTAATTCTACCCCCATGTCTTATAGTCTTATGGTTTTAAATCACGATTTACAAGAAGTTTGGATAAGTAGATGGATGGGAGGGGATGGAGGGCTATGCTCCAGCTGCGGGTTAATGGAACTAGGCAGAATAACAGATTGGCATGGACTAGATGGGCCAAAGGGTCTGCTTTGCTGTAGTGTTCTGTGACTCTATGGCACTTAAACCACCTCAAACTGGTAACATACAAACATGGTTAATTTTAAATGATCTACCTTCCCCTTCCCCAGTTTGGATAGGCACTGATTCCGAGTCTCTGGTCCTGGCTCCATCGAAAGTTAGGAGACCCACACTATTTTCTCCAAATATTGGCTCATTGTGGCCAAAAAGTTCTATTTTAACTTCATCAGTCCACAGGACTCATTTCCAAAATGCATCAGGCTTGTTTAGATGTTCCTTTTGCAAACTTCTGACACTGAATATTAGCCGCAATGAGCAAAGATATATTTGGAGAAAAAAGGGTGCAGAATTTCATGAAAAGAACACCTCTCCAACTGTTAAGCGTGCTTTGGGCTTGTGTTGCAGCCAGTGACATGGGGAACATTTCACTGGTAGAGGGAAGAATGAATTCAATTAAATACCACCAAATTCAGGAAGCAAACATCACACCGTCTGTAAAAAAGCTGAAGATGAAAAGAGGATGGCTTCTACAACAGGACAATGATCCTAAACACACCTCAAAATCCACAATGGACTACCTCAAGAGGTGTAAGCTGAAGAAGGTTTTGCCATGGACCTCACAGTCCCTCGACCTAAACATCATCGAAAATCTGTGGATAGACCTCAAGAGAGCAGTGCATGCAAGATGGCCCAAGAATCTCACAGAACTAGAAGCCTTTTGCAAGGAAGAATGGGCGAAAATCCCCCCAAACAAGAGTTGAAAGACTTAGCTGGCTACAAAAAGCGTTTACAAGCTGTGATACTTGCCAAAGGGGGTGTTACTAAGTGCTGACCATGTAGGGTGCCCAAACCTTTGCTTCGGGCCCTTTTCCTTTTTTGTTAGTTTGAAACTGTCAAAGATGGAAATAAAAAAGTAATCTTGCTTAAAACAATACAGAAATGTGTCATCTTTAACTTTATGCCTTTTGGAAATCTGGTCACCTTTTACTTGCTTAACTACTCACAGTAACAAAGATTTTGAACAATGATGCCCAAACTTTTGCATGCCACAGTAAATATGATTTTAACCAGAGGTAATATCCCTTCCCAAGACCCTGGTCATGATGTCTCCTTACCCGTGGCCCACAGACAGCCGGATGGATGACATTAGGAGGGAGGAGGTGGAGTGACCGCGGAGGACACGGACAAGTACGAAAACACAACCAGGTAAGCGAGGAAGCCGAGGTGACCCATCCGGTGGCTGGAGAGAGCTGTCATTCCTGTCTCACTCTCCGTCTCTCTCGTTCTCTTTCTTTTTCAGTCCCCGTGGGCAAAGTCTCTCGCGGTTTCCCCGGGTCTGTCTCGCCGCTTCATTGCTCTGTTCTTTTTATACCTCTCCCGCTGACGATGGGCGGCGCCCAATCGAAACCTCAGCACGGATGACTAATGCACCGAGGACCAGCTCTGGTTGGTGTTGGTGATGAGCGGGACATCAGAGAGGGAACGAGTGAAATGTCTAGCGAGAAATAGTTGGGCTAATGAGGCGGGAGGAGAGTCTAGTGATCTCTAGGTGAAAATGTGAGCCTCGAGCCGCCTGTTAGACTAGAGACTCCTCTTCGCTTCATTTACGTTCAAATTCTCAACTTCTCGGTTATCTGAGCTCCCCCATCTCTCGGAGGAGATGCGTTTGTGCCGGTGTGGGATGGAACAAGAGCCGGCCACGTCAACCTTCACAAGAGCTCAGAGACCCATTCGCCCCTCCAGAAGACAAAATAATCCGGAGTCACAACAGGATCACTCAACGGGCTGGACAGCATCGGCGGGCAGAGAAAACTTCCCCGCTCATCTGTTTGTGTTTCCCTGCCTTCCCGTCCCTGGGTCTCCGGGCTGAAACGTCAACTGATTCTCTCCACACAGGCGCTGCCTGACCTGCTGAATGTTTCCACTATTTTCCCAATTCAGATTTTCAGCACCTGCGGTGTTTTTGTTTTGTTTCCGGGCTCACCTTGCGTTTGAGACCCTCTTTCTGTCTAGCATGTCTAAATATAGCGCGAATCGTGCCAGAAGCGCTGCCCAGAGAGTAAATTATATACAATCTCGTCCATTTTCCTCAGGTTGCTGTAGAGGCCAATTTGGAATCTACATAACTAGGATGTTAAGATGGATTCTCTTAATGGAGAACACTAGTGTTAACGTGGGAAGTCTGATGCACGGAGAGCCACCACTCGACCCTTGACAGATTGACTGAGGCTTTACAGTGGCATAGTATACAAGGTGTGTCATCATCTTGCGCTGCTCTACCGCTGAGGTCTTAGTTGGATCACTGTTTGTCCGGAACCTCCCTCTTGATTTTACCCCGATGGGTGACCCTCCCAGGAGCTAAATGCCGGGTGGCTAACCTCCAGACGGCATCGCTCTCGGGATGTCAGGAACTCACTCTCAAGCCTCTCCCTCACTGTTTTCTCTCGGGTGCGCGGCCGCGCAGTAACTGAAACGCTCCCGCGCACATAGATAGATAGATAGATAGATAGATAGATAGATAGATAGATACTTTATTCATCCCCATGGGGAAATTCAACATTTTTTCCAATGTCCCATACACTTGTTGTAGCAAAACTAATTACATACAATACTTAACTCAGTAAAAAATATGATATGCATCTAAATCACTCTCTCAAAAAGCATTAATAATAGCTTTTAAAAAGTTCTTAAGTAGTTTACTTAAATACATTAAATACAATCAACCCCGGCACTTTAACATATCTTACTCCTGGTGGTTGAATTGTAAAGCCGAATGACATTGGGGAGTATTGACCTCTTCATCCTGTCTGAGGAGCATTGCATCGACAGTAACCTGTCGCTGAAACTGCTTCTCTGTCTCTGGATGGTGCTATGTAGAGGATGTTCAGGGTTTTCCATAATTGACCGTAGCCTACTCAGCGCCCTTCGCTCAGCTACCGATTTTATACTCTCCAGTACTTTGCCCACGACAGAGCCCGCCTTCCTTACCAGCTTATTAAGACGTGAGGCGTCCCTCTTCTTAATGCTGCCTCCCCAACACGCCACCACAAAGAAGAGGGCGCTCTCCACAACTGACCTATAGAACATCTTCAGCATCTCACTACAGACATTGAATGACGCCAACCTTCTAAGGAAGTACAGTCGACTCTGTGCCTTCCTGCACAAGGCATCTGTGTTGGCAGTCCAGTCTAGCTTCTCGTCTAACTGTATTCCCAGATACTTGTAGGTCTTAACCTGCTCCACACATTCTCCATTAATGATCACTGGCTCCATATGAGGCCTAGATCTCCTAAAGTCCACCATCTCCTTGGTCTTGGTGATATTGAGACGCAGGTGGTTTGAGTTGCACCATATCACAAAGTCCTGTATCAGTTTCCTATACTCTTCCTCCTGTCCATTCCTGACACACCCCACTATGGCCGTGTCATCAGCGAACTTCTGCACATGGCAGGACTCCGAGTTATATTGGAAGTCTGATGTGTACAGGGTGAACAGGACCGGAGAGAGCACGGTCCCCTGCGGCGCTCCTGTGCTGCTGACCACCGTGTCAGACCTACAGTCTCCCAACCGCACATACTGAGGTCTATCTGTCAAGTAGTCCACTATCCAATCCACCATGTGAGAGTCTACTCCCATCTCCGTTAGTTTGTGCCTTAAGATCTTGGGCTTTTGTTGCTTTGTTGCTGCGCCGCTGGAAATTTTTTAAATATAATGTGCTATGCGTTTTTCAGTCCGTGGAACAGTCCCTGCGCCGCGCAGCGGTGAAACAAAACTAGAGGGAATATTGCGCGTATCGTCCCCTCAAGGTGCCGATCTTCGGGAATGTGCTCTGATCACTGAATTTCTCCCGGGGCAGGGAGTCTGAAATTAGAAAGTATAGGGTTAAGGTGAGAGGGGAAAGGTTTAAAGGGGTCGGGGGGGGGGCAGGTTTTTCACACGGAGGCGGTGGGTATGTGGAGCAGACCACCAGGTGAAGTGATAGACGGTACGATTGCGATCAAAACACATTTAGGGACATAGTTGGGAAGGTTCGGAGGGATATGGGCCAAAAGCAAATAAATGGGACTATCTCAGGTCGGCATGGGTAAGTTGGACCGGACGCTCTACTTCCGTGCTGTATAAGGTGGGTGCGGAGGCCAAGTCAGGGGGGAATTTAAAGAAGAGGTTGTTAGCTTCTGGGTTAGGATAGGTGTCAAAGGTTACAAGACGAAGGCAGAAGAATGGGGATAATAAACCAACCAATGTGAAATGGAGGAACAGACTCTCTGGGCCGAGTGGCTTAATTCTCCCCCTATGGTCTCATAAGATCATTCACTGATTCATTCTGTGTCGTGCGATATGAAATGGGCGATCATGGTCCTGACCATGGTTGTTCTTGGCAATTTTTTCTACAGACATGGTTTGTCTTTGCCATCTTCTGGGCAGTGTCTTTACAAGAGGGGTGACCCCAGCCATTATCAATACTCTTCAGAGATTGTCTGCCTGACTTGTGATATGCACCAGCTGCTGATACCCCATCCACCGCCAGCTCACGTGACCCTGATGAGGGGGAGAGGGGGGCTAAGCAGGTGCTACACCTTGCCCGAGGGTGACCTGCAGGCTAGCGGAGGGAAGGAGCGCCTTACACCTCCTTCGGTAGAGTCGTATCTCCGCCCCACCATCCTAGTGCGATGAAACAGAAATGTCGTTCTAAAACATCTGATGCCTTATCCTAGAGAGAAGAGCTTGTGAATGAGAAAGCTGCTGGTTAGACAGAGCTGCAGCCACAGTACAGAGGTGCTAGAGGGCGGAGTCCACTGGCCAGTGGACGAGGGGTCGGTCACCAGCCCTCAGCCAGCCCCGTGGAGAGTACTCCATTACTCTCGTTCTGCAGATGGCGGCGGGGGTTAGGGGAGTCACTTAGCTGTGTCTCTATGAAAAGTGAAGACACGTTCCTGGTCAATGATCGGTACCGGGCGATTGATGGTGAGCAACCTGGCGCTGGTAATCCTTGCAAATGGATATACTCGGATGCCGGAGGTTGCAACTAACTTAAGGCAAAGCCTGAACTCGCGTTTCTATACCCTCACAGAATACCTTGGGGTCCTTTAAAACTCTCTAAGCAGATGGGGTTTCGGTTTAACGCCACCGCGGACAGAGCAGTTGCCCTCATGAATGTTAGTCCAGAAACTGCGGTCATACTTGAGATAGGACTTAAATCTATCACATTTCCTTCTCAGAGACGGTACGAGTTGAGCCCTGACTTTTTTTTTACAGGGAAGATTAAACGCTTGACACAGGGTCCGTGGTCCCACAGGTTAATGCGGCTACGAATTCACTGGATTCCTGTTTATGCCCAATATGTCGGCCAACCAGTACATCACAGGTAAAACCCTCTCAACGACTGAGCACGTTGACGCGTTGCCGTAGGAAAGCAGCATCCAGCATCACAGATCCTCACCACCCAGGCCGTGCTGTCTCCTCGCTGCTGCCGTCGTCAGGTAGAAGGTTCAAGAGCCACATGACTCACACCACCAGGTTCAAGAACAGTTACTACCCCTTAACCATCAGGCTCCTGAACAAAGGGGGATAACTACATTCCATTTCTGCTGTTCCCACAACGGACAGTCTCACCTTAAAACTCTTTCTTGTTATTTCATGCTCTTGTTATTTATTGCTATTTATTTATATTTGCATTTGCACAGTTTGTTGTTCATTGATCCTGTTTACAGTTACTGTTCTATTGGTTTGATAAGTATGCTCGAAGGAAGAACTTCAGGGCTGCAGTACTCTGATAGTAAATTTACTTTGAACTTTGAACCGAAAAGCCCCAGTAATTTATTTTAAACTTCAGAATGCAGGAAACAAATACGTAATCACAATTTTCATATAATTATATTTTGTCGATCTGGGTCGGTTCACACCTGAAAGAACGACCACTGGATTTCTAAATCGCCTCAGGAGTGCCAGTGGAGCAGAAATCTCTGTTATAATATGGGAAACTGAGAAACGGAGAAGTAAGAGGTTGCGCCTGATATCCGGGGTCAGTCACAGAACGGGCGCTCGCTACAGTCGAAATGTTCCCTGGACCCTGACCAGATTAAGCTTCAGAAATTGTCAGGACTTACAGTGCCAATAAACAGTATTCACCCCCTTGGGAGGTTTCATGTTTTATTGTTTTACAACATTGAACCACAGTGGATTTAACTCGACTTTTTCGACACTGATCAACAGAAAAAGACTTTGGTATCAAAGTGAAAACAGATCTCTACAAAGTGATCTAAATTAATTATAAATATAAAGCACAAATAATTGATTACATAAGTATTCACCATCTTTAATATGCCATACCAGATCATCACTGGTGCAGCCAATTGGTTTTAGAAGTCATATAATTAGTTAAATGGAGATCACCTGTGTGCAGTCTAGGTGTTCCAATTGATTATAGTAAAAATATACCTGTATCTGGAAGGTCCAATTGCATGTGGACCCAGAGAGCAGAAAGGCAGGATTTGGGATGTACGTGTCTCAACTTGGAGTTGAGATTGGTCACTGGGTTTCAGATGGTGTTTCTGTCTTTGTAACAGAATTATTAGCAATCCTCTGGGCCTTATGGTGGATAGAAGACTCTCGACCATGCAGGGTTATCATCTGTTCGGATTCTGCTGCTGGCTTAGAGGCTATAAAAGGGAATAAATCAAAAGCTCATCCTGACATAGTTAGTGAGATTCTCTTAGCTATGTTTAGAGTAGGGAGGATGGGTTGTGAAGTCAGATCCACATGGATACCTGGGCATGCTGGGGTGGAGGGAAATGAAATTGTGGATGGCATTGCAAAGTCTTCCTTGCAGAGCGGGCAAGTAGGAATTAGAATACCCCTCGGCAGAGCAGAATTGAGAAGTAAGATTGAAAAAAAGGGTATAGAGAAGCAATGGCAGGAGGATTGGAAAAATGAATTAAAGGGAAGGCATTTCTTTTCTAGTCACCCACTAGTTAAAAAGGTCTCAGACTGTTACTCTTTAAATTGTAGAGATATTGTGAAATTAACAAGACTGGGGTTGGGGCATTGTGGGCTAAACTATTACTTAAAGGAAATAGGAAGACATCCTACTGGATTATGTGACTGTGGTAGTCCAGAGACAGTTCAGCATGTTTTGCTGAGTTGTAATTGTTATAAAATCGAGAGAAGCATATTGTTCAAGAGGCTGTCTGACTTAAATGTATTTTGTTTTTCTGTTAAATCTTTGGCCACCAAGAGAACCACCACCTGATTGAAAAGTTTATTATTCTGTTTCTACGTGCGACTAGTGTTAGAGTTTCTTGAACTCTGTAACTAATTATACACCCTGCGAGGGCGGTAATACGCCTAGATGCGTCTAAACTGCCGGAAATGGAAGAAGAAGAAGAAGAAGAGGAAGGTCCAACTGCTGGTGAGTCAGTATCCTGGCAAAAACTACACCACGAAGACAGAAGAACATTCCAAGCAACTCTGCAAAAAGGTTATTGGAAAGCACAAATCAGGAGATGGATACAAGAAAATTTCCAAGTCACAGATTATCCCTTGGAGTAGAGTTAAGTCAATCATCAAGAAATTGAAAGAATATGGCTCAGCTGTAAATTTGCCTAGAGCAGGCCATCTTCCAAAGCTGAGTGGCCGTGCAAGAAGGGGACTAGTGGGGGAGGCCACCAAGAAACCTATGACATCTCTGGAGGAGTTAGAAGTTTCAGTGGCTGAGATGGAAGAGACTACGCTTCCAAAAACTGCTGCCCGGTGCTTCGCCAGTCACAGCTTTACGGGAGAGTGGCAAAGAGAAAGTTACTGTTGGAAAAAAAAACTCACTGAAATCTTGGCTAGAGTTTGTCAGAAGGCACGTGGGAGATTCTAAAGTCAGCTGGAAGAAGGTTTGATGGTCTGATGAAACCAAAATTGAACTTTTTGGCCATCAGAATAAATGCTATGTTTGATGTAAGTCAAACACTGCACATCATCAAAAACATACCATCTCTACTGTGAAGCATAGTGGTGGCTGCATCATGCTGTGGGGATGCTTCACTGCAGCAGGACCTGGAAGGCTTGTGAAGGTTGAGGATAAAATGAATGCAGCAAAATACAGGGAAATTTTAGAGGAAAACCTGATCCAGTCTGCAAGAGAACTGCAACTTGGGAGAAGATTTGTTTTCTAGCAAGACAATGATCCCAAGCATAAAGCCAAAGCTACATAGGAATGGCTTAAAATCAAAGTTAATGTCCTGGAGTAGCCAAGCCAGACCTCAATCCAATTGAGAATTTGTGGCTGGACCTGAAAAGGGCTGTTCACTCATGATCCCCATGCAATCTGACAGAACTCGAGCAGTTTTGTCAAGAAGAATGGGGAAAAATTGCAGTGTCCAGATGTGCAAAGCTGATAGAGACCTATCCAAACAGATCCAAGGCTGTAATTGCTGCCAAAGGTGCATCTACTAAATACTGACTTGAAGGCTGTGATACTTATGCAATCAATTATTTTGTGTTTAATAATTAATAAAAATTTAGACCAATTTATAGAAATTTGTTTTCACTTTGATACTTAAGAGTCTTTTCTGTTGATCAGCATGAAAAAAGCCAAATTAAATCCTCTGAGATTCAATGTTGTAAAACAATAAAACATGAAAACTTCCAAGGGGGGTGTGAACACTTTTTGTATATAGGCTCTGTATCCCTGCCCACCTGAGGGTGGGTTACGCTGACAAATAAAGTTGGTAAAATAGGCACAGTAACAATTCTTACTTTTAAATGTGTCTGTGCTCCCCTTTTTTACTTCGCTTTTAAAACAAGGCGTGACACTTGCAGCACTTCATTGACAAAGAAACCCTTCCAACAGTTGTGCTGAAAACAATCCATGTCCTCCCCTCTCTGGGTATGTGTTGTTCAGTGGATTCTCCTTTTGGCACTGTACTTTTTTGTGGTGAGCCTCTTGTGAATGGGTCCACTGCCGTTCTTCAGACGCCCTGTAACTGCAGCCTTCAAACACACCGGCAAAGACCCTATCTATGTGTGAACGGCCAACAGCTGGCCCAGGGTTGGTTGTTGGAGAACTATTTGAGCCTTTTCTGACCCCGCGGTTAAAGGAGTGACAGCTTTTCAGCTCTAACTCAGAGCACGGGGTGGCGGGGAGATGGCAGATATCAGATAGATCAAACGATGAACTATAGCGTGGCCAGCCAGTCACAGTGTCAATTCAGACACTTCAATGTAAAGAACAAACACGAGGAAATCTGCAGATGCTGGAAATTCAAGCAACACACACAAAATGCTGGTGGAACGCAGCAGGTCAGGCAGCATCTATAGGGAGTAGTCCTGACGAAGGGTCTCAGCTCGAAACATCGACAGTGCTTCTCCCTATAGACGCTGCCTGGCCTGCTGCATTCCACCAGCATTGTGTGTGTGTGTTGCTTCAATGTAAAGAAGTTGTACTTTAAAGTATCGAGGAGTCTTCCTGATTTATAGAATTTGCATAGACAGAACTGGGATGGTGCTGGGGCTGTGTTAAATGGAGAGCTGGAGAAGGTGGAGGTTCTTGGCTGGGGAGATTTCATACGTAGGTGTTACCCGTAGCAGGCTGAGAGAGCAGGTTCAACATTTTTATTTGTCACATGCACTGTACATGAAAGCATCAACAAATACAGTGAAACGTGTCTTTTGTGTCCACGACCAGCAGAACCCAAGGACGTGCTGGGGGGCGAGAGTTGGCAGTTTCTGGCGCCCACATAGCATATCCACAACCTACTAACCCCAGCTTGTACGTCTTCGAATGCGGGAGGAACCCAGAGAAAATCCACACAGTCACAGGGGGAAAAGTACAAGCCCCTCCAGACAGCAGCAAGAAATTAACTCTGGATGCTGGTCCTGTAAAGTATTACACTAACTGCTGCACGACCACGCCATGTGTAAAGGAGAAATGGCAGTGGCAGAAACATTAGGGGCATTTAAACTCTTAGATAGGCAAATGTATGATAGGTAAATGGAGAGTTACATAGGAGGGAGAGGTTAGATTGAAGGTTAAAATTTGGCACAATATCATGGGAAATCATAGAACATAATGTTCTACGTTCCAGCTGAAAACAGAGTGACTCTGGGAATAATCGAGGGAGTGGCATTAGATGGCTTCTCCAAAAAAAAAAGAGCAGGAACAGTGAGTTCTTGATGTCTGGGATCTGTTCCATGTGGAAGCATTTGGCTTTTAATCACAATTGATGCTGCCCACTGAGCACGCATACCGGGCAGAGTCCCGCCCCCACCTCGGTTACTCAGACCACATCTCTGTTATGCTAATCCCAGCATACAGACCGCTCGCCAGGCGCTCCAGACCAGTTCAGAAGCAGGTGAAAACCTGGCCAGCAGGAGCCATCTCTGCTCTTCAAGACTACTGTGAGCACACTGACTGGCACATGTTCAGGGAGGCTGCAACCGATGGCGACTCCACCAACTGAGAGGAGTACACGGTATCAGTGACCAGCTACATCAGCAAGTGCATTGATGATGTTACTCTGTCCAAGACCATCACTATATGCGCTAACCAGAAGCCATGGATGACCGCAGAGGTGCGTGCGCTGTTGAAGTTCTGCGACTCCGCCTTCAGAGCAGGCGACAAGGCAGCCCTAACAACAGCGAGGGCCAAACTGTCCCGGGCCATCAGAGAGGCAAAGCATGCACAAGCCCAGTGAATCCACAGCCACTTCCAGGACAGCGGCGATACGCAGCGCATGTGGAAGGGCATCCAGGACATCACCAATTACAGGACAACATCACCCGACTACGCGGGTGATGCCTCCCTCCTAGATGAGCTGAATAACTTCTATACTCGTTTCAAGGCGGAAAATGACATGGTGGCGAGGGAGTCCACCCCTCCTACAAATGACCAGGTGCTGTGTCTCACGGTGGCCGATGTGAGAAGAACCCTGTGCAGGGTCAACCCGCGGAAGGCTGCTGGACCAGACAACATTCCTGGTAGAGTGCTGAGAGGATGTGCAGACCAGCTAGCAGATGTTCTCACTGACATCTTCAACATCTCCCTGAGCAGCGCCACCGTTCCAAACGTGCTTCAAGGCCGCCACCATCGTCCCCGTGCCGAAGAAGTCTTCAGTGTCCTGCCTAAAAGACTACCGTCCCGTTGCACTCACATCCATCATCATGAAGTGTTTCGAGAGGCTCGTCATGAGGCACATCAAGACCCTGCTGCCCCCCTCACTGGACCCCCTGCAGTTCGCGTATTGCCCCAACCACTCAACAGACGACACCATTGCCACCACCCTCCACCTGGCCCTAACCCACCTGCACAAAAAAGACACGTACGTTCGAATGCTGTTCATAGACTTCAGTTCAGCATTCAACACAATCATCCCTCAGAAACTGATTGGAAAGCTGAGCCTACTGGGCCTGAACACCTCCCTCTGCAACTGGATCCTAGACTTCCTGACTGGGAGACCTCAGTCAGTCCGGATCGGGAGCAGCATCTCCAACACCATCACACTGAGCATGGGGGCCCCCCAGGGCTGTGTGCTCAGTCCACTGCTGTTCACTCTGCTGACCCACGACTGTGCAGCAATACACAGCTTGAACCATATCATCAAGTTCGCCGATGACACGACCGTGGTGGGTCTCATCAGCAAGAACGACAAGTCAGCTTACAGAGAGAAGGTGCAGCGGCTAACGGACTGGAGCAGAGCCAACAACCTGTCTCTTAACGTGAACAAAACAAAAGAGATGGTTGTTGATTTCAGGAGGGCACGGAGCGACCATTCCCCGCTGAACATCGACGGCTCCTCAGTAGAGATCGTAAAGAGCACCAAATTTCTTGGTGTTCACCTGGTAGAGAATCTCACCTGGTCCCTCAACACCAGCTCCATAGCAAAGAAAGCCCAGCAACGTCTCTACTTTCTGCGAAGGCTGAGGAAAGTCCATCTCCCACCCCCCCATCCTCATCACATTCTACAGGGGTTGTATTGAGAGCATCCTGAGCAGCTGCATCACTGCCTGGTTCGGAAATTGCACCATCTCGGATCGCAAGACCCTGCAGCAGATAATGAGGTCAGCTGAGATGATCATCGGGGTCTCTCTTCCCGCCATCATGGACATTTACACCACACGCTGCATCCGCAAAGTAAACAGCATTATGAAGGACCCCATGCACCCCTCATACAATCTCTTCTCTCTCCTGCCATCTGGGAAAAGGCTCTGAAGCATTCGGGCTCTCACAACCAGACTATGTAACAGTTTCTTCCCCCAAGCTATCAGACTCCTCAATACCCAGAGTCTGGACTGACACCTTGCCCTATTGTCCTGTTTATTATTTATTGTAATGCCTGCACTGTTTTTGTGCACTTTATGCAGTCCAGTGTAGGTCTGTAATCTAGTGTAGCTTTCTCTGTGTTGTTTTTTTAAATTACGTAGTTCAGTCTAGTTTTTGTACTGTGTCATGTAACACCATGGTCCTGAAAATCATTGTCTCATTTTTACTATGTACTGTACCAGCAGTTATGGTTGAAATGACAATAAAAGTGACTTGACTTGACTTGATAATAGTGCTCACTTCTGCCCAGCTTTGGGTGGGTCAGGGGAAGGAACCGGTAAGGCGAAGTCCTGGTCAGACGAGGAGATCTGACTAATTTCTGATCACACCTGCATTTACTTGTCCACCCCGGCAAGATCCAGAATCGGGTTTATTATCAATGAATATGTTGTGTGAAATTTGTTCTTTTGCCCCAGCAGTACAGTGCAAGGCATAAAAATATTCTGTAAATTACAACTAGGAATACATAAAAATTATAAGTTAAAATAATAAATATATAAAATAAGTAACGTAAAATGTGGTGTCAAAATGGTTGTTGTGACATGTCTAGTGTGGTAGTGTAGTGGGTAGTGCTTGTCGCTCTCACTTTCAGCTTCAGGAAAAGGAGAGCTGAATGTGTAAGTCTCTCCCTGCCAGTACGTAGCCTCTCCAACAGCACGTAGTACCTTTTCACTGGTGACACACAGAAACTGAACTCCTTTCCGACTCAGGCTGAACTACAGAGGAGGGGGAGGCGGTCTGGCCCCTGCACACGTAGCACACAGGCCCACAGGTGTGTGGATGCGCCCTGATGCCCGTGAACCAGATCCCCAGCCTCACTGTCTTGTGGGCAGCCTCAGGAGAGATGAAGACTACGGGAGTAAACCAGACAGCAAATCCAGAGTGCAGCCACTACGGCGCCATTGAACATCCTCCTGGCAGCTCCTGCAGCCACACTGGTGCCGAACGTATCGCTTCATGAGCTTTCCTTTGGACTACACTGGTGAGGCTGAGAAGGGGATCTTGATGACTGGGCATCTCAGGATCTCCATACCTTCCACCCAGGCTTGTGATGATGATTGTCCTTCCAGACAGACAGATGCCAACCACCAGTGTAGAGAGAGAGTTGGTGTTCATGGGTTCTTGGACCATTCGGAGATCTGCTGTTGGAGGGGAGGAAGGTGTTCCTAAAATGTTGAGTGTGTCTTCAGGCTCCTGTTCCTCCTCACTGATGGTAGTAATCAGAAGAGGGCATGTTCTGGATGGTGAGGGTCCTTAATGATGGATGTAACCTTTTTGAGGCATGGCCTTTTGAAGATGTCCTCGAGGCTGGGGAAGCTGGTGCCCATGATAGAGCTGAGTGAAACTACAACCCTCTGCAGCTTTTCCTGATCCTGTGCATTGGTGCCACCATATCAGCTGGTGAAGCAACCAGTCAGGGTATTTTCCACGGCTAGTCTTTTTTGACACACCAAATCTCTTCAAACTCTTAATGAAATAGTGTATAACTGCTGGCATGCTGTAATTGCATCTATCGTTGGGCCCAGGATAGATGTAAAGTGGTTACAAGGGAAACAAGGAGGGACTGTTGGCGAGGACAGGACCATAATTAAATCATAATGAAAACCGGGGAGATACTTTTGAAGCAGCCCGGCTGAGTCACTGCAGTGCATTTTGTGGATAATTCACAGTGCAGTACCAGCACAGCTGTAACAGAGTGAGAGAGTGTTTAAGATGATGAAGAGTATACCAGGCAAACAGGCAGCTTTATCCTGAGCTCCTGCTCTTTGTGATTTCTATTGATGACTTGGATGAGGAAGTTAGTAAGATTGCAGATGGCACAAAGGTTGCTGGTGTTGTGGACAGTGTAGAATGTTGCTGTAGGTTGCAACGGAACATGGATAGGATGTAGAGCTGGGCTGAGAAGTGGCAGATAGAGTTCAACCCAAAGAGGTGTGAAGTGATACACTTTGGAAGGTTGAACTTGAAGGCAGAGTACAGGGTTAGGATTCTTAGCAGTAGAGGCAAATACATTAGAGGCTTTTAAGAGATGTTTGGATAGGCACATGGAAGTAAGGAAGACAGGATATGGACTATCGTGTAGGAAGGAGGGATTGGTGTTCGGAAGTTTTTCATTTGCTTTTTAGCTGATTTGGCACAATGTTGTGGGCTGAATTGCCACTTCCCATGCTGTACTGTTCTATGTGGAGGAACAGAGGGATCTTGGTGTCCACTTCCATAGATCCCACAGATTTGCTGTGCAAGTTGATAGGGTGGTTAAGAAGGCATGTGATGTGTTGGCCTTCATTAGTTGGGACATTGATTTCAAGAGCCACGAGGTAATGTTGCAGATCTATAAAATTCTGGTTAGACCACACTTGGAGCATTGTGTTCACTTCTGGTCATCTCATTATAGGAAGCTTTAGTGAGAGTGCAGATTTATCAGGATGCTGCCTGGATTAGAGAGTGTGTCTTATAAGGTCGAGCAAGCTAAGACTTTTCACTTTGGAGCGAAGAAGAATGAGAAATGGTGAGATAGCGATATATCGGAGACATAGATACAGTGGACGGGCAGAGCCTTTGTCTCATGGCAGCAGTGACTAATGTGAGAGGGCATAATCTTAAGGTGATTGGAGGAAAGTATGGGGGCTGTTAGAGGTTGATTTCTTACACAGGGAGTGCACTTCCAGGGGTGGTGGTGGAGACAGATACATTAGGGCCATCGTTTGAGTGGACAGAGTCAGAGTGGTGATGTTGAGGCTTTAGCTCTTCGAGGCTTCAGTCAGAGAAAGCAAAGGAAAGAAAAGCTCAAGGTTAAGTTTGTTTTTCTCCTTCCCTTCTTTAAATTTGCTCAGCTAGGACAGCAGAGATGCCAGGAATGCTCCTATTGCAGGATGTGGGAAGGCAGGGAGACCTCCAGTGTCCCTGACAACTACACTTGCAAGAAGTGCATCCAGCTGCCGCTTCTAACAATCTGCATTGAGTTGGATCTGGAACTGGTTGAACTCCGGGTCACTCGGGAGGCTGAAGGGACGATAGATAGGACACTTAGAGAGGTAGTTACACCCAAGGCGCAGGGCACAGGAAACTGGGAGACAGTCAGAAAGGAGAAAGGGATTAAGCAGCCAGTGCAGAGAACCCCTGGGGCTATCCCCCTCAACAACAGGTGTATCATTTTGGATACTGTTGGGGTGGTGGTGGTGTTGCTCTAACAGAAGAAAGTCATAGTGGTAGGGTCTCTGGCAGAGTCTGGCTGTGACTTTGAAGGGAAGGGGGTGGGAGAAAAGACATATAGTGATGGGGGATTCATTAGTTAGAGGAACAGACAGGGGGTTCTGTGGGCAAGAACGAGTTATCCAGATGGTATGTTGTCTCCTAGATGCCAGGGCCTGGAACATCTCAGATTGAGACCTCAGCATTCTTAAGACAGAGGGTGAACAGCCAGAGGTCATGGTCCATGTAGGTACCAATGACATGAGTGGGGTGAGTAACGAGATTCTGCACAGGGAGTTCAGGGAGTTAGGTGCTAAGTTAAAGGGCAGGACATCTGATGTTGTGCTATAAAAAAGGATAGGCAGGAAGGCAGAGGGGGCAGTGTTGCTTTGTTGGTAAAAAATTAAATCAAATCATTAAAAAGAGGTGGCATGGTGTCAGAAGGTGTTGAATCAATGTGGATAGAGTTAAGGAACTGCAAGGGTAAAAAGACCCTCAAGGGAGTTGTATACAGACCCCCAAATAGTAGTAAGGATGTGGTCCACAAATTACAACAGGAGATAGAAAATGCATGCCAGAAGGGTAATGTTACAGTAGTCATGGTTTTATAAAACAATGTTTTAATGTGCAGGTAGAGTGGGAAAATCAGATTGATGCTGGATTCCAAGAGGGAGACTTTCTAGAGAGCCTATGAGATGGTTTTTCAGAGCAGCTCATGGTTAAGCCCACTAGGGGATCAGCTATTCTGGATTGGGTGTTGTGCAATGAACCAGAATTGATTAGAGAGCTTAAGGTAAAAGAACCCTGAAGGGAAGTGATCATAATATGATTGAATTCACCCTGAAATTTGAGAAGAAGAAGCTAAGGTCAGATGTATCAGTATTACAGTGGAGTAAAGGGAATTACAGAGACTTGAGAGGGGAGTTGGCTAGAATTGATTGGAAAAGAACACTGGCAGGGATGACAGCAGAGAAGCATTTCGGAAGGCACAGGATATATACATCCCAAAGAGGAAGAAATGTTCTAAAGGCAAGATGACAACCATGGCTAACAAGAGACATCAAAGTGAACGTAAAAGCCAAAGAGAAGGCGTATAGTAGAGCAAAGGTTAGTGGGAAGTTAGAGGATTGGGAAGCTTTTAGAAAAAGTTGTTAAGGAAGTAAAGATGGAATACAAAAGTAAACTAGCCAATAATATTAAAGAGGATACCAAAAGCTTCTTCAGATTGATAAAGTGTAAAAGAGAGCTGAGAGTGGATATCGAACAGCTGGAAAACAGTGCTGGAGAGGTAGTAATGGGGACAAGGAAATGGAGGACAAACTGAATAAGTATTTTGCATCAGTCTTCACTGTGGACAACACTAGCAGAATGGTGGAATTTCCAGGTGTTGGGTCATGAAGTGTATGAAGTTACCATTACTAGAGAGAAGCTTATTGGGAAACTGAAAGGTCTGAAGGTAGATAAGTCACCTGAACCAGATGATCTACGCCCCAGGGTTCTGAAGAGATTAGACCATAAGACGATAAGATATAGGAGCAGAAGTAGGCCATTTGGCCCATTGAGTTTGCTCCGTGATTCAATCATGGGCTGATCCAACTCTTCCAGTCATCCCCACTCCACTGCCTTCTCCCCATACCCTTTGATACCCTGGCTAATCAAGAACCTATCTTGATATATGGCTTTTATAACAAGAGGAATTGAGTATAGGAGTAAAGAGGTCCTTCTGCAGCTGTACAGGGCCCTGGTGAGACCCCAACTGGAGTGTTGTGTGCAGTTTTGGTCTCCAAATTTGAGGAAGGATATTCTTGCTATTGAGGGAGTGCAGCATAGGTTCACAAGGTTAATTCCCGGAATGGCAGGACTGTCATATGTTGAAAGATTGGAGCAACTGGGCTTGTATACATTGGAATTTAGAAGGATGAGAGGGGATCTGATTGACACATATAAGATTATTAAGGGATTGGACACGCTGGAGGCAGGAAGCATGTTCCCGCTGATGGGTGAGTCCAGAACTAGAGGCCACAGTTTAAGAATAAGGGGTAGGCCATTTAGAACAGAGATGCGGAAAAATTTTTCCACCCAGAGAGTGGTGGATATGTGGAATGCTCTGCCCCAGAAGGCAGTGGAGGCCAAGTCTCTGGATGCATTCAAGAGAGAGTTAGATAGAGCTCTTATAGATAGCGGGGTCAAGGGATATGGGGAGAGGGCAGGAACGGGGTACTGATTGTGTATGATCAACCATGATCACAGTGAATGGCGGTGCTGGCTAGAAGGGCTGAATGGTCTACTCCTGCACCTACTGTCTATTGTCTATTATCTACCTCTGCATTAAAACCACCCAATGACTTGGCCTCCACGGCTGCTCGTGGCAGCAAATTCCACAGATTTACCACCCTTGACTAAAGTAATTTCTCCTCATCTTTGTTCTAAATGGACATCCTTCAATCCTTAAGTCTTGCCCTCTTGCCCTAGACTCCCCTACCATGGGAAATAACTTGCCATATCTAATCTGTTCAGGGCTTTTAACATTTGGAATGTCTCTATGAGATCCCCCCTCATTCTCCTGAACCCCAGGGAATACAGTCCAAGAGCTGCCAGACATTCCTCATGCAGTAACCCTTTCATTCCTGGAATCATTCTTGTGAATCTTCTCTGAACCCTCTCCAATGTCAGTGTATCCTTTCTAAAATAAGGAGCCTAAAACTGTTCATAATACTCCAGCTGTGATCTCACAAGTGCCTTATAGAACCTCAACATCACATGGTCATGCACTTTGGTAGACAAAATGAAGGGATTATTTTCTAAATGGAGTGAAAATACAAAAAACTGAAGCACAAAAGGACTTGGGAATTCTTGTGTACGATTTCCTAACGGTTAATTTGCAGGTTGAGTCCAGGGGTGAGGAAGACAAATGCAATGTTAGCATTCATTTCAAGAGGACTAGAATATAAGCAAGGATATAATGTTGAGACTTTATAAAGCACTGATGAGGCCTCACTTGGAGAATTGTGAGCAATTTTGGGCCCCTTATCTTAGAAAGGATGTGCTGAAACTGGAGATGATTCAAAGGTGGTTCATGAAAATGATTCCAGGATTTAATAGCTTGTCATCTGAAGAGCATTTGATGGGTCTGGGCCTGTATTCAGTAGAATTCAGAAGAATGAGGGGTGACCTCATTGAAACCAATCAAATGGTGAAAAGCCTTGATAGATTGCATGTGGAGAGGATGTTTCCTATGGTGGAAGAGTCTAAGACCAGAGGACACAGCTTCAGAATAGAGGGGCGTCCTTTTAGAAGGGAGATGAGGAGGAATTTCTTTAGCCAGAGAGTGGTGAATTTGAGAAATTCGTTGTCATAGCTGACTGTGGAAGCCAAGTCTTTATGTATATTTAAGGCAGAGGTTGATAGATTCTTGATTGGTCAGGGCATGAAGGGATACGGAGAGAAGGCAGGAGATTGGGGCTGGGAGGAAAAATGGATCAGCCATGATGGAATGGCAGAGCAGACTTGTCACTTTGTTCCTTGTCACAGCCTTCATCAGCTGGACATTCCAGATGGAAAATGTACCATGCAACACCAGGAACTTTTAATTTTCACATTGGCACCAGGACCATACATTACAAAACACACCCCAATGTGATAGTTTTACTCCTAATCATAGTGTTCCAGTCTTACTTATTTTTACTGACTGTAGCTGCGGTGGTCTATCAGCAGCCTAGTTCTTAATCCCCTTGGCTTCTCTCTCATCAAAAAAGCCCCATAAAGCCCTGTCATTTGGAAATCTCCTCTACTGCATAAGTGGCTGGGACACGGATATGACTGCTAAAATTCGGATCTAGACATTTAGAACATAGAACAGCACAGGCCCTTCAGCCCAGGATGTTGTGCTAAACCTTTAACCTATTCCAAAATCTCTCCCACATAGCCCTCCATTTTTCTTTCATCCACGCACCCATTTAAGTCTCTTAAAAGTCCCTAATGTATCTGCTTCTACCACCACACCTGGCAGTGCATTCCACACACTCCCCACTCACTGTGTTTAAAAAAGACTAACACCCCCCACCTTGTATTTTCCTTCCAACTCCTTAAAATTACGCCCCTGTTGTTCGCTGTTTTGACTTGACCTTTGTCAGCAATTGAGGGGGTGGGAGGGGGCAGAGTGGTGCACTTGAAGAACAACTGCCTCTCCACTGTAAGGATCGGGATTGAGCTGGCTGCATGGAGTGCTCCAGTTTCCTCCCACCTCCTGAAGGTGTGTCATTTGGTAAATTGCCCTGGGTGTGGAGGTGAATGGTGGTACTTGAGTAGAGTTGATGAGAGGGAGAGAAAAATAAAATGGGATTTGTGTAGGGTCAGTGAAGACAGTGAAGGCGAGAGGTCCTGAGTTTGAATCCGGCTGGCTCCCTTGCACGGGGTGGGTTAAGAGCTGGTGATCTCTTAAAATAAAACACTGCTGTAACTTGTCATGTACATGATTTCCCAAAATGTCAGAGCGGTGTGGAGGGAAATCGTCCAGATGCGACCTACCGATGATGAAGACTTGAAGACAGGGAAGGGCCCGTTTCCAAGCTATATGACTTGGAATCTCTAGACAACAGACAGACTGTTCCAACTTAATGGAAGATATCCCATTTTGCTGCTGTTGGTAAGGAACGTCACGACTCGCTGGCTAGTTTAAAAACAAGTTCACGAAGTGGACAATAAAAACACAAAATGCTGGCAGAACTCAGCAGGCCAGGGTTTCGGCCCGAAACGTCGTCACTACCTCCTCGCATGGATGCTGTCTGGCCTGCTGAGTTCTGCCAGCATTTTGTGTTTTTATTTATTTCCAGCATCTGCAGATTCACTCGTGTGCCTTTGTGTTCATGAAGTGGACATAAGCTGCCTCTGTAATGAATGGTCAGTAACACTCAAACAGCAGAAAACCTTAGGGGTAGAGACACAACCTGGGCTGTAAACACTGAGCAACCTACCTCGGATAAAACATGATCGTGTGCAATTAATCTTAGGCAGGTGATGGATTCACAAAGAAATGTAGCAACTTGCACAGTTTACATCTGATAAATATCTCTATTCATATACAAGGTGCCATTAGAATTCACCTTCCCAAATTTATGTTTTATAGTAGCATGTGGCTCCAAAGGTAGTTATAGCTGAAGGGTGGTAGTGGGGATGAGCTCCCACTGCTAAACAAATGCTCTTCATGGCGTGCGTCTCACACAGCCTCTGACAACCAAGTCCAACTCCTGGCCTTCACGTGTGGCATAAATCTTATGCCCAGCGGAGCTGTTCTCACTGACAGGAGAAGGGGCAAGGGTGGACCATTTGCACCTTAAAACCAGTTGCTCCGGGCAGATGGGGCTCGTTAACCACAGATGGTAGCTCATCTAGGAGAGGGAAACTCCGATTACAAATTTCCTCTGCCTTGTGGCTATATCTGCTCATGTTAAAGGCTTCGGGAGTAAACCCCGAGGAAAAATCCGGAGTTGGAGTCTCGAAGGCAGCTGACTGCTGTACCCAGCACTGGCACGGCAACTCCTGCGATGCTGCTGGCACCAAACTGTATCGACTTTCATCGTTCCTTTGGACCTGTCATCAGCATGGAGAGGGGGTCCCATTGCATGGGCAACAGACGGATCTCCATATCAGCTCTGCCCTGGCTTGCGCCCTGGAGAGGCCACTCCCGGTGACCACCAGAGGCACAGCACCCATGGTCGACCACAACAGACAGAGGCCACACACAAGTAGCCCATGTTACAGTTGACACTACAAAATTAAAATTAACTACTTGCTGAAAAGTTCGAGGTGTGAAGGTGTGTACATTTACCAGTAGCTGGTAATCACAGAGAAATATCACAGATGAAGCAATATCTCAAGTTCATTTGTGGAGTTAGTGTAAATTTATTTATTGAGGGATGGTGCAGAATAGGCCTCCCCCCAGCCCTTTGAGCCACACTGTCCAGCCAATTTACAATGACCAATTTACCTATCAACCAGTATGTTTTTGGATTGTGGGAGGAAACCAGAGCACCCGGAGGAAACCCACCTGTTCGCGGGGGTGAACATCCAAATTCCTTACAGGCAGCAGCAGGAATTGAACCTGGGCTGCCTGTACCGTAAAGTGTTGTGCTGACCACGGCAGATACAAATCTGTTACTACATCTTGCGTTTGGTAGTGAAGATCAACGCTCATTAATCTCCACCCCACCAAACACAAGGTCCAAATGGTGGGTCAGCACAGCTTGGGAGCTCTCTAGAAATTTATTTTGTTCTTGGATTTAGATAAACAGCAAAGTAACTGGCCCTTCCAGCCCAATGAGTCCACGTCGTCCAAATACAGAGGTGACCTATGTATGCCTTGGGAATATGGGAGGAACTGGAGCACCTGGAGGAGACCTCCACAATTATGGGGAGAATGTACAAACTCCATACAGGCAATTTGTTCGCTCATTGCTATGCTTAACTTTGCAGTTGTCAATCCAGTAGGCAGTGTACCTCTCCTACCTCATTCACTCTTGACCTTGCAGCATTATGAAGCTATTCTGGATAGAACGAGATTTTCCCATGACTGTGGTATCAGTGTACAATCACAGAAATAATCATTACCACCCTCTCGCAAATGTCTGTAAATTTCCTTTGATTTTCTCTTAATATAAATAACTATAATGCAAAACCTAGCAATGATACACTCTGGAACAAGATGAACCACACTATATAAATACACCTTCTTCCTTCCACCCACAGTAATCAGAGGCAGGATCTTGGGAGTATATAGGTCATGGATATAAATAGTCCTTGACAATTAATTGCACTAGATGCTGACTATTTTGAAAAACATTTGTGTCTTCCAAGACGACTTAATAGCCAAGTCCGTCTGCCCACTGATGGATTACCCGCTACTTGCCTGGAGAGGTTTAGCTGCAAAAATTAAGCTCACTCTCATCCAATTCTTCCGGAATAGGAGCTATTCCACTAACTTGGACATTTGCCTCCTTCCCCTGCTGGTGTACATGCTGATGGTATCCTATCAAAATCATACCAAAGCATGTATCCTGTAACCTACATCCTCTGGAAAACATCACCATCTCGTACGGAGCCACCAATGTACAGGATTGGAAAAAGAGGCCGAGGGTTGTAAACACAGCCAGCTGCATCACGCATACTAGCCTCCCCACCATTGAGGACATCTTCAATAGTCGATACCTCTAGAAGGCGCATCCATCATTATCGACCATGACCACCCAGGACAGGATCCCTCCTTACTGTTCCTGATAGGGAGGAAGTGCTGGAACCTGTATGCACACACTCAATGTTTTAGCAACAGCTTCTTCCCCTCTGCTAGCAGATTATTGAGCAATCCACGAATACTATCTCACTATCTTGGTCTTTCTGCCCTACTTATTTTTTCTATGTATTTATTATTATAAATTATAGTAATTTTAAAGTACTACACTGCACTGGTGCTGCAAAAGAACAAATTTTCACGGCATATGTCAAGGATAATAAACCTGATTGAAAGTTCAATAGCAGTCAGCCTGCAGGAGCAACATCAGCAAAGTCACTCAATTTCTTGATGTGTACACGGGTTAAAGCATGTTCACAATTAAAATGGAGTATTCATCTAACAGCATCATCTTCACAAATGATACAAAGATTGGTGTGGCTTAGCTAGAGACAATTGCCAAAGGATACACTGTAGATTGGTTGCAGATATGGTAGATGGAGTTTAATCTAGCCACATGTGACTTGCTGCAATTTGGGAGATCGGTTGTAAAGGTGGCCCCACTAAAGGAAGGGTGTGGAGGCTTTAGAGAGGGTCCAGAACAGGAATTCCAGGATTCTGTCTCTATTGGAGGGCATGTGTTATAAAGGGAGGTTGTACAAACTTGGGCCTTTGTCTCTGAAGTGGTGGAGGCTGAGGGGAGACCTGGCGGAAGAATGTAAGATTGTGAGAGGCGCAGATAGATTAGACAGTCTGTATCTTACTCCCAGGGTCAAAATATCTAATACCAGAGGGCATGCATGGGTTGGCAGTGTAATGTAGTGGTTAGCACAACTCATTCCTTTACCAGTAACCCAGATTCAATTCCTGCCACTGCCTGTAAGGACTTCTATGTTTTCACCGTGACTGCATGAGTTTCCTCCAGGTGCTCTAGTTTCCTCCCAAAGTCCAAAGACATACCGTTGGTAGGTTAATTGGTCATTGTAAATTGTCCTGTGATTAGGTTAGGGCTAAATTAGGGGGGTTTCTGGGCAGTGTGGCTCAAAGGGCCTATTCCATGATGAATGTCAATACATAAAATAGATTTAAGATGAGAGGGGCAAGTTCAAAGGAGATGTGCAGGGGACATTTTTTTATGACACTAAGGGTGGTGGGTCGTGAAATGCACTGCCAGGGATAGTGGGGGAGGCAAACATGAGGTGGACATGAATATGCAGAGTTGTGTAAATAGAAGGAATTAGTTTACTTAGGGTTTTAATGACTAGTTTACAGTCATCCCACCCTGCAAAAACTCATTTCAGGGAGGTAGTACCCCCCCCCCCCCACCCCCGGTCGACCTCCAAGGGTGTATGTAATACTTTGTTTAGTGATTTTGTCTAATCTGTAAACCAAGTTGGGTGTATGCAGAAAATGTGATATTAAAATATGTACTTATATTATCATGTGGTTGTTTTTTTATTCTATTACAACTTTAAGCAAGTCTACAGGGAGTTTGGCCTCATCACATAGGACATCAATAGAGTAGCTCCTTAGCAGCTAGCCAGCTAGTTTAAATAATGTTAGCTATGCTAATGAACGAATGACACCTGTTAAACTCACCTCAACATGTCTTTCACAGTCACTTAACCCTCCATGGGCAATAGAAAAGTCACTGTTGCGAACAGTGCAGCGAGCAACACTGTCATTATTTTTGACCCCTATTAGGCAGGGGTACACTTTAGTGTAGTCTGGGGTGAAGTACGTTTTATATTTTCTTTTTTTGGAACACTCTGCCATGGCACTGCAGGACACTAAACTGAACTGATGGACAATGAAAGAGAGAGAGAGGTCGACTGTAAAGCCCACCCACAGAGAAAAGTGATAAGTCTACTTAGCACAAAGAGAGACCAATCAGGATGCTCCCTCTCACTCTCCGAAAAATCGATTTCCAGGATATTGTATGTAATTTGCGGGCATCAGGGAGCTGCTATCAATATGCAGGATATGCCTGGAACTTCCGGGAGAGGTGGGATGTCTGAGTTTAATTAATTTGGCTTGACATGTGCTGGAGAGCCTGTTCCTGCTCTGTACTGTACTCTGTGTTCTAGCACTCAGTCCTCAGAGGGAATCAACTAAATCACAATGCCCTGGGTCAACCATAGAACATTACAGCACAGTACAGGCCCTTCAGCCCTTCATGTTGTGCCGACCCATATAATCTTTAAAAAAAAGTATTAAACCCACACTACCCCATAACCCTCTATTATGGGATAGATATTATGGATAAGATAAACTTGTTTATGGCAAGATGGTAACTAAGAGCATTCTGGTACTAAGTGGAGTCATTAACACCATCCCTGCATTAGCAAGGATAGCTGGTTTCTCAATGTAATTGAGAAGTGCCGGTAAAATTAGGAAAGAGGCACAGGTTTTAGAGAATGTAGGGTTTTGGATTGTGTGCAAACTTCAGAGAATTAGTTTGATCCTATACCGTGTTCAGAACTAACAATATGGCTCAAAGGGCCTGTTTTATGTAGACTATAAGTGAACTCACTGGAATTTTCCTTGGACTGGAATCTGGAATGGTGCCAGGACCTTCAAACCAGCCACGGTTCTGTGAAGCGTCCACCCGGTAGAAAGGCACAAGGTTTGTTGCTTCATTAATATTTTTGGTCTATGAAAAAATATTTTTGTAGCTTGCTACTTTGTTGATATTTTAACAAATATATCATTTTGTAACCCCCTGATCAGGGTCACATGAAGCCATGGGAGCAGCTGGTGCATTTCACAAGCTTGGTTACAATCTTTGGAGAGTATTGTTAATGGCTGGAGTCACCCATCTTGTAAACACACTACCCAGAAGGCAATGACAAACCACCGCCATACAAAAGTTTGTCATGGAAAGATCATCATCGCCCACGTGATACAAAAACAGTTTTCTCCTCATTGATCTGAATCCTGCTTATATCCCATTACAACGCAGTTCCTTCACCCACTTTGGACCAGAATTTCAAAACTCCCTTCCTAACAGTGTTGCACAGTGTAAGTTCTCATGTGGAGTTTCAAGGCATGGCTCCACCCTGCATGGGAAATGGACACCAAGTTTGACAGTGACGTTTTTATCCCAAGAAGAAATTAAAAATTTAGTAAGAAAGCATTTTCTAAAACAAAATGGTTGAAGGCCTGGTTATGAAGGAAACAAGACAATATGTACAGTCTGAGTTTGAGTTCCCTCTGCACCAATGTATAATCCAGTACAGCACTGGTCTATGAAAAAGAGCCAAGGCAAGACTTCAATAATAATATTGATGATGTAACTAGATCACAACAAACTACGTACCTATTTGTCCCAAATTTCATCTTTCTTACATGAACTATACTAATAAATGCATTGATCTAATTGGAAAAGGCTCCAGGTTCCGTGTAATGAAAGGAACATTTTCAAATTCCTGTATCTAAAGGAAAAGTATGCACTGTTTGGAGAATTAAATATGAAATAGATGGTTCTTCCTTCTGTTACGTAACCCCGTAACCAGGTAACTTACCAGCAAAGATAGCGGGATCAGCTGAGTCGGATGCTACTATTTTCAAACGTTTTATTTAAAAAGGGGCACAAGCGTATGGTTAATACAAAACATTCAGATCATATACATTGTCAAAACTCAATCTAAAACACCGGTGTAACAATAATCAATCAGAAATAAGCTCTATAGTTGTCTAGGGGATAATACTGAGTCCAATTGAAATATAAAGAGTCACTCAGAAGTTTGCAGGCTTTTCCCTTTTGGGAACCGCTGGGGTTTTCACGTTGTAGAGAGAGAGAGATGATTTAGAAAAGATAAACACTTGCCCGTTGTCTTTACAGCGCAAATCCTTGGAATCAGGGGAGTAGGCTTCCCCGTTGTTATTTAAAAGCAGTCTTCCGTTGGTTCTAGCCACAGATTCAACATTTGGAATCTAATGCACATGGCTTCCTTCAAAATGGCTTCCCGCTCCCACGGGAATCGGTACCGTGCTTCCTTGGTGTCTCCTGGGTGCGTCTGAGGGTTCCCCCCCCCCCCAGACCCTCCTTTATACTTCTTCACGGGATCGCAGGTGTCAATCAAGGTTGCAGGTAATGCAATCTCTCTCTCAACCAGCCCACTTTGCCCGAGGGCTTTTCACGTGGTCTCCATGAGACAATAGTCAATGTCGCCTTTATTCTGCTTCTTGGGAGAACGTGGTTTTCCGCACGTCTCTCTCTCTCTCTCTCCCATTTTCCTGTGTCTATTCAGCACGTCTCTTTCTCTCTTGGGTCAGTTGACCCCCCCTCGACTAGGGCTCTTGCGATTCTCACAAAGGAAGGGGCCGAGGGCATAACACTTCACAGTGATAGGGCCAATGATATTACTTGTACATGAAAGGCATGACCCCTCTTGGTGGCAACAAAGGGCAGCTCGGTGCATAGCGATGTAATGCACACTCACTCAAACTATTCACTAGTATGTTTGTGAATTTGCACATTAACAGCTAATTTATCCGTAACACCCACAGTTCCATGCAATCAGGCAGATGTTAGGCTTTGCCAGTCCCAAATGACCCAGCACAGATCCTGGCCCACTAGGTACACAGACCACTTTGTACTTCAAAACGGAGTACCCAGGATTGATTTAAAAAGCTGCTAAAATTAGCCAATATTGAGCAACTGAAAACAAATAAAACAACTAGAATGTTATTGCTCGGTATTCGACAATCTGGAACACAGCGATAAGTATGCTTTTTGTAGATTGATGTTTGCTACAAAAAAAAACGGAGAGGCAGCTTCTTCAGCATTTCACGTTAAAATATGTAGCAGACCTTATGCAGCCGAGTTATGAACGGCATGGTAATGATTTGGAAAACCAGGTGGACGTGATCGCCAAGGTTCATCTAGTACAGCCAATGTGTCTTTGAGTGCTTAGTGATCCGCTGAGGCAGACAATCCATGGCGACTGCATCCATCTACACAACAGCCTAGAATTTTAACAGCAGAGTGCTAATTATTTGCCTTCAATGCCCAACTACAGTGCACCCTGAATACCACTGTGCTCATGATCTTAAATTCAACAAACTTGAATACTTTAGAAATGCATCAAAATAAGGTGTTTATATGAAAACTGGCCTGCAAGTTTGAACAATTGTGAAACTAAGATTTAAGCCAAGACCTTTGTTTAAAATCTCATTACTCATCACTGTAAACATCCATATGAAAAATGACAATCCAACACCAAAGAAATGTGCAAAGTTCAAGGCAAGTGTGCGAATCAGTGCATTTAACCAAAGAGTAAAATACAATAAGTCCCTAAGTGGGCAATCACATTACAGAAACTAAAGAGTATTAGCTTAACTGATGACTGGAAAAGGCACACCAAATTACTTATAGTGTCAACTGTTACAGCAAGAGGTGGCTACAATAGGGCTTGTATTAAGAAACCTAAACAAGAGGTGATTTTAATAGATGACCGCTGTAGGTTAGAACTAACTAAAAACACTCAGTGGTTGAAGACCAGGCTCAGCTGAACACTTGATCTTTCCTGACACTGTTGCGCATTAATTTCTGTTTCTATCAAACAGCTCAATTTGATCCTGACTTGGGTTGTTATGTGGAATTTGCACATTTTCCTGTGCAACAGTGGGGGTTTATCTTGGATACTTCATTTTCCTCTCACATCCCAGATATATGCTGATTGACGCCTGTAAATTGCCCCTTGTGTAAGTGGATGGCAGGAGAATTGAGGGGAGTGAATGGGTAAGCCAGAGAGAATGGGTTACAAGGAAATAGGTGGTGGGAATGAAATCAGCGAGAACTGTCGAATGCACATAGGCGCAATGGACCACACAGCTTCCTTTAACATTGTACAGAAACAGTACTGCACAGGATTGGAAGGAAGCAATGGAACAGCCAATGTTTACTACTCTCTGCAGGTCTAGAACAGAGCAGTTGCCATATCAGGCTGAGGCAACAACTGAGTAATGAAATCAGAATCAGGTTTAATACTGGTAAATGTCATGGAATTTATTGTTATGCACCAGCAGTACATTGCAATACATAATAAAAACTATAAATTACACTAAGTATATATAAAAAATAACTTATAATAGTGCAAAAAGAGGGAAAAATACTGAGGACATGTTCCTGAGTTCATTGTCCATTCTCGATGGTAGCAATGAGAAGAGGGCACATCCTGGGTGATGGGGGTCCTTAATGAGAATGAAGCCTTTTTAAGGCATCACCTTTTGAAGATGTTCTCGATGCTGGGGAAGCCAGTGCCCATAATGGAACTTTACAACTTTCTGCAGCATTCTTTTTTGATCCAGTGCGGTGACCTCTCCATATTAGATGGTGATACAACCAGTTAGAATGCTCTCCATGGTACATCAGTGGAAATTTGCTAGTCTTTGGTGACATATGAGTAGCTACGGTTGTGCCTTCATTGTGCACTGTTTACTCTGAGTTTCATGTGAGCAAGCAATTTCATTGTATCTGACAATAATCTAAGGTTGGTTACAGAATATGGTAAGTAAGACCTTTGCATTATAACCACATATGCCTACCTTTAAATTTTGCAATTATCTCTCATTTGAATTAAATGATATATACTGACGTTCTAATTAACTCTGCAAAACCAAAAATAGGATCAGTAGTTGCGGACATGAAATGCATATTGTATAGTGTTATAAAGATAATATCAAATTAGCATATGTAATTACCTTAAACTTTGTGGTCAGGTGAAGACCAGCAACGAAATCATTCATTGAAATTTTTGGACATGCTGTATTATATGAATTAACCCCAAAACAATGACAGATATAATCAGAAGAAAGTTGAACAACAAAAAGAACTACACAGATAGCAAGAATGATAAGGAGTAAAAACAGAAAGATTTAATACAAATTTTCTAACACCAAGGCAGACCACTTGTGCTAACTGAAGATTACTGAGAGTCTTTACTGTGGATTTAAACACTAAAAATCCAATACAATACTTGTTAGACTTTGAAACAGACACACTTCACCATCACCATCAACCAAATCATTAACACTACAGAGCAACTTAAGGCTGGAACTAAATGTACTTCAAATATCATGACATTTTTGGGAGGCAAATTAATCGTCTGCTTCAGCTGTAAAGTCATCTTTTAGAAAGGAATCCATTATAAATTGTCACTTACATTTAAAAAGTAGTACAGGAGGCTTTTCCAAGACTGCAGTTTTTAATGAATGTGACACACAAAATGCTGAAGGAACTCAGCAGGCCAGGCCAGGCAAGAGTAAACAGTCAATGTTTCGGGCCAAAACTCTTCATCGCGAGTCTGATGAAGGGTCTCAGCCCACAACATCAACTGATTATTCATTTCCATAGATGCTGCCTGGCCTGCTGAGTTCCTTCAGCATTTTGTGTTTGTTGCTTGGATTTCCAGCATCTGCAGATTTTCTTTTGTTTTTACTAAGTACCATTTCTAAGCAGGAGGAACTTTGAAAACGGAAAATTTGGAGGCTCACTGAATGTACTAAAGTGTTTGAAATAGATTGGCTCATTTCATCAGGACTCACGAAGGGTCTCGGCCTGAAATGTCGACTGTTTATTCCCTTTCTATAAACGCTGCCCGAGCTGCTGAGTTCCTCCAGCATTTTGCATGAATTGTCTGAACCCATTGCTTTAGTATGAAAAGCTCCAGGTTTTCAATATTTTGTTTTAAAAAAAACTGAACTGTATTAAATCTAGTAAGATTACTAGAGTTAAAAATAAATAATATTTACTTACTTTTAAAATGCAATGAGCTTTGGGCATACAGTACAAGTCCCAAATGCAATGAGCTTTGGGCATACAGTACAAGTCCCAAAACCCACTAGATTACTCATGTTGTACCAGTCTGCAAGTTAGACAAAACTTTAAATTGATTTCCATTAATTCTTTACTATTTAAATAAGTTAACCCATAAACAAGATCCAAGCAGTGAGTGTTCTCTTGTGACAGCAGTCTTATTCTTGGATCTGGATAGCTCAGACATACCGGATTATGTATGCTTTGTAGGACATGGAGTATATTAATGTTATATTGTGTGCTATGATTATTTAGGTGCAATGAAGGCCAATGTACTACTTCACCATGCAAAACTATTATATTGTATTGATAGTGTGTGATAAGCCAGTCAGATCGTGATAAGACACAACTCTCTCCCTTTGGCTGGTGAAATCTGGTTCAAAAACCATCAGACTGCAGAAATGGTGGATCCAAGTCTGATTTGCTTCACTGGTGTCTAGAGCAAATCAACACCAAACCCACCAATAAATGCAGCAGTTTCACTCAAACTGAACAACAGATCTTGACAAATAAAAAGCAAACAAAAAACATTTATGTCTTAAACATAAGCCTTCATTTGACAACTGATTTCTCTCTGACTGCTGCTTTTGTACTGGAAAACCTAGGGAGGTATCCTGTAGGTCCAGTGAGAACTAAATAACAATCCTAGCATCTTACCATACACGTGGAAGTAAGAGAATTCAATGGCTTGAGCTTTTCTTACCCTTTCTATTCTTCAGCAAATTCTAGTCTCCAAAGAAATAAAAAAATGTGAACAGTACAAACGGGAAAGAGGGATTTCACAAAGCCCCCATATGACAATGGGGATCCTAAAACAGTTGGAAGGACAACTGCACAAGCCAAACTAATGTAGAACTATTTTGGATTCTGAGAAATTAAGATTTTATATGACTGTTTAATAAAAATTGGTCCACCATCTCCTCCATGAAGGAAGGCCAGAAGGAAAAACAGTAAGTCAATGAATCCCAGCTTTTATTTCAATAGATTTGAATCAGGTTTGCAAGTTAAAATGGATATCACTCTGTACCTGGCAGTAATTTCTTTTCCATGTTCTAGTCTGTGGTCATGGTACACTACAGTGCAGAAACAAGCCCTTCTATCCATCTAGTCCCATTGCCCTGCACCCTAATCATAGCCATACTATCCCTTTCATCCCCGTATCTATCCAAATTTCTCTTAAATGTTGAACTCGACCCTACTTCCAGCACTTCTGCTAGCAGCTTGTCAAGCATTTAAATCACCCTCTGACTAACATTCCCCTTCATGGTTCCCTTATGCATTTCAACTTTCACTCTTAACCCATGACCTCTAGTTGTAGACTCCCCCAACCTCAGTGGAAAAAGCCTGCTTGCATTTACCCTATCTGTACCCCTCAATTTCGTACACCTTTATCAAACCTCCCCTCTTTCTCCTATGCTTGGGAATACAGCCTTAACCTATTCAACCTTTCCCTATAGCTAGTGTCCTCAAATCCTGGTAATATCCTTGTAAATTTTCTCAGCATTCTTTCAATCTTATTGATAGCTTTCTATAGGTAGGTAATTCTGCAAATTAGGCCTCACCCCCGTCTTACACAACTTCAACATAACATCCCAGTATAATGAGGTGTCTTGATAAATTGGACTAAAGATGCCCAGGAAGGGAGTGCTGGTACAGATAAAGGAATGGGGTGAATTTAATCCACCAAATCAGATATGATTTATAATGCTTGTAACATAAAATAAGGAATACACAAGGTGAAAAAAAAAAATCACAGAAAGTTTTATTGATACACTACATCTTACACTCAACCTCTCTCCCCAAAAAAAATTACTGAGAAGGGGCTTCTTGTTGGTTTCTGGGTGCAAGGTCACAGTATAACCGAAGTAAATTGGAATCATCATGGAAACAAGGGGCTCTGCTTCCAAAATATTGCGCAAGAAATATCAATGACAGAATAAAAAAGTCCCATTCAGTGTTAGTTAATTCAACTGTAAATTAAAAATAATAGCACCCATTTTCAGGGTATTTACTTATGAAAGAAACAAAAGATATTGCTGGTTGCAGAGAAAAACTGATTTCAGTGCACAAAGTCCAATTCAGTTTGTCCTTTTGAACAACAGAAGCTGGTGCAAAGGAGAGCAGGCCAAAAGATGAATGATGAGCAGAACTTGGGGCACAAAAATATGAAAAATATCCATAAAAATCCCAGTATGCAGAGAATATACTGGAGAAAAGTACTGACCATATTGTCTATTACTAATCAAAATTAAGATAAGCAGCTGCAGAGAACTGTATTAGGGTTTACAAATACAGCCTCACATTAAGTATGAGTATGTCAGGCTTGTCTGTATAATCCAATATTTTACTAACAATACCAAAGAACTTACACCCATAAACACTCAATTAAAATTAACTGCCAACATTTCATCACAAGCAAATGTACTTGTATGCAGTCTTTCTCCACCGAAATGGAATGAAAGGTGTAGATGGTAGCTGACACCAGAGTGGATCCAGGAATCCTGCTTACTGGACAGCTTTCTCCAGTCTAGAAGTAATCTATTGATACTGGCCAGATTCGTGAAGGGTGCAGCAAGCTTGAAGCAAAGAGCATGCTTCCCCTGAGAGGAGGAGGCTCGGACCAGAAACCAAGTTTCTGATCACAGGGTTGGCCATTCAGGGCAGAGCACAGGAGAAATTTCTTCAGGTACAGATGGCAAATCTTTGGTATTCTATAATCTACAGGGTCAGTCACTGATAATATTCTGTAAAACCAAAGACTTAAGAACAGAATTAGGGCTTTCGGCCCATCGAGTCCACTTCACCATTCCATCATGGCTGATTTATTAACCCTCTCAACCCCATTCTCCTGCTCTCTCCCTATAACCTTTGACACCCTGATTAATCAGGTACCTATCAAACTCCACCTTAAATATACCCAACGACCTGGAATGCACTGCTATCTATGGCCATGAATTCCACAGATTCACCACCCTCTCTGGCTGAAGATATTTCCCCCACCTCTGTTCTAAATGGATGTCCCTCAATTCTGAGGCTGTGCCCTCTGGTTGTAGACTCCACCACTATAGGAAACATCCTCTCCAGGTCCACTCCATCTAAGCCATTCAATAGATGTCAATGAGATTGCCTCCTCAATTTTCTAAACTCCAGCAAGTACAGGTCCACAGCCATCAAACACTCCTTTTCATTTCTGGGATCATTCTTGTGAACTCCTCTGGACCCTCTCCAATGCCAGCACATCTTTTAGAGAAGGGGCTCAAAATACCCCAAGTGCAGTATAAAGCCTTTAGAATGCCTAATAAATTCTCACCATTCCATCCTTGCTTTTGTATTCTAGTCCTCTTGAAATGAATATTAACATTGCATTTGCCTTCCTTATCACTGATGCAACCTATGAGTTAACCTTTAGGGAATCCTGAACGAGAACTGCCAAGTCCCTTTGCTCCTATGATTTCTGAGTTGTCTCCCCATTTAGAAAACAGCCCATATCTTTATTCCTTCTGCTGAACTGCATTACCATGCACTTCCCTACACTATACTCCATCTGCCACTTCTTTGCCCATTTCTCCAATCTGTCTAAGCCCTTTTGCAGACACCCTGCTTCCTCAACACTATCTGCCCTGCTACCTGTCTTCGTATCTTCTGTATACCTGGCCACAAAGCCTTTATCAAAATCATTGAAAAGAAGCAGTCCCAACACCAACTCCTGTGGCACACCACTAGTCACTGGCAGCCAACCAGAAAGGCCCTCTTTATTCCTCGTTGTAGGGATAAGGCCCTCTTTGTGACACTCTGACAAGGTGTCACACACAAGGCTGCTTAACAAGAACCCATGGAATTACAGGAAAGCTACCAGCATGGATAGAAGATTGGCTGACTGGAAGGAGGTAAAGACCTTCTGAAAACTAAATAAACAAATCCACTAACTCTCCTTTTTCTATCCTGCCTGTTATTTCCTCAAAGAATTCCAACAGACTTGTCACGCAAGATTTCCACTTCAGAAAATCGTGTGACTCCAAGTACCCTGAAATGTCATCCTTAATAATAGACTCCAACATCTTTCCAGCCACTGAAGTCAGGCTAACTGGCCTAGAATTTCCGTTCTTCTGTCTCCCTACCTCCCTTCTTAGAGTGGCTTGACATTTGCAACATTCCATTCCTCAGGAACCATTCCAGAATCTGATTCTTGAAAGATTACTAATGTGTCAAAAATCTCTTCAATTACCGCTTTCAGAACACTGGTATCTGGTCCAGGTGACTTACTGACCTTCAGACTTTTCAGCTTCCCAAGCACCTTCTCCTTAGTAATAGCAATGACAGTCACTTCTGCCCCTGACAATCTTGCAGTTCTGGTATTCTGCCATTATCTTTCTCACCAAAGACTGATGAAAGACTATTTATTACTTTCATCTGCCATTTCTTTGCCCCATCAATACCTGTCCAGCTTCATTATCCAGTGCTCCAATATCCACTCTCACCCCTCTGCCTACCTGCCTGTCCATACAATGTGTGTCCTTGGATGTCAAGTTTCCAACTATGATCTTCCTTCAGCCACAATTCAGAGATGCCCACATCATAACTGCCAATTTTGAACTATGCTACAAGATCATCTACCTTATTCTGTATACTGTACTTGAATACAAAAACTTCTGTCCTGTATTCATCACCCTTTTGATTTTGGCCCCCGTGACATTTCAACTCATCCCACTGATTGCAATTTTTTCTTCTCAGTCTCACCACACACTGCATTCAGTTGTATACAAACTGCTCCATTCTCTGCTCTATCATTCCAGCTCCTACCCCCCTGCCAAATTAGTTTAGACCCTCCCCAACAGCTCAGCAAACCTACCTGCAAGGACATTGGTACCCTTTGGGTTCAAGTGTAACCTATCCTTTTTGTATAGGTCACACTTTCCCCAGAAAAGATCTCAATCATCCAGAAATCTGAAACCCTGAACCCCTACACCAATTCTTCAGTCATACATTCATCTGCAAAATCATCTTATTCTTACCTTCACTTACCTTCATGGCACAGTCAGCAATCCAGAGATTACAACCCTGGAGCTCCTGCTTTTCAGGTTTCTGCCTAACTCCTTATACGCTCTCTTCAAGATCTCCTCCCTTTTCTACCCAAGTCATTGGTACCACTCTATATGACTTCTAGGTGTTCACTCTCCCCTTTAGAGTGCCATGGACCTGATCTGAGACACCCCTGACCCTGGCACTTGGGAGATGTCATACCACCCGGGTGTCTCTTACATGTCCACAGAATCTGCCTTCTGCTCCTACAGTTAAGGAATCCCCTATCACTACTGTACTTGTCTTTACCCCTCTTCCCTTCGGTACCACAGAACCGGACTCAGTGCCATAGACCTGGTTGCTGTAGCTTCCCCCTTGTCCTTCCTACCCAGAGCGATATACTTATTGAAATACTCTGCACTGGCTGCCTACTCCCTTTCCCTCCCCTGAAATTCACCCAGAAGAGATGGAGCTGGAAAATGGTGCTGGGATTATTAGATCAGGTATGAACTCGATGAATTCTTTGTGGAGTTACAAGATCCACCTCCTGTCAACGATACAGGAGGTATGTAATCAGTTGGTGTTTCTGGGGTGTGAGCTGGGATTCACTGGTTAGTACATCAGGAGAACAAACAGCCAGCAGGCCAGTGCCAGTGAACCTACTTACAGGAACAACTGCCCTCTGGCCGGCTTCCGAGTCAGTCACCAGATCATAAACCTGACACTGAGGAGAGGTGGTGTGCTGACGTCTGTAGGCAAAGAGCTGACACACAACACTGCAGGATGGAACACTTTTAATCTGTACCGGAACAGCAGTGACGCCAGGCCATACAAGGTCCAAGCTGGGAGATACAACTTAGTTTTACGTCATCAGATTTCAAACCACTCACCCCAACCATACCTTCCTCCCACCACCCCCCTACACTTTCCCCTCTCTGCCAAATTCACCAATATCACTTTGCAATAGAAATTTGAGATGCAGAATCCAAAAGCTTTTGCGTGGAAGATGGCATCTTTCTGTCCATCACTTAAGTTTCTACTGTACAGACCTTCATTAAAAACACTGAATCAACATCTGTCAGGAAGCAGAACCCCTGGGAATAGCTGCAGGAGTGCACGACGGCTGGTCATCTGGAACTTTGGCCTTGACTGCGAAACTCCACTCCTATCCTCAGGTCAAGTCCACCCAGTCTTTACTCTCGATGGATCAGCACAAACAAACCCAGCAGAACGAGCACTGCATACTGTGGAACAAATCAATTCATTTTTAAATAGAGAAAGCAGGGAAAGCCGTGAAACACTGGCACCAGGAATGTGTTAAGATTCAGGTTACCTTAAATTTTGGGTAGTCATTCATGAGAATGGTCACAATGCCTATATAAGGAACAAACCTGGAAAAACAAGATCAAATGTGTTAAGGGCATAAACAATTCTGTAATATGAAGTTAAAATATAAAAGGTACCAATTATAATAATTTAATTATTAATGGGGAAAGGATGCACCCTTTTAAACTTCATTGATCTAAATATGAAAACCTGACTCTTTAGTGCTTAGACTGATTTCAATGAGGCCGTAAGATCCTGTCATCCATCCTTACTTTTCAGTCAATTCACTCAAACTTGGCTGATCTCACTGAGTTTGGGTAGGTTGAGGGGAGGTGGTGGGTTTGAGTGGAGGAAAATGATAATTTCCTGGTAAGTGAATTAGCTTAGATTACAACAAAACATATTTTAACACAATCTAGTGACTGTCAGATGAAGGAACTAAATCCATTTTTCTTTACTCTGGCCCACATATATCTTTCAAAACAAAAACAAACTCAACAAATCTACTTCAGCTCAGAATACTGCACCTCAAATTGTGCTTCCTGTTGTGGCTTCAGCATGTTGGAACTTATTTAGAGACAACATGGCAACAGGCCTTGTGCCTGTGCAGCCCAGTGACAGCCATGTGACCACTTAAACTACCAGCTCATGTGGAAGAAAACCCGATCACCTGGAGGAAGCTTACACAGTCACGGGAAAAGTGCACAGGATCCTTACGGTGGGAATAGAACCCAGGTTGCTGGCTCTGTAATAGTTACACTAACTGCTGTGCTATCATGCCACCATTTACACAAGGCCATTAGGAGCCAGAATCCCATCGATTCTGCTCCACCATTCCACAGTGCTGGTTTATTATCCCTCTCAACCCCATTCTGCTGCCTTCTCCCTGTAACCTTCGACACCATGATTAGTAAAGAACCTATCAACCTCTGCCAAAAATACACCCCATGACACGGCCTCCAGAGCCATCTGCGGCAATGACTTCCACAGATTCACCTGCCTACCTCTGGCTAAAGAAATTCCTCCGCATCTTTGTTTTAGAGACATTTCTTCTAATCTGAGGCCTTGCCTTCAGGTAGTAGACTCCCCCTTTATTAGATCCTCTCAACGTCCACTCTCTTTAGGCCTTTCAATATTTGATAGGCTTCAATGAGACCCCAATCCAGGTATTCTTCTAAACTTCAGCAAGTACAGGCCATCAGGAACTCTGCTATTCATTATGTACACGTGCAACCGATGATAGTCAATATGCAGTTTTATCCTGGTTTCCAGGATACAAGTTTGCACTAATATGCCCTTCAGCAGGGGAAGGGAAGGAGAGGTATCAGTTTACTCTACGGGCTGGGGGTCAAAGTGACAACAGCTGCAGCAAAAGCGCTAACCCGTTAGTCAGAACACTAGCTTTACTTGTTTATAAAGTGGAATTGGGGACTTTAGCTGCTCTGTTTTCATAATAGTTATGCTCAATATTATTTTTGGTCTGATTACAATTCTCAACACCTGGATTTATAGGTCCTTTAACATAACATTATCCACAAAGAGCTTCATTCCATTTTTATACAATTCCTTTAAATATAACTGAGCGTTCCCAAATGGATTTTGGATTGAAGTTGCTGAGTCTGAGCCAGACTTATGAATACATGCTATAATTTTCAGTAATGGTGCAAGAGTAATATATGGGATTCATTTCAATCATTAAGTTTATATTAGCAAAAATTCATCAGCTCAGTATAATAAAATGCTGCACAAGTGCAAAGTAGACCGGAGTAATGACTTGGGACCAACTTCTGAGTTCACAGATGACCAAGGATTAAACATTCTGAAAACTGATGAGCAAATTTTCATACCCCCACAGACCTGAGGACTTAAGTACTCTGTAAAAATGTATTTACAAATTGAAAAACGATTAGCCCCAGTTCAGAGATACTTTGCTAAATTTCAATTTGCACAAATCTGCATGATGCCTCAAAAAGAATAATTACAGTTTTTTTTCCACTGACATGATTCAGATGGATATTTGTAATCCATATTTTTAGTAATGGGTAGCTGTCAGGCTTAAAATGCTATTTTACGATAATTTTCTACATTCCCTGAGGTCCAGCAAATATATTAATATATATGTATCAGACAATTTGAAAACTAAAAGCCTTTATTTGCATTATGTTCTGGGAGTTTAATTTAAATGAAACAGCACTCTATTTTGTAGTGAACAGGATGATCTCTACATTTATTATAGCACAATTTGTAAATCATTACCACTCCAAATAAAGCTAGCAAAGTCATCAAATTCTTTTAAAAGAAATTCACTAAAACTGGATTTTAGAGCAGGATATATAGCCTACCAAGCTGCCACTGAGATTTCCAAGTGGACCCAAATGCCAATGCAAATACATATTGAATTAGATAGCATTACAATGGCTTGTAAAATTGAACTTGAAACATCAGGCAATCATCCCCCTGCTCCTCCCCTACCCGGTATAGAAACCAAAAGTTGGTAGATATTTGTAGTGGAGCTGGATGCTAGCTTCAGTGCTATGGATGAAAGTCTCGAGTAAACTGGAACAAGTCACTAGTGCAAAAACTGTGCGTTTCGATGTACATGTGGTAAATAAATGAATTAGAAAGAACAGTGAATCTTCAAACTACAAGCACTCAGCCATGACCAAAAATAAATTACCAGTCGTCACCACTGTCACTACCACTTGCCTAACAGTATTAGTTATAAATCTTTTGCTTGACATACAATTATGACAGGGCACAGCCAGTAACAGCGTGAAATTATATCTGGCATTTGTACTATGCAGGCTGGACAGCAGTTAATGCCACACATTTCAAAGATTTATCCAGTACTATGTACCACTAAAAGAAAACATTTCACACTTCATATACATTAATGCAACTATCCCAGGAATGTTGAGGTCACAGCAAAGTTGTGAGCTGCTCAAAATTTATAATCCATCAACGGACTTTGGGGAAAAAAACAGAATGATTCTGAACAAACACGGCAAAAGAACATCTTTCCAAACAACACTATCCTTGCTTCTGAATGTGGCAGTTTAGGTAGATTATAGTGAGTGGCTGTAAAACTTGGTGCTGCTCTAGTCTGTAAATGCAGGACCCCCGTGAAAACGGCTACATTATCGTACCACCATAATTCTGGATTACCCATTGAAAGGCCCATGATTTGAATATCAAGTTAAGAATTTAATTATAGCGAACTAATTTACAAAAATAGTAAATCTCAGAGGTCTTTTAAGTAGACAAAAGATGGGGAGGGTTGTAGGACAAGGAATGTGTAACTTCACCAATCTACCACTATTAGAACGTGGATACAGATTGTGAGAGGGACATTAAGAGACAAAAAAGCACTAGAACTGCCTCCTGTGTTACACTAAACTCAATTACATGTTTCTTTATTGAGTTTGCTTTGTAAAAAATCATGCACTCGGTATAGCAACCATGTCTGCTTTCAAGAGAGAATTTACATTTAGGCCTCTGTTCAGCTCCACTTCTCTTACTGATCTTTAGTGCATGTGGCCTCTCTGGCATCCTGGTAAGTTTGGTGCTTGGTTCAGCCATCAATGTCTTTTCCTTTTCATGTTCCCAGAGCATTTTTGGATTCCTTTTACATTTCTTGCTAGTCTGTTCTCAAGCCCTCTCTCTTTGCCTCACTTACTTTTTACTTCTGAAGCCTGTAATCTGACTGGCACTTTAATTGTTTTAACAGCCTGGCACCTTCCATCTTATTTTCTGTTCTATTTTACTAACTTTTTAGTCATTACAGGAGCTATTTCCTAAAGTTTGGGAAGCACCTTCCAGCTGAAGCACAGTATTCAGTTTGTAGATGCGAAACAAAATGTCCAACTCACCCACGAGCTCTTCCCACAACATCTTTTTTCTCTAGCCAATGTTGTCCCTGCTTGTACAGGCCTCTGTCATCAACAGCGTTGTTGTCACCTTTCGTCAGGAACTTGATGTCACCATTTTCTCTAGAGGGGAGGGAACATTCCTTTAGCACTTGGTTCACAATATGTAGAAGCTTAGAGAGTGTAATTTATAAAAGGATAATTTTAAATTTGACAACCTATGTCAATGGCTTTTAGGTATACAGCATTTTAATTGTGCAAAGCATCAACAATAGGGTATAACAAATATCTTAGGAGGAACCAAGAGGGTTTGGGGCAGCAAAGCTTCAACTCAAGGTAACAGTGTCAAAAGATGGACATTCATGAAGTACAGACATCTCACAAAATTGCAGGGTTGAAATTTATGGGTTGATTAGGTGCTAAAATGCAAACATAGGGCATTGCTCTTTTTTTTTTGCAGACGTGAAAGATCTGTATGAATTTGTCCAGTATCATCACTTCAGGGTACAGAGAGACAACAAACTTTCAAATGATGGCAGTGACTTTAGCTAGAGGTTTGAGTGGAATACGTCAGCAAATGGCCCTCTTCAAGAAGTGACGAATAAGAGAATTCCTGTGTGTATGCAAGCTGAACTGCAACCTTACAATCTCAATCAAATTCCATGATGTATCCAGGAAACACCTCAATATACAGCCCTCAGTTTTTCAAACACACATACACAGCCCTCTCTAGGAAAGCAAGAGTACATGCAATAGCTGCAAGAACACTGATTGTCCTTTGATCTTAAAAATATATAATTTATATATAATTGCTATTGTGTGTGTTGACTGTACCTACATGCTTGTGATACTGCAGAAATTTAATTGTGCCTGTACCTCACTAACTATGCACACGACAATAATCTCAATTTAACTACTTCTCTGCTCATTGGAGTTCAGAACAGTTAGAAAACTGTTGCAATTATATGAACAAAATTCTCATTCATTGTTTATAATTAAATTTAGCATCTTGCAAATTTCGACTGATGTACGGTGAAGAGCATTTTAACTGGCTGATACACAGCCAGGTGTGGAGGCTCCAATGCACAGAACCGAATGAAGCTACAGAGCGTTGTAGATGCAGGCAGCTCCACCGTGGGCACAACCCTCACTGCCATTGAGGAGGGTTCATAAAGAGGTGAAGCCTCCAGAAGGCAGCACCTATCATTATAAGACCCTCACCATCCGGGACATGTACTCTTTGCTTTAGGGAGGAGGAACAGAAGCCTGAAGACTCACACTCAAGAATGTTTTAAGAACAGCCTTTTCTCCTCCACCATCAGAGTTCTGAACACTACTTTGCTATTCAGCTTTTGCACTATTTATTTATTTTTGTAACATATAGTAATTTTTATGCATCACTGCCACAAAACAAATATCACAACTTCTGTTAGTAATAATAAACTTGGTTGTGATTCTAGAGCGGGAAAAGGGAAGGGAAAACAAGTTGCTTATAGGCAAGGTAAAGCCAAAAATAAGGAGGATCTTTACTGTCAGCACTTCCTATGATTCTCTTGGTTCTTGGGAAAAGGTAGGAGATTGAAGAAAGGAGCAAAGCATTTCAAATCAGTGTTTGCACATTACCCAGTAGAAAGGGAAATAAGATTTCCATCTCACCACAAGGGAGCTCACTTTACAGAAAAGGGTTACAGACATTTTAAACAATCTGGTTTCCTGGCTTTGGGCCACTTACTTCTCATGAATTTTCAGTACTCTGTGTACTATTGGAATTTCTCGTCCCTCAATTCTGAAGACAACAATTTCACCAACTCTAATGGGATCCTCGACTCGATTTGTCAGGAATAGAAGATCCCCTCGATGGAATGCAGGTTCCATACTCCCACTGAAATAAATCAAGAGATCAAAGTAAACCCAGCTCTTTCAGAAAGGGAAGTGATATTTCAGAGTATTGGCATAAAAATCGATACAAACATTCCATCTCAACTATCATTAATTTAAAAGAGAGGTACATTTCCAACCGTGCCATCAGGCCTCTGGCATCTTACTCACACAGTGAGCTAACTATTCAGCAGTGCTCTTTATCATAGTCAACCACAATACAACCAGGTGACTATTCATGTCTGGTAGACATCACTAGATTACAGAGGTCATGATCTTTGGTTCATACGAAATTTAATTGCAATGTTTTACATTAAAATTTTGGGATAAAATTCTACAACTTATTTAATTTAGATAGCAATTTATCCAAATTTGATATGTTAATTTTCAGAAGGAAATTATTTTCAATGCAATCATTTTATTTGCTAAATCAAAAGGCAATTAATAATTACCACATTATTCTCCAGTCAGGCAATACCTGTAGATGGAAACAGTTAAGATTACAGGTTGCTCACATGTTTTTTCAAGTGACTTGGAATATCAAGGTAATCCTCTCTCCACAGACACTGCCTGACCTATAAATTACTTCCACCATCTTCAGTTTTCATTCCAGATTTGTAATATCCACTAAAGTCTTCCCTCAAAGATTGATAATGCAATCTCCTTCAATGCTTAAGATCCAAGTATATGCACTCAATAGAGATGAAGATTGCATCAGAAACCTGCTGTACACGAATCCTTAGGGACATTCTCACAGATAGCTAAATTCTTCAAATTGATCTGCATTCTATAACAAAGAATGCTGCACAAAAATACAAGCTAGCTATCAGGTGGGGTATAATCTTCTTGCAAATATAGACCCTTATTATAGAAAGCAGAAAAAACATCATCGTACCTTTAAAATTAAAATAACTATGTTCAATATTTTTGTTAATTATCAACAGCATGACAGATTAAATCATGTACATATTATTTACAATGTTTCTATACATCAGAAAATACCTCAGGAGTTCTACAGTGATTAAAATTTGTACAAATTAGTTCTGTACACATGTAGTACAAAGAAAATGATGTGTTTCAGATGAAGGGAAAGTGCTTGCATTTATACAATACCATAATCACATTCTTATCACATAGCAAACATTTTTCTTTAAACTTTGGACAGACAGTAGATAGTTTACAAAAGGCAGCATCCACAAAAAGAAACAGTCAATAGATACTATACCATTCAATGTTACACTGGAATGCCCAGGATTTGCAGCTGGTTCAGACTTACAATTTCTGATGCCAGGGTGCTAACCCCTACATTAAATCCGCTTACAAGAGGGAATATTCCTGCCACATCCACTTTGTTACTCTCTAAATGACAAATACTTCTACTTCCATTTCTTCTAGCACATCAGAAGTTCATTATAAATGGCTGGACGCTCAAAAAAATTATATACTGATATGTATGAAAACTTTTTGAAAAGTAGTAAGTGATCATTGCATTCCACAGCATTGAGTTATGTAACTTGATACAAATGATCACAGAATGCAAAAAGAACCAATTTAAAATGTGAATATATTTACAAGATGCTCACAAAATGCTGATGGAACACACAGCAGGCCAGGCAGCATCTATAAGGAGAAGCACTGTTGACGTTTCGGGCCGAGACCCTTCGTCAGGTCTCAGCCCGAAACGTCGACAGTGCTTCTCCTTATAGATGTGTAACGGGGTTTTTTTTCTTTTTCTTTGTTACTGTGTATGTAATCAAAATGGCATCTTTGTTTTGTTAAAAGTAGGAATGCTGGCGCCTGTGTTAATAGTAGGAATGCTAGCGTCTTTGTTATGATAAGTGCTGGAAGCTTGTTTGGGACTGTAAACTGATTGTTGGCGGGATTTTGGGGAGTTGGGGCGATGGAGTGAGAGAGAGAGGACAGGATGCTGGAAGCTGGGCGACGGTCCCCGGCCCAAGGTTTTCGGGGATGAGAGGAGACGGAGACAGAGGAGTGTGGAGCGTCTGGTCGACCACTGTGGGGGTCCCAGGATGCGGGTCGAGGAAGTCGGAGGGGATCGAATGGTGGCCAGAAGACTTCAGTAATTGAGCTCCAACGATTGTGCATGAAGTGGTTTGGACTTTGATAAGTTTGGCGCCTTTTCTTTTTTTTCTCTTATTCATATATACTGTATCGTTAGTAATCGTTTAGTTATAGTAATCTTTATAAATTGTACTCATTTAATCGCATAAGGTGTACTGTCTGTTTTTTTGGGTGAGGCGGGGACATCACACAGCATCCACACCAGCTGATTACCCAGTTTGGCGGGGCCGAAGGCTGCTCCCCCTAGACTAGAACGAGTTTGAGCGATGCCTGAGGCGACCCAGGGGTTACAGATGCTGCCTGGCCTGCTGTGTTCCACCAGCATTTTGTGTGTGTTGTTTGAATTTCCAGCATCTGCAGATTTCCTCGTGTTTACAAGATGCTGTCTGATCTAGTTTAGAGGGTAAATAAAAGGAAGCTATTCCCATCACATTAGTCAGCAGTTCAAAAACGGACTGGGGGACAGGGACATATTTATGTTTTTTTTTGGCAAAGATACATATCTTATTTCTGGGATAGAAGGCTTAATGCTATGAAGGCAGGTGGAGACTAAGCTGATATTTTCTAGAATCAAGGAAGAGGAGATCTGACTTTATTGTTAAAGGGATTCACAGGGTAGACATGCTATTGGTCATCATACCCAGAGGTATGATGACCAGAGGTAGACTCTGAAAAGGATCAGATTTTGAGGATAGCGATGAAGAGAAATTTAATCACCCAGAAGACACTGGGTCTTTGGAATTCTCCAGCTAATGGAGCCATGGTAGATCAGTCACAGAGTATGTTCAAGGTAGATGAGATTTTAAAGGATATAGGGTTAGTGCAGGAAAATAGCACAGAGACACATGATCATATTTAACAAAGGAAAGAGAAGCCAAATGGCCTAAACTACAGCTTGTTTCCCCTTATAATGATTTCAGTCTTTAAACTAAAACAATTTCATAGATCCTCAATGCACAATTCAAAGCAAATTAATTATGTCTGACCCCAACTCCACACATTTTATACCACAAATGATACAATATTGCAATATATTCAATATGCAAAGTAGAATTTCCAAGTGATTTCGATATCTTGATGGAATGAACCAAAGGTGGCGAGAGAGGAGTGGAGAAGAAAAAGACGAGCACTCCTTTAACAAGCACAACTATCTGAGGAAACTATGAAAATTAGCAAATGAACAGAACAGTAACTCACCTGAGTACAACTACAATTGGACTTTCACTCCCTGTGAGGACCATCAGTCCTTTCCATATCATCAGTGCAGATGATACAATCATACCAAAATTCAACACCTGATAGTACAGCTGAAACAACAAGATTAAACACAGGTAAGATTATAGCGAATATGCGTGCAATACCAGCAGTTTTACCTTTCTATAGAACAGTATGACCATGAAGAAGAAACAATGCACTTTACCTACATTGGTCTCACATCTGGTCAATATCATTAGGTCACCTCAAGATTCATTCCACCAACAGACCACTGCGTGTACAAGTTAATAGGGAGTCACTATCACATACTACTATACAAAGAAGCAAATACCCCAAACTGAAAAAAAACCAGTTGTGTCCTCCAAATTAAATCTGAGTATCATAAACACAAGAGGTTCTTCAGATGCTGGAAATCTTGAGCAATACACATAAAATGCTTGAGGATTTCAGCAAATCAGCATCTATAGAGCGGAATAAACAATGGATGCTTCGGGCTGAGACTCTCCATCAGGACTCATGAAAGATTATGGCATTACACGTGTTGCTCTTTTGAGTGGCAACCTGTAATATAAACTTCATTTCTTAAAACTAAACATCCACCTGGAAGCGAGAACTTAAAACAGCCCTAGGACACACAACTACAGTATACAATTGCTCCTCTTGTCTTCTAACCTTTCCCAAGCTTTCAGCCAGTAGGTACAGGACAGCAGCTGCAACATTAATTCATTTACCTTCTGAGAAGTGTCAGATGATATTCAGAGTACTGAACAAATGGAACCAGTTGTTTTCAAGACCTGGCTGTTGACTGGGCTTCTACCCACCAAGTTCACAGAGCCCACCAGAGGGTAGCTGGGATTTGCGCTCACGCGTGCACCTTCACAACCAAACTGAAACTTTTTTTAATATGCAAAGGACTGTCTGAATTAGAATGTGCAAGCAATACCTTCTAGATTCTGGAATCCCCATCAGACACAGGAATCAAAGTAAAGGAGAAAAAAATCAGAGTAAAAAATAGAATGAATATCTTCAAAGAGCTGAAGAAAGCTATCCTGTTGAGTTTAATTTCGAGTAGAAGGGGTTTTAAGCAAATAAGCTTAACTAGGCCATTAAAAACTACTGAGAATTATGTACTTGAGCCTAATCATTAATGGCTAATTCTTATCTGTAAGATTAACAGGGAAATTTTGCACATGTTTGAAAGGGGTCCATTCATTGCACAACTTCCCAATGTGTTTAACTGGATCATATACTGCAGTTTTTTGGTTATGCAATGATGCGATTGATATTATTAAAGATAAAGATGAAAAGGCAGGCAGCATCTATGGAAATGAATAAACAGTTGATGTTTCAGGCTGAGATCCTTCATCAGGCCCTAAAGCAGCTATTCTTTCACTTACAACAAGATTTGAAGGATTCCAGCCTTGTCTGGCCTGATCTCCATATGACTGAGATCACAATATAAACTTGGCTCAGAATCTCTGACGTGGCCTAGCAAGTTGTGCAATTGTAAATCAATACAAAAGCTCACTATCTTCTATGTAGCTTGGCATAAACATTACTCATCTTAAACCAGAAATAATAAGAAAAATGGAGACATAACATGAAGAATATTGTGAGGAAGGTGTCAAATTAGTTAAGATTTCTCCATTGTATAGGTGCACTAGTGTGTTATGCAAAATGGTGGCTGCAGGATAAAATGGTGTCAGATTGGAAAGTGGTGATAGCACTGAACATTTTTCTTCTTGCAGACTGCTGTCTCAGTCTCTGAGTTATGTGTTTAGACCGACGGTTGCAAAAGATATGCGATACAGGTTTGTATCACTTGGGAGATGGAAAAGGGGTAAAACTTGTGTAGATTTGTGAAGGGTATATAAAAAGGGGCATGTTTTTAGCTCAGATTTCTATCTTTCCTTAGTTTGGATTGCATCTGGAGCTCAGAGATAGAGAGAAGTCTACCAATGTAGTACTGTATGCCTGTCAGACCCCCAAGGTACTCTCCAGCATTATAAACAGCAGCTCGTTAATTGGTTAACAAGTATTATTATTTTGCTTCCTTCTGTACCTTAAGAATCCTTTCTTCATTTTATTTTCTATATAGCTCTAATAAAGTAGTTTCTATAACCTTAAACATGTGCATAATCCCTCCTTTGTGGATACCTCTTGCAAATGATGCAGAAAAGAACAAGGTTTTAAAAATTTTTAAACATTTCTATTAGAAGTGTCAGATACATATATCAGTCATTTCCCACTGGCTTGACCTGTGGCCCAGAGAGTCTGAGCTACTGAAGTAGATATGCAAAATCCTGAACTGTCAGCCTACTTGAGGCCAAGCTATACTCAGTTCAATTCGCTGATTGTCACCCACCCCCATGAAGTATTTGGCCAATGGGTTTGGAAAGCAACCGCCTCACTTCAGATACAGTAGCATAACTATTAGAGCTGCTGCCTCACAGGGCAATCCTGGCCTCCTGTGCAGTGTCTGGATTCTGCAATTGTGAAATAATCCAGACTTCCTCCTGAATCCCAAAGTCACATGGGTTGGCAGGTTACACAGATGTACTAAACTGCCCCAGTATGTAAGTGACTGATGGAGTCTGGAGAGAGCTGATGATAACGTGAGGAGAATATAATGGGACTAGGATCGGATTAGGTTATCTAGGTTCCTGACTGATGTGCCTACGGACATGTTTCCAGGCTGCATGAACTTACGACATTCAAACAACAACACTAACTCAGGCTAAAGAAATTTTTACCTGCAAATTGAGAGTAACCAGAAGGGTTTGCTTTTGAAAAAGTGGAGGACGGTGAGTATCTGTTAGTTTGTGTTGTCATCAGGTTTGCATACATGAAAGAAGCAACTGCATATCAGAATTCAATTAAGCAACTTTGATAACTGGAAGTAAAACCAACCAATTTCATAGGAACATAACACCGGAAAGAGATTATAACATCAACAAGTTACAAATCTGGTTTCTTTTGGTGTTCAAAAAACAGGTTGCATTTCATCAATGATGACAAATCACTGAAAAGATTAAAGATTGGCTTTATTTGTCACATACAGCAAAATGTGTCATTTTGCATCAAATCAAATCGGTAAGTATTGCGCTGGGCAAGTGCTACCACCCTTCTGGCACCATCACTGCATGTCCACAACTCACTAAAATATGCCTTTGAACTGAGGGAGGAAAGCAGACCTCCTAGAAGAAACCCATGTGGTCACGGGAGAACGTACAAACTCCTTACAGACAGCAGCGGGAATTGAACCCCAACTGATTTTACAACTGTTGTTAAATGTTGTACTAACTGCTATGCTGCTTCTCTACAGCAAGAATGAGAGATCATTCTGACAATGAACACTCGCATTGTTTTATAGTAAGCATGATTCATAACTCAAAGAAGATCTTGTAGAGGACAATTAGTTGGGAAAAGACTTTCCTGGAAGATCAGGAAGTAGCTGGAGAACTTTTGGTTATTCAAGATGACATTCAAGGGGACATTGCCTCAAGATTCAAGGGAGAAGATTTAGGACGGAGATGAGAAATAAGTTTTTCCCCAGAGTGGTGAATCTGTAGAATTATCTGCCCAGGGAAGCAGTTGAGGCTTCTTCACTAAATATATTTAAGATAGTTAGATAGATTTTTACATAGTAGGGGAATTAAGGGTTATGGGAAAAAGGCAGGTAGATGGCGCTGAATTTACAGACAGCTCAGCCATGATCTTATTGAATGGTGGGGCAGGCTCGATGGGCTGGATGGCCTACTCCTGCTCCTATTTCTTATGTTCTTATGCTCCCACATCATTGATGAGAATACAATGAGAGATAAGCAAATAGTGGAGAATTTGCAAGTACAATTAAACAGGAAATCAGAATGAGGAGAGTAGTGCATTGGTTTGCTGCCAAGAGGAAATGACAGAATATACATATACAGGAATTTACAACAGAATTATTGGCTACCTGACTTCATTTGTTTGACAAGGCTCAGAGCACAACTTCCACTCGCATCCCTCTGGTGTGGTCAATGTCGGGCGAGGGTTTTCAGTTAGTCAACTTGCAACATTAAAAATTTTGAAAGCAACTTAAATTAAAAACTTTTCCTCTAAGGGAACTGCCATCTCCCACTCACTTTAATACTTTACCAGCAATAGATCTAATCAATGGGCCACGAGCAGATTTTCCAACATGACAGCTATGAAGCTTATGGTAGACAGCTCTCTCTTTAGTCTCCAAGAGCTAGGGGATGAGGCTACCACTGCTGACTTAAAGCAACAGCAGCACTTCCACTGGAATGCCTGGAGATGTCAAAGATTAGCACTAGCATCTAGGCAGAAGATCTGCCCCAAAGAATGCAACAACCAGACTAACTCATGTTTGAAAGATAGCAAATTCCTTAAGTCTCTTTACCTTCCTACGATATAGTCTGGGACCTTTCAGGATTGGGTTACATAGTTTTGTATTAAATAATGAAGCAGATTTGGTCAAAAGCTGAATGGTGCATGAGTATTTGCCCAATATGTGTCATTGAATTTGAAAGGAGGAAATGCCAAGCAGCTTAAGGTAAACTAGGTAAATGACTGATGAATAAAATATCAGTGGAGGTGTGAACAGTGCTGGAAAAAAGTTTACTGTTGTACAGGAACTGTTTACATCTCTCCCTCCACCCCCAGGAGAAGATCACTACAGCAGGATTAATAGCAGACACTAGGGATGGCATCCCAAGAAAAGTAGTGCAGGGAGTGAGATTACTGAAAGAACAGGGATGGAAATAATGACATTCTCAGGCCATATAAATTCTACCTTAAAACAAAGTGGGTGAAAACGGTCAAATATTCTAATTGTAATTTTCCAATATTCTCATAAACTAAGGTTCTTTTGACTGAAAAAATGCATGTCATGTTGCTGTTTAAAAATAGGAACCATGCTCTGATGATTTGCCAGAAAATTATTGGACTCCATTATTATGGTAACAGGAATTGAAAAATTCTAGTTCATCTGTTAAACCAACCTGGATTTGTATAGGAAGGTTGCATCATAAGGACTTGATAGAAATTTAAGAAACAATTAAGTTATCAGACAATAAAATATCCAATATATTATAAGCTATCTGGATTCCAAAAGTATTTGGTAAACTCTCATAAAATTTTGGGGTGAGGGTAAAAAAAAAGTCATTTTTTTTAAAACCTGGCTAGAAAGTTGGCTGAATGAAAAAGGTCCAAACTTTAAAAATCCTTCAAATTACCATAGTATTTAGATAATTAAGGGATTATTCAACCTACTTATTATCTATATTAATGACTTGGATGAAGGGACTGACTGCATTGCTGCTAACTGAGCAGACAATACCAAGAATGGTAGGTTAGCAGGTTGCGCAAAGTACATAAAGTGCTTGCGAAGGAGTACTCATGAGTTATATGAGGGGTCAAGAATTTTGAAGACAGAATGTAATGTGGGAAAATATGAAGTTATGCAATCTAGAAAGGAGGAGGAAAAGGTAAAGTAGTATTCAACACAGACAACAAAATGTTCCAACAGAGAGGGTTCTGGGGTCCTGGTACATCCAAGTCCAAAGAGCTAGATACAGCAAGTGGATGGTAGAGGTTCTGGTGCAATGTTACAGGGCCCTGGTGAAACCACGTCAGTCCTTGTCTCCATATTTAATGGACATTACACTTTCATAGCAGGAGTGCTAATAAGGTTCACTGGGTTGATTTGTAGCATTAAGAGCTTGGCACAAAAAAGATTGAACAAATCATAGGAATAAAGAAGATTCTTAGTGAAATAAAAACCTCTCAGAAAGATTGACAGGATGGAAACAGAGGATATTTCCTCTTGCGGATATCTAGAATAAGGGGCACAATTTAGTGAGCTCCCATTTCAAACAGATGTGGAGAAATACATTCTCCGAGGAATTCTTTTGATTTCTTTCCCCCAAAGAGCTATGGAGAAGGAGTCATTAAATATAGTTTAAGCATTTAAACTAGAAGACTTCAGGAGTTCTTAGAGAGTTACACTGAAATACTGGAGGGGGGGGGGCAACATGGTCTTAATGAATCAGAAACATGAGAAAATCTGCAGATGCTGGAAATCTGAGCAACACACACAAAATGCTGGAGAAATTCAGAAGGCAAAACTTATGTTGGCCTGCTGAGTTCCTCCAGCAGTTTGTGTGTGTTACTGAATCAGGTTTAATATCACTGGCACATGTCGTGAAATTTGTTGTTTTGTGGCAGCAGTACATTGCAATACATAATAAAAACTATAAATTACAATGAATTAAATTTGAGATAAATTTGTGAGAGATACAGATGAGAAACTGCTGAATTCTGGTTTTCACCAAAACGTGGTTAAACAACATGCCCAACTTGGTATTTCAACTTGAAGACATGATGCTGTTCTGCCAAGACAGAATCTCCAAGGGAAATCCAAAGGAGGTGGAATCTGTGTGTAAATGAACAAAGATTGGTGCACAAACTCATCTGTAGTCAGCAGTCAATGATCTGGGGAAGTCGAGCATCTTACAATTAAATGCTGCTAAGGGAGTTTACAAGCATCTGGGCAGACTTCAATCACGTTAACCTGCAGTACGTTTTACCCAAATTCCACCGACACATCACCATGGCCAGTAGGGGATCAAACTGGACCATGTTTATACAAACTGACATGGCACTTACAAAGCCATCCCATGCCCTCAACTGGCCCCAGTGACCACATCTCCATAATGCCAACCCCAGCATACCGACCGCTGCTGAAAATGGAGAAACCAGTCAAGTGGACCATCACTGTATGGCCTAACATGACAATCTCTGTGCTCCTGGACTGTTTTGAATGGGTTCACTGGCAGATGTTCAAGGAGGCCAGCACAAACTGCACGGCACAGACCTCAAGGAATATGCCTCATCATCAGTCACTGGCTATATAAGTGTGTACCTTAAAGGTTATCTTATGGCCGAACCAGAAGCTCAGGCTGAATGCTTAGGTGCACTCCCTACTCAAAGCATGGGATGTTGCCATCAAGTCCAGTGACACAACAGCTCTCAGAGCAGCCAGGAGAAATCTCATCTTAGACACCAAGAGGGCAAAAACCATCCAAGCACAAAAAATTCAGGAAGACCTGTCTGATAACAACTCCCATGTATGTTGCTTGACATCAAGAATGTTCCTGACTATCCAACAGAAACAATGTCAACCATACCATTGACACCTCCCTCCCTGATGTTCTAAACAACTTTTATGCATACTTCAAGGCAGTGCAACACAATGTCAGCCACAAAAGCTACCCCCCCCCCCCTCAGGTGAGCAGCCACTGCCTAACAGCAGCAGACAGAAGGACTCTGCAGACAGTCAACACCCATAAAGCAACTGGGGGATAAACAACATCCTACGCTGAGTATTCAGGGAGTGTACATATCAACTCACTGACATCATCACGGACATCTTAAACACTTCACTCATCCAAGGTGCTGCTGCAAAAGCTTTAAATCAGCCATCATTGCTGTACCAAAGAACTCTATAGCTGCAGAACTAAACAACTACCATCCGGAAGCACTAAGCAGTGATGCCAATTATCATGAAGTGTTTTGAACGACTGGTAATGGCACACATCAAAATCTCCATTCCTGCCACATTGGACTCTCACCAACAGAATCACTCTACAACAGATGTCATAGCATCTGTCATGCACCTGGCTCTGACACACCTAGAAAACAAGGACACATGTCAGAATGCTGTTTCCAGATTTCAGTTCAGCTTTGAACAATATTGTCCCACAGACCTTGGTGAATGAACTCCTACCCTTTGGTCTGAATACACCATTGTGCAACGGGGTGTTGGACTTCCTAAGCATCAGACCAGATAGGATGCACAACTACTCCACCCAACCCATCATCCTCAAACCGGGTGCCCCCCACCACCTCCTCCAGGGGCTGTGTGCTGAGTCCATTGCTATACAGGTTGCTCACACATGATGGCACTGACAAATACCCCAGTAATCACATCGTCAAGCTCACTGATGACACGACAAGTGGTAAGGTCATCACCAAAAACAATGAGTCAGCTTACAGAGAGGATGTGAAAGAGCTCGAGGATGGGTGCCAGGCAAATAACCTCTTCCTTAAAGTCAACTCACTTTTATTGTCATTTCGACCATAACTGCTGGTACAGTCCATGGTAAAAATGAGACAACGTTTTGTCAGGACCATGGTGTTACATGACACAGCACAAAAACTACACTAGACTACAGACCTACCCAGGACTGCATAATGTGCACAAAACAGTGCAGGCATTACAATAAATAATAAACAGGACAATAGGGCAGTAAGGTGTCAGTCCAGGCTCTGGGTATTGAGGAGTCTGATAGCTTGGGGGAAGAAACTGTTACAAAGGAGATGGTTATTGACTCGCATCACTCACACTCCATTTTACATTGCCGGCACAGCAGTGGAAACTGCAAGCGGTTTCAAACTCCAGGGAGTGCACATCACACACAACCTCTCGTTGTCCCAGAACACATTATACCCAATCAGGAAAGCTCACCAACGTCTCTACTTTCCGAGGAGGCTGAAGAGAGCTGGACTTTGCACATCCATACTCACATCATTCTATAGATGTGCATTAGAGCATCCTGACAAGCTGCATTGCTACTGGGTGTAGAAACTGCACTGGAGCTCACAGGCAAGTTCTACAATGGGCAGCGAAAACTGCCCAAAACATCACTGATACCAGACTACCCATCAATTACATATATCCAGAAAAGTACTAGAAAAAGGCCAGTAGCTCACTCCAAACAGGGAGGAGACTACTTAGCATACACGTTAAAACTACCAGACTCAGAAACAGTTACTCTTCCCAAGCAGTAAGGCTGATCAACATCTCCACTTCTATATTATTTCCCGAGTCATCTTATGTACAGCCTAGCATCACTTTATGTATTTATATATGCATTCACATTTATTATGTGTTTATTATTTTGTGTTTTTTTTTGTGTTGCATCGGATCCGGAGTAACAATTATTTCGTTTTCCTTACACTGTGTACAGGAAATGACATTAACCAGTCCTACAAGGTTTGAAGAAAAAGTGAGTGGAACAGGAGCCCACTCGTATTAATGACGTGTCCTAAACAACGGAGCAGAAAACTGCGCGGAACAAGCAGAGATATGGATTAAGGTCACAACGCAGCTTTGATTCTCAAGTACAGTTGAACGCCCGCCCATTTTGTACATGTTAAGTGTACCAAAGGTGGCGAAAAGTCTTTCCAGATGGAGACACCCAGTCCACATTGCTGGGCTCTGCAAACACTCAGGCTCCCGTAACCGGATCACAGCAGCGCCCTCCTTCCACTTTCCCCAAAATTGTGATGGTGCATCCGAAAGAAGCTCACAGAACGGGAGAGGAAATCACCAAACGTGGGGTGGGGGCAAAACAGCCGAGTGTGTGTGTGGGGAGGAACCAGGGAGTACGGGCGGAATCCGCCGCCCGGGGGGGGGGGGGGGGGTAAAAGGGCTGATGTACCACGGGGGGGACCGATGCCCCGGGGAGAGGGAACCGATACTCTTGGGTGGTGGTGGTGGGGGGGGGGGGGGGTTGCTCCTGAAGGAGAGGGTGGACCCGCTGCCCTCACCGACCTGCCGCTTATTCATTCGCCGCACATCGTTGAGGAAATCCAGCGACAGCATGATGCCGAGTGCTCCGTGTCCCTGTCGGGTGTCTCTCTCGGTGCCCGGCGCTTCCTCCCGCCGGCCAATCGGACCAGAAGCGAACTCGGCCCCGCGCCACACCGGAAGTCGCCCCGCTTCAAACACAACTTTATTCGCAGCCGCCAACGGACAAAGCGCGAGGGAGGGGCCAAAGGTGGCGCGCTTCCCTCAAGGAACTTAGACGGGCGCCCCCTCTCGGCCGGGATGTCCACAACAGCGAACAATGGCAGGCAATGCTTTCCTCCCTGTCAGCTCAGTGGCTACATCCTGTTAATTAACCAGGAGTTATTGGTTAATAACTTAGTTTACTCTCCTTGGGGCATTGGTTCCCCCCATGGTACATTCATTATCTCCTTTCACCACTGGCATTCTTTACCACAACCCACCCCACCCCTCCTTAGTTTTAGATTAGAGACTAAATGTATTTATTAATCACATGTAGATAGAAGCATAGAATGAAATGTGTCGTTTGCTTTTAAAACCAACACAATTGAAGGATGTGCTGGGGCAGCTAAGTGTTGCTACACATTCTGGCATCAACATGGCTTGCCCACTTATCCCTCCGCAAAGTTTCAGATTTGACCAGAAGGATGTTTTCTTTTTTTTGTACTTTTATCCTCAAATGGACTGCCCAGTCCTTTTATTTGTTAGTTTAGTGGGTTTTTTTATTCTTAATATTTGCCTAATATTATACATGATTTTGACAGTGTATATCCCTTTCCTTGTTTGTACGTTTATTGTAATGTATTTGATGTAACTTCTCTGATTTGTATCTATTCATATAACTTTTTTTAAATCAATAAAAAAGATTGAAAATGAAGAGCACAGTCATCTGCACACTGCAGCTCTGGGACCCGTTCTCTATGGAGTTTGATGGTTGCATGGAGCCTCCTGATGTCAAAGAGGTTGCCATCTAATCTGACGTCCACTGCCACACCGCTGCTGTCTTCAGTCTCGTTGTGGAGAAGCTTGGTAACACACAAGAGGAAGATGTTAAAGAGAACTGGTGCTAGCACACACCCCTGTCTCACCCCTGTGCGTACAAAGAAGGGCTCAGACTCTTGTCCTCCTATGGTCACCCGAGCAGTCATCCCATCGTGGAACTGGCGGAGGATGTTAACAAATTTATTGGGACAGCCAAACCTGAGGAGGACATCCCATGACAGCTCTCTTTATATAGTGTCGAATGCTTTGGAGAGGTCAACAAAGGCCATAAATATGTCCTGATGTTGCTCCTGGCACTTTCCCTGAAGCTGCCGGGCTGTGAAGATCATGTCGATCGTGCTCCTGTTCTTCCTAAATCCACACTGCGATTCAGGCAGCATTGACTCGGTGATGTTGCTGATGAGCCTCTGAAGCATCACCTTAGCCAGAACCTTTCCAGCAACAGGAAGGAGTGATATGCCCCTACTATTGCCGCAGATGGCCTTGTCACCCTTGTTCTTATAAATGACAACGATGTTTGCATTTCTCCATTGCTGTGGGATGTTCTCATCAGTCCCATTTGCCCCAGAGACGTGCCGTGCAGGCTCACCACTGTGTGGACACGCCCTGGCGCCCGTCAACCACTGTCCCAGCTATGGGTAAATAGCCCCACAGCCTTGTGGTAAGTCTGTTGAGACAAGGCTAAGGGAGCACACCCTGACAGAAAAGCAATGCGCTGGTGATGCACAAAAGGCAGACCTTAACAGACCAAGGACCTGGCAGCCTCCTGCAGCCAAGATGTAGGACTGGTTGTCCTGGGATCACCCTTGCCACTGGGACCCTGGTTTTTAAATTTTATTTTCATCTTATTTATCTATTTATCTATCTATTTATTTATTTTGTCTATTTATTTATTTATTTATTTATTTATTTAATTTGTCTATTTATTTATGCGCGCGCACACACACACACACACACACACACACACACACACACAATCCTAATAATGATATAACTTAACATGGAAAAATAGTGGAGGCTGGTTTTGTCCTTCAGTAAGTTTACTTTTGTCAAGTTTACTTGCATTTGCAACACAGCCCTTGCAGAGAAATACTAGAGACTTCAGTTGCTGGAACCTGGTTCAGCAAATAATCTGCTGGAGGAACAGCATGGACTAAACCACGTCCTTTTGGAGAGGGGGGAGGAGGAATTGTTGATGTTTTGGGTCGAGACCCTGCACCCTATGGTGTTTGACTTGCTAAATTCCCCCCCACCCCAGCAGTTTGTTTGTTACAACCTTTACAGAGATCAGCCAGAATGAATTCCACCACAGATCAGCCCCTAAACATCTTTTCTCCATATGGCTTAGATGTAAACTAACAACTACTGTGTACATATTCAGCTTTAGGTATTGTACTCATAACTTTTATAGAACACTGTGAATAAGGGGGTAGATGTAAAACTCTGATTAACCAGCACATGCAGGATTCAGTGGGGTCAGTCTATTGGACTTTCCAGTTATATACCAAAACAATTTATTTTTTAGATGTTTCATTTGGTTCCTTCAGTTTGTTATAGCCAGGGATGGTAATGAGGCCAAGCTCCCAGCACCTATTAAACGCTCCAGTTGGTGTGCCTCAGGTAGCTTCTGACAACCAAGCCCAGCTTCTGGCTTCCATGTGTAGCTTAGCTACTAAGTCCAGAGGAACTGTTCCTACTGACAGGAGAAGCGGCACCTTAAAACCAGTCGCTTCGGGCAGATGGCCAAGGTCGGCACCTCGTCGAGGAGAAGGAAACCTCCGCTGCTCACAGCGAAGGCTTTGGGAGTAAACCCCGGGGAAAAATCCGGAGCTGGAATCCCTAAGGCAGTCCACGGTTGAGCTCGACGCAGCCTGGCAACTCCTGCGACGCAGCTGATGGCAAACTGCATCAGCCTCTGCCGTCCCTTTGGATTAGCAGCTGCATGCGGAGGGGGAGCCTGCTGCATGGGCTAGCTCCCCAATATCGTACTGCCCCGGCTTGCGTATCGTGTACAAAGCTGGGAAGCAGCATCCACAGTCGACTCCAACCAAGCGAGGCCTCCAGGTGTTGCATTGTAATAAAGGTTGCAGTAGAGCGAGTTTAAAGCCATTACAGAAAACCCTGAGGCCAAGTGAAGTACAAGTCAATGGATTTGACTTGAACATCAGGGCAGTCCGAATCCCCGGTCCCCAGTGGGTTGTGAGGAAGCACAGCAAACATCACTTATGAGCTGGATAGCAACGCTTTGGGATTTCTGAATACAGTAGTCAGGTAGGAGCTAATCAGAGTTTCACTGCACTTTCAGTGATACAGCTCCAGCTATGCTCCTGCTGATTTGGAGGGTGTACAGCGTAAATGGGGAGAAGCAGATTTGTTTTAAAGTTTCTCTTTCAACACAGCAGGATAACACACATACAGGAGTGTAAACCTGAGGGAACTAAACAAAGGAACAGCCATCTCATTCTTCAACAGATTTAAGGTGCTGCCTCACAACCTGAAAAATATTCAACACCCTGCACAAACAATTTGTAACTCAGCCTACCAAGCATTAGACACAGTACACCAAAAGAGGTTTCGTTTGCAAAGCAGAACACAATCGCCTGAGCTGTAAAAGTTGAGTCCTCATACCCCTTGCTGCTGATTGTGTTCCAAACGTTGGTAACACAACGCCTTACAGCACTGGCGACATCGGTTCAGTTCCCACCGCTGCCCTTAAGGACTTTGTACCTGTGGGTTTCGTCCGGGTGCTCCAGCTTCCTCCCACAGTCCAAAGCATACTGGTTGGTAGGTTAATTGTCCCCAATTCAGCTAGGGTTAAAGAGGAAGTTTGCTGGGTGGTGCCACCTGAAGGGGAGTAAGAGCCTGGTCTGCATCGTATCTCAACAATAAATAAACAAACAGATTCATCTCACTTTCCATCAAAAACGACAACAAAACAAAATCCATTCACAGATACACACTATTGCCGCTGTGTTTGAAAGGTATTTTTATATGGTGCTATTACTGTAAAGTAATAATGTCAATACAGTATACAAATTTCACTCTTATTTATTTTTCCCTTTTCAGAACCAGAATCAGGTTTATTATCACCGGCATGTGACATAAAATTTGTTAACTTAGCAACAGCAGTTCAATGCAATACATAATAGTGAAGAGAAAAAATAATAAAATAAGAATAATAATAAATAAGTAAATCAATTACAGTATATGTACATTGAATTGATTAAAACATGCAAAAACAAAAATACTGTATATTTAAAAAAGTGAGGTAGTGTCCAAGGTTTCAATGTCCATTTAGGAATCGGATGGCAGAGGGGAAGAAGCTGTTCCTGAATCACTGAGTGTGTGCCTTCAGGCTTCTGTACCTCCTACCTGATGGGAACAGTGAGAAAAGAGCATGCCCTGGGTGCTGGAGGTCCTTAATAATGGATGCTGCTTTCTGAGATATAGCTCCCCAAAGGTGTCCTGGGTACTTTGTGGGCTAGTACCCAAGATGGAGCCGACTAGATTTATAACCCTCTGCAGCTTCTTTCGGTCCTGTGCAGTAGCCCCCCTCCTTACCAGACAGTGATGCAGCCTGTCAGAATGCTCTCCATGCTCATATATAGAAGTTTTTGAGTGTATTTGTTGACATGCCAAACCTCTTCAAAGTATAGCCGCTGTCTTGCCTTCTTCATAACTACATCTTCTATGCACACAGCAATCAACCATTTTGGTTACAGCGACCAGTCATTGCAAGGTATTATAGATTGTGGGGTGGAAAATCATGACTTCATGTGCAACTCCATCACTGAGCAAATTTATCATGTGCTAATGTATTATGTTTCTGTATGTTCATGGTAAATTGGTGATTAATACTCAGAAACACTCTTATTTCACCTTTTTTGCACATTACACACTAGATGCATCACGGCTTGGTAGGTAACTGCTCTGCCTGCAACCACAAGGGCCTGCAGAGAGCTGTGAGCACAGCTCAGTAAGTGGTTCACAGGATCCGGCTGCCCCTCTACGTACGGCATCTGCTCCTCTCATTGCTTCAGTGAAGCAGCGAGCATAATCACAGAGATTCGCTCTTCTCCCCCTCCCAAAAACCTGAAAGCACATGCCATCAACCTTAAGGATAGCTTCTATCCCGCTGTTATAAAACTATCGAATGTTTTGTTAGTATGATAAAATGGATTCTTGAACTCATAATCTACCTTGTTGTGTCTTGCTGCACGGCACAAACTATAACCTTTCATTCTGCATTCTTGTTTTCCCTTCTACTCAGTGTACTGTTGTGGTGAAGTGATCTGCAAAGCAACCTTCTTCCACTGTGCCTGTGACAGCAAGAACACAATTCAGTATATTAAATGTTCCAGTGAACCGGGTGAGTTCAAAGGGAGTGCAGCAGGCATCCAGATAAAGTGTCTCAGCCCCCAATGTTGGCTGTCCACCTCCGTCCACCTGGGCTGCAGAGCTCCTCCAGCATCTTGTTACGCCCAATTCAAACATCTGCACTTTGTTGTGTCTATGTTGATACACTACTGGAATGTACAGATTCCCAGCTTAACTGTCGATGGTCATGTTATCAGCAGATCAGTCATAGCACTCCTATCCTGACTATTGAAACTATAGCTCAAGTTCCCGTTTAGAAGCCCAAGGATGTGGACATTTTGCTGCCATACTGAAGGACTACTGCACTTTAGAGAATGCAGTGAAAGGCTCCAATTGCCCTCCGGGGTGCAAGTAAAAGATCTCATGCACTCTACAGGAATAGTTATCACAGGTATTGAGTCTCCGAGCACTACAGCGTAGAAACAGGCCCATTGGCTCATCCAGTTCACGTCACCTGTTCTTCTACCTATTCCCATCTCCCTGCACCCGGACCATAGCCTTCCATACCTCTCTCAACCATGTACCAATCCAAACTTCTTTCAAATGTTACGGCGGAATTCACATCTACCACAAATGTGGTTACAAGAGTTAATCTGAGAATTCTGTTTTCTTCCCCTCCCACCGCACCCCCATGCCACACTCACACCCCTACCTTTACCCACAACCTGCAACTGTGACAAGTGCCACACCTGCCCTTTCGCCTCCTTCCTTCAGGGCCCCAGTTTGCCCTTCCAGGTGAGGCGACACCACCTGTGAGTTTATCTGCAGCGGCCTCCTCCACATCGGTGAAACACAAAGCGGATTGGGGGTCTGCTTTGTCAAGCATCCTTGCTCAGTCAGTCACACAACTAAGACCTCCTGGTGGCTACCAATTTCAATTCAGCTTCCCATTTTCACACTGACATGTTTGTTCATGGCATCCTCTACTGCCACAATGGGGCCAAATGCAGGTTGCAGGTGCAATACCTCATGTTCCATCTAGTTAGTCTCCAAATTGTTGGCATGAACATCAATTCCTCCAACTTCCAGTAACCACTCACCCTCCCCTTTGTTCTTCCTTAATGCGGTGGTCCTCCATGACCTGCGCATCGCTTCTCTCTGGTTCCCCATCTCCTTCCTTTTATTCCATGGTCCACTATCCTCTCCCATCAGTTTCCTTTTCCTTCAGTCCTTTACCTCTTCCACCTATCCCCTCTCAGGTTCTAACATCACTCCCTTTCATCCATTTCCTTTCCCCTCACATGGTCTCACCTATCACCTGCCTGCACGTACTGCTCCCACCTATCATTCTGGCTTCTGCCCCCTCCCTTTCCAGACCTGATGAAGTGACTCAGCCCAAAACATCAACTCTTTACTTACCTCCACAGATTCTGCCTGACCTGCTGAGTTGCCTCTGGCATTTTGTGTGTGTTTCTCAAGATTTCTAGCATCTACAGAAACTTATCTCTAACCCTCATTTTTACGCCACTCCCTCAATCCCTCCTTCGCATCCTCCCCCTCCCTCACAACTAGAGGGAGAGTTTGCACGGATTTTGGTTGCCGTCTCTGGGGCATCAGAGGCTGGGGGGCGGCGGAGATCTGATAGAAGTTAATGAAATTATGAGGGACATAGAGAGAGTAAATGGCCCATTCATTTATTCCAGGGTGAAAAACATTAAACATTAAACATTAATCTAGAAAGCAGAGGGTTGAGGGAACTTTGAAGAAGGTACATGAGACAAATTTTCTGTCCCCACTTAAGAGCGTTAGGTACCTGGAACGTGCTGTTAGGGAGGTGGTGAAAGCTGGTACGGCTTCTAAAATAACATTGATTTGGATATTTCAGGCATGGTCCCATCACCCATCCCATCCATTCCCCAGTGATGGAGGGGCTATATGCTGATTTGAAGTGTTCTGAGGTGCTGTGACAAGGTGCAGAGCAGTAGCCACGTCTCAGTAGAGGGGAGGATGGTGGGATGAAGCTCTGCCCCAAAGCTAGCAAGAGCATTGACAACAGGCACAAAGACCCACCCTTCATTTGAAAATAATGAAGGATAATTAAGGAATTAAAATTTGACACCATTTAAAAATATAACTGACAAACATTTTAATTAAATAATTAAATGAATAAATATCTTACATCAGTGATGGGCAAAATACTGGAGATGATTCAAGTTGATAGGTGGTTAAGAAGTCGAATGGTGTGTTAGCCTCCATTAGTCGGAGGACTGAGTTCAAGAGCTGCAAAGTAACATTTATAAAATCCTGGTTAGACGACACAGGAGTATTGTGCTCAGTTCTGGTTGGCTCAATCTACCTGCTTATCCTATGTGCATGAAAACTACTTTAAAGGAGTCATTAGGTGCTTCCTGATTATCACTGTCCTCACCCCATTGACAAGCCAATCAATCATCGAGGTGATACCCCAGTGAACTCTTCTATGCAGATAACGTGGTTCTCAGTTTCTGGCCTCACTCAAGTGAACTTGGATGCACTGAAGACCATTCAAGAGGCACTGAATAGTAACACATCTAAAGGTACCAAGGTCTCCCTTTTCCTCATCTACATCCAACTGACAAGGCAAGTTTATTTCATCCCAGGAAAATGTGACCTCACCTTGCCAGGATACCAAGGACATGAAGTTTCTTTATCAGTGTTTTCTTTAGCAAAGTCCAAAATGTTTCATGTAAACATATAGCATTGTACCCAAACTCTACATTTTGCTGTCTGCAGCACCCTGGGAACTCTATTATTTCCCTGTCATTGCAGTACGCTACAATTTGTATAGTTCTGCTTGAGTGCCTCCACCAGCAGCAGTAGGCACGGGTGCAAGAGGAGGAAGAGGAATGGAGGTATCAGTTCAGCTGAGGCAGGGAAAGAAGAATAACGGGTATGGTAGCAAGGAGATCCCATCTGGACAGGGGGAGAGACCCTGAGCTTCTGGATGCTTACCATTTTATTTCACCATCCCATTTTAAGCTCTGCCTCTTGAGCTTGCTGGACTGTTGCGAGGTCCAACGTGAACTCCAGGAACGCCACCTCATTTTCCATTGAGGCATGCCGCAGCATGTTGAGAGATGTACAAGCAAAGCCTCCAATTTCAGATAACTTGCTTTTCTCTTCTGTTTTTTTAAATCAAGTCTGTTTTCTCTTGTGTGCCATTCCTGATTTGCTTTCACTTCAAAGTAAATTTATTAACAAATTACATATACATTCAGTAGCCACTTTATTAGGTACAGGAGTGAAACTGTTGCTGTAGCCTGTTCACTTCGAGGTTCGACGAGTTGTGCTTTCAGAGATGCTCTTCTGCACACCACTGTTGTAAAGGGTGGCTATTTCAGTTACTGTCAGCTTGAACCAGCCTGGCCATTCTCCTCTGACCTCTCTCATTAACAAAGCGTTTTCACCCCCAGAACTGCCGCTCACTGAATGTTTTTTTTTTTTGTTTTTTTGCACCATTCTCTGTGAACTCTGGAGACTGTTGTTTGTGAAAATCGTAGGTCATCAGCAGTTTCTGAAATTCTCACCCACCATGTCTGACTCTAACAATCATTCCATCGACAAAGACTTTTAGATCACATTTCTTCCCCATTCTGATGTTTGGTCTGAACAACAACAGAACCTTTCACCATGTCTACATGCCTTTATGCATTGAGTGGCTGACTAGATAGTTGCATTAATGAGCAGGTGTACCGGTGTACCTAATAAAGTGGCCACAGGAAGTATGCTAGTATGCTACCTTCAGGTTCATATTATCGTAGGCATTTATGGGGGGGGGGGGGGAGAGAAAAGAATTTTACAGAAAAATACATAAAAAGACACGAATGACAAATAACTGAGGATTGTAGAAGACCTTGCAACACTATTTAAGAAAGGACAAAAACCCAAATCAGGCCATTTCGAATAACACCTGCAACCTGGTCTTCCCTGAGGCTGAGATACGCAGATGTTTCCAACGAATGGACAGTCGCAAGGCTGCGAGACTGGACGGTGTCCCAGGGTGAGTACTCAGGATGTGCGCAGCACAACTGGCAGGTGTGTTTACTGATATTTTTTAATCTCTCCCTCTCACACCATAGAGTGCCCTCCTGCTTCAAATTATCCACCATTGTCCCTGTACCAAAAAAGACCATGGTAACATGTCTGAACAACTGGCGTCCTGTCGCACTCACCTCAATAATAAGCAAATGCTTTGAGAGGCTGTTCAAGAATTACATCTACAGTTTGCCACCACCCAAACTAGACCCCCTACAATTCGCCTACCGAATCGACACAACCGATCAACAGATGACGCAATAGCCACTGCTCTACATACTGTCCTTACACATCTGGAGAAGAAGGATGCTTATGTGAGAATGCTGTTCTTGGACTACAGTTCAGCATTCAGCACCATAGTTCCATCCAGGCTTGATAAGAGGCTTAGAGACCTCGGCCTTGACCCTGCCTTGTGTAGCTGGATCCTGGACTTCCTGTCAGATTGCCAGCAGGTTTTAAGAGTGGGCTCCCTCACCTCCAACCCTCTGACTCTCAATACAGGAACCTCTCAGGGCTGCATACTGAGTCCCCTCCTTTGCTCCCTGTATACCGATGACTGTATTGCCACCCACAACTCCAATCTAATTAAATTTGCCGATGACACTACATTGATTGTCCTTATCTCAAACAATAACGAGGTGGCCTACAGGGAAGAAGTCATCTCTCTGACACAGAAAACAACCTCTCCCTCAATGTCGGATAAACAAAGGAGCTGGTTGTGGACTACAGGAGGAATGGAGACAGGCTAAACCCTATTGACATCAATGGATCTGGGGATGAGAGAGTAAACAGCTTTAAGTTGCTCGGCATACACATCACTGAGGACCTCATGTGGTCTATTCACCAGCTGTGTGGTGAAAGGGCACAACAGCACCTCTTTCACCTCAGACAGTTGAGGAAGTTTGGTATGGGCCCCAAATCCCAAGAACTTTCTACGGGGGCACAATTGAGAGCATCCTAACTGGCTGCATCACTGCCTGGTATGGGAACTGTACCTCCCTTAATTGCAGGACTCTGCAGAGAGTGGTGTGGACTGCCCATGATTCAGGACATTTACAAGGACAGGTGTATAGGATCATTGGGGGCCCAAGTCATCCCAATCACAATCTATTCCAGCTGCTGCCATCCAGGAAGCAGTACCGCAGCATAAAAGCCAGGACTAACAGGCTTCAAGACAGCTTCTTCCACCAGGCCATCAGACTGATGAACTTGCGCTGATTTGAGTGTACTCTATATTATATTGACTGTTCTATTTATTATAAATTGTTATGATTGCACATGGCACAGTTAGATGGAGACGTAACATAAAGATTTTTACTCCTCATGTATGTAAAGGATGTAAGAAATAGACAATTTAATTCATTGGAAAATAGTGGAATCAATTATTAAAGGAGGCAGCATTAGGACGTTCAGAATATCATAAGCAGAACCTTATATGGGAGGAGCATTTGGTAAATTTCTTAGAGTCCTTGAGGATATGGAAAACATGATGGACACCAGGAAAGCAGTCAGTGTAGAATATGTAGAGTTTCAAGAGACAGTTCATGAAATGTTATTGCACAAGGTCACACAGAGTTGGGGATTGGCATAGAGGATGGGCCAAGAAATGGACAGAAAATAGGGTCAAGATAAATGGATTGCTTTTGCTTTAGCAACTGGTTAATTATTGGGTGCAATAGGGTTGGTGCAGGGGTTTTCAATTATTTACAATCATTATTAATGACTTGGATGAAGGCATTGCGTACACTACAGCCGAATTTACTGACGATGTAAAGGCAGGTGGACTAACAAGTGTGAGGGCACATAAATAACTGCAAATGGAACATAACACAGGAAAATATGACATCACTTAATTTGAAAGAATAGAAGAGCAAATTCTGTAGAGAGATGATAAAATGTTGCATTGCAAAGGAATCTAGTTGACCAAGTGCATGGTGATCTTGCAGGAGCAGCAAGCAGGAAGGTGTTCATTGCAAGAGTATAGAGAATGAAAGTAGCAAGGTTTTGATGCAGCTTTACAGAGTATTGGTGAAGCTTTGGTCTTTGTATCTACAAAATGTGCCTGCATTGGAGGTAGTGCAGAGAAGGTTCATCAAATTGTCTTGTGGGATGAAAGGGGTTGATGTATGAAGAAAGGGTGAGCAGGATGGGCTGATACTCAGAGTTTAGAAGTATGAGAGGCAACCTTTTGAAACTTAGCAGATTCTGAGGGGGGCTGGCAGACTGGATGCTGATGCTTCCCCAACTGGTGGTATTTAGAATTGTGGCATAGTTTCACAATTAGATGTTAAGATTAGGAGAGATTCCTTATCTCAAAGGACCATGACACTCTAGAATTCCCCTACTCAAAGCAGTAGAGGTGGAGTAATTACACATTTATGGTGGCGATTGACAGACAATTCACTACAAGTATGTCAAATGACATGAGATCAGATGACATGGGGTGGGGGGTGGGGGGGCAGTCACTAATGAGGAGGATAAGATTAGATCAGCCACAATCTTATTGTATGATGGAGCAGTCTGATGGGGCAGGTGGAAATGCCCCTCCTCCACCCTTCACACGTTATCACTTCCTGCCAGGTACAAGTTTTCATTTTCTTTCTAGTCCTTTCGGCAATTACCTTGAATCTGTATCTGGTGGTTGCTGACCTTACTGCCAGTTAAAACAATTTCCCCTCCATCTAACCTATAATAAATATAATTTACTGAGAGTTAACAACGTCTGAGTAGCGCCAGAATGAGGGCTTGAAGGTTTTCTTTATGGAATGAAATTGTTAAAAACATGAGGTAGGATTTAAAATCTGGATCACAACACCTTAGAACATTGTGAATTGAAATCACTGGCACTATGCATCCAACTATCTATGAGCACAGTAAATGCAGGTACCCCCTCCTCTCTCAGGTATTCGCTCTCCCATTTTCTCTGTCATACACCACTTACGCCTAGAGGGCAGCAGTAGAGTAATTTTGAGCTGACCTTGCATGCCTTGTCAGCACACCTCTTGAGTACCAGGTCCCTGCGCTGTGCCTTATAGCAATGGTCTTCCCAGAGGATGGTTCTACTTACACCTTAACTATGCCCAAGGCACACTCATCACTGCAACAAACAAACTTAAGTGGCAGCTTTGGCTCAGCAACTTCATTTAATCTTTGGGAAAGAGCATTGTGGATTCAAATGCCATTCCAAGCCCTGTGCATGTAAATGACATGGGTACATCATGGTAGTAAACAGTGCTGTCTTGTTAGAGAATGGGTTGCTAAACAGAGGTTTCATTTTACACCTGGTGAATGGAGAAATCTATTTGCACGATTTTAAAAGGACCACTTCGCGCCAATGGCAACGGGTTTCAGATTCACCACCATCTGGCTTCCTCATCTCTATCCTAAATGGACATCCCTCAATTATTAGGCTGTGCCCTCTGGTCCTAGACTCCACCACTACAGGAAACATCCTCTCCACATCCACCCTCTCTAGGACTTTTAATATTTGATAGGTTTCAATGAGAGCCCCCCCCCCCCCCCTTGCTCTTCTAAACTCCAGCAAGTACAGGCCCAGAGCCATCAAACACTTCTCATACATGAACCCTTTCACTCCTGTAATCATTCTCATGAACCTCTTCAGGACCCTCTCCAATGCCAGCACTATCTTTTCTTAAATAAAGGGCCCAAATTGCTTACAATACTCCATGTGGTCTGACCAATGCCTTATAAAGCTTCAACCTCACATAACATCCTTGCTTGTATATTTCAGTCTTCTTGAAATGAATGCTAACATTCCCTTCCCTATCATTGTCTCAACCTGCAAGTTAACTTTTAGGGCAGGGGTTCCCATGGACCCCTACCATTAGCCGTGAGGAATCCTAGCTTTAGGGCAACCTGAATGAGGCCTCCCAAGTCCCTTTGCTCCTCTCATTTTTGAATTTTTAAATAGTAAATCCAGAGTTGAACCATATATTGAATCCAATTAATGGAATACAAAATAATAAATTCAAAGTTTTGAAAACTTTATGTTAAAACAAATGGGAAATTGTTATACTAAGATCAAGTGTGGTTCTGTGCTACACTTTAGTAAGTCTGACCTGGCTGTACAGTACTTCTACTCCCTGAGTATAGGCAGAGACTGAAGACTGCAGAACCAGTAGTGAGGACCAAGAAGGTTTGGACAAGGGAAGCACAGGAGCGCTTACAGGACTGCTTTGAATCGGTGGACTGGACTGTTTTCAGGGATTCATCTTTGAATCTGGATGAGTATGCTGCAGTTGTTGTCAACTTCATGAGAACCTGTGTGGATGAGTCTGTGCCCACGAAAACCTGCTGCACATTCACAAAGCAAAAGCTGTGGATGAACCAGGAGGTACGTTGTCTGCTGAGGGCTAGATCTGTGGCATTTATATCTGGCAACCCAGGCCTGTACAAGAAAACCAGGTATGACTTGTGGGGGGCTATTTCAAGAGCTAAGGAACAATTCCAAGTGAGGTTGGAGGCACCATTAGATGTTGCAGGACATTATTTCCTACAAAGCAAAACACAATAGCATGAATGGCAGCGATACTTCACTACCAGACAAACTCAATGTCTTTTATACCCGCTGTGACAGGGAGAATTTAACTATAGCTGTGAAGGTCCCTGCTGCATCCGGTAACCCTGTGATCTGTCTTGGAGGCCGATGTCAGGCTGTCTTTCAGGAGGGTGAACCTTTGCAAGGCAGCAGGCCCCAATGGAGTAGCTGGTAAGGCTCTGAAAACTTGTGCGGGTGTATTCAAGGACATTTTCAACCTCTCATTGCCACGGTCGGAAGTTCCTACTTGCTTCAAAAGGGCAACAATTATTCCTGTGCCCAAGAACAGTAGTGTGAGCTGCCTTAATGACTTTCATCCAGTCGTACTCACATCTACAGTGATGAAATGCTTTGAGAGGTTGGTCATGCCAGAATCAACTCCTGCCTCAGCAAGGACCTGAACCTACAGCAATTTGCCTATCGCTGCAATAGGTCTATGTCAGTTGCAATCTCAATGGCTCTTCACGTGGCTTTGATCACCTGGACAATACAAACACCCATGTCAAGATGCTGATCATTGACCTCCATCTTCAATTGGATCCTTGACTTCCTAACTGGAAGACCACAATCTGCGCAGATGGTATTAATATCCTCTCCTTGCTGATGAACAACACTGGCGCAGCTCAGGGATGTGTTCTTAGCCCACTGTACCACTCCCTCTATATCCATGATACAACCATTGTTGGCAGAATCTCAGATGGAGGCGAGAGGGTGTACAGGAGTGAGATATACCAGCTAGTTGAGTGGTGTTGCAGTAACAACCTTGCACTCAACATACTTAAGAGCAAAAAGCTGATTGTGGACTTCAAAAAGGGTAGGATGAAGGAACATGAACCAGTCCTCACAGAGGGATCAGAAGTGGAGTGAGTGAGGAATTACAAGTTCCTGGGTGTCAATATCTTTGAGGATCCAACCTGGTCCCAACACATTGATGCAGACATCGGCTGTATTTTATTAGGAGTTTAAGGAGATTTGGTTTATCACCTGAGACACTCAAAAGCTTCTACAGATGTACCATTGAGAGCATTCTGACAGGCTGCATCACTGTCTGGTATTGGGGGGTGGGAGGTGGCTAATGCACAGGACTGAAAAAAGCTACAGAAAGTTGTAAAATTAGTCAGCTCCACCTTGGGTACTAGTGCCCGTAGTATCCAAGACATCTTCAAGGATCAGTGCCTTAGAAAGGTGGCGTCCATTATTAAGGACCCCAACCCACCCAGGACATGCTCTTCTCAATGTTACTGTCAGGAAGGAGGTATAGAAGCCTGAAGGCATACACTCAGCGATTCAGGAACAGCTTCTTCCCCTCTGCCACACAATTCCTAAATGGACATTGAAACCATGAGCTCTCACTTTTATTATGTTTTTGCAGTATTTTTAATTTAACTATTAATATATACATACTTACTGTAATTGATTTACTTATTGTTTTTTCTGTACTATCATGTATTGCATTGTACTGCTGTCACTAAGTTAACAAATTTGACGACATACGCTGGTGATATTAACCAGATTCTGAAAAATTTTATTTTTCCGCAGGGTGGGGATTGTATTGTTCACAGATAATTCAGAGGATATAAAGATGTTAAATGAGATAAAGATGCTGCTGCAAACTGGTCTGCAAAGGGTGGATCTTGATTTTGTTCAGTGAAAGGGAAAGTTTGGTCTTTCCTTATTTTTTAAATGACCTCAGGTTCTACATTAATACTACGTATTAGGAACACAAATATATTCCAAGGTGCTGCGCATGCGACAGCCCTGAAGTTGAAGGAATTGCCAAATTTGAAATCTGAAGTTGTCTCTAAATCTAACCATGGCAAGTACTAGAGTATATGTTACAGATTTCTGCACATCCAGTTCTATCCTCTTGCACATCTCTAATATCCTTTGCTTCACTATTGTTAGCTGGATCTAAACTCTGAGAATCCCTCCTCAGAATCACCATTTCTGCCCTCTCTCCCTGCATTGGACCATGATTTATTATCATCAGTATTCCTCAACCAGCAGGAAGTTTTACTTGATGAACTTGGTATGTTTTGTTAGTAATTAACAAATACCAATTTGCAAATTATAACACTTCCAATCATGCTGATAGCACTTTAAGATTAGGAAGTGTTTATCTTTCCATAAAGGGGGTTTGATCTCTAAAAATTGCTACTTTGGTGAAGCAAAGTTGAACAGAGAGTTTGTTGTCATAAAAAGTATGAAATATCAAGAACGTGACAAATGGAGAACATTTTATTCTGTAGTCTGCAGAATGTAGATATTTATACTTGGGGAACTGAAATACATTGAAAAATATCAATTTGTCTTATGCTGTTATTTAATTGTGGACCTTCACAATAGACAACAAAAAATTCAAAATCAGGGCTGCTGATAGATTTATAATAATAGGTAGGTCATAACTTAATGACATCAGGGTCATGACCACCTAATCTTACGTAAACTGCAGAGGTGAAGTGATCATGAAGTATGTAAACTGGATTTTAATACAATGCCCTGGTGAAAATAATCAGAGTTGTACTTAAAGAAACAAACTTGTAGTAAGTCTCTGCTACTTAAAAGATCTTCAGATCAGTTTGTTGTTGGATTGTTGCAGTATTCCATCTGCCTTCCAAAAAACTGATTATTTTGTTACATATAAATGTAGTATCTAGCAAGGAAGAAAACCTACCGTCAACAGTATGGTGGAGAATCAGTATACAACATCTCCAGACTTTGCATCAATATCCTGTTCCAACAAGGTTAAGGAATTGTATGCGATAAGAATGCGGTGAAATTGTCACAATGCTCCATAACAATCTACTATAATTAGAACACTGAGGTATTAGAATAATTTTCATAGTTGTCAAAATCATTCAATAAGTTTAATTTACATTTACTTTCCTGTGGTAAAACTTTCCAACAGAACTACAATAATAGCAGTAAGCAGGATTACAAGAGATATTAGAACTTCTGGTAAACAAGTGTGTTCGAAATGAATGCCTAAAATGGAAAGAGATGCAGAATTTGGATGACAAATTGCTGAGGTTATGATGCTATTCTGTCACTGATGGGAGGCTGTAGCAAGTGAAAGCGGGAACGCCACAAGCTGCCAAGGCAGAAATAAATGACTGGACCTTTGCGTCAGCAGAACATCTGAATTAATCAAAGCTATTCTGCAGACCTAATGAAGCATCTCAGACAAATATTTTGCTAGTTAAAGCATATTACGACTAAATAAATTGTAGTGGGGTTAATCAAGTCTGAAAGCTGCAGGGAGAAAAATAGTTTGTTGTCAGTTATCAGCAACTGTGGCCTACATTGCCTAAAGTTCTTTCCCTACTATTCCAGTGGTGTGCATGTCCCAAAATAAATATTTATCTCAGCCTTCGCAGCATTAAGGGGACACATTTTACAGAAGAATAATATTCTGTTTTATTTGGTGAAATGCTCTTAGCCTTATAAAACAGTGCATCTTCTGACATACTGAGTACTGCCACAGGATAATTGCTGAATATTACTAAATATTTACAGAGGACAGATTACAGCAATATAGAGATAATTGTAGGACAGGCTGTTAAATTCATTGTTGCTTTTATTTGAAATATTTTTAAGTAAACATAATAAGAAGGCACAGAGGCCAATGCAGATTAAATAGAGGGGTGATGGCTTGGGGTGGGGAAAAATCCCTGATAACATGTAGAACTACCTTTAGCAAACTATATTGGGATACCTTGCAAAACGTCTCTCTACACGCTACTATACACATTTATCAAAAGTACAAATGTTTGTATATGTTGTATCAAGACACTGAAATAAGAAGTGAACAAAGCTGAATTCTAGATAAATATTTTAAATTATTTTGACTGCTGATCAGTAAATACCAGAGCTGAATTCTGGCTCAAAAATATTAAATGGCAAACTCCAGACTCCAATTAATATTCTGAATATCAAGCTCTTTGAATTGATACAAGTTTACTAAATATACCTACACAGTAAACACAAGCTAACAACCTCTTTGGACCAGGTAGGGCATCACTGGAGATGCCATTTGGCAGGAAAACCTGTGCAGTAGGAGTGGAGTATGCGTGTCTCAAGAGTTTTGTTGGAGTCTGGAATGTCCCCTTTAAGTGTAATATAACACAGATCATATGAATATGACAGTGTAAGGTAGTACAGCACTTAAATAGAAAGTATGTGAAAACTTTAGTCAATATGACTACAATTAAATATAAATCTCCAAAGTAATTTATAAAATTGAGTAATATGGGAGATACATTTTTCTTTAAAGGAATTAATTTTATAAAACTTAAGATACAGTATAGTGGTCATTTATGCAGGGAATTACACAAGTCTTAAAAAAAATCTTTTAAAATACTTTATTTGGTCCTCCTGTAAATTATTTTAATGCCATTCACAATGGTACAAGAGGGAATGGCAGTGCATAAGCCCGATAATGAACATCCTTTTATAATGGCACTGCCCATTTAAGAAGAAAATATTGGCAAAGACTCCAATTCAATCTCATACATTCTGTAACATTTGCTAACAGGAATGAGTGGACAAAAGGAATGTATCACTCTTTCCAGTAGGGGTGAGAGAAGCTGAGGATGCTTCCATTAAATGGCTGTGCTCTGAAGTGATTTACAGCAAGGAAGGTGAGGTCATTAGCCATTCTCTTACAACCCCCACTTTAAGTGGGCACAAAAGATGGATGAAAACAAACAAACCAATGCACAACCAAGTCTAACAGGAAAACACCTCTCCCCCACCTTTCCAGACAAGCAAGGCCTGCTTTGGATGGGAAAAAAGGAGTGGGGATTAAAAGGACCATTTTGGTCATCCTGTTTGATGGGGTTATTTGGACACCTGAACAAGGCCCAGCCTACCTTGCATTTGTCTGAATACCACGCTTCAGTTCACAATTTCACTTAGCAGGAATAACTCAACTGAGTTACCAAACTTCTCTATACCTTGAAATATTAGTTTCAAAGATTAAACTAAAAGGAATGGTCCAATGGCCATTAGCTGTTTGGCTTTGTTACATGATTCCAGTAACCCACACTAGTCTCTGGTAACCAGCACCAGTCAGACACTTTCACTTTACTTACAGTGTTGCATCAGTGGGAATATATCAAATAGTCTTTGATTTCTTCCAAGTTACAAGAACTGGTTGAAATTCTAACTTAATAGCATAATTTTCAATTTAATAATTTAAAAAAAACCTGCATCATGATTTCAGTCATTTCTCTCATATTTAAAGGGATGATGTGCAATTGTTAATTTTATATCAGTTTGCTCTTTGAAGACATGGAAAATCTCTTTCTGGGTTGTCCATTTGAAATGTTGCTGGTATCTGGTCCTTGGAAAACTGAATTTCCATCTTGCATCTTAACAAGTAATTGGTGATTCATAAGATCACTGGTCCACTTGACTCAATCTCAAAATGTCATCTCAGGAGAGAACATTCAAATTCCAAACAAATTCTGATCGGCTTAATACAAAAACCTACGTCTGAGGCACACAATGTAATAAAACAACCAAAGCACTCAGCAGATAAACCTCCTCCAGGCCAGAATGGCAAGTCTACCAGATGTCCAGGTTTAAATTATAGGAGCAAAATATTAAAAGGCTGGTAACACTGCTAATAGCCATAAATATGAATAAAACAATATAAAAATAAAATAGCAATTATAATTGGGCAACTTATTACTTTATGGTGATTCCTCCTACATGATGTGAGGTGTTGCAAGGAGGTCTCCTGCTTTCAGAGCAGAAACTATTCAGTTTCCTCAATAACCTATGAACAATACCAGGCAGGTAGTTCCAATTTCAACAAACAGTATGTTTTGTCTTAAAGCTATGATTTTTTAAAAATGGCTTTTCTACAGGTTCCTCCTCTAAGCTTAGCTTTTTTCCCCGAAAATCCCCTGAATACACTATCTTTGTTTAAATTAATTGTTCTTTTTTTTAAGAATTGTGCCTTGATGTGCAATATAGCATGGCGTAGTTTCTACCCCTCTACCATCTATCTGTCCCTCCCCCAATCCTAGGCAGTGCTTTGAATTACCTAGCGAGTTTGAGGACAGGCAGCTCTTCCAAATTAAAGAGGAATAAATGCAATGGCTCAAAACATGCTTTCACCTGGTGCAGCAAAGTGCTCTGGCTAACTTGTTCGATAGTTGTTCGCCCCCCCCCCCCCCCCTTCTCTGTAGAATTAAAGGAGAAGTGAGAGAAGATTTTTGTTTGTTTCAAGCAAAGTGTTCATTAAAATGTGGAGTGCTGCCACAGATTATAAATTCTTATGGGAAAGAAATTGAGAGAGGTACTTGGAAGGGAATAGACTGGGATTACAACAGCTGTTGTGTGGTTAAAATAATTCACCAGAACCAAATGAAGACAAAAGAGCCTGTCTTTGTGCTGTTAGTCCATGATTTTGCGGGTGTGTTTCCAACTGGGAGGCAGTGCAACAGAAAAAAATGTGGTTATATGTAACTGGAAGCAATGTCAGAAGTTTTTCACAGAATTATCAGTGTGCATAGAGGCCTCACAACTGAGTGGGAGTCACCACACAGGTGATAATAAGATCACCTCTGGGGTCCTGTACCTTAAGGCAAGGGTCTTGAAAGGGATAAAGTCTTATATCCCACAGCTATGTGACTTATCTGAACCAACCTCAGATTACGGTACAAATAAAGAAAAGTCATTTTTTAAGCAATAGTTCTGCATGAGTTTGCAGTACTTTTTGTGCTGGAATAAGGAAAAGGGGAATGGAAGTGTTGGGTTGTGATTATAAAATAAATTTTGCAACAAGCAAATGTCTGACACAAACACAAGAGATTCTGCAGATGCTGAAGATCTAAAAAAAAGTATTCAACGCTGTGCATTTTGACTATTACTCTGTCATAGAAGATTCAACTGCAACAGTCAGCTGAAGGCACATGCTGAAAATACTTGGGTGCTTTGTTAGCAGCCAAGCAAGAAGGACATTAAACAATAAAAAGGCACAAAATAAAATGAAAACAATCTCAAAGGTATAATGGCACAACAAACAATGAGAAGGGCACTGCCAATGTTTGCAGACATTTCATCACAGTGTAAACTTTCTACCTACTTCTATATAAGGGAAGGGAGTGACGATATTTAGAATTATCCACATCACATTGTGAATTCTTATCTCATTCAGATCAAACCAGATTTTTTTTTTTAAAAAAGGGAACTATTCACTTTGAGCAACTAAATTAGCTTTCTGAGACTTCTAACCCCAAATCTGGTCTAATATTGCCCAGTACAGAGGCAGTGGGTGTGCTTGCATTTTGTGGCATCATGGACTGTGAGTTTCTCAAGCCAGTGGAAAGTTTGAACTGAAAGCTGGGCTTGACACAAACATGCAAAGTCACATAAATCATAGCAAGACACAAAGTCTGAGGGCACTGAGAGGAGGATGAAGAGAGCATGCTCAGTTTGCTTTCCTGTAAAGTTCTATTGTGCATTGGGATGTACATATGTACAAAACCTAGCAAGTAAAAGAAAAAACAGAAAGAGGGATCCAGAAGGAACTCTTGCTTCACCACCATGAACCTTTGAAAGGGCAGGAAGAATCTTACTGTTCTGCTTTGAATGAGGACCACTTTCCCTTAGATGTTTGTATGCTGCTGCGTTATGTCTCTATGAACCAGGTTTATCACTGCAGACCATGTTGAAGGAGATTTGGAGATTTGAAAAATTTCTCCATCAGGCTGATGGAATCACTGTTCCGATCCTCCGTTCTGCTTAGATAATATAAACCTCATCCCATGAGTCCGAACATGAGAACGTAATGCTGTTTTACTGTCAAAAACATCTCTGCAAACTTGGCACTGGAGATCTACATCTTCCTCTGACGTAGTGTTTGACTCCCCATTGTGTTCATCTTGCCCATTTTCACGAACCACATTTGCTTGAGGCTTTTCAGGTTCTTTGAACTTGTGGACAATGTAGAGGTGCCTGTTTAGGGAGAGTGCAGACGTATAACAGAGACCACATTGCGAGCACTGGAAGGTTGAACCATCAGTCTTGTGCTGAGGTATGTGTTCCTGGAAATCAGCTTTGCTCTTGGTCATATAACCACATATGGAACATCTGTACTGTTTGAACACTGCAACCTTTAGTTTTTTGGGAAGCGATGCTATGGTGTTGGAGCTGGGCTGCTCAGCTGCTTCAGAGTCACTTGCCACCCGCTTGCCAGGTAAGTCCTCCTCAAAAAAAAGGAACAACAATTAGAAATCACAAGTCTGACATCTTTAAGCAGATATGCTCTGTAACTGTATTGATTTATTTTCATGTCATGAGCACAACCAGTATGGCCACCACTGATTGCCTGCTCCTAGCTACCCACTTGTAAAGTGATAACAAGAGATTCTGCAGATGCTGGCAATCTTGAGCAGCACACACAAAATGCCGAAGGGACTCAGCAGGTCAGGTAGCAGTTATAGAGAGAAATAAACAGCCAGTGTTTTGGGCTGTCACCCTTCATCAGAATTGAAATGTCGACTGTTTATTTTCTTCCGTAGACGCTGCCTGACCTGCTTAGTTCCTCTAGCATTTTGTGTGTGTGTTGCTTCAGAAGGTGATAATCTGTTTTCTTAAACTGCTGCAGGTCCTGAGATGCAAGTGTTTCCAAAGTGTTGTTAATTCCAGAATTTTGATCCAGTAGTATTAGAAGAACAGTGATGAATGCCCAAGTCAACATAGTATGTGATCTGAAAGTGGTGGTGCTCTGACAAACCCACCCCATTTAAATCACAGAGTCATGGACTACAAAGCACAGGAACAAACCTTTTGCTCCACCAAGTCCACGCAGACTACGAAATAACCATCTAGACTATTCCTATCGTTCAGCTTTTGGTCCATTTGACTCAAATGCTCATCTAGATACTTCTTAAAGGTTGTGAGAATATCTGTTTCTATCACCCCTTCAAGCAGTGTATTCCAGATTTCAACCACCTTCTGGGTGAAAGGACTCTTTGAACTTTAAACATCTTTGCTGTGGGGAAATGTTTCCTTCCTCTCCTGATTTTCAGCCTAAATGTCTTACCTATGTGAACTGTTCTGAATTTCTTACCATCTGGAACATTTCTGCAGCATCCAGTTTGCCCTGTCCTTTCAGGATTTATAAGTTTCAATAAGGTCCGCACTCATTCTTCTAATCTCTCGCAGATAAAAGTTTACCCATCTCAATCTTCCCATGTCAGTTCTGCCATCGCAGGAATATGTCTGGTGAACCTTTACTGAACTCCAAGGCAATTATATTCTTCCTCAGAAAAAATCACCAAAACTGCACTGGGTACGGTCTCATCAAGGCTGTGCACATTTGAAGTAAGAGATTCCTGCTGCTGTACTCAAATTCTTTTGCAATGAAGCCCATTTAGATGCTTGCTGCACCTGCACTTTCACTTTTATCAACCGGTTTAAAAGGCCACCTGGATCTTGTTGCATCTCCTTCTTTCCTAATTTCTCACCATTCAGATAATAATCTGTTTCCCCACCTTTATCCACATTACACTGCAGCTGCCATGTATTTGTCCACTAAACCTCTAAAAATCATACTGGAATATCTCAGCATCCCATTAAGAGCTTGAACTCACAACCAGCTGTGTGTCATCCTCAGACTTAGTATGTTTAATTCCCTTACCTAAACCATTTTATGAGTGGCTGGGGTTCACACACTGCAGTAGCCCACCCATCACTACCTGCCATTTGGAAAAGGACCTGTTTATTGTATTTGTTTCATGACAGCCAATCAGTTCTCTACCTATTACTTCTGGAAGTCGTAGTTTGAATAAAACTGCAACATCTCACAATGGGTGCTCTAGTATCTTGTCCACAGCAGGCAGTTCAATAGAACATGATCTATTGAGTTTCTCAATGATCTAAAACAGTACCTGAACACTTAAGAAAAATACCCAGAATTCAGCACATGTGGATCATGTCCCATCAATTACAATTGTAATATACATGTATATCCATTCATCATTTATGTACTTCCATAGTAATCTCAAAGAAAAACAGGATCAACTTTTAAAGTGGATAGGAACCTAGAGTGAAAAATCTGCAGTGGAGTGGATCCTGCAAAGAGTCCTGCACGATAGGAAAATGGGCTCCTGTGCTGAGGCATCCAGGAACAAGATAGCATGGATGGTTTAGATCATTACTCCTCTAATTCCAGGTGAAAAATTGAATGTTCCCACTGGGAAACACCCAATCTATAGCACACAGATTTGATTAGGTTCTCAAGTCCTGGAACTACTCCATGGGCCACAATCCCAGTCTCCAGTGCTGCCTGAGTGGAGTTTGCAAATTCTATGTCTGCATGGGCTTGAGGTGCTCTGGTTTCATCCTATATCCCAAAGATATCCAGGTACATTAATTGGACACTGCAATTTGTTCAGTGTGTAGGTGAGTAGAAAGAAGTGATGGGAGTGTAGGGCAAATTTATTAAAAAATGGAATCTGTGTTGGATTGGTCTAAATAGGTTATTGATGGTTAGCATGAATTTGGTGAGACTTTTTCAGCTCGAGGACCATGAAAATCTAAAACTCAAATCGTTTGCTCGTTATATTTCGTTGGTCTGGTCTCATCAGTGCTCAGAGCAGCATGGATAAATAAGACTTTGTTACTGATTTTCAAGTTTCTTGCTGTGATGCATCTCACCGCTCATTGACTGGCCATACCTAATGCAGGGAATTCCAGACATTTGCTCACATCCTTCTGCCTTCTTACCACACAAAACCTTTGATATCTACCTTAAAATAGCAAATGGGGAAGGAAGACTCACCACATTGGCATCTGAGCTTGTGTGTACAGCTTTGGACATTTGGCTGAAGTCTGGGTTTCTGATGCCATGCATTAGGTTGATATGTTTTACAAGCATGAAACGCTTGGCAAAAAAGTGCTTTTCATCTGTGCAGTACCTGGAAATGACAGCAAAAATGGTGAAATATTGCTTGTGCACACGTTATTTTCAGATCAATAATTCAGATTTTAATCTTAAATACTTTTCACTTTTAAATGGGAAGACAGCTACTGCAACCAATAAACACAGATTACTCAGCAAAAATTTTTGATGAGTAATTTTCAGTACAGAAAGGTTTAAAATATAACTGGAGATAAATCTGTGACTATATTATCATTCCAGAGCCTTTTCTGCTGACCCATTTCTAAATGGCCATACTCTGGGTAATGTGATCTCATTTATTGTAACTCTAATGGATATCATACCCCATGGTACAATTTGGGAAGTAGATCCTCAGGAAATGGGAGGCAATTGAGGAAAAACTAATGGGTGATACATTCCCTGCTACAGACAGTGAGGAGACTCTTCTTGCTATACAGCAATAGGAGCTGTTTTTGTAAAGTTTTTGGAATCCAGCCATCCATTGCTCATCCCAATTTATCCAGACATTCTGCTCCCTCTGCACCTCACTCCAAACACGCAGCACTCCATTCACAATGCACAAATCCCAACAGTTAAACTTGTAGCCAAGGGCAGTGCAGCCTGGTGGACTGACTGACAGCAGCTCTTGGATACCTCCTTTTTCCTACCCCTAGAATGTGACACCACCAAACACCCAGTCACCATCTCAGAGCTTATCACACCAGGAGATATCCTGTCCAGAGCCTTTACAATGAGAGGTTGGAGCAATCTCTCATCCAAGAACAGAAAAACAAATTGAAAAAAAAAGGACCCATTGTCTCTGCCTGCTCCAGCAGCACTGAACTTACAGTGTCTGTAAGAAGTACTTACCACCCCTTGGAAGTTTTCATGTTTTATTGTTTTACAACATTGAATCACAGCGGATTTAATTTGGCTTTTTTTGACACTGATCAACAGAAAAGACTCTTCCATGTCAAAGTGAAAACAGATCTCTACAAGATGATCTAAATTACAAATATAAAATACAAAATAATTGATTGCTTAAGTATTCACCCCCTTTAATATGACACACCGAATCATCACTGGTGCAGTCAATTGGTTTTAGAAGTCACATAATTAGTTAAGTGGAGATCACCTGTGTACAGTCAAAGTGTTTCAATTGGTTGTGGTAAATACACACCTGTAACTAAAAGTCCAACTGCTGGTGAGTCAGTATCTTGACAAAAACTACACCATAACAAGAAAAGAACACTCTAAGCAACTCCTCAAAAAGGTTGTTGAAAAGCACAAGTCAGGAGATGGATACAAGAAAATTTCCAAATCACTGAATATCCTTTGGAGTATAGTTATGTTAATCATCAAGAAATAGAAAGAATGTGGCACAGCTATAAATCTGCCTAGAGCGACCATGCAAGAAGGGGACTAGTAAGGGTGGCCACCAAGGGACTTATGACAACTCTGGAGGAGTTACAGGCTTCAGTGGCTGAGATGGAAGAGACTGTGCATACAACAACTGCTGCACGGGTGCTTCACCAGTCACAGCTTTATGGGAGAGTGGCAAAGAGAAAGCACTGTTGAAAAAAACTCACATGAAATCTCGGCTAGAGTTTGCCAGGAGGCATGTGTGAGACTCTGAAGTCAGCTGGAAGAAGGTTTTATGGTCTAATGAAAGCAAAATCGAGCTTTTATGCCATCAGACTAAACGCTATGTTTGGCATAAGCCAAACACCGCACATCATCGTAAAACACACTATCCTTACTGTGAAGCATGGTGGTGGCTGCATCATGCTGTGGGGAAATATAGGGAAAATACAGGAAATTACAGGGAAATCCTAGAGGAAAACCTGATCCAGTCTGCAAGAGAACTGCAATGTGGGAGAAGATTTGTTTTCCAGCAAGACAGTGACCACAAGCATAAAGCCAAAGCTACACAGGAATGGCTTAAAAACAAAGTTAATGTCCTGGAGAGGGCAAGTCAGAATCCAGACCTCAATTAAAGGGGATGAATAATTATGGAATCAATTATTTTGTGTTTAATAATTGTGTTAAATTTAGACCAATTTGTAGAAGTTTGTTTTCACTCACACAGGAGTTTTTTCTGTTGATCATGTCAAAAAAGCCAAATTAAATCCACTGATTCAATGTTATAAAACATGAAAACTTCCGGGGGGGGGGGGGGGTGAATACTTTTTATAGGCACTGTATCTCCTCACACCTTGACTCCATCTGTTTCTCCCCTTGTCCAGTCCCTTCACACCTACATTGAGGACACTTTTGACAACTTTCGATTCCCTGGTCCCCACTGTCTCAACTTTAGGCACAGTTTGAGTAGTGCTGTTTGGAAACCAAACTTGCTTGATCAGGATGTCTGAATAGATCAGCAAATTTTGAACATGTACACTTGCACAAAAGGTTGAGAAATGTTGGCAGTCTTCCCATTAAGTTCCAGATAAATATAAATATCTAGAGCAGAGCATTGCCCTTTTAAAAAATATACATCAAGCTTTGAATTCTAATAATTATTCCGAATAATTACAGGATATGTCCACTAGGTGGCAAAGCACCACTATTTCCCCAAATGTTTTGAGTTTTACACATCCATATTGATGTCTCAGAGGAATCTACATACATGCAAGTATGTACACAGTATATCAGGCCTGAGAAGTTTCTACACTAGATTGCACCCATAGGAACAAAATGCTGACATGCTGATTCTGGACTATGCTTTTAAAATAAAACACAGCACCTAGTCTTCCAAATAACTATTGGGAACACGAAAGCCCGTATCGTCAGACCCACCCCAAACTGCTCTCTAGCCACCAGCTCTACGCATTAACCCAAGTAGGTCTAACACTGAATCAGGTTGTTTTAAGTTTGGAGCTTATTGATCCTTAGTTGAGATATGTCTAATTTATCACTGTCTTTACTTACACAGTCCATCTCTACCTCAGAGTAATGCCCAATTGTGGATATGCCTCAGCTTACACCTTTACCCACTCCTTTTGCTGGCCTGAGATCACTCAAAATACTATGGCTTACATCCACATTCATACTATTTTATTCAGTTACTAACAATGTTTGCTGACCTGCATCATCTCCCTGTTGGAAACGCTATATTCTTTAATGAAGAAACAACACCTTACATTCCATCTGGGTAATCTCCAGTCTGATGGCATGAAATTGATTTCTCTTTATGTATTAAATAATTCCCCCCCCCTTTCTATTTGCCATTCTGGCCTTTTACCTCTTCTCTCCTGCCCATCATTTTCCCCTGTGTCCATTCCCCACCCCTTTCCTTTCTCCTATGGTCCATTCTCCTCTCCTATCAGATTTCTTCTTCTCCAGCCCTTGACCTTTCCCACTCACCTGACTTCACCAATCACCTTCTACCTATCCTCCTTTCCCTCCCCTCACCTTTTATTCTGGCATTTCCATTTCAGTCCTGAAGAAGTGTCTTGGCCTAAACCGTCAACTGTTTATTCATTTCCATAGGTGTTGCCTGACCTGATGAGTTCCTCCAGCATTTTGTGTGTGTTGCTTATTCTTTAAAAGAACTTTTTCACATCTTTTAGTCTCCCTTTGGTTTTCCCTTCCCTGTATCTAACCTTCCCTAGACATATTGCCTCAGCAGTCAAAGCCCTAATTTCTTCATAAATCTCTCCCGCGTTTCCCATTTTTAATATGCTCCTCAAAACTGATGGGAAGGGACTTGTTCATTTGGCTTAATATCTCAATGTCTAATGTTGGTTGATAACAATGCACTGAAGCATTTGGAAATATACTATGTTAAAGGAGCTATATTAAATCAGGCAGTTATAGCTAGTAGGGTTTAGCAGGACTTCTAGTGTCTGAAATGCACAGTCCATTTGTGAAGTAACTGGTTTGTGGAAATGGTCAAGCATAAAGAGGGGAAAAAAAGCCTTTTCAGCATTCAAGTTGCCTTAAACAACAGTTCATGATTCAGCTAATATTCCAAATTACTGCAGCTGGTTCTCCTTGTTATGATTGATGGTGAGGATCTACAGGGCTACAAGGGGGTGCACCTAGTTTGACAGACTTGAGTGGAGCACCAACACAGAGGCTGTGTACAAGGCCAGAGTCGCCTCTCCTTCCTGAGGAGACTGAGGTCCTTTGGAGAATGCAGGCCTCTCCTTCACATGTTCCATCAGTCTGTTGTCACCAGTACAGTCTTCTAAGCGGTCGTGTGCTGGGGCAATGGCATCAACATGGGTGATGCCAACAGGTTCAATAAACTGATTAGAAAGGCTAGCTCTGTTATTGGAGTCAAACTGGACACATTGGAGGCTGTGGTAGAACACAGGACTATGTAAAATCCTGGCAATTCAGGACAGTGTTTCTCACCCTCTGAACAGAGGAGCACTTTTAGTAATAGAGTAGGACATCTATGCTGCTCAAAAGAGCGCTACACAAGGTCATTCTTACCCTTGGCCATCAGGCTCTATAAGGAATCAACCTATAGCCAGGTAGTGATGACCCCCTCCTGTTACCCTGTTTAAGGTAACTTTTTTTTCTTTCGTACTTCTCTTATAATATTTGTATATCTGTGCAATTGTAATGCTACTGTGACACTGTAATTTCCTTTGGGATCAATGAAATATCTATCTAGAATGATCAAGCAAAAATTTAATACCACAATTACCAAGTTATTTGTGTACAAGTTGCAATTTCATGCAGATTTCTATCAGCTTCATTCTGACATTGAACGACTTCATCACACAATATAGAACCCCGATTAAAGAGAGGCAATTTTTAAAAATTCATAACATGTTTGACTGCATCCCAAATGATACTTGATGATTCAATTACATTAAATTTCTTTTAAATATTCTATGGAGTGACAATCAATACACAGAATTTATGTGATTCCACAAAGCTGCCTAAAAATGCAAACACAAAGTACACTGCAGATGCTGTGGTCAAATCAACACGTACAAAAGCTGGATGAACTCAGCAGGTTGGGCAGCATCCATTGAAGTGAGCCATTTATTCATTTCAATGGATGCTGCCTGACCTGCTGAGTTCATCCAGCTTTTGTACGCGCCTAAAAATGCACAAGGTAGCATACTACTAAGAAGATGTGTTGCTGTAATACTGGTTACTTACACCAACTGACACATTAACTTTCATTTCTTACTGTGTAACTTAGACAGCAGTGAAGGAAGTTGAGGTTTACTCATTTGCTCAATTTTATCAAAAGCAAACTTCAAAACCTTGGCAAGGCTGTATATTAAATATGATAATAATTAACAGTATGGTTCTGTTAGGATACCAAAAGTTTAGTAAACAGAGTGGAGCTATGTCATTCCTATACTTGTATAAAATCAGATGTATAAATGCTGACAATTACCAGTTTTTTTTTGTTTTCCTTCTTTATTCTCAGTTTCCATAGGCATAGTGTATTGGTGTTAACTGCTTTCCATCACTGCTCCCACATTCTTAGGATATTTTCTCCATAAGACATAGAAGCAGAATTAGGCCAATCAGCCCATCAAGTCTGCTCTGCCATTCTATCATAGCTGATTTACCATCCCTCTCAACTCCATTCTCCTGCTTTCTCCCCGTAACCTTTGACGCCCTTACTAATCAAGAACCTATCAACCTCAGCTTTAAATGTACCCAATGACTTGGCCTCCAGAGCCATCTGTGGCAATGAATTCCACAGGTTCACCACCCTCTGCTTAAAGAAATTCCACATCTGTTCTATTCAAAGGCTGGATTCTTTGGTTCTAGACTCCCCCTACTATAGGAAATATCCACTATATCCAGACCTTTCAATATTTAATAGATTTCAATGAGACCTTCCTCTTATTTTTCTAAAGTAGTTTGAAGCAAGTTTTTCAAAAATTCTGAACTTAAGTACTGTTCATAGACACTTCTCAATAAGCTACCCAATTAAAAATAAATACCACTTCAAAGTAAACTTCCACACCACTGATCTTCAATTTAAAAGAGCTGACTTTGCTCCTTTTGAGGATGCTAATACACTACCACAGCAGTTTCAGAATTCGTATTTTAGCATGTGTAGTTCTTTGCATATTGTTTCACTGCATCTGGTGCACCACTCCCCCAGCATCGCCCCCCCCCCCAGCTTAAAAGCTACGCATTGTCTTTACGGCTCATATATTCTGTAGCTACAAACAATGTGTCAAAGTTGTTTGTCTTTTAAAGTTGTTAAGATGACACCATACCCTGTGGGTGTAAAGAAATTGTTTGGCATCAGTCAAAAACATAGGAACAGGACATAGTTTCAGTACCCAATTCAATATCCCTCTCCCAACAGCCTGAAACCATAAGACATAGGAACAGAATTAGGCCATTTGGTCCATTGAGACTGCTCCGCCATTCAAACATGGCTGATCCTTTTTTATCCCCCCCTTCTTCAGCCCCACTCTCAGCCTTTTCTTGATGCCATGTCCAATCAAGAACCTGTCAAGCTCTGCCTTCAATATACCCAACGACCTGGCTTCCACAACTGCCTAAGGTAATAAATTCCACAAATTTACCACCCTCTGGGTAAAAAAAATTTCCACATCTGTTTTAAATGGATACCTCTCTATCCTGAGGCTGTGCCCTCTTGTCCTTGACTCCCCCACCATGGGAAACATTCTTTCCACATCTACTCTGTTGAGGCCCTTCAATATTCGAAAGGTTTCAATGAGATCCCCCCCTCAAACTTCGAAATTCCAGCAAGTACAGACCCAGAGCTATGAAACATTCCTTGTATGATAGCCCTTTCATTCCCAGAAAAAGCTTGTATTTTTACAGCAATTTTAAAGGTAAGGAAAATACCCTGGAGCATTACGAAAAAAATTGTAATCTATCTGAGGAAGGAAAGAAAGGTAGTTAGAGAGGCTGCTCCAGAGCTTAATAACTTACCAACAGAAGGCATAGTAGTCAATAATTAAAATAGAGGATCGCAAAATAGCATAAGTATACCTATGAACTTAGTGTTGGAGATGATTTAACAGTTTGAACTGTGAGAGTGTGAATATACTTCAATATATCTGTCAGATTCCTTCTTTTCCAGCCCTTCATTGCTTGTCCTTCAGCTTTTTAGTTCACACTCCCATCCCCACCCAACTACCTGGTCAGCTTGTACTCCTTTCCTTCTTATTTTGCCTTCATTCCCCTTTCTTTACAGTCCTGATTAAGGGCCTCAGTCCAAAATGTCATCTGTTTACTTCCCTTCATAGATGCTGCCTGACCTGAGTCCCTCCAAAACTTGGTGTGTGTTGCTCAAAATAAGAATGGCAGCTTTGAAAATCAAGATATGCCTCAGCAGTAAGCAATGTTGTGATGACTGAATGGGAATCAGTGTTAGTTGAGACACAAGCGTTTTTGATAAGACCTTTGTTCCCATTTATGGTATTTTCCTGAAAATAGGAAAGTAACTATATTCCAATAATTGCATTCCAATTTATTAACCTCGTGACTTGATCAGATAAATTAGACAATATACATTGGTACAATGCTTACCAACAGATATAGGTTCTCTTGACGCCATCATGATTCACTCTGACATGTCTTCGCAGACTATGTGAGGAGTTGAAAGAACGATCGCACTGTCGGCATGGATATCTCTTCATTGACTGTTAAAAGTGAGAAAGGGGATTGAAATACAGAATTATTGCTTCATCTTCAAAATTGTATGTGTCTAATCTTACCTTGGTTATGGATCTGGAGACAAAAATGCTTTAGTTCGGTATTTGGCTAAATTTTCTAGAGATCAGCTAGAGTGATCTATTACTATTTTTGGCTCAGCTCCTACTCCTGTGAAGTATGCTACGCTACTTTCTATTATAGGGAGTAGAGGGACTGAGAATTAAGAAAGGTGTGGTAAAAAAAAAAGCTCAGTTCGCCAAGAGAACCTGCAGATGCAAAGTTCCACTGTATCTTGCTCTTCCATGGTGTGGTGTGTTGTTGGTCTAATTTACTTATAAACAGAGCACAACAAATCCAAGCTTGTTTATTTCCTTAACACGTACAAACAAGCTGGATGAACTCAGCAGGTCGGGCAGCATCCATTGGAATGAGCAGTCAACGTTTCGGGCCGAGACCCTTCGTCAGACGAGTTCATTCAGCTTGTTTGTACATGTTGATTTGCCCACAGCATCTGCAGTGTACTTTGTGTTGTTTATTTCCTTACATTGTACTATGTACAATTTATAGCACAGAATCAAGCCTAAGAGTCACTACCAGTGAGGACTGCATAGGAATAGACTCATCCTACTTTATCTCATGTTGTATTATCTGCATGTCTCACTTGACTAATTATCTTGCTTCTTAAATGCACCTACATGACTGAATTCAACATTTCACATTCCAATCACTCCCAAAGTAATTAAGTTTCCCTCAAATTCCTTTGTTGATTTAAAGTGTGTTTTAAATTTATGATTTCCCCATGTCTAGATTACACAATCGATTTTATCTCTAAAGAGAAAGCAAGAAATTCTACATGGGGAAGTCTACTATCAATGTTCGGAAATGATGCAGAAGACCGATTACTGTCGACTGTGAACAGTAGGGGAAGATGGGAACTATTCTTTGCAGAGGATTTTAGGGGCGCTGGAAAAGCAAGGTGAAAGAGCAGTGTACTTCTAAAATGTGTGTTTGATGTAGTGTAGACAACAGTTGGTTTTGGGTGCTTTCTAATGTTCTGGTATTAACATGGGGAAGGAAAAACAGATAGGTTATTCTAGAACTGTCTAACATCACAAATTAGATGATAAGCTTAAATAATATTTATTACAGGACACCCTACTTGTTCTGCTATTTATCAAGATCTTGGCTGATTTCTATTACAAAGACATTTTCTGCACTATCCCCATATTTCTTGGTTCCCTTCATATCCAGTAACCTGTTACTGTCCCTGAATGAATTTAGTGACTGAAACACCACAGCCCTCTCGGGTAAATAATTACAATGGTCCACTCTCAGTGAAGAAATATTTCCTCCTCTTCTCAGCCCCAACTGGCCTATCCTTCATCCTGAGACTATGACCTCTGGCTCTAGGTTCTTCATCTTACAGAGAACATTCTTCCAATATACAACCTATGGAAGTCAGTAAGAATTTTTTTTTAGAAGAGTTCAACAAGATCTCTCATTCTTTTAAAGAGCCCTCATCTACTCAATATTTTCTCATAAACCCACCATTCCTGGAACTAATCTAATGAATCTTGACGGCACTCGTCTACGCTAAGTACATCCTTTAAGGTAAAGAGATCAAAACTGTACATGACACAACATGTGCAATCTGACTAAGCACTTGTATATTTGCAGCCAGACATCCTTACTATTATATTTAGATCCTCTAATAATAAAGGCCAACATACCATTGCCCTTCCCAATTGTTTACTACATCCATATGTTGACCAAAGTTAATTTGAACATCAATGTTATCTACAGCGACAACTCTCACAGCCAATTAGGGATAAGTAATGAACAGTCTTGAAAAAGGCTGAAAAGGGTTGTAGACTAAGCGAGCTCCATCATGGGCACAACCCTCCACACCAAGAACATCTTCAAGAAGTGGTATTTCAAGGATTCTAAGGTTGTCATAGCTGGGGGTAGTAGTAGGGAAAGTGCTCCAAATGGTGTGCGTCTCTGACAACCAAGTCTAACTCTTGGCCTTCACACGTGGCTTTGCTACTAGGCCTGGCGGAACTGTTTCTATTGACAAGAAGGGGCAAAGGCAGGCCACTAGCGCCTCAAAACCAGTTGCTTCGGGCAAGTGGAGCTCGTCAGCCTTGGACGACAGCCTGCCTAGGAGATGGAAAACTCTGACTTTAAACCTCCGCTGCCTTGTGGTCATATCCACCCACGGAAAAGGCTTCAGGAGTAAACCCAGAGAAATCTGGAGGCGGGTCCCTAAGGCCGTTTGATGTTGTTTACAACTTCACTCTGGCAACCCCTGCGAATGACACAGGTGCCAAGCTGTATCAGCGCTTGCCCTTCTCTTGAACTACATCAACGATGTGGAGAGGGGGAACCCACTGCATGGGCAACAGCTGGTTCTTCATATCTTCTTGCTTCTTTGCGCGCTGGAGAGGACACAGTCCACCAGAGGCACAACCCCATGATCCCCTGGGATTAATGGCTGCCTACTGGTACCTCAAGACAGCATCCATCACTAAGGACTCTCACCATTGGGACATGCCTTCTCATTACTACAATCAGGGAGGAAGTACAGGGGCCTGAAGACCCATACTTAGCGATCTAGGAATAGCTTCTCCCCCTCTGCCATCAGGATTCTGAATGGTCCATATACACTACCTTTTTTGGCATTATTTATTTTGCAATTTGTAGTAAATTTTGAGTCTTTGCATTGTACTGATGCCAAAAATAATTTCACAAACAAGTCAGGAATAATAAATCGGTTTTTGATTTTGAACAACAGTCAGATCACGAAAATGAAGAAATGAAACTTTGATAATTCTAGCAGAAACTGAATTCCCCTGCAAGCAAACCTCCCACTAATAGAAAGGTCATCTGCAGCCTCTAGCAGCCATGGAACTTCCCCAACCCCTTACACCTACATGCAGGGATAAATCACATCAAGCAGTAACATTGGGAAATACAGTAATATGAACAATACAAGAAGAAAATGCTTTAAAAACTTTGATTTGTTTTAATAATAAGGTTTAGAAATAATCCAATGATAAATATTCATGGAACTAAAGCTTCTTAGTGTGGATACTGAAATAAGGTATCTAGTTACTGGGGAAACTGTTCAATGTGCAGCTTTTGAGTTGGACTTTTACAGTTAAAGAAAACCAAAGGAATGTCAAATGCAAATTCAACACTGCTGCATAATGAATAAACAAATTAAAATGAACCTGCAAAATAAATGATAATTCAAACACTTAACTCAGTTTTGCATAATTTATCTACCGCTTCAAGGCAGCGTGGTTGCCTTCTGATGGATTTTCATGGCAAAGAAGTCTTTCTAGAGTCTAAACTAAGCTTTAATTTATTTAGAGCTGCCAGAAGAACAGAAAACACAGAGTACACAAAAACTACCAATCTATGTAATCCTTCTTTGTGCAAGTAAGCTCACCAAGACACATTTTCTACAGGCCAACGAATCCACTACCCTTCAAGCAAACAGAAAATGCACCAAATTATATATTTTAAAAATCTGCATCATGGTTACCAATAATATTCACCAAAAAGGAGCTTTTTGATGGTGAACATCGTGAAACAAAATAGCCTGACACATAAACACAAAATTTGCTCCAAAGGTAGATTATCTCAATGGAAAGGGCAGTGGATTGAAAACACTTGCACATTGCCTCCAAGGTAGGGTCTAAGGAATAGCATCTAGCCCAAGCCACTGGAAACTGACATGTTTTTTTGGAAGGCTGAGACAAATTCTGGAAAGCAGAGAACAAAGAAGAAAACAAAGCTTAAACCATTTAGAAATGAGTTCCAATTGAAATAAGACCTATGTCTCCTCTGCAGTTTTAAACATACAAATCCAATTGTTTGTACTCTTCATAAATATCAATTCAACACAAAACTTCCTGGAATTTCAGCTACAGTTCATGGAAGGAACCAGGAAACATGTTTTCCAATCTGGCAATGAATTACGCCAAACAGAAAACTTTTAAGCTAATTTGTTAGAATGTTTGCAAACCCTGCTGCCTTAGTCTCCTTCCTTGGAATGCCATCAGAAGTAGACCAAAATGAACTTTAAAAATTCATCAGTGAAGGATGAGCAAAGTTAAGTTTAAGAATTATAATTTCTGAAAAAGGACACTAGTGAGATTTCCTTATTCATTGCTTAACCTGGCACTTAATTGGCACTGCTGGTTACATCATATTAGTCAGAATTATAACAAAATGATTTTTAAACTCTTGAGCTGGGTCTAGCTTCACACTTTGCACCTCCTCCCCCAACAAAAATCAAGAGAGGGTGGAGGAGAACGATATCACTGCTTCTCGGCAAAAAGGCTTCCTGTCTGGATCTTTAAGATTTCAATTCTTATGACTTGTACACATATTATAACCATGCAAAACATTCAAGGAATGGGGCGTTTAGAACTTAAGGGGCCAACTTTGCACCAAGAGCTATTTCTATAAGGGAGGTTATCAATGCAGTTCAATGGGTAATAGACTAATTTTATATGATGGATTACACTTTCTGTCAGTAAGGAATGCCAAAATGTTGCATTTTACAGAAATATAATCCAGGTGGCAGAGGAGGTGCTTTTTTTTCTGGCACTGTGGAAGTCTAAGTTTGATTGCTTGTCAAATAAAGGCCACTGAATCGCAGTGGGGTGATGTAGGCTGACTGCAGTAAGGGTGGGGGTGCGAAGAATTCTAGCCAGGCTGGCATTCCTACTATAACCTAAAGACTAATTAATAAAGAGCAGCAAAAGTAGCAGGGAGTTTTGTCATTGTTGGCAAATACCAGGTAATTGCAATCTTCCAGTTCTACATAAATTAACTAGGCACACGGCGTCCTTGCTGTTTCAGTTGAGGGACTGCAAATGATATCTAGAAACCAGATGAAGGGTCTTAACCCAAAACCTTGTCCATTTCTCTCCATAGATGCTGCCTGACCCACTCACTTCCTCTAGTGATTCTTCCACAAAGTCAATGGCTATAGCAATTACTAACAAAATCTTTCACATGACTGTAGCTGCTGAGCTATCTACTGCATACCTGCACTGTATACTTCATTTCGGAGAAATCACCTGGAATCATACAAACCACTGTTGGTCCCAAGTGGATATCACAATCAAACCCAATTATCTAAATTTTAGCTCAAATCCACCAAGTACGATAAATTTCTTGCCATTTTCATGTAATCCTGCTGACTACATCATCATAGAATATGCACTCAAATCTTTCAATCATGAATAGTTAAAACGAATGCATCTCAGGGAGGTAGAGAATTTGTTGAATCTTAAACATATGTTGAGGGACCTGCCTTCCTCCCGATAATCAAATGGTCTCCAAAACAGGTACTGTTAATTTCTACTGACCTTTGTTAAATCACCATCACTCTCCACTTGAAAATATAAAGTTGCCGAGTTTGTCATTACTACTGGTTTCAGTCTTAAAATGCTTGCATATTTAGTTTCCTTAGTTATCATAAATCCCTTAAAAGGTCTTTGAATTTCAACAATTTCTATGCATCTCTCTCAAAAAATAATTAGTAACATTAAGACTCCAAATATGATGCAAGGCCTCTCATTACCTCCGCATTATTCAACTTCCTTGAACATTTTACCATTTCTAGCTTTGAGTAATTTCCCTAGTTGGCTCCACTTTTTAAAAAAAATCCTATTATAGCCAGAGTTTTGGCAGCAGATTTTCTTCTAATCTTAAGACAGCTTGGCAGCTGCCTCCTCCTGTGACCCTTCCTCAATTACAGACTGTTCTTGCAAAGCATGATCAGTATCCACATACATGCTGAATAAACATAGCTCTCTCTCCAGAAAATGCATCTTCCAAAATGACAAAATAAACACAAACAAAAATAATTGATGTTCCTACAAGTAGGGCTGCACATTTCACTGTTTTGGCAAAATTAGAATTTTGGTTGTTAAAAAGGAACTGATTTTAATACATTGTTCTTGTTTCCATAAAATCCTGGGCTAAATTGGTGATGATACTGTGTTCAAAGTCAACTACAGCTTCCCACTGTCAGTTAAAAGCACTGGCTGGCAAATTCTATTACCTGTATGTGGCTAAAAGCAAACACGATTTGTCAGTTGTTGCTAGATACTATCCACATTTTATAAAATGCTTTCCTAAAACACAATGAATTATTGGCCACATATAACGCCATATTTGACTTTACTGGTGTGTTAAAAAAAAACAATATTCCTCCCAATTAAGAATAATACTGAAAAGATGTGTCAGGCAATCACTGAACATCTTCCCTCTCACAGAGAAGACCCACACCACTCCCTGGGATGGAGGTACAGTAGTTTTGTAGCAGGTGGGAGTAACAACCACAAATCTCAGGGATGACTCCAGATCTTATGGCTGCAGGTCAAATGTAAGGAAGGAAGCCTCCAGTTTATCCCCACAGTGCTCTTTCAGCAGATGAACCAATAATTCTCCATATCAAACAATGTCTGGCAATGTTACCACAATGAGGATACGGTCTGTCTATTAATACTTTGGGACTTGAGGAGCTTGTCCATCAACACAACTACCAGAAACCTTGTCAGACAAAACTGCTAAACAAGTCCGTCGGCAACTCCTTAGAAACGAAGCTCTTGATGTCTACATGTATCAATAGCTCAAATGGCATTCAGGCAAGTAATATTCAAGCCATACAAGTGACCATCTCCAATAAGACAGTCTAAGCATACACCCGGAATATATAACTGACATTGCCATTTTTAAGACTCTCACCATAAATGTATGGAAGTTACCCATTCAGCAGAAACCCAACTGGCCCCGTCCAATAAACATTGTAATCAGAACAGGTTAGACAGTGGGCACCTTGTAGTGAACAACTCATCTTCTGACTTTCCAAAATAGTTCCACCATCAACAAGGCACGTCAGCTATTTACTCACCTGGATAAGTGTAGCTCTAACAATATTCATCATTTTTACACCATTTAGGATAAACTAGCCTGCCTGATGACCTTCCAAAGCACATCTACCTCCTATACCAGTAACAGCAGTATATAACAGCTACAAAATGCAACGCAGCTACTCATCTGGGTACTCAGACAGCACATCAAAAAAAGTGTGACCTTCACTGAACACGAAGGCAGAGCACAGGGCTAATGGCAGGACTCTAATCACTGTGGAGGAACAGAGAGATCTTGGGTCCATGTCCACAAATTCCTCAAAGTTGTCGTACAAATTGATATGGTGGTTAAGAAGGCATTGTCATTTATCAGTTGAGGAATTGAGTTCAGAGCCATGAGGTAATGTAACTCCATAAAAACTCTGGTCAGACCACAGTTGGAGTATTGTGTTCAGTACTGGGTGCCTCATTATAGCAAGGATGTGTAAGCTTTGGAGAGGGTTCGGATGATGATGCCACCATGAAAGTTGAGTGAGCTAGGGCTTTTCTCTCCGGAGCTCATCCTCCATGAGCTATATGGATAGTGGACAGTCAACACCTTCCCCACCCCACTCCCCACCAGGGCAGAAATAGTTAACATGAGAGAGCATAATTTTAAGGTAATTGGATGAAGGATTCTCCACTCTAGCCCCCCATCCTTACCTCTTCTCTTCTCCTCAACTACCTATCACCTCCCCATGGTACCCCTCCTCTTTCCCTTTCTCCCATGATCACTCACCTCTCCTATCAGATCCCTTCTTCTCTTGCCCTTTACTTTTTCCAACTATCATCACCCAGCTTCTTACTTCACCCCCCCTCCCCTGCCCACCTGGCTTCACCTTTCACCTTCTAGCTTGTACTCCTTCCCCTCCCCCACTTCTTATTCTGATTTCTTCTCCATTCCTTTTCAGTCCTGATGAAAGCTTTTGGCCCAAAATGCTGACTGTTTATTCATTTCCATAGATGTTGCCTGACGTGCTGAGTTCCTCCAGCACTTTGTGTGTGTTACTCTGGATTTCTAGCTTTTACAGAATCACTTGTAAGTTCTCTAGAAAGCCTCTTTTTCTACTCCCTTCCACTACTAGCTGCAATGCTATCAGCTGTAAAGCCTCGAGACAGCAATTCCATTTCATGATTCCACCTCATTCAAAAATTCAAACCTCTTCCTCCATAACCTTTTTTCTATGCCTCTGTGAACTATCTTAGTAAGTTTTTCTATGCTAAAATGTTTTATGGTAGTGCAACACTTTACAGCTCTAGCAATCCAGGTTCAATTCCCACCGCTGCCTGTAAAGAGTTTGTAAGTTCTCCCCGAGACCGAGTGGGCTTCCTCAGGGTGCTCTGGTTTCCTCCCAAAGTCCAAAGTAGTACTGGTTGGTACGTTAATTGGTTATAGTAATTTCTCCTGTGATTAGGCTAAGGTTAAATCAGGCATGGTGGGCGGTGAGGCTTGGAAGGACCTACTTTGTGTTGTATCTCAATAAAAAATAAAACAAATAGAAGCTATTATTGTCTGTAGGGTTGTTCACCAAGCCTGATGCTTAGGGCAAACAACCCTACAATTAAGCAGCCAACTCAAGCTACCAAACTTCTTTTATTTCAAAAAAGCTATTATTGTTATTCAAGGCAATTCCGTGAAGGCATGGTCAAGAGGGAATGCTGTGTAATGCCTGAAGCTTTTCTGTACATTGTTACTGTCACATGCACCACCTTGAACCACTAGTTCTTAGGAGTAGAAAAACAGTTGTAATGAAAGCTCATCGACTCAAATTGAACACTTTCTCTTGTGACGGAAACAGCCTGACTGGGGCAGAGTTTGCAGACTGTTGTTTTTCACTCTGTAAATTAGGGCTTAAGTTTTTCCACATTTAGTAATGAAGTTTTAATACAATCCAGGTGAGAGTTGTAAGTGTTAGAAAAAACATAAGATATCAAAGAAAAGCCTTACTTGTTATTAGCATTGTATATTGACAACTGGGCAAATATCATTTATTTTTCTCTTGACCAGTCCTGTTGTGCATCTCTGATAATTGTTAAATTCCTTTGATAATTTATGTTTTATTTTTGCCCCATGACCTCCTTTTCTTGGTGCAGTAAGCATCTCTGCACTGTACAATAAGGCAAGATAACAAGTTTGTTCCTTTGTTATGAGTCAGTTCAAGGGATGGGAACAGGTCTACTGATTGTTAAGTCTTTCTGCTTCCAATAAAAAAATTCAGAATGATTAAAAATATAATACAGAGACCTCAACATTATTGCATCAGAGTGTATCATCAAAGCACACTTAGGCAGATCAAAAAAATAACATTCAGTTTATTGAATTTGGTCAAGCAGAAAAGAAACAGTTGTGAAAGTAACTTTGCTCAAATCAATACCTGAAGGGAGTTTGTTAAACGATTGCCATAAACACCAAAATTGCCTATATTGGCCAGCCCCTCTGCAGAGCATTCAATTAAAAATTGAAAAACAACTGGTTGCACATATTAAAACAAATTCTCTAGACATTTATAAAGGTTCAGATTTACATGTGCCATCATCTCCCAGACGGGCACTAACTTCATTTTCTCTGGAGATTTACCCTCTAGGGCTTCAATTTACTCATAGCTCCTCAAACTCTACATGCCCAAATGTCCTAGAATATAGTATCAGCTCATTATTGTTCCACAGAACTTATTTCTCTAATGTGGACTCCATCATCTCTTCTCATCCAATGACTTCCTACTGCATCAATGATGCCTTTTGTCTGTCACCTTACAGCTTCTACAGTCTTGGCTGCATGCTCATTTTCACCAACCACATCTGCACCCCAGAACAGGATTATTTAAAGATCCTTTATATTTTTTTGAACAAAAACCAAACCTTTCCCTTTCCACCACCTGGCTCAATAAGCTGGTCCTGTACCTGGTCCAAATTGTTTAGAACATAGCTGGGGCAGGCCCAAAGCTGTCTTCTCTGTACTTGCACCATCATGATGCATCACCTTTTCATGTCTTAAATTGTAAGAGTTTGCTTTTACAATGAGTTGATCACAGGAAAGTCGGTGACATGAGATCGGTCATGATAGCATAGAATGATGGAGCAGGTACGAGGAGTTGTGGCCTAATTCTGTTTCGTGATAAAATAGTAACTTTCATTTTCAACCAATACTGCTCAGTGAAAGTAAAACAAGGATCAAGTGGAATTATTTTGTAATATTGGACTGTATTTTGCCAAGACCCATCTTCATGACCAAATGCTGGCAGCTTTCCATTGTACCCCTGGCACAATCACCAAGACCCACTCCAATGCTTGACTACACAACCTGCATTTTCAAGCACACTTACACAGGATTCACAATGACTACAGACAGAGATCCACTGGTATCTTTTTCTGAATAATTTCTGGTTTAATAATCCATTTTATGCCTAAACTAACTCACAAATAAAATCAAACATTTTTTTTTAATCGAGAGGACCTACTGTTTCTAATCATCAGTGGACTGGATTGATGTTATAATCACTTTTTAACCCACAAACAGGAAGATGCAAGAACAATTGTTTATAAATAAACAATTATTTTTGCAGTAGAGATTATTTTAGAAAAGGTTCCAAATAATGTTACAGAAGCTACCCAGAGTGCTCATACCCATAAGGAATAGGTGGTCAATTTATAAACTTTGCTATGTTTCTAACAGTTTTGCTGATAATCCCATTTTGGATGTATTGCTCACATCTGAAAGGAAAGTTTCATTTCAAGATTGAAATGTGGTATGTTGGACTTTATTAAGAAAGGATTTAAGTACAAGAGTAAGGATGATTTATGTATTTTTATTAGACCTTGGTGACACTTCACCTGACATATAGCTTTGCCTTCTTATCTGAAATATTTGCCATAGAGGAAATTAGAGTGGTTACAGGGATGGTGAATGTTCCATTTAATAAATAGTGCAGGCTAAAGAGGGATGATCTAACTGAAACATAGAAAATTCTTATGCTAGGCAGAGAAGAATGCAGGATGTTTCCCTTGGCTGAGGTATCTAAACATATAAGGCATGAGGAGAAATTCTTCAGAAGTTGGTGAATCTCTGAAATTCTCTATCCCAGAGGGTTGACGAGGCTTAAACCAACGATTTCATCTCAAACCAATACATTTCTTGGCAAAATGCTGGAAAGCAATGCTTCTCAGCCACAATCTTGCCAAATGGGAAAAGTATCACATTTTGCAAATGGGTAAAAAGAAGTCTTTGAGTGGCTGAAAGGATCACAAGTTTTTCTTTTAAAAAGGTCATGTTTAAATTAATCATTGGAAGGAAAAACCATCACAATTAAGCCACTATCTCTCTTTAAAATTTAGGTGGATATTTAAAAAAAACATACAATGCCCTGGGAATCATGGTGCACAGTTTAACATGTATTCCCTTGTGAATCATCCATCCCATTGTTGCTAATGGAACCATGAGAACAATATAATCTAGGGGCTTCACTAATCAAATGAAACTACTGATTACACCTTGAAGTCAAAATGGAACCAGATATTTCTGATCAACCAGTTGTACTGGATTGTAACTGTTTGTGAGCAATATTATATCAAATAACCACTCTTTTTCATATTCTCTTCTCCTTCTTTGCTTTAACTGTCTATTTAATCAATTCTTAAGGCTGATGTGTGGCACCCTAGTTAGCTCTACAGCTTACAGCTCCAATAAGCTGGGTTCAATCCTCATATTAGGTTCTGTCTGTGTGGAGTTTGTGCATTTTTTCCGTGAGCATGTGGATTCCCACCAGGTGTTAAAATTTCATCACTCCTCCCCAAATTAATTAACTATTGTGAAATATATGTTAGTCTACCTAAGTGGTAAAAACCTGAAAAGAGATTGATGGATGTGTATGGACAAAAATTGCTGATATAGAAGGAAATTAAGAGAGTGGGCTGAGCAGCAGAAACTTTTAGGATTGCAGAACAGATTACGATAGACAAAGAGATGGCGATTCCTCTCGTAAAAGAATCCAAAACCAGGAGTCATAAATTAAAGATCATAACTAATGAGGAATTCCAGAAAAAAAATGCCCAGAGTACTGTGAATATGGAAACAGTATAACTTGGTGATATGAATAGGATAAATACAATTAAGAAGTACACAATAGGGAGGTGGAGCAAAGTTAAGATGGCACTAAACAGCAATTCCTTTGCTTACATCTTTGGAAACAGCTCTGTTTCCATCTTTAATATCTTTAGTTTTCCCTTTCAGGGTTCTTTTGAAGACCCTGACCTGGAGTTATACACTGACTTCGGTTCTTTACGGGAATGGGACCTGTTCTCGGGGTTTCAGGACTGGCCATTGTTCAGCATGCCAAGGGTTCGGCCTGAGAATTCGGCTCGGATTTGGAAGCCTAAGATCTCAGGGCTCTGAAGACAGGCGGATGGAGGGTTGCTGTCATAGCAGGACATCCGTGTGTCATAGTGGGAGTTGGAATATCTACTCCCGTGTGCCCAAAGACCCGGGATCTTTATGATCTTTGGGAACAGAGCTCAGAAAAAGCGACGTAATGGACTTTTAACATCTTAAATCAGCGAGTTGCTTGTTATGTCTCCCCACTTGCTGGGAAAATGGAGACAGCCCCTTCTCCCATATCAGGGACAGAGAGAACCTGTGGTACGTCGAATGCTGGGTGAAACGCAAAGTCTTTGGGTTAACTGCAAGTCTGTGTCTTTGCTATTGCTTTGCTCACGCCTGAGTGCTTGGTGGTGGTGCCAATGCTTGCTTTTTTTTGCTGGTGGGAGGAGGGGGGGATTGTTGCTTGCTGCCGCTTACACATGGGAGGGAGGAGAGCTGGGGGGCTTTGGGGTTCTTACATTCAACTGTCGTTCATTCTTTGGGGCACTTCTCTGTTTTCGTGGATGCTTGTGAAGAAAAAGCATTTCAGGACTAATACTGTATACATTTCTCTGACAATAATTGGACCTTTAAAACTTTGAACAAAGATAAATAGCATACTGAAAGGATTATAAGCACCAGCACAGACAAGTTAAATTTATTAAACACAAGAGATTCTGTAGGTGGTGGAAGTCCAGAGTAACTCACACAAAATGCTGGAGGAACTCAGCAGGTCAGCAGCAATCATGGACCTGATGACATCATTTCTTTATTTCTTTCCATGGATTCTGCTTGACCTCTGAATTCAGCCTTTTGTGTGTGTTACTCCAAGTTAAATATGTCTCTGCCTGAAAATTCGAGGTAATTATATAAAAGTGATTAACAATTCAAGCAGGAGTTGATTAACAAAATGATATTTACCTTTCCATGACTTCGCTTCATGTGGGATACATAGAGCTCTCGTTCTGAGAACCACTGTAGACATTCATTGCAAGTCCAGCCAAGCTTCTTCACTTTTGGCCGCCTCTCGGCCTTTAGCATGGTAGTCTCATCCTTTTTGCCATTGTTTAAACCATTAGAAGCTATGTGCATCATGGAAGCTTCTGCTGTCTGGCCACATGACTTGCCCCTAGATGGAGACCCAGAGCCTGGAGGCTTTTCAGTGGTTTCTGCAATGTTGTGAACATCCTAGTGTAAAAATAAAGGATTGTTATAATTATCCAACTGGAAACCTGCACACTGGAAGCATTTAACCTCACTTACTGCACAAAATGATAAATCTGTACCAGCTCCAAAAAGGTAAAGCAGGGAAATAAAAAATACTAATTTAGTCTGCACAAGACCAATCATAAACTATTTCTTATTCCTTATGATATCTTTATCAGAGTACAGCGGTAGGTGGGTGGAGCTATGATGGGAGAGGAGGAGGAGGGGGAGAGGGAGGGCGAGGGTGAGCGCACGCATGCCTGTGGTATGTGTTGAACTGTCGGGTGAATGATTAATTTTTATTGTACTGCAGATCATGGTCTCTCTTGCAGGCTTTCCTATTGCTTGCTTGGTGGGTGGAAGGTGCTGATGCTTTTTTTATGCTCAAGAGTGGGAGGGTCGATGGTTTGCTGCTCCTTGTGCGTGGGGGGTGGCTTTGATTTAATCTGTTTCAAACTACAGCGGGTTCCATCTGCAGCTCTCAGTGTGTTAAGTGGTTGCACTCACACAAATTGCTTCCTATTATTAATTTTAAAATGCTTTGTACATTATCTGACAGGTATGCATTGAAACCAATATTTTGTAATAGGTTCAATTTCAGCAGCATAAAGTATCTACTGAACACATTTTAAATGTGAACATTTAATGTAGATTCGCTCTTTCAAATCCTGCTGAGTGAAGCCATTTAATTTAACCGATGGCAGATTCTGGGCATGCTTTTTGTTCCTGCATTAAAATGTTTGTGCAAAGCACAAGGTGAATGGCACTTGCATCCTACTGTCATGTAGTGCAGCTGTATGAAATTCTATTCTTATGTGATCCTCATTAGTTATTCATCTAACCTTCACAGGTTCATGTAAAACCTAGGATGCATGATAGCAACCTAGGGTGCATGCTGATTTTATGAAGTCTGGCATCAGAGAGCAATGCATACTACCAGATACAGCCGACCAATGTTGGGTTCCATAACAGCATGGCAATTTTGTGTAGAACAAATGCAGGCAGTTCATTTGGCATAAGTGCAGATAGTTCAAAATAGTGACACAAGTCTCTGTAGATACTGATATCTGAAGCAAAGAAGCAGCTGTTGGAGGAACTTAGCAGGTCAGGCAGCATCTCTGGAGGGAAATGAACAGTCAGTGCTTCAGGTTAAGACCCTGCATATGGACTTATAATGGTAACTTATTTTAGATACTCCCTCCTACTTCTCTCCCAAACCCACCTCTCACCAAAGGAATCTAGTAGTAATGCTAAGTGAAACTATTCTGAATCTGATCCCATAGGTAGAGCCACAGTAGAACAAGTTGAGAAATGCAAGGAAAATCACTTAGTGAGATTACAGTCTGACCTGTGATTCTAGGTAACCTACCCTTGGAGAAAACATTATCCACATACCTATCTTGTAGAACCCAAGAAGAACTCAGTACTAAGATTTGCTGAGAACAGGGTGTTCTACTTCCATAATATTCAGATTCAGTTTATTGTCATTTAGAAACCACAAATGCAATGCAGTTGAGACAACGTTCCTCCAGAATGATATCACAAAAGTATATGACAAAACAGACTACACTAGAAAATCCACATAACGTTTGGCAATCCCCAATCCAAAGTCTAGAGAGGCTGCTGCGTATTAATATCACGCTACCGTCTTAGCGCATTCCCCGGAAAGGAGCTCCAAATCCACCAGACAAACAAGACCAAAAACTAAAGCTACAAGACCTGCCCAAAACCACATAGTTACAACAGTGCAAACAATAGCATAATTGATAAAAAAACAGACTATGGGCACAGTAAAAATAGTCCAAAGATGTTAAAGGACTATAAATTCAAAAGAAATCACCACACAGTTTCCACAAGTCCCCAGGGTCCTGACAGACTCGCCATCCCACACTGGTAGCAGAAGGGAATACCCCTGCTATGGACTTCCACGGCGCCGCCCGACTCAGCCTCGCAGACGCAGCACACAACGAAAGCTCTGTCGAACCCAGCCTCGCAGACGCAGCACACACTGAAAGCGACCTGACCGCAGCGGACTCCAAGTCCGTCAAACCTCTGAGCCGATGACCATCCCCTCCAGCACAGCTTCTCCAAGCACCATTAAGACGGCCCCACCAACAGCCATTGACAATGCGACCCCGAGGACTGGGGGCCTGTTCTTCCCAGCAGAGTCCCGGACCTCACAGCAGCAGCAGCAACGAAGAAGGTCTTCCTGGAGATTTCCCAATGTTTCTCCGTGCTTCCACGTCCAATTTCAATCGATTATGATTGCACACGGCACCCCGCTTCACAAATAACAGATAATCAACTCTGGAGTGGCCGCTGCAAGCCGTGTCGTGCCGCCATCTTGGAATATAACTGAGTTTTTCATTCAACCAACATCATGTGCACTCTGAAGCAAGGATGGTCATCACAACTGCACCAAGATGAGTAAATGCTTTGACTGGAATGTGTAGGAATAAAAATTCTTAAGTGTTTGCTGGGAATTGCAACTTTGACAACTCTTCAATGACCATTTGGGGAAAAAACAATGATTTAAACTCCAGACTTTACCGAAGTGTTGAGGTCCAAGTATAAATGCTTGCAAAGATACTGGAAACACATAATTACCAAATTAATTCAACTGTTGGGAAAGAATCAATATCTTATGATTTTCAAACCACAACTTCAACATTAGAAATTTCAGTTACTATAAAGCAAAGCTGGTGATTGAAAAGATTTTCATAAGTTTCCATATGATTTAGAAAATTTTAATTCTCCATTACAAATCAATCAACTGGAAAATACCAAGGATTTTGCTTAGGATTGTGTGACTTTTATTGATTGTAATGTGTGAGACTTTGGAAATGTATGAGACTGCTGTTTATTAATCAAGATTGGTTGTTAGGATATAGAAATTGAAAGGACATCTTTTCTCAAAAAACTGTTAGATAATATTGTGGTCCGATTGATTTTCTGCTTCTGGAAAAGTTATCTGTGGCTTTGTTTGATGAGGCAGGTAATGCAAATGGAACTCTAGAGGCAGAGGAATATAGTTGACTCTTAAATGACTTAACAGGCCACTCTGTTCAAGGGACATTATGGAGTGCTTGCCATCTATACTCATATCCTGGAAAACGTGTAAAAATACTGCCAATGTAATTTTATAGTGAACTCATTTCATCCAATCTTTCCTCAAAATATTGTAGAGCCTGTCTGCACTGCTCCTAAAACATTTCATTGGAGAAGGTTACTCTTCAATGGACTAAAACTCGCTTAAAAATTGTGAAGTATTCTCAAAATAAGTAGCAGTAATATCATGACTGTTACCTTTATTATTTTCTTTCCTTCATTATCAGTCATGCATCACAAACCATGATAAAATGTCACCTCTGGATATTTTCAATGTTACTGAAAAACCACAAGCTAGGTCAAGCCAGCGTGCTTACCTTGAAGTGTTCCATCATCAACTGTTTGTGCATGTAGACCAGTTTGCACACAGGACACTTGTAAACACAAATTCTCAACTTCTTTTTGTGCTGCTCAAAGTGCTTGTGTAGTGGGGCTTGCTGATTGAAAACAGTTTCACACATTGAGCACTTGAAGATAACCCTGAAAACAGAGAATTTTTATATTAACATCCAACTAGTAGCAATAAATTAACAATAAATGTTGCAAGATAATGAGATTTTTGAAAGATTAAATGTAACTATATTACTGGACACGATTCTCTTTTTGCTAATTTCTGTACTATAGCTTATTAAAAATAATACCAAGTATGGGATCATGCAACACAGCATCACATTTCCAAGTCTAACCACAGTAAAAGTGGGGGAAACCCCATCTATGCAATATTAACGAACTCCTCCTTGCTGTCCAAATTGTTAATTGGTTCCTCAACATACTGATTCAGAAATCCAACATATATGTTATAGGAATTTACCCTCTACGTAACTTAGATTAATTTGGCAAACTTGGAATTTCCAGTTCCTGTTGGTTAAGGTTTCTTAATGATTACTGCCTTATTTCTCTTAGATGCACCTCTACATGTTCTTATTTATACCATGCTCTATATCAGTGGTCCCTCAGCTGACTCATATCACTTCATATTGCCAAATCATATTGTTTCCTCGGGGCCTGGTAGCTCATGCTTTACGGCCCGGTACCAGTCCGCAGCCCGGTGGTTGGGGACCACTGCTCTATATTATAATTACTATTTAGTCCTCCTTCCTAATTCCCCCACTATACCTTTTACAAGGTGTAGTAAATAAATTTAAAATAAAAATGCTAAATACATTTGAAAATGTGAAGTAGAAACATGAATGGTTTGGCACAAAGCTCCCCAGGTACATTTGATATGTTTCCTTCACACTCACTGGAGTCCCTGTCTCTGTTCCGTTCCACTTACTAGGATCCCACTTACCACTCTCTAATTAATTAATTTTACCTTTTTACACAGTATCTCATATAATAGTAATAAAAAAACTCAACTAAAGTTGTAATGGGGCTTTAACAGCAGTGATGTCCAATTCCTGGAAAAATCTGTGTGCTGGCACCTTTAAAGTCTTAATTGACCTGTCAGCCCTGTGAGGTAATTGAAAAACAAACAATCTTGGCCTTAACTACTCTCTTCCTGCCATAACCCTCAAATCTCTTGTAGCTTAAATTTCCTTCAGTTTCGGTTTTAAATATATACACCCTGACTCCACCTCCACAGCTCTCTGAAAACGGCGATAAAAGAAACATTCAGCCAAATGGGAAGCAGTGGGAAATAATCATCTAAATCATGATGATAATCAATGAATACCTACGTATGTGTTGCATTTGGAAATATTACTATTTTTAAATAAACTATTTTACTCATAGAGAAGTGGAGCTTACATAATAATTAGTACACTAGGAATGTGTTTTATTTTTCTTGCTAGCAGAAGATTTATTATCTTTTGTATTGTTCCTGGCCTCCAGCTCAAAGATTGTTTTCAGGACTCCAGGGAGAGCAATATGACACTCCGAAGAGGAGAATCACTGCTTTCACAGTGAAGTCAGTTCAGATCTTGGAAATAGTTTACATTAATAAATCTGGCCAGTATAATTTGTGTATGAAAGAAGTACTGAACTACTGTATAAAATTCTGTTCAACAATTGTGTTCCTTTACTGCTAAATGGTCTGAATAAGCAAACAGTTACATGGGTTTATATCTTCAGATTTCCCTGTAATTAATACAGATAAGTTCATACAGGTATCCTGGACTTACTCAGATGGTGGATGCTTAACTAACGGATGCTGAGAGCTGTAATGAGAGTTGACGCTTTGGGCTGACTTGAAGGCCATTGGACAAATTGTGCATTTATGAAAAGATTCAGTGTGTGAAACTTGAATGTGAGCCTTGATCGTGTTCAGATCACTAAAGATGCTCCCACAATGCATACATCTGTGTAAAGGAGAAAGAGCAAAATAAGCATTAGCATGAAAATTGATTATTTCAGTTTAAAAACTTATATTTATAAGGTGAACAGAACTATTGCCAAATTTCTTTCACCTGTTCTTTTGAAGCCCATCTTAGCCATAAGCATAACTAGCACCAAAATAGTAAAATTTATAATAAATAGGGATGCAAAATAAGGAGGTCTAAAAAAAACCAAACTGTTTCCCTGGACCTTTTTCAGACAAATTAAAAGACTGATCACACTATGAAGTTTACTGCGTCTTTATGGAATATGGAAACTTATTGCTGACACTACTGAAAACACTTTATCTGGCCTTTGTGTCTTTCAAAGGTCTTCTGCAATTGTAGGAGGCATAGTATATTTAGCCATAATGTTATATATTCCACTTCTGAATAAGGAAACAACTGGAGATTTATAATATGGACATGAGGATTCCAATTATATTTATGTGCAAAATTCCTGGAATATCTGTTTTTGTAAGAAACATACAAGAAATACAATCAAGCTTCATTCTTCTTAGTTATCAGAACAAACCATTCAGCCCATCGAGTCTATGCCAACTGTCAAACACCAATTAATACTAATCCAACACTGATGTCATTTTATTCTCCCCACAATTCATTAATAACTGCAGATTCTACTGCTTATCTACTGTCTGGGGACAATTTATGCTGGCCAGTTAACCTACCAACCCACTCATCACAGGAAGAACACACAAAATGCTCACCAAATATCAGGAGCAAACCTAGGTTGCTGGAACTGTAAGGGCAGCATCTTTATTAGCTATGCCCCATTCACCACTGTGCCTCCATTTTCTGGTTTTATTTCAGAGAATAAACAATATTCAGAGACTGATAATCACAAAACACCAATTAACTTTCACTTCTGACCTGACATTCATTGAAGCAGTAACAGCAGTTAATGCATTCAACAATTACGCTGGGTTCCTGACTCACAACTTTGAGTTCTGAGGAAATTCTTTCAGAGAGCTGCCCGACTTGCTGAACATTTTCAGTAATTTTTTGTTTTACACCAGTGATCTATAGTGCTCAAGTGCAGTAGAAATATATATAAAAAAAGCAATATTTCCTCATAAGAATCTTGGAGCATTACTGGGCAATATTTATCTGCAGGAAGAGAACAATACATTTAATGTCAAACTGCCCTTCTTTTTCTCCTCAATTTCTCCATGTATATATTTTATTTATTTTAGGGCAGTAGTTCAAGTGTAATTTTTCAAAAAAAGTGATTAATTAGCACAAATGTTTTTTTCATACTGACCTATATGCTACTGTCCGTGCATAGTGTAGGCAGTTCTCCTTGACGTGAGTTTGGAAATAAGCTGAACGACATACCGCACCGCACTCTGGACAGCAATAAGGGGACTTGTGTGAATGAATACGCAGATGAGCAGCATAACTGCATTTATTGGGTAGCATCATCTGGCAGACCCGACATGTCTTGGAAAGAAGAAACGCAAGAAATGCAATTTTAAAATATTGCTAAAATACACACCACTTTCACAGACCATTTCATTTGGTTCAAAATAAACCACAGAGGGTAGAGGATGGGGGAAGAAAGAGAGCCACGTCTGTGATGCATAGGTTTAGGAAACACTTGTGCTGATATAGAAATTACCAAAAGAGACATATTCTTGTGTATCATGGGCAAAATATATGATTGAATCCTTTCTTCAGGTCTGAAAAAAAATTACTCAAGAGAATTTTATTTCTCCATTTTATGCTGGTACATTTGTTCACATCTGTGTGGAAGATTACTTGGACAGTGAGACAGCAAGCACCAATATTAATACCCAGACTGTAAGAATTTACACAATACCTCCCATCAAGATAACTTTTTTTTCTGGAAAACAGTGTAAACACACGAAGAACTAAAGAGGTTCTGATTGAAAAGGTAAATTTTAATCTAACCAGAAAGGTAGAAAAGAATTGTCAAGAACAATTACGGTCAAAAACCATGATCGCCTATGTCAGATGACACGGTGCAAATGATGATGGTGATGAAACAAAATAAAACAGCCCTAAGATTGCAACAATCACTAAAGGCAATATATTATACAAAAATATATTCAAAACACAGTCTATGTATTGGTAAATAAATTAACAAAAGATCAAAAAAATCCAAGCACAGTTTTGTTTATTTGATATTTCCCAATTTAGCTTGAAATTGCCCTCAAGTCTGTTTTGACATAGTAACAGAGAGTCTGGCCCAACAGGTTAGTTACCCATTGCTGCTTTCTGGTATTGATTGCCTGTTTCATCAGCTTATGTTGTAATAAACTATGTATAAAATTAATAGTTTGGTAATGAAATGGGGAAAGAAAAATCCTCCAGTTTTACTGGAGGTTGAAGCTGCATTGTGCTCCACTTTAAAGCAGTAACTTAAGCTGTTTAGTATATATAAAAAAAAGATATTTGAAAGTGAAATAATCACTGCCCTTGCAGAATTCAATTAACTGCGCGCTACTAAAAGATATCCTAAAATAACACAAAGGTGTTTGGCAGGGTTCAAACTTCAAACTTGCAAACTTCAGAAAATTTTAAAATTCACATGTATACAACCACTGCTTTTTGAGGTTCAGCAGAAAGCACAAGTTATTGCTGTGGATTAACTTCCTTGGTGGGAAAGAGGAGCTCAGCATCCATGGAGAGGAATAAATAGTTGAAATTTCAGGCAAGACTCGAAATGTCAACTGCTTATAAGAGAAAGTGGTTGCCACCTGAAGCATGATTCCAGTGGAGATACAATTACCATGTTTAAGAGATCTAGAAGGATATGATTTAAATGGAGGTAAAAAGGATTAGTGTATATGGGCAAAAACATTTGCACGATCATTTCTGTGCTGGAAACTCAAGTACCGGTATCTAATTTAACTTCAAGTGGTGTGGAGTACAATAATAAATTGACATGAATCTTACATGGAGAGAAGATTGGCTGACTGGCAGGAAGCAAAGAATGGGAATAAAGGGTACGTTTTCTGATCGGTTGCTGGTGACTAGCAATGTTCTGCAGGGGTTAATGTTGGGATCACTTCTTTTTATGTTATATATCAATAATTTGGAAAATAGAATTGATGTCTTTGGGCCAAGTTTGTGGATGATAGGTAGAGGGCCAGGTATTGTTGAGAAGGCAGGGAGTTTGCAGAAGGACTTAGATTCAGAGAATGGCAAACAAATGGCAGATGGAATATAGTGTTGGTAAGTGTATGGTCATGTACTTTAGAAGAAGGAATAAAAGCATAGAATATTTTCTAAATGGGAAGAAAAGTCATAAATCAGAGGTGGAAAAGCACTTTGGAGTCCTTGTTCCGAAGTCCCTAAAGGTTAACTTGTAGGTTGAGCCAGCAGTAAGGAAGGCAAATGCAATGCTAGCATTCATTTTGAGAGGACTAGAATATAAAGGCAAGGATGAATGCTGAAGCTTTATAAGGCATTGGTCAGACCACACAGAGTACTGTGAGCAGGTTTTGGCCTTTTATCTAAGAAAGGACGTGCTGACATTTTGGAAAGGGTCCAGAGAATGTTTATGAGAATGATTCTGGGAATGAAAGTGTTAATGTTGAGGCGTTTAGAAGAATGAGGGGAGATCTCATTGAAACCTATTGAATATTGAAAGACCTAGATAGAGTAGTTGTGGAGAGGAGTTTTCCAATAGTGGGGGAGTCTAGGTCCACCAGAGGGTGCAGCCTCAGTGTAGAGCAGGGGTTCCCATTGGTTAATGGTAGGTGACCATGCATAAAAAAAGGATGAGAACTCCTAGAATAGAAGGACATTCTTTTACAACAGAGATGAGGAGGAATTTCTTCAGCCCAAAGGTGGTGAATCTGTGAATTTCATTGCCACAGATGGCTGTGGAGGCCAAGTCATTGGGTATACTTAAAGTGGAGGTTGATGGGTTCGTGATTAGTAAGGTTTAAGGGAGAAGGCAGGAGAATGGGGCTGTGAGGGATAATAAATCTGCCATGATGGAATGGCAGGGCAGACTCAATGGGCCAAATGGCTTAATCCTGCTATGTTTTATGGTACACTCTGCTGCATCATGCAACAGATAAAGGATTTGAATCTAAAATCTGGTAGTTGTGGGGCAGATGTCTGTTATAGTCATAGCGCACCACAGTATAGAAACAAACCCTTCAGCATATCTAGTCTATGCCAAACTGGTATTCAGACTAGTCACATTATCCGACACCTGGACCACAGCCCTCCATACTCCTTCCATCCAATATTCTCTAATGTTGAAACAAAGCCTGCATCCATCACTTCCTCTGGCAGCTCATTCCACACTTACAGCGCCCTCTGAGTAAAGAAATTTCCGCCGCGCTCCCATTAAATATGTCACATTTCATCCTTAAGCTATGACCTCCAGTTCCAGTTTCACCCAAATTCAGTGGACAAAGCCTGTTGCTCTTACCCTATCTATACTCCTCATAATTTTGTACACCTCTATCAAATCTTCCCTCATTATCCTACACTCCAGGGAATAAAGTTGTAACCTATTCAACTTTCACATAACTGAGTTCTTCAAATTCCAGTAACGTCCTTGTATTTTTTTTCTGCACTCTTTCAACCTTGATAATATCTTTCATGAAGATAGGTGATCAGAACTACGTGCAATACTCCAAATTTGGTCTGAACATTTTTAAAAATAAACTTCAACATAATTTCCCAGTACTCAATACTTCGATTTATAAAGGCCAATGTGCCAAAAGCTCTCTTAAGTACCCTAATTACTGTATCTGTGATGCCCACTTTCAAGCAATCATGGATCTGTACTCCCAAATCCCTCTGTTCTACCACACTCATCAGTGCCCTACCATGCACCATGCAAGTCCTCCCCTGTTATGTCCTTTCATAGTGCATCACCTTATACTTGTCTGCATTAAATTTCATCACCATTTTTCATTGAATTTTTCCAGCTGGTCCAGCCCTTCATTCCAACTAATTTTTATAGGAGTACCGTTGAGTGGCCTGGCCAGCTACATCATCATCTGGTATGGGAACTGCAAGGTATCTGACTGCAAGTCGCTATGAAGGATTGTAAGGACTGCTGAGAAGATCATTGGGGTTGCTCTTCCTCCCAAAGATATTTTATCAGGAGCATTGCATAGACATAGCCCTTAATATTGTCAATGATCCTTCCCAATCCTCCAACAATCTCTTTGACCCCCTATCTCAGGTTGAAGATACTATAACATTAAGACAAGAACTGATAGGATGGGAAACAGTTTCTTACCCCAGGCCACAAGACTACTGAACGTTCAGCACTGGTGGGGGGGGGGGGGGGGGCATTGTTCAGTGTGGTGGAGCCGGAGAAGTTTCTACCAATACAGACTGACTATGGCCTTTCCGTTAATAAGTGCAACGTGCAGTTACAGAGAGAAGTGATAAAGCCCAATAAGGATAGTTTACGCATCAGCTTGTTGGATATTTAAAATTTCAGTAATATACGAAGAATATTTTACATACATTGCTAAGCATTCTTTGTTGTTAACATAATGCATTGGCAGTTATATGTAAAAGGCATATGTCATTATGCTGCCACGTCTACATGCATGCTTCGCTTAAAGTAAAAATTGAAGTTAGATTCACATTCCAGACTTCCTTGTTTTCTTTCCAATTAACTTTATGTTTGTGGAACCTTACAAGAAAGCATTTACAAATGGCTCTTTAACTAAAGCTCAACATTTAAATGAGCAGTTCAAATTGCTATATCAACATAAATACCAGATAGTGATGCAGTTGAGTTGTAGTTGGGAATGAAAGAGTGTGAAAGAGTGACTTGTATGTAGTAAAAACAGGAGGGCCGGCAGTGTGGGGACATGATTGGCTGATTCAACTACAACTTGATTGGACAGTCAGCCACTGTAACAGAGTCCATTGAAAGCAACTTAAGAAAGGTAATGGACGATGCCACAACTGTCTCCATGCTATACACCATGAACTGTTGCTCAGAGGGCAAACAGGTGCCATCCTCTGAGCCCCTAGTTAGCTTTGATATGTTAATCAGGCAGTTACTTGCAAAATATGGCTTGGATTTAAGCTGAAAGACAGTTCAAGGAACTTCAGAAAAGTTGCTAGCTTTTATGAGTGTAAAGAACCCGAATCTACTCTGCATGCATTAAGGTTTTGCATTAACTTCAAGTGGGAGACAAAAAGCTGCTTGCAAAAATAGAGGCAAATACCGAAGTCCAGCTAGAGGAATGGAAGGCCTAAAGGAAAGGAGTCAATGGAGATATGAAAACAGGTTTGTCAGATGATGTTGTGGATAAGAAAATGAAGAGAAGAGATCGGATCATAAAGGGAGCAATAGGAGGATTAATAAGAGAATACTCCTGTGAACTAAATGGATCTTCCCAAGATCAAGATGACCATCCTAGAAAGAAGATAAAGAGCCAAAATGATGGTGTGAGAGAGATCGGGACCATAAGCATGGCCAAGAAAGCAACTGAGATAAAGAGAGAAAGAAAGAAGCTAGGACCATGAGAGAAACAAGGATCGAAGTAGATACGGAAAGAAAAGCTGAGAAAAGGAAAAGGAAGATGTCCAGGGCTGTTAGAACCTCTTCCTGCAGTCTCAGACTCAACTCCTGCAACCACCACAGAGGAGGCCCTAGAACCTGAGATTGCTTTCACAACCATGTCTCATCTGCCAAGCAGAATGACCTTCCTCATCAGGAAAGACGTTATCCCACAAGAATAAGAAATTCTCCACAGCGATTAAATCTTTTGGCCTGAATGGGACAACTTAAAATTAATGAGGCTGTAATTGGCTATATAGAAGTTGTATTATATAATATACTGTGTGTGCTTGTGTAATTAGATTAGATTCAACTTTATTGTCATTGTGCTGAGTACAGATACCAAGCCAAATGAAATGCAGTTAGCATCTAACCAGAAATGTGAAGAACAGTGTTATTTACTATACCCTAATTGTAGGTAAGTTCATTCCTTATTTCTTATTTAACACTTAAGAGAATAGGGGGTATGTCTACAGGGCTAGTTTTCTGTTCTGGATGTCAGATGTGGGATTTCTGGTGACTACCAGCCTCTTTGATAGCCACATCTGCACTAGGTGCATCAAGATGCAGCTCCTTAGAGACTGTGGATGGGAAATGGAGTTGCAGTTCGATAATCTTCGCATTGTTAAGAAAAGTGAAGAGTACTCCATTTTGAGTACTGTTGGGGTGGGGGGGGGGGGTGGAAATGACCTACCAGGGGAAACAATAGCAGCTGTACGTCTGGCACTGAGTCTGGCCTTCTGGCTCAGAAGGGTAGGGAACCGAAGAGGATGGCAGAAGTAACAGGGGACTCTATAGTTAGGGGGGGCAGATGAGAGATTCAGTGGATGTGAAAAAGAAACACTTACGGTAGTTTGCCTTCTAGGTGCCAGGGTCTGCAATGTTTCTGAATACGCCCACAATATTCTGAAAGGGAGGGTGAGTTGCCAGAAGCCCTGGTACAAATTGGTACCAATGAACTCGTGGTGCAATTACAGATTTGTCAGTATGATGTAGTGGGTGTCACTGAGTTATGGCTGAAAGAAGGCTGTAGTCAGGAGCATAACATCAAAGGACATACTTTGTATCAAAAGGACAGGCAGGAAGGCATAGGCGGTGGTGTGGCTCTGTTGATAAGAGATGGGATTATATCTTTAGAAAGAGGTGACACAGGGTCAGAGAAAGTTGAATCTTTGTGGGTGGAGTTAAGAAACTGCAAGGGTAAAAAGAAACATAATGGAATCATATATATGTGCCTCCAAATAGTAGCCAAATGTGGGGTTGAGATTGCAAAGGGAGCTGGAACAGACATGTGATAAGGGTAATGACACAATTGTAAAGGAGGACTTCAATATGCAAGGGGATTGGAAAAATCAGGTTGGTGTTGGATTGCAAGAGAGGGAATTTGTTGAATGTCTACCAGATGGCCTTTCAGAGCAGCTTGTGCTTGAGCCAATTCGGGGAAAGGCCATCATAGATTGGGTGGTGTGTAATCACCCAGATCTTATTAGGGAGCTTAATGTAAAGGAACCCTTAGGAGACAGTGATCATAATATGATTGAATTCATACTGCAATTTGAGAGGGAGAAGCACAAGTCAATTGTTTCAGTATTGCAATAGAATAAAGGGAATTCTGGTGGCATGAGAGAGGAGCCTGTCCAAGTGGACTGGAGGAGGATACTAGTGGGGATGATGGCAGAGCAGAGATGGCTTAGGTTTCTGGGAATAGTTCACAAGTATAGGCATGTCCCGCGATAGCCTGGCGTCCTATCCGGGAGGGGGGGGGGGGGGGGGGGAGTCTTGTACTCTCAGTCGCTTCACGCCACAGAAACCGGCATAAGCACCAGCCTTATGAGCCTATAAGGATCGGGACAGACTTTAACTTTAACTAATAGACTGCAGAAGTAGTAGTTCTCAAATAGTAGGGGTAGGCAACAGTGGCTGACAAGGGAAGTTAAGGACTGCATAGTAGCCAAGGAAAGGGCACTAAAAGGTAACAAAAGTGAGTGGGAAGTTGGATGACTGGGGAGCTTTTAAAATCCAACAAAAAGCAACTTAAAAGCTCTAAGAAGGGAAAAGATGAAACATGAGGGCAAATTAGCCAATAATATAAAGCAGGATACTATTTTTTTCAGTTATATAAAGAGTAAAAGGGTGGTGAGATTTGATATTGGGCCACTGGAAAATAATGCTAATGAGGTAGTAATGGGGGACAAAGAAATGGCAGATGAACTTAATGGGTACTTGGCAACCGTCTTCAATGGGGAAGACACTAGCAATGTGCCAGAGGTCTGTGAGTATCAGGGAGCAGGAGTGAGTGCCATTGCTTTTTCAAAGGAAAAAGTGCTAGAAAAACTGAAAGGTCTTAAGGTGGATAAGTCACCTGGACCAGATGGACTACATCCCAGAGTCCTGAGAGAGGTTGCTGAAGTGATAACGGATGCATTGATTCTTGAAAGATAATTTCAAGAATCACTTGATTCTGGCATGGTCCTGGAGGAGTGGAAGATTGCAAATGTCACTCCACTCATTAAGAAGGGAGGAAGGCAAAAGAAAGGAATTATAGACCAGTTAGCTTAACCTCAGTGGTTGGGAAAGGGTTGTAGTCCATTATTAAGGATGAAGTTTTGGGATACGTGGAGAGTGATAAAATAAGTCAGTCAGCAGGGTTTCTGCAAAGGGAAATCATGCCTGACAAATCCATTAGAGTTTTTTGAGGAAGTAACAAGCAGGCTGGACAAAGGAGAGGCAGTGGATGTCACTTATTTAGACTTGATAAGGTGCCACACATGAGGCTGCTTAACAAGATAAAATCCTATGGTGTTACAGGAAAGATACTGGCATGGATAGAGGAATGGCTGACAGGCAGGAGGCAGTGAGAGCGAATAAAGTGGGCATTTCTGATTGGCTGCCAGTGACTAGTGGTGTTCCTCAGTGGTCAGTATTGGTACAGCTACTTCTCACATTGTTTGTCAATGATTTAGATAATGGAATTGATTGCTTTGTGGCAAATTTTGCAGAATTTACGGAGATAGATCATGGAGTAGGTAGTGCTGAGGAAGCAATGCAATTGCTACAGGACCTAGACAAACTGAAAGAACGGACAAAAAAGTGGCAGATGGAATACAGTGTTGGGAAATGTATGATAATACATTCTGGTAAAAGGAACAACAGTGTGGACTATTATCTAAATGGGGAAAAGATTCAAATATCAGAGATGCAGAGGGACTTAGGAGTCCTCATGCAAGACTCCCAGAAGGTTAATTTACAAGCTGAGTCTGCAGTAAAGAAGGCAAATGAAATGTTGGCATTTAGTTCAAAGGGGATAGAACACAAAGTCAAGGAGAAAATACAGAGGCTTTTTAAGACACTAGTCAGGCGGCACTAGGAGTACTGTCAACAGTTTTGCACCCCATATCTCAGAAAGGATGTGCTGTCATTGCAGAGTTCAGAGGAGGTTCATAGGGATGATTCTGGGAATGAAGGGGTTAACATATGAGGAGCATTTGGCAACTTTGGGCCTAGACACACTGGAAGTTAGAAGAAGGTGGGGGGATCTCACTGAAACCTACTGAATGTTGAAAGGACTAGACAAGATGGAGAGGATGTCTTCCTGTGGTGGGGGTATCCAGGACTAGAGGGTAGAACCTCAAAATTGAGGGGCGACCTTTTAGAACAGAGATGAGGACGATTTTTTTTAGCTAGAATAGTGAAACTGTGGAATGCTCTGCCACAGACTGTGGTGGAGGCCAACTCCGTGGGTATATTTAAGGTAGAAGTTGATTGTTTCCTGATCGGTCAGGGTATCAAAGGATATGGCGAGAAGACAGGGATGTGGGGTTGAGTGGGATCCAGGATCAGCCATAATGGAATGGTTGCGCAGACTCGATGGGCTGAATGGCCTAATTCTGTTTCTATGTCTTATGGCTAAATGCATTTAATATTGATTAGTATGAGGTGATGCACTTTAAGAGGAACATTCATCAATGAAGGCAGCTGCACAAATAGATGAAATGATAAGGATGGCATGTAAGATATTTGCTTTCGCTAGCTAGGAACAGGATATTAAAGCAGAGATATTACGGCACAGCTTTGTCAAACTTAGTTTAGTTCACAGATTAAGTATTTGCACAATTGTGGTTGCCACACTATACAGGAGATTCACCAGGATGCTGTGCTTCAGTTATGATGACAGACTTATTTTCCTTGGACAGAAATGGGAACCTGATTAATGTATACAAAATGGGAGGCATACATCAGGTAGGCAGTAGGGATTTTCTCCCTTCAGTAGTGTGGACTGAGACTCAAAAGCATTGTTTTGGCTAAGAGGTGAGAAGTTTAGAGAGAACTCGAAGATTTTTTTTTCTAGCCAGAGGACTGTTGAAATCTGAAATGCAGCGCCCAAATTTGTGATGGGGACAGATACTCACACAAATATCATCTGGATGAACACTTGAATTGTCAAGGCATAGAGGTTATTGACCAAGTACTGGTAACTGAGATTAGTACAGTACCTGGTTGTCAATATGGACGTGTTGGTATGAATGGCATGTTTCTGTGCTGTATGATTCCATGGGAGATAAAACCAATATTTTTGGTCCTGGTTACATTGCTTCCTTATTGTAAACATAAAAATGTTGCGTGACTTTAGAATGCCACACCAAATACAATCAATGTAATCAATCTTCAGGTGCTATTTTTACATGCATGTTAAGTGCTTGATTTCCTTGAAAATCAATCATCTAGGCCTTTACTCTGCTTGGGATCTTAAAAAAACAATTTTAGGAAAAGTAAACGGGAACAAAGCTTTAAAATAAAGGAGTTGTCCTCCTTTTTCATTCATTTTAGAATGAAGGAGATACCCTCTTTTTTTCAAATTAAGGGGCTTCCCTTTCTCCACCATCAACCATGATGAGGGAGGAGCTTAGGAGGATCAATGGCATTATGTCTCCCCTCTCGCTGTGAAATGGAGAGATCTCTTTCTCCCTTATTAGGGAAAGAGCGAGCCTGTGGTATGTCGAATACTGGGCGAACAAGTAATCTTTGGGGCACTGCAAGCCTGTGTCTTTGCAGTTGCTTTGCTCACGCTTGAGTGCTCAGTGGTGGGTGCCAAAGCTTTTTTTTTGCTGGTGGGGGAGGGGGGAATTGTTGCTTGCTGCTGCTTACGCATGGGAGGGAGGTGAGCTTGGGGGGACTTTGAGGTGCTAACATTTAACTGTCATTCATTCTTTGGGGGCACTCCTCCGTTTTCGTGGATGGTTGCGAAGAAAAAGCATTTCAGGATGTATATTGTATACACTTCTCGGACATTAAATGTATCTTTGAAATTGCATCGCTTCCATTTCACATGTCTGCTCCTACCCCATCCTCCCACCACCCTACCAAGGATAGGGCTCCTCTTGTCCTCACCTTCTACCCCAACCAGCCTTTGTATCCAGCACATAATTCTCTGGAACTTCTGCCATCTACAACAGGATCCCACTGCCTCTCCCTCTCTCCCACTTCCTGCTTTCTGCAGGGATTGCTCCCTACGTGATTCCCTTATCCATTCATCCCTTCCCTGATCTCCCTCCTGGCACTTATCCTTGCAAGCTGAACAAGTGCTACACCTGCTCTTACACCTCCTCCCCACTACCATTCAGGGCCCCAAACAGTCCTTCCAGGTGAGGCAACACTTCACCTGTGAGTCTGTTGGGATCATATACTGTGTCCAGTGCTCTCAGTGTGACCTCCTGTATATCAATGAGACCCGACACAGATTGGGAGACTGCTTCACTGAGCACCTATGCTCCATCCACCAGAAGAACTGGGATCTCCCAGTGCCACCCATGTTAATTCCACTTCTCATTCTGATATGTCAATCCTTGGCCTCCTCTACCGTCACGACGAGTCCACACTCAGGTTGGAGGAACGACACCTTATATTCGGTCTGGGTAGCTGCCAACTTTGATGGCATGAACATCGATTTCTCAAACTTCTGGTAATGGTAACCACCCCCACCCCCCACACCCCCCAGCCTCTCCTTCACCAGTCCCGATCCCTTTTCCCTCTCTCATTTGTCTGCCCATTGCCTCCCTCTAGCAGTTCTCCCCCCTTTTCTTTCTCCCACGGCCTTCTATCCTCACTTATCAGACTCCCCCTCTCCAGCCCTGTACCTCTTTCACCAATGAACTTCCCAACTATTTACTTCATTTACCCCCCCCTCCCAGTTTCACCTATCACCTTGTGTTTCTCTCTCTCCTCCCCCATCTTTTAAATCTACTCCTCTTCTTACTTTCTTCAGTTCTGCTGAAGGGTCTTGGCCCGAAATATTAGTTGTACTTTTTTCCATAGATGCTGCCTGGCCTGCTGAGTTCTTCCAGCATTTTGTGTGTGTTGCTTTAAATTTGAATACAGTACGTCGCCAGGTCCGGTTTTCATAGTGGTCTAAATTGGAGTGAAAGGAAACTAATTCTGTCATTCACAGGGATAAATCTTTGTAGTTATCTTGACTGAGAATGGGCTCAGGAAGGTCACCTTCTACAATTTTGCACAGAATCTAATCATAAAGCCAAACTGGCAGCAGTGGCAAGGCAACATTTATACCTATGCCAGACTTCTCAATTTAATAATATTATGGATGATTGTTCTTATGTAATAATAATAATAATCTTGCTAATAAGCTGGGCAGTCTTATCCCAAGAATGGCCAGTAATCTATTTGTGCACAACTGATTCCAAGAAAACTAAATGGAAGGAATGCATATTTGAGCATCTCCTTTGATCAGAGATAGTGCATGGCAGAGAATGATCATGAGAAGACTGAGACAAAATATCAGCCAAAATTTGAGCAGCTTTCTGAAAAAATGAGTCTCATCAGAAGCAGCAAATGACATCAATACATTTCTTTAAAGTTGGGTGGATTAATAGATTTGGAAGCCAGTATTTTCCCTATGGAATTTCGCTTATAATAATGGGGCATAAATCTTAATCCAGAGATCACAAGGATCTAATCTGATATAAAGCAATTTTAATTCATATTTTTGCTGCATGGTCTAACAACCAAACTAGACAGTGACTGAAAATTACCACTTGGAAATTATTAGCTGCCTGGAATGAGAAGTGGGGAAATAGTCAAAATATTAACCCAAGGCAGATGCAGAAGTTGATGCCTCTTCTGTGCTGGATAGATTAGAAAGAATTTTACGTTCAGTTATAATAACTTAGGCTTTCTTTGGGTAAGAGCTCTATTCTCTTGCACTGACCCAAGATATAAATAAAGACAAAAAGTATAAAACTCAAGCTCCATACATATAAATAGTGATAAGTTTCAACACACAATGTTAGTTCTATTACTTTTTCACCTTGAATAAGAAATGACAAGTTCCAATGTAATTTACTCACCAGTGTTTCAGCATCATCTGTTACCCGCTGGTAATGACCTGCAAGACTTGCATAATCCTGGAATTGTTGATAGCATTCTAGACATTTTAATCCATGACGTATTAATCTAAATGAATCACAGTGCAGAGGCATTACAGGATAACTGAAAGCTGGGCTACTCATTCCGATTATTGTCAAATTTCCATTATCCTGGCCAACAGTAGAGGTCTCATCCTGGGCAAGAGTACCTGACAGCACCGAAGAGGTCACTGGGGTTGTTGAAAACATTTGGTCCGAAGGGATAGGCTTCACTTGCAACTGAGAGCACTGCATAACAGCTCCTTTACCCTTGTGTTCCCGTGCATGCAACAGCAAACTGCATTTGTTAAAGAAGACCATGACTTTGGAACAATGGCTGCACAGCATCTCAATATGCACACTTCGACGTTCATAATGCTGTGATAAACTCTTTTCTAGAGCAAATGCATCTCCACATTCTAAGCAGCGATAACCACGAGCTGGCATAGATACATTACTGTTTGCTGGTGGCTTCAGGTTTGGAGCATAAATTGGCACAGGATTGGTGCCATTTAATAGTTTGTTAAAAGCTTCAACTACAATGTTCTGAGTAGAAATAGGAGATTCATTATTTTGTGGAACCACGTTCTTGATCTGCTGTACCAGTGGCACTGTTACCACCTGAGTGGCAATCGTTTGCTGGCTCTGTCGCAAAGTAGTGGATCTGGCAGTAGCAGTGGCAGCAACACTGTGCGGAACCAAGTTGAGACTTGCCAAGTGAACAGCTTTAGGCAGGAGATTTGTGCTGGAACCATTTGAGGATTGCTTTATCCCCATCTGTTTCTGTAGCTGCACTACACTAGCTGCCTTCATTATGGCACTGCTTGCACTCTCAGCCGATATGCTTGTTACATCTATACCTTTCAAGCTGCTGTTGGCATTTATGTTTTCGTCAAATATTTGGGTAGCGGTCCCTTTAACAGATACATTATTCGATGAGCTGACTGCATTCGCCATATTATTAGCTGACAATGGCTTCTTTACAATTTCTGTTGTTAATGAAGTAGGGGTTTGAGATGGTGCACTGGTCCCAGGGCTTGATTTCAAGTTCAATTCCTCAGCTAAGGCCATTTCAGTCACCGACTGTTCAGGCGAACTCCTTGACTCGCTATGTTCAGAATCTGGCATTACCCGGGTCACGGTTCTGGTAATTTCACCAGAAGATGTTTTAATGGTTTTAATCCTTACTTTTGGGATGGCTGGTGGTGAACCTGTTGCAACATAAGGGGACCCTTTGCCACTGTAGTCACTGGATACACTTCTTGGGCTATCAGACTGCTTGTTTGTCATTTTCTTTACTCCTTCCATTGGACTTCTTGGACTCTTTGGTGACTTTGCCATTTTGGGGCTGCTCCTGACACTATCCCTCAAACCCAACAAAGATTCTTTAGAATTATCCTTGTGTTCCTCCTTTGGGAACTCTGATGTTTTTTTGGCATTAAGAGCTACTAATGCTGCTAAACATGAGGTCAGTTTTGAATGAGCTGACTTCAGTCGCTGGCGTGGTGGAACAGAAGAGCACAAGGTCAATTCTGGAACACTGCAGGTCTTTGGCTCTTCTGAATTATTATTATGCAGGTCACATGAAGACTCCAAGTTGTCAAATAAACTGCTTTTTTTGTCAAAGTCCTTGTTCTCTCGCTCTGCTTCTTCAGATGCATTTGTTGAATTTACTTTTTGTCCTAAAGCCACCTCGTTCATTTTACAGTTTCTAATTTCATTCGTTCTCTCTCGTTTTTTGGAGTATTCATCAAACATACTCAGCTCTGTCACAACTTGTTCAGGCTGTTCTCTTGTATTGTTCATCAGTGAATTCTCTGTAGAAATATACAAGCCTACAGAACCAAGGTAAGGTCCCTTATCTGATTTAATATTATCCACAATTCCAGCATTTTGCATGGCTTCTTCTGGCTCTGGGCTAGAAATAGGACTAAACTGACTGAATGTTGGTAGGGCTTCTGTCCTTGGCATGTCAAATTTACTCGGGTAATTTCTGGAACTATCTCCATTGATGAGGGCAGTGGAATCAGAGGTAATATCAGCATTTCGAAACCCGTTCTGAAGCAGATTCTGTCCGAGCTGATGGGTATCCTTCTCAGTAATAGATTCAAAGGATTCTTGTCGATTGGTGTTCTTGACAATGACACTCACTACTGGGACATCTGGTATGGTGTGATGCATGGACAACTCATCTATACCCATCCCTGGCTGCTTCAAATGACCTTCTGAGTCCTCACTGCTTGACTGAATAGCCTCTTTGGCATCAAGGTCTGGATCAGGAATGTCAAAAGCTGCTAGAAGATCATCAAAATCTGGGGTCTTCATGTCACCCATGATTGGAGACTTTGAGAAACCTTGAAGGAGAGTTAGAAGATGCTACATTAGTTACTTATAATGACACCTGGTTTCATCTGCCCACTCCCTCTCTCAAATACAGTTCCGCTGATCAACTATCAGCCTTTGTCACTAAATTCCCCATTTTCTACCTGCCCATTCCTTTCGTTTAACTGTTTCCACATCACCTACTAGCCTCTGTCTCAGCACTCCCCTGCCCCACCTAATTCCAAATGCCCTTCATAAGAACACAATACCATAAGAAATTGTAGCAGAATTAGGCTGTTTGGCCCATCAAGTCTGCAACAGCATTTGAACATGACAGATTTAGTTTCCCTCTCAACTCTACTTTCTCCCCTTAACCTTTTATGCCCTGAACAATCAAGAAACTACCAACCTCTAAATATACCCAATGATAACCATCCCTCTAGCTGAAGAAATTCCTCCTGACCTCTGTTCTAAAGGGATAACTTTCTATTCTATTCTGAACCCTCTGATCCTAGACTCTCCCACTATTGACACCATCCTCTTCACTCTATCCTGGCCCTTCACTTTATCTTACACCCCACCTCCTCCATCCGATTTCACCTATCACCAAGCAGACTACATCTCACCCTTCCCTTTCATTTCATTTTCTGGCCATCTTCCCTTTGGGCTTTCAGTTCTGGTGCAAGGTCTCGTTCAACCTGAAACAATAAGCATCCCTTTGCCTTCATGGATGCTGCTACACCTGCTGAGTTCTTCCAGCAGTTTTTTCCCCCCTTTACAGCACATTCTAGAATCTAGTCACGTACGTCTCTACAAATACATCACTTGTGAAAAACGTTTCAGATTTGTAGTCAACACTCTACTTGTGTTGCGACAGAAAATCTACTGCAATACCAGGTTACAAAAAGTAGAACCTGAAGTGATCTATTTCTGATACTCCTCTGAATCTTCAAATAAGTTTTGATTCCAAGATATTTTTTAGTCTTTAGAAAAGAACATACTGGTTAAATTAGTAGCATAGTGGCTAACTATTGCAGTGCCAGTGACCCGAGTTCAATTCCACTGTTGACTGTAAAGAGTTGGTACATTCTCTCTGTGACTGTGCTGATTTCCTCTGGGTCCCACAGTTCCCTCCACATTCCAAAGACGTATCGGTTAGTAGGTTAATTGGTCACATGGGTGTAATTGGGTGGCATGGGCTAGATAAAATAAAACAAAGCAGCATCTCTACTGCCAAATTTTACTTATCTACAGACATTATGGTAAATCTATTTATATCACAAAGACTTCCTATCTAAAGTCCACATGTAGGAAGGATGACAGTATGGATCACACCTACATGTATTTTTATTGGTTTGATATTTCTTTTTTTTGTAATTTCTTTTTTATTGAAACTTATCATCAAACAAACATTTCCATAAGATGTATTTCAGATATTGTACATATATATCACAGTCGTATATGCCACAAGTCTCCACATAATATTTATCTGAGGTATACACTTATAGAAAAGAGAGGGGAAAAAAACAAGCAAAAGGAGAAAACTGTGTACAAGTAGGGTGTGATCTTTTTTTTTAAACAACATATTCATTGATTTGTGAGGATAAAATCAGGCCTATGAGGTGTTATGTAGTTAAACCATTTTCCCCAGTATGAATCAAATTGTTCCAACTTATGACTAACAGATGCTGTTGTCTTCTCCATTTTGTAAATGTCCATTGTAATTTCCATCCATGCATTTAAGGTTGGGCTCTCCAGTGATAACCATTTCCTAGTAAGAGTCTTTGTACCAGCCACCAGGGGTATATTCATTAAATACAAGACAATATACGAAGGACACTTCACATTATGGATCATATACAAAAAAAATAAAATCAAAGCAATAGTGATAAGTGTGGACGCTGAAAAGGCAATTGATTCAGTTAATTGGAATTTATCTCTTTTCAACCATTCTTGAGGCATATACCCAAAATATATGGTCTTACTTTCTAAGGGTATTTCACATTTAAAGATGTCTTGTAGAGCATTGTGTATCCCACTCCAATAGTCTTTGATAACAGGGCATTCCCAGAAAATAAGATAATGGTTTGCATTTTGATTTCCACAATTTCGCCAGCAAACAGGGAGGTTACTATCATAATGGGATTTCTGAGAGGGTGTAATAAAATATCTTATCTGTGGTAACAAATTGAATGGCATTTGGCATTGCAACCAAAAGTGATGTTGAGAGAGATCCTGAGATCTGGGAGATCTGACAACACATGGAATAGCTGATGCTAATCTTCAGCAATGTCTCACATGCAGCATGGCAGTCAAGGGTTCACACCAGATTCCCAGCACAGCAGCTCACTTCAACACAAATGTTTCGACCATATATTCATAGTAATGCAGCATTGCCAGCAATTCATCCCTTAATATATAATGCTACAATGACCTTTTTCATCACAGATTCCATTCGTGCTCTTGGGAACACAAACTAAGATAGCAGTGTAAACTTTGCCATGAAATACACATTCCCCTGTCCGTCTCCACTTGGTGCTTTCAGGCTCTGTGGCATCTCTCGATTGTTTGTTATGAGCCGTGTCATATGATGTGGGTGATCATGGTCTTTCCATGACCATGACTGATCTTGGCAAATTCTTCTATAGCAGTGGTTGGCCATTGCCTTCTTCTGCGCAGTGTCTTAACAAGACAGGTGATCCCCACCCATTATCAATATTCTTCAAAGATTGTCTGCCTGTTGTCACTGGTTGCATAACCAGGACTTGTAATATGCACCCATGGCCTCAAATGACCCTGATCAGGGGGCTAAGCAGATGCTACACCTTGCCCAAGGGTGACCTGCAGGCTAGTGGAGGGAAGGAGCGCCTTACACCTCCTTTGGTAGGGACATATCTCCACCAATGCCACCCTCATCTCTCAATAGCAACCTTAATCACATAATTGATGAGATGCTGGCTTTTGAGAAACTTGGGGAAAATGTCCATGTTGTTTTGTTGAAATGCTCTGTAATAGCATTCTAGGTAACCAGACAGTTTGATATATCCCTGTTTTGTATTTCTGGTACCAAAGATAAAACAAACTATGCTAGATAACTGTAACAATACATCATGGTCAAAAATATATAAACTGGAATATATCAAACTATCTGGTTACACAGAATGCTATTACAGAGCATCTGAATAGGATTTTACTCTGTTTTACTTCATAATACTATTTGAAATGATCAAACACTACTCTTAAGGGATGTTTAACCACATTATTACATAATTGACACAAATTAAAGCACCTTGACCTTAAATAGTACATATTCATGAACATATTTGACTATGTCAAGCCTACAGTACATATTACAGTAACAGATTTTTATTAAGGGCTGCATGAAAGTCAATAAACAATATGTAGCTGATTTGTGTTAAGTCATCAACTCAAGTAGAAACATGAATATAAAAGATATGATATTTATACCAAGCCTTGTCATTAAGGTATTTTCCCATCTCAACTTCACTGCTGTGAACAAAGATTTCCCAAGAAAAAGTAGAAGAGGTGATTTTCAAATGATGAGACAGGTCAGTATTTGTTCACATTTTGCAATATTTGAAGGTACAGAAATGAAATTTGTTGGAACAACAATCATTTGTGACATATTCGCTTAAAGCTAGTGATTTGACCATCCTTTTACTTTTAAAGAGTTATTACAACCCTTATGATGAATAGGATTTTGCTGAACTCTGGGCAGAGAGAAATCCAAGAACACTTCCCCCCTATTTTATGGCAAGTTGTCTCATTCCTACATACCATAACCTCACAAAATCACCTCATTACAGCAACCTCTATATATTGCCCTCCCTACTTCTCTCTCCTTTTTCCTCCCCTCCCACCACTCTACAACATCAAAACAAGAGTCAAAGCAGGATTCTGCTACTCATTCTGAGTTTCATGCAAAGACCATTTACTACTTGACAAAGTGTAGTGAGAAATTTCAGTAGCGCCTGAAGCACAGAGAGAGGCCTGCCTAACATTGCAAGGGCTGGGAGTTCATGACTAACTGTTTGTTGCAGGATGGACAATCCAGGCACTTAAATTAAGGTGCTGTTTGCCATCTGTGATGTACTCAAAAGAACATATGGTACTATTTTGAAGAGCTAAGGTTTTCACATGTACTTTGTCCGAGACATAATCTTAATCAACATCAATAAAATATATTGTCTACACATTGCAATTAAATAACTTAAAGCAAAAAATTATCTTAATTTGAGATTCTGGAACTTTAGTTGTCATGTTTCACATTCATAACAGTGATATTTCAAAAGCACTAAAATGGTTGCAAAGTGTGATGTCCTTAAAATTTATAAAATCTTGTATGTACACAAGTTATTTTTGTTATTCTTTAATGGCCACTTTACAGATTTCCCAGGATAACCTCATTTGAAGGCCACAAATTATACTATATCTACATTTCTTTTCAATCTAAATGGCCAGGCAAGAAAACCAGAAAATCTGTGATCATTGTTCCAACAGTTGAGCACTATACAATAACCATTTATTCATGTAGGTGAGCACATTATAAAGAATCACAAATGCAACTATGACAGTGTAATCTATGCCATAAACCGCATGTTCTACATATCATTTCCCTGGGTTATATTTCAATAAAGCTGATTTGATGCTACTCGTTCACTTATTAGCTCACTTGTCAATAACTTGTCTTTGATTACCAGACACTGGGCTACCATTTTTCACATAAATAACATATGGCTGTGTAAATGTCAATTGCAAATAGAATAACATACAGCTTTCAGTGAGAATCAATGATAAATATGGAGACAGCAATTAACTTAGAAGACATTACAGCTCATCCAAGAGTAGATACTGGACAACCATTCGGACAATAGAAACAGTAATGGAGGGGTCAGTAATATAGCTGTGGCATTGAAGTCTCTTACTGACTTCACTACTGTAGCTAATACTATACTGTGTGGCCATGGTCACCCGCGGTTTGAATGGGGATGCAGGCTAGGTTGAGAGCAATATGCTTACCTATGTTTTTGTTTCTATTTATTTGTCTAATACAGGCATGGACAATGCACTGCCATGGAATTCTGAAAACCACAGCACCAACTCTTAATCCACAGAGCTTTTTTGTAAGTAAAGTAACATGGCAAAGTACACAGAATCAAATATTAATTAAATTTTCTTTCATTGGAATGCTAGCAGTTTCATATGCTAGCAGCTGCAAGTGAGCATCCCGTGGAATCAGGGAAGTGGGTGGGGGAAAAATAGAAGAGTCTAGAAATAAGTACTTGTTAAGGAAACAAGCAATCATCAGAAACACGATTGGAGTTCTGCAGTTCTAAACAGTTCTGACAAGTGACAGAAATATTAGTCTGGTCAAACCATTTCAGATGCTAAATTTGAAAACTTCAATCTGACAGTTTATTTTCATCTATATTTCCTCAATTCATTGGATGAAGTCAGTTCTTTGCTTATCATGTGTTAATTTCCATTACGAAGCTTATACGATGCCAAGATTTTTATACTTATCATGTAAGGGGGTTTCTTCTTTGTATTGGAGTTTCTTCTTTCTTTATGTTACTGCAGGTGTTAATCAAAATGGCTTCTTTGTTTTGTTAAAAGTAGGAATGCTTCTTTGTTATGGTAAGTGCTTTCTCTCGAAGCTTGTTTGGGTTTAGAGTTGCTGATAACGAGAATTGTATTCATTTGTTAACCAATTGGGATTAATGTTATTCTCTCTCTTCTGGGTCTGTAAACTATTGTTGGCGGGCTGTTGGGGAGTTGGCGCGAGGGGGTGACAGAGAGAGGACGCTGTAAGTTGGGCGACGGAATGGACCCCGAGTGGGGGTCCGAGGCCAGGATTGTCGGCGAGGAGAGGAGATGAAGACAGATGTGCCGGGGTGCTTGGTTGATCACTTCGGGTGGTCCTGAGCTACGAGAAGAGGAGGTTTGAGGGGATCGAATGGTGGCCAGAAGACTTCGTTAATTGAGCTCCAACAGTTGTGCATGAAGTGGTTTGGACTTTGATAAGTTTTGGCGCCTTTTCGTTATTTTCTTTTCCTTCATATATAACTGTATCGTTATTAATCACAGTTCTAGTAAGATCTATAAAGTGTAATCATTTAATCGCATATGGTGTACTGTCTGTTATTTGGCGGGGTGGGGACATCACACAGCATCCACACCAGCTGTTTACCCAGTTTGGCGGGGCCAAAGGCTGCTCCCCCTAGACGGAAGTGAGCTGAGCAAGCCTAAGGTGTGCCAGGGGGCTACAATCATATTTATAGATTACCATCCAATGAAAACCATCCTGTGAACTCTAGATAAAACTCTTGTTTCAATGAGCTTCTGAAGCCTTTTCCATAACCAACAAGGTGCATCAAAACACAGCAAATTACTCTTCACCTCCATGGGTAAGTCTAACACTAGGAGTAGCTTACTTGTATCTAAGACAATGTAACGTGTGCCACACACCATTCAACAATTCATTTTTCTAATACCATGGTTTCAGAGGCCATCACTGACAGAACATATAAATGACTTGCCAAGGCTTCTTAACAGCTTCTTTCAAGACTCTACCAGCTCGAAGGACAAAAACAAAAGGTACATTGTAACATCATCATTTGCAAGTTCCTCATGAAATCACACCATCTAAATTTAGAAACATGAACCAGGAATCAGGAACAGCAAGCAGTAGGGCACTTAGTCCCTGGAGCCTACCATGTCATTCAGTAAGAGTCTGTCCAATTTGACTGCAAGTCCTGCAAAATACTTCATCCCCTTACACATCAAGAATCTAAGTACCACTGCCTTAACTACAGTCCTAGATTTTGCTTTCACAAGCTTTTTTTTTTAAAGAAAGGAAGCTCCAAAGACACGCGACCCTCAGAAAATATTTTTATCTCATTGCTATCTCAAATGGGCAAAGCATTACTTTCAAATAGTCATAGAAAAGTATAGCACAGAAACACGCTCTTCGACCCATCTAGTCCATGCCAAACCATTTAAACTGCCTACTTCATTTGACATGCACCAGGTCGAATGAAGCCACCCACTGCTACCCATACCCCTATTATCCATGTACCAATCCAAACCTCTCTTGAACATTGAAATTGAGCTGGCAGCTCATTCCACACTCTCAATACCCTATGAGTGGGCAAGCTTTGATAGTCTTCCTTGCTGTCCACTACATTCCCCAGTCTTGGTGTCATCCGCAAATTTGCTGGTCCATTAAACCATATTATCATCCAGATCATTGATATAGATGACAAAGAACAATGAACCCAACATAGATATCTGTGGCACTCCACCAGTCACAGGCCGTCAGTCAGAGAGGCAACTATCTACTACCACTCTCTGGCTTCTCCCACAAAACTCTATGTCTAATCTAATTTACTACCTCATCCTGAGTACCGAGTGATTGAACATTCTTGACCAACCTCCCATGTGGGACCTTGTCAAATGCCTTGCTAAAGTCCATGTAGAAAACATCCACTGCCTTACCCTCATCAACTTTTCTAGTAATTTCCTCGAAAAAATCAGAATGGTTAGACATGACCTAGCACTCACAAAGCTATGTTGACTATCCTTAATCAGTCCTCATTTATCCAAATACTTATATATCCTGCCCCTCAGAATATCTTCCAATAATTTACCCACAACTGATGTCAGACACACCAGCCTATAATTTCCTGGTTTATTTTTAAGAGACTTTCTTAAACAGCAGAACAGCATTAGCTATCCTCTAATCCTCTGGTGCTTCATCTGTTGCTAAGGATGATTTAAATATCTCTGTTAGGTGCCCTGCAGTTTCTGCACTTGCCTCTGTTATGTTCCCCGTAACGGGGTGGCTTACCAGCAAAGTTAGAGAGGTCCGCTGAAGTCTGATGGTACTATTTTCAAACGCTTTTATTTATAAAGGGGCACAAACGTATGGTTAATACAAAACATTCAGATCATATACGTCGTCACAACTCAATCTAAAGCACAGGTATAGTAATAATCAATCAGAAATAAGCTCTATTGTTGTCTAGGGGTAATGTATATATTGTTCGCTGTATATCTGAAAGTCTCTTGCGGCCACTGCAGTTCCACCAGCTGCCGTCTGTTGTGGTGTCGCGTTGGTGCACTTTTGTTAGAAAGAGAGAGAGAGAGAGAGATTGAATGAAACAGTTACCCGACAGGTTTTGCAACCTGTAGGAGTTCGGTTCGTCGAAGTCTCATTGGGGAATGGACTCTCATCTGTGGCCTCCCCTGTAGCTAAGCCGTTCTTCCGTGGTGAGGTCGCCAATCCCAGGCAAGGAAAAGACGCACACGAACCCCACCACCGGCTGTCACTATCAAAACGCTGTCGCAGGATTTCTAGCGTGTCTTCTGGTGCGTCTGAAGGGGTCGTCCCCCCCAGACCCTCCTTTATACTTCCTCACGGGATCGCCGGTGTCAATCTCTCTCTCAACCAGCCCACTTTGCCCGAGGGCTTTACACGTGGTCTTCATGAGACAATAGTCAGAGTCGCTTTATTCTGCTTCCCGGGGGAACGTGGTCTTCAGCACGTCTCTCTCCCTCTTGGGTCATTTGACCCCCCCTTGACTAGGGCTCTTGTGATTCTCACAAAGGAGGGGGCTGGGGTCATAACACCTCCCAAAGGGTCAGAGGAAACACCTTGTCAGGCCCTGAGGATTTATCCACCCTACCTTGCCTCAAGACAGAAAACACCTTCTCCTCTGCAAACTGTATAGGGTTCATGACCTTGCTTCTACTTTCGGTCACTTCTATAGATTATGTTTCTGTCTCCTGAGTAAATAAAGACGCAAAAAAATCCATTTAAGATCTCCCCCATCTCTTTTGGCTCCATCTACACAGATTCCCATTCTGATCTTCCAGAGGAGCAGTTTTATCTCTTGCACTCCTTTTGCTCTTAACACATCTGTAGAATTCCTTAGGGCAACTTAATACCTTCTTTTAGCCTTCCTGATTTCTGAAGTGCTCTCTTGCATTTCTTATACTACATAAGCAAATTAATGTATGGCTGAGAAGCTGGTGCAGGAGGTAAAGCTTCAGGTCTTGGATCATTGGTATCTCTTCCGGGGGAGGTATGACCTGTTCAAAAGTGACGGGTTGTACCTGAACCCGAGGGGATCAATATTTTCACGGGCAGGTTGTTAGAGCTGTTGGGGAGGGTTTAAACTAATTTGGCAAGGGGTGGGAACCAGAGTGAAAGGACTCAAGATAGGACAGATGGTAAAAAAAAGCAAAGATAGCATGCAGTCAGACTGTCAGGAAGGGCAGGCAGATGATAGGACATAATTGAAACCAGCAGGGTATGTATCACTGCATTAGGGATGCAGTGTTAAAGAGGGTAGCAAATACGGTACTCAAAGAAAGTGTTATATCTCAACGCATGGAGTATAAGAAACAAGGTGGATGATCTTGTTGCACTATTACAGATTATCAGGTATGATGTTGTGGCCATCACTGAATCGTGGCTGAAGAATAGTTATAGTTGGGAGCTGAATGTTCAAGGTTACAGGTTGGAGGGATAGGAAGGTAGGCAGAGGGTGTGGCGTGGCTTTGCTGGTAAAGAATGGCATCAAATCAGTAGAAGGATGTGACATTGGATTGGAACATGTTGAATCTTTGTGAGTTGAGTTGAGAAACCACATGGGTAAAAGGACCCTGATGGCAGTTATATACAGGCCTCCCAACAGTAGCTGGGATGTGGACCACAGATTATAACAGGAAATCGAAAAGGCGTGTCAAACGGGCAAAGTTATGATAGTCATGGGAAATTTCAACATGCAAGTTGATTGGGAAAATCAGGTTGGTAACAGATCTCGAGAGCGTGAGTTTGTTGAATGCCTACGAGATGGCTTTTTAGAGCAGTTTGTCATTGAGCCTACTAGGGGATCAGCTATACTGGATTGTAAGTTGTGTAATGAACTGAAGGTGGTTAGGGAGTTTAGGTAAAAGAACCCCATGGGAGACAGTGATCACAAAATGATTGAGTTCATCTTGAAATTTGATAGGGAGAAAGAAAAGTCTGGTGTAGCAGTATTTCAGTGGAGTAAAAAGGAAATTACAATGGTATGAGAGAGGAGTTGCCTCAAGTAAATTAGAAGGAGATGCTGGCAGGGATGACAGCAGAGCAACAATGGATTGAATTTCAGGAGAAAATGAGGAAGGTGCAGGACAGATATATTCCAAAAACAAAAAAAATACTCAAATGGCAGAATTGTATACCAGTGGCTGACAAGGGAAGTAAAAATTAATGTAAAAGCAAAACATCATACAACAAAGCAAAAATTAGTGGGAAGACAGTGGGAAGCTGTAGAAGGACTTAAAAAGATTAGGAGAATGGGCAAGAAAATGGCAAATGAAATACAATATTGAAAAGTGCATGATTATGCACTTTGATAGTAGAAATAAATGTGCAGATTATTTTCAAAATGGGGAGAAAATCCAAAAATCTGAGATGCAAAGTGACGTGGGTGTCCTTGTGCAAAACAACCTAAAGGTTAACTTGCAGGTTGAGCTGTTGGCGAGGAAGGCTAATGCAATATTATTTCAAGAGGTCTAGAATACAAGAGCAGGCATATGCTGCTGAATTTTTATAAGGCACTGGTGAAAAGTTTTGGGCTATTCATCTAAGAAAAGATGTGCTGGCATTGGAGGGTTCAGAGGAGGTTCACAAGAATGATTCTGGGAATGAAAAGGTTATCACACAAGGAACATTTGATAACTCTGGGTCTGTACTCACTGGAATTTAGAAAGATGAGGGGGGGTTCTCATTGAAATCTTTTGAATGTTGAAAGACACAGACTGACTAGATGTGGAAAGGATGTTTCCCACGGTGGGAATGTCTAGGACAGGAGGGCACAGCCTCAGGATAGAGGGGCGTCCATTTAAAACAGAGATGGGGAGAAATTTCTTTCGCTGGATGGTGGTGAATTTGTGGAATTTATTACCACAGGCAGCTGTGGTAGCCAGGTCATTGGCTGGATTTAAGGCAGAGCTTGATAGGTTTTTTATTGGACACAGCATCAATGGTTATGGGGTGAAGGCCAGGGAGCAGAGCTGAGGAGGGGAAAAAGTATCAGCCATGATTGAATAGCGAAGCAGACACGATGGTCCAAATGGCTTAATTCTGCTACTATGTCTTATGGTCTAGAAGAAATTTGTTCCTACTTGACGGCACCTGGTATGCATCTCCTTTTTCTCCCCCTCTTAAACAGGGCCTCAATATCTCTTAAAAACTAAGGTTCCCTAAACTTGTTAATTTTACTTTTTATTCTGTGTGCACATACAAGCTTTGTACTCTCAAAATTTCACTTTTAAAAGCCTTCCACTTCCCAAGTACACTTTTGCCAGAAAACAGCCACTTCATACTCGCCAGATCCTTTCTGATACCATCAAAATTGGCTTTTCTCCAATTTAGAATCTCAACCCACAGACCAGGCCTACATTTTTACATATTTACATTGAAACTAATGCCATTATGATCACTAGATGCAAAGTATTCCCCTCCAAAAACTTGTCAGCTGCCCTGTCTCATTTCCTAATAGCAGATCATGTATCGCGCACTCTCGTGTTGGGAGTTCTATGAACTAATTAAGGAAACCTTCCTGAATGCATTTGACAAACTCTATCCCATCTAGTCCTTTTACAGTATGGGAGTCTCAGTGAATATGTGGAAAGTTAAAATAATTACATAACAACTTTATGTTGCTTGCAACAGCCTACGATATTTCTTCAGATTTGTCCCTCTAAATCCCATGGACTGTTGGGTGGTCTATAATATAGTCCCATAAAAATGGTCCTGACTTTCTTATTCCTCAGTTCCACCATAAGCTTTTTTAAGTATATAAAGGGTAAAAGAGAGTTGAGGGTAGATATAGGACCAATAGAAAATGATGCTGGAGATAACGAAAGACGCAGAGATGGCAGAGGAACTGAATGTCTACTTTGCATCAGTCTTCACAGTGGAAGACATCTGCAGTATACTGGACATTCAAGAGTGTCAGAGAAGTGAAGTTTGTGCAGTGAAAATTATGACTGAGAAGGTGCTCTGGAAGGTTATCGGTCTGAGGGTGGATAAATCTTCTGGACCTGATGGAATGCATCCTCGAGTTCTGAAGGAAGTGGCTGGAGAGACCGTGGTGGCATTAACAATCTTTCAAGAATTGATACATTCTGGCATTATACCAGATGACTGGAAAATTGCAAATGTTACTTCGCTATTTAAGAAGGGTGGGAGGGAACAGAAAGGAAACTATAGACCTGTTAGCCTGACATCAGTGGTGGGGAAGTTAGAATCGATTGTTAGGGATGAGATTACATAGTACCTGGAGACACATGAGAAGATAGGCCAAAACCAGCATGGTTTACTGAAAGGAAAATCCTGCCTGACTAACCTACTGCAGTTTTTTGAGGAAATTACAAGCAGGGTAGACAAAGGAGATGCATTAGATGTGGTGTACTTGGATTTTCAGAAGGTCTTTGACAAGGTGCCACACATGAGGCTGCTTAGCAAGATAAGAGCCCATAGAATTACAGGGGAGTTACTAGCATGGGCGGAGCATTGGCTGATTGGTAAAAAACAGAGAGTGGGAATAAAGGGATCCTATTCTGGCTGGCTGCCGGTTACCAGTGGAATTCCACAGGGGTCAGTGTTGGGACCACTGCTTTTTATGATGTACTTCAATGGTTTGGACCATGGGATTAATGGATTTGTGGCTAAATTTGCTGATGATACAAAGATAGGTGGAGGAGTGGGTAGTGTTGAGTTAACAGAGAGCCTGCAGAGATACTTAGATAGTTTAGGGGAATGGGCAAAGAAGTTGCAAATGAAATACAATGTTGGAAAGTTTGGTCATGCACTTTGGTAGAAGAAATAAACAGACAATTATTTAGATGGGGAGAGAATTCAAAATGCAGAGATGCAAAGGGACTTGGGAGTCTTTGTGCAGGATACCCTAAAGGTTAACCTCCAGCTTGAGTTGGTTGTGAAGAAGGCGAATGCAATGTTGGCATTCATTTCTAGAGGTACAGAATATAAGAGCAGGGATTAGATGTTGAGGCTCTATAAGGCACTCGTGAGACCACACTTGGAGTATTGTGTGCAGTTTTGGGCTCCTTATTTTAGAAAGTATATAATGACATTGAAGAAGGTTCAGAGAAGATTCATGAGAATGATTCCAGGAACGAAAGGGTTACCACATGAGGAACGTCTGACAGCTCTTGGGCTGTATTCCCTGAAGTTCAGGAGAATGAGGTGCGATCTCACAGAAACATTCTGAATGTTAAAAGGCCTAAACAGATTAGACGTGGCAAAGTTATTTCCCATGGTAGGGGATTCTAGGACAAGAGGGCACGACTTCAGGATTGAAGGTCATCCATTTAGAACAGAGATGCGGAGAAATTATTTTAGTCAGAGGGTGGTAAATCTGTGGAATATGTTGCCATGAGCAACTGTGAAGGCCAAGTTATTGGGTGCATTCATGGCAGAGTTAGATAGGTTCTTGATTAGCCAGGGCATCAAAGGGTATGGGAAGAAGGCAGGGGAGTGGGGATGACTGGAAGAATTGGATCAGCCCATGACTGAATGGTGGAGCAGACGATGGGCCGAATGGCCTACTTCTGCTCCTATATCTTACGATCTTATGGTCTAAAGCCTCACCAAACGAATTCTCCAGTCATTTTCCCTGACTTGTAATGCCAACTTCCCCTTTAATCCCACCTGCTCTGTCACGTCTCAAACAGTGGAACCCTGGAATACTGAGTTGCCAGTCCTGTACCTCTTGCAACCAAGTCTCACTAATGGTTACAATATTGTAATCCCAGATCCATGCCCTGAGCTGATCTGCCTTTTTTATGATACTTCTTGCAGCTCAGGACATTAGTCATACAATGGTCCTTTTGATTCCTGACTTTGTCTGAAGTCTTAACAACATGTCTCCACAACCGCTCCAATATCTGCTCTGGCACTCTGGTTTCCACTGTCCTGCAACTCTAGTTTAATAATTCCACCCCACCTCTGGATATTCCATCAAAAGGAAATATACATTGCACATCCACTCTATCAAGATCCAAGAGGATCTTACTTTATATCTTCTGCAGTTAGTGAGGTGGCTTGATTGAAACAAGTATAACCTGTCTAACTTTTCCTCAGATGACAAACTGCCTCTGCCAGATATCAATCTAGTACACTGAGTCGCATTGCTTCCAATGCATTACAATTTTCTGCTAAAAAAGCTCATCTCAACACACAATACTTCAATGTGGTTACACCAATGCTCTATAAATGAAACATAAAGTCTCTACTTTGCATTCGATTTGATAAATAACAATGTCAGCTTTCTTATTTCCTGTAGAAGTTACTCTGCTACTATGCATGTTTTCATAATGTGAATTAGATCTGATACGATTAGGGAACACTTTGTATTATCCAGGATGCATTGACTGTGGAGTGATTGTGATGGGGAAAATCAGTATAAAACAGTATTTTGAAGGCATCTGCAGCCTTTTTTGCTATTAAGCAACTTTATATGAAGTGAGATTTCTTAAGAACACAACAATATGCTAGAGCAGAACTACCTGTACTTGTAGATGAGCTCTTTGCAAAATTAGGCAATCTCACACCATTTATATAAAACACTTTCATCACATTTTTCATGCCATAATGGACAATTTTACAATTCCTACATTATACTCTGCTTACCAGATCCTTACTTGTATTCCTCTGTAGCCTCATTATATCCTTTTTGGAACTTACTTTCCAATTCATCTTTGTATCACCAATAAACTCATTACCCATACCTTTGCTGCTGTCATTTAATTCATTTGTATAAATTTTTAAAAATGATTAACATAATGGTAAAATTACTGTTTTGAATATCCTAGAATACACTAACCAATAGCAGAGACCACTGTACGTTAAAGAAGTTCAAAACAACTTGCAAAATATTAGGGAAAGGTATTAAACACTGGGCATGCCAATTTTTTTTTTAAAGCTAGATTACCTTACAGTCTTCCTAGAATATTTAATTCTCAAATACAATTGAATTTCTTAAGAGAAATGATCAGATTGGTCACCCAAACAGCAGAACTAAACATCTAACATCATTCCTCAACATTATTCTGCTCAAGAATATATGTTGCTCCTTAACTGAGAATGAGCATGTGTATGTAAATTAACCTGAGACAATTTTTAAACCGGTCTAAAGATATGAATGCTAATTATTAAAAGTGGAATAAATCACAGAGTATGAAACATTATCAGCCATTTAAAAAATAATCCCAACTTAGTTGATTTTGGGAGACTGACATTTTTACAATGGTTTCCTGTATTCAATCTTCACCTTGTGTAAATAACACAACCATCAATCTGTGAAATCTACAATTTTGAGACTCAAGAGGATGGAGTGAATGCAATTGGAATAAATATACACCATCAGAACCCGAATGGATATTACTGGGGTTTCTCCATTTGCAATTCTCTCCAGAAAAGACACTTACAAGCTATTGTGTCAAATAAGCCCTCAACAGACAATGAATAAACACAGTAAATACTCATAAATCAGAGATCATCTGTGTATTATTCAGAAAATTACGTGCTCTTTGATATCAACCTCTTTACAAGTAGCATTTCAAACTTTAAAAAGTATTAATAATGCCTTATTAATCTTGGGTCAAAAAAGAAATCCCTTCTGTCTGCTTTAAAGCAATTCTATAATGGATACAGTCAACACAATAATGCTGTTTTTATAAACATTATTGCTTTTGAATAAGCAAGCTCCAGGAGCTTAGGCTTGTACTGGACCTTCAGATTCTTGTCAAACTGGAAAAAGCAGGAACAGGCGTAAAGGTTGAACTTTTCTAGCTGTGAACAATCCATACAGTTAATGGTTACAAATTCTAAAATAATCATTTCATTGACCTAGTAAACCCAGATAGCTTTCTAAAGACTCAATTGAACTGACCATGAAAGAAACCTACATCTATGAAAATCCAGTCAGCAAAATCACCAATTGAGTAATGTAACATTAGTAAAAACTAACACTACAACTGTGCAGAAAAGCAAATTTTGGACAGTACAAGAATGAATAGTTTATCAATGGTAGGCATTCTCAGTAGCTCCTCTGGGTGCTCCGGTTTCCTTTCACAGTCCCAAGATGTACTAGTTAGTAGGTTAATCGGTCATTGTAAATTCTGTGGTTAGGCAGGTTGATGGGGTGATGCGGCTCACTGGGCCTGTTCTGCACTGTATTGCGCTTCTTTTACCTCAGACAGTTGAGAAAGTTTGGTATGGGCCCCAAATCCTAAGAACTTTCTACAGGGGCACAATTGAGAGCATCCTGACTGGCTGTATCACTGCTGTACCTCCCCCAATTGCAGGATTCTGCAGAGAGTGGTGCGGACTGCCCAGCGCATCTGTAGTTGCGAACTTCCCATGATTCAGGACACTTACAAGGACAGGTGTGTAAAAAGGGCTCGTAGGATCATTGGGGACCTGAGTCACCCCAACAACAATCTATTCCAGCTGCTACCATCCGGGAAACAGTACCAGAGCATAAAAGCCAGGACCAACTGGCTCCAGGACAGCTTCTTCCACCAGGCTATCAGACTGATGTACCCACACTGATTTGAGTGTACTCTATATTACATTGACTGTTCTATTTATTATAAATCACTATGATTGCAGATTGCATATTTAGACGGAAATGTAATGTAAAGATTTTTACTCCTCGTGTATATGAAGGATGTAAGAAATAAAGCCAACTCAACGTTTAATTTAAAAAAAAAGAGCTGGAGGAACTCAGTAGATCAGGCAGCATCTACGGAAACAAAGAAAAAGTGAATGTTTCAGGCAGAGACCCTTCATCAGGGTTGAAAAGGAAAGAAGATGCCAGAATAAGAAGGTGTGGGAAGGGGAAGGAGTAGAAGCTCAAAGGTGATAGGTGAAGCAAGGTGGGTGGGAGGGTTGATGAAGTGAGAAGCTGGGAGGTGATAGGTGGAAAAAGTAAAGAACCAGGGGAACCAGCAGGAGGTTCATCCACCACTTTTAATGTTTCTATTCCTAACTTCTGTCTTGTAGATGGTTACAAGGTTTTGGAGATTAGAAAGTGATTCACTCTTCGCGGGATACAAAGGCTCTGGCTTGCTCATGCCGCCACAGAATTTAGTTGCTCAACCCAGCTGAATTTCTATTCAACAGGGATTCTAACACCACCAGTGGAGTGACGGCTGCAGGAGAAAAATTGCAATGTTCTCTTCTGTTGATTGTAGGATTGCTCATTTCTTTTATTGCACACAGTTTTGCATACACTTCTCTTGTTATGATGATGTGCTGAGTCATGTCCACAATTCTCTGCAGTTTCTTGTGGCTGGTGTTGAGCAATGGCATTCAACACCTGAACATCCACACAGAATACTTCTTATGACGCACAGATAAAAATTATTAGGGATCAAAGGGAACATGCCAAATTCTTTACCCTCCTGAGGAAACAAAGGAGTTAGCAAGCTTTCTTGGCTGTGGCGTCTATGTAGTAGGACCAGGACAGGCTAAAGGTGACACTGGAGTTTAGAAAAATGGTGGTGGTGGATAGCTTGGATTACATTGAAACCAACCGAATATTGAGAGGTTAGACAGAGTGAACATGGAGAGAATGTATCAAATCGTGTGAGTCTATGGCCAGAGGGCCCAGCGTCAAAATTGAACAGAGATGAGGAGGGTGGTAAACCTGTAGAATTCACTGCCACAAACAGTTGCAGAGGCCACACATTGGGTATAATTAAAGTGGAGGTTGATATGTTCTTGATTAGTGAGGGCATCAAAGGTTATGGGGAAAAGATAGGGGAATGGAATTGAGAGAGAAATTAAATCAAGCACGATTGTATGTGCAGAGTCATGGGCGAAATGGCCTAATTCTGCTCCTGTGTTTCATGGTCTTAACTCACTCCTAGGAGCTCGGCATCGTTGATGTAGTCCAGAGCACTGCTTCCCTTCCCAAAGTCAATGACCAGCTCTTTTATTTCACTGATATTCAGGGAAAGGTTGTTGTCATGATACCGTATCACTAGGCTCTCCTCTCTAGATTCCAACTCATCGTTATATGAGATTCGGCCCACTACAGGTTCACTCTCTGCAATACTGATCCTATGTCCTCAACGGTGACTGTGGATTCAGGTACACTGGAGGTTGTCAGGGTGGGTGATGACATATCTATTCCCTCCTGTTCCAAATGTGCATACAGTGGCATGCAAACGTTTGGGCACCCCGGTCAAAAGTTCTGTTACTGTGAATAGTTAAGTGAGTAGAAGATGAACTGATCTCCAAAAGTCATAAAGTTAAAGATGAAACATTCTTTTCAACATTTTAAGCAAGATTAGTGTATTATTTTTGTTTTGCCCAATTTTAGAGTGAAAAAAAGAAAAGGAGCATCATGCAACAGTTTGGGCACCCCAAGAGATCTGAGCTCTCAGATAACTTTTACCAAGGTCTCAGACCTTCATGAGCTTGTTAGGGCTATGGCTTGTTTACAACACTGAGCATCACAGGAAGTCATTCTTGCCTGTGGCCATCAAACTTTACAACTCCTCCCTCGGAGTGTCAGACACCCTGAGCCAATAGGCTGGTCCTGGACTAATTTCCACTTGGCATTATTTACTTATTATTATTTAATTATTTATGGTTTTATATTGCTATATTTCTACACTATTCTTGGTTGGTGCGAAGGTAACGAAACCCAATTTCCCTCAGGATCAATAAAGTATGTCTGTCTGTCAATCATCGTTAGGAAAGGCCAGGTGATGCAAATTTCAAAACTTTATAAATACCCTGACTCCTCAAATCTTATCCCAACAATTAGCAACCATAGGCTCCTCTAAACAGCTGCCTAGCACTCTGAAAATTAAAATAAGTGATGCCCACAAAGCAGAAGAAGGCTATAAGATAGCAAATCATTTTTAGTTCGTTTCTTCAGTTCGTAATGTAATTAAGAAATGGCAGTTAACAGGAATGGTGGAGGTCAAGCTGAGGTCTGGAAGACCAAGGAAACTTTCTGAGAGAACTGCTGGTAGGATTGCTAGAAAGGCAAATTAAAATCCCCGTTTGACTGCAAAAGACCTTCAGGAAGATTTTGCAGACTCTGGAGTGGTGGTGCACTGTTCTACTGCGCAGCGACACCTGCACAAATATGACATTTGTGGAAGAGTCATCAGTAGAAAACCTTTCCTGCGTCCGCACCACAAAATTCAGCATCAGAAGTTTGCAAAGGAAGATCTAAACAAGCCAGATGCATTTTGGAAACGAATCCTGTAGACTGATGAAGTTAAAATAGAACTTTTTGGCCGCAATGAGCAAAGATATGTTTGGAGAAAAAAGGGTGCAGAATTTCATGAAAAGAACACTTCTCCAACTGTTAAGCATGCTTTGGGCTTGTGTTGCAGCCAGTGGCACTGGGAACATTTCACTGGTAGAGGGAAGAATGAATTCAATTAAATACCAACAAATTCTGGAAGCAAACATCACATCTGTAAAAAAGCTGAAGATGAAAAGAGCAACACACACAAAATGCTGGTGGAACGCAGCAGGCCAGGCAGCATCTACAGGAAGAAGTACAGTCAACGTTTCTGGCCAAGACCCTTCGTCAGGACTAACTGAAAGGAAAGATAGTAAGAGATATGAAAGTGGAAGGGGGAGGGGGAAATCCAAAATGATAGAAGACAGGAGGGGGAGGGGTGAAAGTAAGAGCTGGAAAGGTGATTGGCAAAACGGATGCAGAGCTAGAGAAACGAAAGGATCATGGAGGCCTAGGGAGAAAGAAAGGGGGAGGGGAGCACCTGAGGGAGATGGAGAACAGGCAAGGAGTGATTGTGAGAGGGGCAGAGAGAGAGAAAAAAAAGAGAAGGGGAAATAAACAAATAAGGGATGGGGTAAGAAGGGGAGGAGGGGCATTAACGGAAGTTAGAGAAATCAATGTTCATGCCATCAGATTGGAGGCTACCCAGATGGAATATAAGGTGTCGTTCCTCCAACCTGAGTGTGGCTTCATCTTGACAGTAGAGGAGGCCATGGATAGACATATCAGAATGGGAATGGGATGTGGAATTAAAATGTGTGGCCACTGGGAGATCCTGCTTTCTCTGGCGGACAGAGCACAGGTGTTCAGCAAAACGGTCTTCCAGTCTGTGTCAGGTCTCACCAATATATAGAAGGCTGCACCAGGAGCACCGGTTGATACTTTCAACCTTCAAATCTGAACTCATGTTACCCTATTAATATCTCAATTTTTCTCCTTAAGGTCAGCAGCAAACAACACTTCGTATAAATTATGACAAAATAAAAGCCACTAAAGCTAATGTTAACAGAATCAAATGATAAGGAAATTGAAATATCGCCAAGTTCTCAGGTCACCTCCATACGCGTGCTGCCTTCAAATTCTTTGCTGTTACAGATTTGAAACTTTAGAATCCAGTATTCTGTGGTCCAGAAACTTCCATGGTTTGGCATGTTTTGAACCTGTGGTAATGATCTATACTAATTAAGCAGTTATGTGTAAGATCCAAGATTAACTAAGCTCTGTACTAATCCAAAGCTAATTAACCTAGCAGTGCAACTTTGTTATCTCAGCCAACAGTGTTTCCAATTTATGGAAGCTTTAGGTTAGGGACTGTTCTTGGAATCTTTTACATGATAAGTGGACTACCTTTAATTAAAAACAATTCTCCTGGTCAGAGAAAGATGACTGGGGGCAATTCCTGTGGTCCAGACTTTGTGGTCTAGTAGTACCAGTCAGACCCTAGATGTGCCACACGAGAATGCTTCAACTCATTTCATTTTCACTGTCCTACAAAAGAGGAAATTGATATCAATTTTATAGAAGATAACCATTTTTAACCTTACTGTTATCCAGTGAGTATGTGGCTTTAAAAAAATGATCAGCCTTTAACTTAATCACAGACACAGAAACAAATAAGACACAGACAAGATACTCTTGCTAACCACAGATTTGCTTGGAGTGAGTATAAATTGTAATTATACACCAATGAGGCAAACTCCAGTGGTGACCAAATTGGGAAGAGACATCTTGCGGCTTGAATGGTTTAAGGTTTACACATTTTTCTCTATAGTCCAAAGTCATAGAACTCAAAAGTGATAGGAGAAGGGGCAAAAGTGGGTTACTAGCACTTTAAAACCAGTCACTTCAGGCTTATAGGGCTCGTCAGCTATGATAGGTGGCTCATCGAGAAGGAAAATTCAGATCTCAAACCTCTGCTGTCCACTGGTAACTCCTGCAATGCTGCTGCTACTAAACTGTTCTGGTCTCCACCGTTCCTTTGGATTCATCAGATGTGTTGAGAAGAGGAGCTTGCTACACACACACACAGCTTGATCTCCATATTGTACTGCCTAGCCTTGCATACTCAGACAGCTATAACACAACATCCATGGTTGACCCTGGCCAATGGAGGCCCTCACTCTCATATTATTTTAATACACTTAAATTATATTAAAACAATATAAAAAGAGAAACTTATTTTTTTAAATATATAAACACTACACAATTTCTAACTATCAAGATGAACCATCTTAAGTCAGAAGAAAGCTATAAAGTCAGAAAGATTTTGATACAATTTTAAAAGCTATTAGATTTTAACAATTTTGTAAATTATGCTCTCCCACTGAGTAGCACCTGAAAGACTTCAGACTTTCAGTATCATTCCTCCAGATAATCAGTTTTAACCAAGTTGAGATAGTGAGCAGCAGCAGGTTACTGATCACAGTTGAAGTCAATACAGGCAGTCCCCGGATTACGTACGAGTTCTGTTCCTGAGTCCGTCTTTAAGTCGGATTTGTACGTAAGTCGGAACAAGTACATTCAGTATTATTTAGCATCAGTCAAACATTTGTCTTAGTATATAGTATATATTTTACCTTTCTATGCATATAAAATACTTAAGAAATGTATGTATTCCAATAATTAAACCACTGCTTTGCTTAGTAATAATTGTAGCTTTCATCGGGGCAGGGCCTTTCAAATGCTCCATTATTCTCACTTTATCCTTTAAAATAGTTCCGATCGTTGACCGACTGTAGCCTAATGCTTTTCCAATGACCGATGGCATTTCACCTCTTTCCAAACACTATTACTTCCACTTTATTTTCAATTGCAATTGCTTCCCGTCAATGGAACAGAAACAATGTGGGCGGTGGGTCCCGAGCTCTGCTGGACCACCGTACTGAGACAGGCTAAATGGGACCAGTGCTGGGTTTGGGTATTTGATCCTCCACAATATTCAGCGTGGGAATTTAAATTGGAGGTGGCTGTGTTTTTTCTTTTACGAGGTCGAGTTGCAAGCTCGAAATCAACCCGGCACAGATGGTACGGAAGTCACTGGATCGACATCAACCCGGCACGGGAGCAGTCTGTCACTGGATCGAACTCGCGAACCTCCGTTCTCCGGCCCGGCGCTGATCTCACTGCGCCACCAGCTGACTGGAATGGGGTGGGGGGGGGGAGCGGGGTCAGGGTGAACCTTACTAAGAAAAATTTAAGCCAAATACAAAGTTAAACACTCAACACAGTGCCAACAGCAACGACTTAAATTGGCAGACGGCATCACGATCTGACTTAAAATGGCAGACAGCACTCTCCTTCCTCGGTTCGTAAGTACGAGTTGTCCGTAAGTCGGATGTTCATAACTCGGGGACTGCCTGTATTGCCTTCAAGCCAAATACATTAATTACAGGGAAAGGTTGAAAAAGTTAGGTCTTTATTCTTTGGAGCATAGAAGGTTGAGGGGGGACTTGATAGAGGTATTTAAAATTATGAAGGGGATAGAAAGAGTTGACGTGGATAAGCTTTTTCCATTGAGAGTAGGGGAGATTCAAACAAGAGGACATGAGTTGAGACTTAGAGGGCAAAAGTTTAAGGGTAACATGAGGAGGAATTTCTTTACTCAGTGAGTGGTAGCTGTGTGGAACGAGCTTCCAGTAGAAGTGGCAGAGGCAGGTTTGGTATTGTCATTTAAAGTAAAATTGGATAGGTATATGGACAGGAAAGGAATGGAGGGTTATGGGCTGAGTGCGGGCCAGTGGGACTAGGTGAGACTAAGCTTTCAGCACGGACTAGAAGGGCCGAGATGGCCTGTTTCCGTGCTGTAATTGTTATATGGTTATAAGCTGTGAGTAGTAATTAAGAACAGAATCAACAAACTCATTCGTAAGGCCAGTGATGTTGTGGGGGTGGAACTGGACTCTCTGACGGTGGTGTCTGAAAAGTGGATGCTGTCCAAGTTTCATGTCATCTTGGACAATGTCTCCCATCCACTCCATAATGTACTGGTTAGGTACAGGAGTACGTTCAGCCAGAGACTCATTCCACTGAGATGCAACACTGAGCGTCATAGGAAGTCATTCCTGCCTGTGGCCATCAAACTTTACAACTCCTCCCTCAGAGTGTCAGACACCTTGAGCCAATAGACTGGTCCTGGACTTATTTCCACTTGGAATAATTTACTTATTATTATTATTTAATTATTTATGGTTTTATATTGCTATATTTCTACACTATTCTTGGTTGGTGCGACTGTAATGAAACCCAATTTCCCTCGGGATCAATAAAGTATGACTGTCTGTCTGTCTGTCAGATTTCTGTCTTCCAAAACCTGGAAGACCAATTCTGAGATGCAAACTCACAAGGGTGCCTGTTGTGATCAGTAACTCAGTAATAACGTGATGGATTTTCTTTTTATATAGAGCTTGCAGAGAAGATATAAAAGAGATAGGAAATCGCTCAGGAGTCCAAATGAAAATGTAGGCAAGTAGTCAATGATACCTGCTAATACTTTGCTCATCAGGAAAGGCTATTTCTCCCAAACTGTTCAGAGTCCAGTAAATAGTTTGGTTAGTCTTTTTTTTAAATAATATTGGAATTATAGGCTTGTGCAGAAAATAAATTGCCATTGTTCAAAATTTATCATGCTTGATTAAACTTCAGGTGGATGGGGAATTGTGCTGCAAAACTGACATTTAAATACGCCACATAGTAAATAGTTGAATGGAAACAACGCTGAAAACAAAATTTCTCAGGAAATGGGTGAGCATTCATTTTTAAGTGTACACCCACATAAATGAGCCACTTTTTCCACTAATTCAGTCTGCATTCTTGATAGCATTTCAGAGATTTCTTCCTGTGGACAGGCACCATCCAATCGTGAAAAAGGAGGCATTCAGCTCCGTAATGTTAGTTCAATGTAAAATAACTTTCATTTACTATCACAATTCATTAAAATAGAATCTCCAGTGTATATTTAGATAATTTTATCGTTTCTCCAATAGGCCAAAGACCCTAAGCTTGAATATACAATTAAAGCTTTTAATTAAAAGAATGGCTAACACTACTACTACTGATATGAAAACGTCAGTCATTCCTCTGCAGTGGGAAACACAAGAACATAATCTAATGACAAGACTGGCGTTGCTGCTGCAAATTTCACGAGTGACAGTATAGAGTCTGCCAGTGGTACTCAACCTTTTTCTACTTGTGGCCAACTTGTGACTTTCATTTATCTCTGTGGCCCCCACCCTCCATAGTCTCTGTTAGTTGTTAAAGTTTTTTGTGGTCAACTGTACTAATTATTCTAATATTCAGTCAATATTTATGCTTTAACAGGCTGACTAAAACTACATTTAACTTCCTTTCAAAATATGATAAGTATCAGTGATTTAATGGAAGTTGTGGTAGATAGTGACGCAATGGTAGTCTTCACACTTTTTTGCCTCTCTGCAATTTAGCCATATATGTTAGATGACCCCATTGCGGTAACTACAACCTCCATGTCACATTTTACAAGTATTATTACACACATGGGTGAGTGGAAGGCAAACAGAAACAGCCAACTGCTGCATATTTGCTGATTAGCCTTGCTTCAGACAGCTCCACCCAGTCTGTAGTTTGTGATTTGAGGGTAGCTGTGGAGTGGGGCAGGCTAAACTGGTTTACTACCTCATCTGAATCATCTAGCATATTTTCACAATTTCATTCAGGGAGCCAAACAAGTTATATTCATTTTTATTTATATATTTTAAGTAGTATTTTGTTAAAACAGTAAACTTAACATGGCCCATTCATAAACTCCCATGGCCCCTACAAAATCCTGCATGGCCCCCTGGAGGACCATATGGCCCATGTTGAGAACCTCTGGTCTCAGTCAAAACAAGATCCTTATTAGTAGGGTGTATCTGCTAGCTTGTTCGATTAGACAGTTTCCTGGGAAGTGTGAATTTTGATAAGAGTTCAGATTACGGAAGCATGGTTTATACTTGGAACTTACAAGAATGAGAAGTGATCTGATCAACATTTAAATGATTCTCAGAGGCTGTGGGTTCGAAGGTGATCTTGGGTTTGAGAATATACAGCAAGCTTTTTGGAAGAAAGGCAGGAGTGTAGACTTTATTTTATAGCTGGCAACAGAAGATGGATGGTGCTGTGTCTCGTCACTTTCCCTCATCGTAACACTAAATAGCAGATAACCAGCCACTAATCATACATATCAAAACAAAGGGGGGGGGGGCGGAGTGAATGTGGAAAATGAAATATCAGTTACCTAAAAAGGATAAGGGGAAATAGATCAATATTTAATTAGAAGTTTATCATTTAGAAACATGTTTCTTTGAGTTCATCTATGTTCCAACATACAACATGGAATCAGAGCCATACAACACAGAAATGGTCTCTTCAGCCCACTGACTCTGCAGCACTCATCAAGCACCCATTTATTACACTAATCCACTTTATTCCCCCCCCCACAAACCTATCAACTCCCCTACAGAGGCAATTAACCTATCAGACCATACCTGAGTGTCACAGAGTCACAAAAGTTAAACTGGCAAATTCCACATTGGAAAGGGGTGTGATATTGTTGGAGCTGCAAGGCAACAGCTCCAATAAATGCAACACTGTGCAGCCCACAAGTAGAAAGCAAATTTAGTTGGAAACCATGCCATCACCAACAATGTTAATGACCATTACATTTGTAGCTTCAGTAAAATAAAATGTTATAAGCTAGATTTTATAGTTGTTTGCTTGGCTGTTAATTTAAAATCAAATTAATACAAGGGAAAAATGTTACAAACATCTGGCTCTCAGCTGTGAAGCTTTGGTACAGTTGGCCCTCCTTATCCGCGGGTTCTGCATGCACAGATTCAACAAACTGCGGATTGGGAAAACCCAGAAGTTCTCTCTCTAGCACTTGTTGTTTGAGCATGTACAGACTTCTGTTCTTGTCATTATTCCCAAAACAATACAGTATAACAACTAATTACATTGTATTAGGTATTATAAATAATTCAGAGATGATTTAAAGTATACGAGAGGATGTACATAGGTTACCACGGATCAGGAATCGAATAAAAATACCGAAAGTTCTCTAAGTTGGAACAGGTACATCCGGTATTATTTAGTGTCAGTTAGTCAAACGTTTGTCTTAGTATATAATATAGTTTACCTTTCTATGCATATAAAACACTTAAGAAACTTATGTATTTCAATATTTAAACCACTGCATTGCTTAGTATTAATTGTAGCTTTCATCGGGACAGGGCCTTCAATGCTCCATAATTCTCACTTTATCCTTTAAATTTGTTCCGATCGTTGACCAACTATAGCCTAACGCTTTTCCAATGACCGATGGCGTTTCACCTCTTTCTGACTGCTTTATTATTTCCACTTTATTTTCAATCGGAACAGAAACACTGCAGGCGGCAGGTCCCAAGCTCTGCCGGGTCTAAAGTTCACCGCACTGAGACTGGTTAAATAAGGGACTTGAGCATCTGCATTTTTTGGTATCCACAGGGGGTCCTGGAACCAATCCTCCGTGAATAAGGAGGGCCGACTGTATATGCTTATCTGGAAAGGTCACTTAAATGAACAGTATGGGCAAGTTCGAATGATATTTGAGCATTTTAAAGATTAAAGATTAGCTTTATTTGCCACATGTACATCAAAATATTCAGTGAAATCCATTGTTTGTATCAACAACCGACAGAGATTGAGGATCTGCTGGAGGAAGCTCGCAAGTGTTATCATGCTTCCGGCAGCAACATGGAATGTTAACAACTTACTAAACCTAACCCTTACGTCTGAATGTGGGAGGAAACCAGAGCATCCAGTGGAAACCTACAAGGCCACGGAAGATGCAGTCCACATTTTAGAAAGATGAGAGATAGAGTGATAAGTGGACAAATGGGGTTTATCTATTTACACGTAAATGAGAAGTGGACTTCAGCCACATGACACATCAAGGCAACTTAATGAAATAAAATCATATCATCTTCTTGCCAGATCTTTACAACACTCGATTCTATAATGATCCAGAAATCAATTTCAGCATTTATACCTCTTTGGCATTCAAAGATTTACAACCCTCAGAGATAAAAACCTTTTCCTCTTGGTCTTAAGTGGTCAACACTTATCAGGAGACTATGCTCTGGACTCCTGCTAGTGGAAACAATCTCACAGCATTACCCGATCAAGCCCCTTGATTATCATATTTCAATTTTAGCTCTCTACATGTTCTAAATTCCACAGCACTGGCTCATTCTGCTCCATCTTTCTTTATAGGCCAATTTCCTCATTCAGCAGCCTCCATGACCATTGCTCAAGTAGTTACTCGAGACTAAATTTGTTTTCAATACTCAGGTGCAATACTCACTAAAGCAACTCTTCCTTACTCTGCACTTTACATTCTTAAAAAAATCTATACTTTATTTGCCTTCTTAATTTCCTGTTGTATCTTGTACGTGTTTGTCACTGAACTCCAACATTTAATATATCAATATGATTTAAATATTGTTGGATTTTGTATTCTTCCCATCAAAATAGACAACCCTCACAATTTTCCTCATTATACTCTTCTACTTTTTAACCTGCTCATAACCCATTTATGTTCCTTTACAGACTTAATATTTCTGTGTCTAATTCACTTGAGTTGGGAACTTAAATTCAATATCCTATTGCACTGGGAATTTTAAATAGCCAAGCTCACCAATTCTTCCATCTCAAAGTGTATTATTTTCTTTCCCAACTTGGACAAAACACAAATTTCATGAAACTGAAATTGTGTACAATTCCATGAAACCTTTTTTCTTTCAGTGAAGCTGATTGAAGTTATCCCCTCTGGTTTAAGATTGTGATGGTTGAGGGGTAATAACTGCTGCTGAACCTGATGGTGTGGGTCCTGAGGCTCCTCTACCTTCTTCCTGATGACAGCAGCGCTAAAAAGAGCATGACCATGTTTTTTTCTGATCTTGCAAACATTTAGTAAGTATTAAACAACTTCATACAAATTATCCCTCTCATTTCTCCAACAACCACTCACATAACTTCTCCCAATAACAGCAGGTGCCCTCATGATCAATACTCAAGTTGTGGATGGAAGAAATCAAAATCACAATCAAGGCAGGCTCAGCCTTCACCCAACATCCAAACACCCCTGCTGCACAGAAGATAAGCAGGTTGACTAATTCTTCCACACTTCTTTTCTGAGAGGTCGAATGAAGTACCCTGTTGCAGTCCTGAATACAATTAATTTTCTCAAGTAAATACTATATGTACTCTAATGTTTTTAATTGATGTGTTATAAACAAAAACAAATTGGCAAGATATAAATCAAAACACAATAAAAGATAAACATACAGTACTCGAAATTAGTACACATGAAAGGCAAATAATGAATAGTTACGGTCTTAGTCTCACCATTATTTTTTTAACAGAAGTTTGGCTAGTGCACTCAAAGACAGCTGAGATTAGATCGGTTTTGAATATAACCATAGTGTGAAGTTTACATAAGTAAGGAGCTGCTGAAGCGATGTGCAGGACAGCTGGATGTTAATAATTGCTCTGCCAATGAACTCACAAAAAATAATGAGGATTTTAATTAAAGTAGAAATGAGGATTCTTTTTTTCAACAAACAAAATATATTCTTAAGGATTTCTAGGACTTTTATTTGTATTTGTAAAATGGTGTCTTACTTAAGAAGGAAATCAGGAAGGCTAAAAGGCGGCATTGAGTTTGCTCTAGCACACAAGGTGAAGGAGAATCCCAAGGGCTTCTGCAGATGTACTAAGAGCAAAAGGATAGCAAGGTACAAAATAAGCCTTCTTGAAGATCAGAATGGTCATTTATGAAGTGAACCAAAAGAGATTGGAGGGAGATCTTAAATGGATTTTTTTGCATCTGTACTTACTTGGGAGACAGACACAGTCTATAGAAGTGAGGCAAAACAGCAGTGAAGTCATGGACTGTATACAGATTACAGAGGAGGAGATGCTTGCAATCTTGAGGCAAACTAGGGTGGATAAATCCCCAGGGCTCGACAAGGTACTCCCTTGCAGAGATATTTAAAACACCCTTAAAACAGATGAGGTGCCAGAGGATTGGAAGATGGCTAATGCTGTTCTATTGCTTAAGAAAGGCACTAAATTGGAACACATTATAAGGGACTGGATACATAAGTATTTGGATAGATACAGTGGCATGCAAAAGTTTGATCACCCCTGGTCAAAATTTCTGTTACTGTGAATAGCTAAGCGAGTAAAAGATGACCTGATTTCCAAAAGGCATTAAGTTAAAGTGACACCTTTCTTTAATATTTTAAGCAAGATTACTTTTTTTATTTCCATCTTTTACAGTTTCAAAATAACAAAAAAGGAAAAGGGCCTGAAGCAAAAGTTTGGGCACCCTGCATGGTCAGTACTTAGTAACACCCCCTTTGGCAAGAATCACAGCTTGTAAATGCCTTCTGTAGCCAGTTAAGAGTCTTTCAATTCTTTGTTTGGGGGATTTTCACCCATTCTTCGTTGCAAATGGCTTCTAGTTCTGTGAGATTCTTGGGCCATCTTGCATGCACTGCTCTCGAGGTCTATCCACAGATTCTCAATGATGTTTAGGTCGGGGGACTGTGAGGGCCAAAGCAAAACCTTCAGCCTGCGCCTCTTGAGGTAGTCCACTGTGGATTTTGAGGCGTGTTTAGGATCATTATCCTGTTGTAGAAGTCATCCTGTTTTCATCTTCAGCTTTTTTTACAGATGGTGTGATGTTTCTTCCAGAAATTGTTGCTATTTAATTGAATTCATTCTTCCCTCTACCAGTGAAATGTTTCCCGTGTCACTGGCTGCAACACAAGCCCAAAGCATGATCGATCCACTCCTCTGCTTAACAGTTGGAGAGGTGTTCTTTTCATGAAATTCTGCACCCTTTTTTCTCCAAACATACCTTTGCTCATTGTGGCCAAAAGTTCTATTTTAACTTTATTAGTCCACAGGACTTGTTCCTAAAATGCATCAGGCTTGTTCAGATGTTCCTTTGCAAATTTCTGACGCTGAATTTTGTGGTGCAGATGCAGGAAAGGTTTTCTTCTGATGACTCTTCCATGAAGGTCATATTTATGCAGGTGTCGCTGCACTGTAGAACAGTGCACCACCACTCCAGAGACTGCTAAATCTTCCTGAAGGTTTTTTGCAATCAAATGGGGGTTTTAATTTGCAGTTCTCTCAGAAAGTTTTCTTGGTCTTCCAGACCTCAACTTGACCTCCACTGTTTCTGTTAACTGCCATTTCTTAATTATATTACGAACTGAGGAAACGGCTACCTGAAAAAACTTTGCTATCTTCTTGTAGCCTTCTCCTGCTTTGTGGGTATCATTTATTTTAAATTTCAGAGTGCTAGGCAGCTGCTTAGAGAAGCCCATGCAGCTGATTGTTGGAATAAGGTTTGAGGAGTCAGGGTATTTATAAAGCTTTGAAATTTGCATCACCTGGCCTTTCCTAACAATGACTGTGAACAAGCCATAGCCCTAACAAGCTAATGAAGGTCTGAGACCTTGGTAAAAGTTACTTGAGAGCTCAAATCTCTTGGGGTGCCCAAACTTTTGCATGGAGCTCCTTTCCTTTATTTCACTCTAAAATTGGGCAAAACAAAAATAATACACTAATCTTGCTTAAAATGTTGAAAAGAATGTTTCATCTTTAACTTTATGACTTTTGGAGATCAGTTCATCTTCAACTCACTTAACTTCACAGTAAAAGAAATTTTGACCGGGGTGCCTAAACTTTTGCATGCCACTGTAGGTTCTGATTAAGGGTAGTAAACATGGCTTTGTGCTTGGTAGGTCATGTCTAACCCATCTTATAGTTTTTCTAGGAAGTTACTAGAAAAATTGATGATGGGAAAGCAGTGGATATTGTCTACTTGGACTTTAATAAGGCATTTGGCAAGGTCCCACGTGGGACATTGGTCAAGTAGGTTCAGCCGCTTCACATTCAGGATGAGGTATAAATTGGATTTGACGTTGGCTTTGTGGAAGAAACCAGAAAGTGGTAGCAGATGGCTACGTCTCTGATGTAGCTTGTGAATAATGGTGTATGTACCGCAGGGATCATTGTTGGGTCTGTTGTTGTCTGTTATCTATATCAATGATCTGGATGATAATGTAGTAAACTAGATCAGTAAATTTGAGGATGACACCGAGACTGGGAACATAGTAGACAGCGAAGAAGGCTATCAAACCTTATAGGGGATCTTATAGCTGGAAAATGGGCTAAAATAAATGGCAGGTGGAATTTAATGCAGACAAGTGTAAGGTGTGCACTTTTACAGGACAAAACCAGGATACGATTTACATGGTGAGAAGTAAGGCATTGAACAGGCTAAACTACACAATACTTCAACAGTTAGATTCAATGTTTCAAACTTCTGAGAGTGAACTGTGAAAATATTCTAAATCATTACTAATTCTCAAGAAAGAATCCTTACCATCACACTTGCAGGGATACAGATGCACCCTAGCTCATCTGGAGATCAAAGGCTTCCTCAAAGGGAAAGAAAAACTGATCTCCAGGCAAGTCTTGAAGACAACAATGGATTGTCAAATATTTAACTGTTTCTTAACCAGTGAACTTAAATCTCATTTCTATACATAAATCTATTGGTGTTACAATGGATAAGTTTAATATCATAGTGTACAGGACAATAAATTGAAAGTATCATTCAAAAATAAACATAATATCTGATAGCTAAGAACTGATACTTAACTGAAAACACAAGGCATCTCTTCTAATTACACATTTCTATCAACTTTCTAGTGAATGGCCAATACAACTATTCTTAGTTTAAAGATAAGCATGTATACCAGGGGTTCCCAACCTGGCATCCACATGTTGGTAAGGCTCCATGGCATAAAAAAGGTTGGGAACCCCTGCCTTAGACACAAAGGAAAGAAAGTCATTCTGGTTGCTCTCATTTGACTTTGCCAGTACAAACCAGGTTGAGTTTGTGGCAGGCTTGCACAATTCTCTAACAATTTGAAGTCTCTGAGGCACTGGCAGATGATCAGTTTATGGCAAAACTAATCATGGTGCAAACAACACACACAAAATGCTGGTGGAATACAGCAGGTCAGGCAGCATCTATAGGGAGAAGCACTGTCGACATTTCGGGCCGAGACCCTTCGTCAGGACTCACTGTCAACATTTTGGGCCGAGACCCTTCGTCCTGATGAAGGGTCTTGGCCCGAAGCTTTGACAGCGCTTCTCCCTATAGATGCTGCCTGGCCTGCTGTGTTCCACCAGCATTTTGTGTGTGTGGTTTGAATTTCCAGCATCTGCAGATTTCCTCGTGTTTAATCATGGTGCAAGGTGGCATCTATTATCAAATTGTAGTTCAGAACCATGACAGCATGCTACCCTAATGCACAATTGTATTCTTAAAGCCATTTATTCAAGAACCAAGTCAATGTGATAATTACAGTACATTTGACCAGGATACGGCTCGCCTATCTAACACACTGTTTGTACCTTGTTGTCAAGCTGCAGAACGTCTTGGGAGGCTGCATATGCTGAAGACATTACTCTGATCCAACATGCATAAACTGAAGGCATAACTCTAATTATCCTATATAGCTACTTTGGTCATTGACTAATGAAGAATAAAATGTTTAGAATGCAAACACTTAAAAGATACTACCTGGAGTCTGGACGTGCTAGCAAACAACATGTTAGCATTTAAGATAAGGAGCGGCAAGTTCAAAGAAATAAGCAGAGGAAGTTATTTTCCCCCATACAGAGAGGTGGTGCCTGGAATGCACTGTCTAGGATGGTGGTAGAGGCAAATAGGAGAGCAGTGTTCAAGAGGCTCTCAGATTTGCACATGAATGCGCAGGGAATGGACATTATGTAGGCAAGAAGGATTGGTTTATTTGGACGTTTGATTACTAATTTAGTTCAGCACAACATTATGGGTCAAAGGGCCTGTTCAATGTTCTATAATCTTAAACTAACATATTGAAGAGGTTACGTGCTTAACATGATTAATTTGCACAGGAACAGATAGCTTCTGTTGGAAAACCACAATTACAACTGACGAAATCACTGGCCAATATGTCAACATCATAAACAGGATCTTCAAAAATTTATGAACACTCATTAAAAATATCAATCTGTAGCTCATCATACTTGTCAAGGAGAAGTTGCTCAGCTGATAAAGTCACAAGCTTATGCAAGTCAGTTTTCTAATAAATGAACAGTTTTGAGTTTCCTGGGAAGGAGGGGACATGGAAGGGCTGTCAAGATTGAACAGCTTTCCAGAAGACGCAGTTCAGCTGCCAATGAAAAGTTGACCTAATCCTCTGGATAGGCATAGCCCATCAATCTGGGCAATTTACCACTCACAAGTACTGTCTGCTTGCTAAGATGACTAGCACATCTGTGATTCACTCACCAGTGATGTTTATGTTCCCACTGCTCATTAGGGTGCATATTTCCAGAGCATCAAGGAAACAGTAGCATGGTGGTTAGATTACTGTGCTGGCCATCTATTTGATTAGACTAATGATTCAGAAACTGAGCTCACATGTCACCATTTAAATTTACTTAACAGACTGAGGTAATCAGCAATGGTAACCATGAATTTACAGTACTGAATTATTGTAAAACAAAATGGGTTGATGAAAGGAAATCTATCATCTCTTCCCAATTTCACTTGTGTAATTCTAGAAATAGTTAATTTTCAACTGCTTTGACACGGTAACAGCAATTCACTCAGATACATCAAACTACTACAATCACGACAGTAAACAGGTCTCACTGTACCAAGCATCCAGCCCTGCAATTGGTTCACTACTGTCATGTGAACCCAGATACAGTGAAATGCTTTGTTTTGCATGCCATCCAGATAATTCCAAATACAACTACACTGAGGTAGCACATAAAGAAAAACAGTAAAAGAACACAGAGTTATAGCTGCAGAGAAAGTACAGTGCAGGCAGACAGACAATAAACTGCAAGTGTCATAATGAGGAAGATTGAGAAGTCAAGAGTCCACCTTATTATACTAAGGAACTGTATAGTAGTCTTATTTATTTATTTATTTATTTAAAAAGATATTTAAGTCACAAATTTGCATGTCATCCTCATGTAGGGGCCATGCTAATCTTCTCTGTATCGTTCCAATTTTAGTATATGTGCTGCCAAAGCCAGCACAGTAGCCTTAGAAACAGTGGGATAGAAGCTGTCCTTGAGGCTGGTGTTATGTGTTTTCAGACTTTTGTATCTTCTGCTCAGTGGAAGGGGAGGGATGACAAAATTACCAGGATGAAAGGAGTCCTTGACATATCAGCTACTTTCCCAAGGCAGCGGGAAGAGTAGACAGTCAATGAAAAGAGGCTTATTTTTGTGATAGCCTGGGCTGTGTTCACAACTCTCTGCTATTTCTTGAGGTCTTGGGCAGAGCAGTTGCTATACCAAGCTGTAATATATCCAGATAGGATGCATTCTATGGTACTTCTACAAAAATTAGCAAGGGTCTCTGGGGATGTGCCAAATTTCCTTTGCCTTCTGAGAAAGTAAAAGGTGATGGTGTGCTTGGACAAGGACTAGCCATGGATTCCGATCAAAAAAGTCTATTCTGCATTATATGCAACCATCCCACTACATACTCTAGCCAGGGGGACATCATTCCTGCAACTATTCTGTTAAGTCTTCCAAGAAGAGATTAAAAACACTCTAATAACCAATGGCAAGTGACCACTATTAAGTAGGTTTCCAGATGGAGAGAGCTATGCAGCCCAACAGAGAAGGAGATAACAACATTCATCATATTTATCCCAGTGAGGGGCCCTGGAATCTAGTTTGTTAGCATGTGGAGCAGCTACTACTAGTTTCCAGTGAAAGGCCGGGTTCACTATGCCAACCAGGATACTGTCCTGAGTTTCACATCTCTGTGCTAAGCAGCTGCAGTACTCAACCCAAGCTGCTCAGCATTAGCCCTCACATATAGCTTTTGTGGCTCACTGACATTGAGGCATGTCTTTTTATTGTTGCTGGGATCAGATTTCTGGCACAGAAGTATTATCAGTAATGTTTCTTGGTACATGATACTACAGTGATTCATTTAAATACTGAATCCATTTGCATTCTTGCTCCTAGGAATACATCTTGTGGGTTATAAGAGATAGCAATGTATTCAAAAGAAGTCTTCTATTCCAGCTTATTCCTTTAGGTGACAGATAAAATTTATTTGAACTGTGCTCAGTCAATCAGATTAGTGCTTCTAATAGTTGTGTAAGCAACCATACTAACTTGCACTACTATCTTCAGCTGCTTCACAGATGCCATTTGCTTCATTATAACATCGGGTGAGGAAGTAACCCAATGTCTGCAATGTTTTCATTTATTTACAACTCTTCAGATAATGAAGCAGATAATGACAGGGAGATGGGTACTTGGAAGGCACTGCCCATGAAGTGGTGTAAGCCAATATAATAGAATCACTCAAGAGGCATTTAGATAGGCTCAAAAACATGCCTGGAATGAAGATATATAAACCATATGTAGGCAGATAGGATTAATTTAAACTAGCATCATGGTCAGCACAGGCAGTGGTCCATATGATCAAAGTAAAAATAAATTAGTCATCCTCAACAGTGAAAACAAGATATCTTCTCTGCTTTTCCCTTCCTCCCATTCCCCTTTCTTATGATTGCTAAACTTCTGCAATACTTGTGTATTTATTGTTCAATTCTGATTTGTGCATAAAAGCTATGACAAATGCATTCACCGTTTGGTGCTACAGGATTAAGGATGAAAACAGCAATACGACATAATGCCAGCCATCAACCATCATGTAGCTGGATAATTTCTTGAAGAATTATTCATATCTTGTATAGCTGCTTCCCTGTGACTATCTAATCTAATATTACACAGTTTGCTAATATATATGCCAAGCACAAATAGAAGGGCAGAGAATCTAAAATTTCCAATATTATCAGGTAATTCCTTGCACTGCGCACTCATTGCTAGCTGCAGCATGTATACTGTTCAGGGCCAGGTGCCTGCATGAGGCATGCTTAGGCTCGATATTCTGATGTCAGGTTACTTGGTGCACGTCATTAGAAGTTCCAGATCTGAGACAACCTTGCCACTGATGTGCACAGGAACAAGTTTCTGCTCAATAAATGATCCTCTATCAGCAGAAAAAGACTGGATTTTAAGCTAGTGAATGCTTCATCATTTGGCATAAATCCTGCTATAAACTGGTTTCACAAACTGGAAAGGCTGCTTCATTCTTAAAAATAATGACAGCGTATCTACTAACAACTTTTAGCAAATACCAAAGGGACAGATGAGAATTATAAAGAAAAACACACTGAGTCACTAACTCATTGCGGTTCCTCTAGACACAATTTTAAGAACACTTGTTCTTTGTTCCACATTTTAATCACTCCTAGGTTTCTTCGGTAAAAGCATATGAAGCTTTAAGAACCTTGCATTTAAACAGTAATGTTACGGGTAACAACATATACAATTAAGGCTAATTCTCTTTCCAGACAATTCTTGCTATTCTTTTGTTGACAGTATACTCTAAATAAAAATAGCATTTATTTGGATACGCGAACGCAAGGAAATCTGCAGATGCTGGAAATTCAAACAACCCGTACAAAATGCTGGTGGAACGCAGCAGGCCAGGCAGCATCTATAGGAAGAAGCACAGTCAATGTTTCCGGCCAAGACCCTTCGTCAAGACTAACTGAAAGAAAAGATAGTAAGTGATTTGAAAGTAGGAGGGGGAGGGGGAATCTGAAATGATGGGAGAAGACAGGTGGGGGAGGGGTGAAGCTAAGAGCTGGAAAGGTGATTGGCAAAAGGGATATAGAGCTGGAGAAAGGAACGGATCATGGGACAGGAGGCCTAGGGAGAAAAAGGGGGTGGGGAGCACCAGAGGGAGATGGGGAACAGGCAAAGAGTGATTGTGAGAGGGGCAGAGAGAGAAAAAAAAGGGAGGGGGAATAAAGAAATAAATTAGGGATGGGGTAAGAAGGGGAGGAGGGGCATTAACAGAAGTTAGAAAAATCAATGTTCATGCCATCAGGTTGGGAGGCTACCCAGATGGAATATAAGGTGTTGTTCCTCCAACCGGAGTGTTTCTTCTTCTTGACAGTAGAGGAGGCCATGGATAGACATATCAGAATGGGATGTGGAATTAAAATGTGTGGCCAGTATCTAGCTGGGTTTGAGTGGGCAATTCTATTTAAGAGCAAAGGAGCAATTGACAAGTGAGAGGCCTTTAAAAGGGCCATTATCAAGAGTAAGCCTGTTAGGGTGAAGGGTAGACATACCAGAATCAGGAACGAGGCACTCTAGTCAGGAAAGAGAAAGAAGCATACAAGGAAGAAGATATCTGCAGCTTTGAAGCGCATTAATGGTGGGCAAATTCCCAAGGCCTGACCAAGTGCACCCCTTGAACTTTATGGGAGGCCACCAGGGAAGAATTTGCAGAGACCTTTGTAGAAATACTTACTTTGTTTAGACACTGGTGAATTTGCAGAAGACTGGAGAGTGACTAATGTTGTTCAATTGTTCAAGAAGGGTAGCAAGGACGGGCCAGGGAACTACAGGCCAGTGAGCTTGACTTTAGTTGTAGGAAAATTACTGGAGGGAATTCTGAGGGTCAAGATAATCCGAGCCAGATCAGGAATAGTCAGCATAACTTTGTGCATGGGAGGTCATGTCTGATCAATCTTTTGGAGTTGTTCCAAAGAGATAACTAAGGGAATTGATGAAGGTAGTACAGTGAATGTTGTATATATGGACCTTAGTAAGGCCTTCGACAAGGTCTCACATTGGTAGACTGATCTGGAAAATTAAGTTGATGAGCTAATTCAAGGGGAGCTAGTGAAATGGATTCTGAATTGGTTTGGTGATGGGAAGCAGAGGGCAATGGTTGAAGGTTGGTTTTCCAACTGGAGACTGAGACTGGTTGGATGCCTCAGGGGCCAATATTGGAATCTCTGTTATTCCTTATTTATGACTGTTTCTGTGTTGTGTCACTTTATGACTATCTAAAGGTATGGGATTGCACGAGATTGACCACAAACACCAATTTAAATTCTTGTCACTGGAAAACTCAAGCCAGACATATAGGGACTCAGAATTACCATTATGATATTGTTATTTAATAATAAAGTTATTTATCCTCGAGTATAATTTTCTTTTATTCATTGGAACTATATATAGTGCCTTGAAAAAGTATTCAGCCCCCAAACTTTTAATTACATAAATGAGTTTTACAATCAGGGATTTTGATCAATTTAACAGAGAATTTTTATTTGTGAATCACGTGCTCCTTTTTTCACAAGAGCCCCCCAAAACAGGGAAAATTGTAATACATAAAAAATTAAAAATTAAAAAACTGAAATGTCAGCAGTTCAAAAGTATTCGCTCTCCTTTGCTCAATACTTAGTTGAACCACCTCTCGCAGCTTTTACAGCCAGTAGTCTGTCTTTTTGGATAAGTCTCTATTAGCTTTGCACAATATGATGGAGCAAGATTTGCCCATTCCTCCTTGCAAAATTGCTCAAGTTGTCCCAGGTGAGTTGAGAAGGGGCTCCACAATCTTGAGGTCTTGCCAGATAGAAGGTGAAGACTCCGACTGGGTTACTCAAGAACATCAATTTTCTTTATTTGAAGTCACTCCACAGTTGCTGTGGCAGTGTGTTTTGGCTTGCTGTTCTGCTGAAAGACAAACCTTCTCCCTAGTTTAAGTTTTCTGACAGAGGATCTTTGTATTTAGCAGCATTCATCTACCCATTAATCCTGATCAGATTTCCAGTCACTGCTGCTGAAAAGCATCCCCATAGCATGAGGCTATCTACATACTTTACAGTAGGGAGGGTGTTACGTAGTTTATGTACAGTATCAGGTTTACATCACACATACCAATTAGTGTTGAGGCCAAAATTTTCTAATTTAGTCCCGACGCTTTGCAAGGCATTTAAGGGCAAGGATATGCTTTTAAAAAAAATCAGGGCTTCTTCCTTGTTACTCTTTCATAAATACCCTTTTTGCGTAAGGCCTTAGAGATTGTAGAGCCCCGAACTTCACCTCCAGTTGCAGACACTACCTTTTGCAGCTCACTCAGAGTGACTGTTGGCGTCACAGTAGCCTCTCTTACAGGTGCCATTCTTCCCCAGCAGCTAAGTTTACAGGGGCGGCCTGACCTGAGCAGTGTGGCCGTAGATTCATATTTCTTCTACTTTTTCCATGATGGACTGCACTGAGCTCTGAGGTATGTTCAGTGCCTTTGAGATGGTCTTTTACCATTCCTCAGATCTGTGCTTCTCTATTTCCCTTACTCACCTTGAATGCTCCTTTGTCTTCATTTTAGTTTAGGTTTGTTGAAAATCTACCATACAAAGAGAGGGAGTGATCCTTCAATTTTTACATCAAATTAAGTGACTTGGTAAGGTGTAATACAAGGCAATGTGCAGGATTGTACATGAGAAAAGTTAGCTGGGTAATTACAAAGGGAATGAATTATTTGGCCTTACAATTTTGTTTTTTTTTTAAGTAAAATTGTTGATAGGTTTTGAAATTTTTCTTTTGATTTGACATAATGCACAATGTTTTGTAGATAAGTTCAAAAATCCTACCTCAACATATTTTAAATTTATGAGGTAGTAAAATATGAAAATAGTAGTGGGGGCTGAGTACTTTTTCAAGATACTGTAACTTATATTTTGAATAGAATGGCATTCTCTGAGTACCAAATTGCCATGTGAGCAGATAATGGACCTCAATTTATAAACTGAAGTACAGCTCTGTACAAATCAGTCTTAAATTTCAGTGTTCCAAGTTTCAGTTAACAAAGTATGGGAATTGCTCAACATTTTTCAGTTTCCAGCAAAAAAGGAAGGGTTGAAATTGTTTTACAGTGATTGGCGAGAACCCTTATTTTGGTTCATCTTAAAAAAAACCTGCTCTGACTATACACCATCTCTTGATTAAATAGCAGATAGGATGGGAATGGCTTTGAAGTTTAAACATAGAAGCAAGTGATCACTTGGCAATCAGCAAAGAAAATCACTTCATTCCATCACAAAGCAAATTTACACCTTATGAATACATTACTTGTTGTTTGCTTTGCACCAGCTTTTTTTTAAAAACAATATATTTGACGTAACATTTACTTGTGTAACCCTCAGGCTCACCAAGTTCACGTTTGTCTAGGGGAATCAGCTTTTGGCCCAGCCAAACTGGGTAATCATGTTTGTGTGGATGCTGTGTGACATGCCCCCAGTTACAAACCCACAATGCAAAATATCAGACAGTACTCCATATGCAATTAAATGATAGACTTTATGAATCTTAATCTGAATATAGGGTTAGTAATGAAAATAAACCAAACCAAAAAAAAGGGCCCAAGTCAAAGTCAAAATTACGTTGGAGCTCACTCAGTAGTCATTCTTCCACCATCAGTCTCCTCTGAACGTTGCCGACCTTCGGACGCTCAGATCCCAATCCACTTCGTCTAGTGGTCTACAGCTCTCTCCACGCGCATCCTCCCTCTTCATCTCTCCTCGACAAAAGACCACAAAAAACCCGGCTCCCAGATACACAAGAAAGAACAACATTTCTCCCATTGGATAGCCACTGAATTCCAAAATCCCGTTATTTCTAGTCATAACCCAAACATTGTTGCTACAGAGAAACCATTACCTTATCAGCGGAACATTACATAGAAGCCATTACATTAGCCTTAGCAGTGAAACCTTACAGCGTGTTACACTTACATCACCTTTCCTTTCAAACAACTTTGAGGTTGAGTATTTGCCTACTGAGTAGCAATACACTGATGGTTACTGACTTTGGTCACGAAAGGGAGGTAAATCAACATGAACAGCTGAAAATTTCTCTAATAACATTAATATTTCCTCTGTAATTTTGAACAGGAAATCTTAGAGATGGTAAATAGCTTGGAGTGAATACTGACCTCATCATGAAATGAAGGCCATTAACACAAACATAACTGAATTAATTAGCATTACTCCACTGCTGCAGATGCTGCTCTTTCTTCCCTGAGAGTTGGCCAACATACTCTTCGCAATGTCTAACCATTGTTATCATCAACATTCAATTAGATTGGATTGGTTTTATTTGTCACATGTACATCAAAACACGGACTAAATCAAATCAGCAAGGATTATGTTGGGGGCAGCCCGCAAGTGTCGCCATCATTAGCATACCCACAATTCACTAACCCTAACCAGACCTCTTTGGAACGAGGGAGAAAAATGGAGCACCTGGAGAAAGCTCACGTGGTCACGAAGCGAACGTACAAACTGCTTACAGACAGTGGCAGGAATCAAACCCTGATCAGAGATCACTGGCACAGTAAAACAACTGCATTAACCCTTTACAAGTGGCACTGTACAGTTACACTACCATGCTGCCCCCCTCCCACCCTGAAATATGGTTTGAACCCTTGAACTAGTGGTACAAGTAAAACTTGACATTTTAATTAACTTTCTTTAATCATGAAAATAGAATACAAGATAAACTTACAAATGTTTTCTTTGTTACAGATGTTCTACAACACCCCGAACTCAGTCACTTTTCTGCATGTCAGCTGCAGTGATACAACTGTCAACCAATCACTCTGTCCCATGGGCAGTCTAGAAACAATGAATTGTATTATGTTATTATGTAGCAAAAGTAACTCAACCTTAAATGTTGAATACCTATTCTTGATTACTTTAAATAATATCCAAGGCAAATTCAAAGGACTGGAAATTTGTTTAGCAAGTTTACATGGATAATTTCTACCTGGTTTCGTGCCTTTGGTGCAAATGGTCTCAAGTCAGCATTTATACACAAAGCATTTATACACAAAGATAACAGATGGATGTGCAATTATTCTATACTATTTCAGACCAATTAGAGGACGTGAGGACAGGTCGTTTGCATTTCATATAAACACCACTTCATATTTGAAGAATATATTTTTAAAGATGCTTTTATCATTGCAACCTTTTTATAGTCACTTCAGTTCATTATACGCCAGCAGACAATAATTGTACAGGCAAACTCATGCTACCTTTATAACAGATAGCTCAAACTAAAGGAAATTACATGGAATTAAAGGAGAAAGCCATCAGCCCACTGAAGTTAAGACTAATTGCAAATTTGCTGATGCTGTTTCGTGGTCAAAATATAGAGTTACTCACTGGCAGTTGACAGAAGTATTGACATAGCAATTTATGGCCATAGACACTAACAAAAGTAAAGGCACTATAATGCTGGTTTGAAAACAAGAGGTACATATTCTATACTAAATTTAACACCGCCTTTTGGCACTGAATTTAGGAAAGGAGCAATCAATCCTTGAACTCTCAGTGCTCATGCTGGGAACAAGCTGAACCATCTAATCTAGCATCAGAAATTAAGGCAATGCAAAAGAAATGATCTTTATTGTATTGGAACAGGATACACAGTAATCCGTTTTGTCATTGTCTTAGACAATATCTACAGTTGGAATATTCTGCAGTTTTGGTCTCATGACCCAAAAGAGGATACATTTGCAATATACAGAGTGCAACAAAGGCAACTATAATTCCTACAATAACGCAGTTCTTTGGTGAAACTACACCTGGAACATTTGGTCTCCTGACCAAAGAATACAAACGGATACAATGAAATGGAAAGGCATGATCGGCATATGAAATTGGGGTGATTAGGCTATATGAACAAGTGATTAAGAAGAGTCAATAAAATATATAAAATTCTACCAGGGCTCGGAAGCTAGATTCAGAATGGATGTTTCCCTTAGTTGTGATAAGATTCAGAGATCACAGTTTCAGGATAGAGGGCAAGACAGTTAGGACTGAGATGTAGAGAAACTCCTTTACCCAGTGTGGAGGATCTCTGGAATTCTCTATTACAAAAGGCTGCGAAAACCCAGTTGCTGAATATATTTAAGGAGAAAGCTAAGAATTCTAGACACAGAAGGTGTTAAGGAGTATGAGAAAGACCAGGAATATGCCATTGAGACTATTCATTAGTGGGTCAGCTATGACCTTACTGAATGAAGGAACATGTCAGAAGAGCTGAATGACTTGTAACTCCTACATTTTTCTACAACTATATTGCCTTGTGATGGCATTTTTGTTGATCAGAGTATTGGCCGCTGGAGAAGCATACTAGGAAAGGAGAGAATTTGCTAGGCTATGGGGAATAAGGCTGGTTAGCAAGACTAACTAGATCATTCTTGTATAGAATCTGTATAGACTAGGAGATGAATGGCTCTCACCATTCAGTTAGTTTTGAGTACAAGGAGCCAATATTCCAACAATGGTGACCAAGACACTTTTTCATTTTTATATCTCATCCACCAATGTCATTTTTATTGCCTCAAATGAACCACAGCAAGACTACTTGGAAATAGATGTAAATTTAGCCAAAACAATTTCTCCTTTCCTTCTACATGGCCTTTAATTGAAAATAATGATGTGAGAAAATCTTGAGTGCCCAGGGTTTGCATTGAGCCACACAAAAAATATTACATAAGTAGAGACAGATGGCTATAATAATCAGTAAGACACAAGATATATTTAAGTATAATTATATAGCAGTAATTATTTATGCTGTCTGAGTTGGTGACTGTGATGCCTGTGGAAATACATGGCTGATTTCTCCATCACCAGATGTGATTTTACAGAATGCCATTCAGTATAAATATTTCTAATTTCCTTAATTTTTTGAAGTCAAAACATTATAGGACACCATCAGGTTATGTGCATCTGACTAATGGACACCCTTACATATAAATTAGCTCCCACAAAATTATTATTAAACTCATAAGTTTGACGTCCAGATATCTATTCAAACCAATGAATGACGGAACTAGTTTCTTCCCCCTCTCTCTCTTGACTTTTGGCAATTGTTCTCTCTTTCATCTTGTCCTTTAGATGCCACTTACTACAATATTTAAGTATGACTACCATACAGTGATTTGCATATTTTCTGACTTATGGAAAAAAATTGATTGACAGATATCTGTAAAAATGGAACCTGCTCAATACAGGGGATAAGCTGTACTGATGAACAACTTAAACAACAATATAAAAAAAACTCCTAATGACCCTCAGTGTAATTCTATTTTACTCATTGCTTCCACCCCAAGTTGGCCAACTGGAAGTAATACTGTATAGAAAACATTAAAACCCTTTTCTTTGGAATGAGAAAGTTGATTGGTGTGTGCGGAAACAGGGTCCAAGTTCTGGCTGCTTTTGGGTAACCTGCTGTGACTGTTGCTGAGAACTTTGTACTCTATTTCTCTAGGTCCTTGCCATCAAATCTCCATCCAACAGACCCAGTTCCAAGTACAACTTCAATTCCCTTCTTCACAAAGGCCTTCAACTCTGCGGTAGCCACAACTAATAGGTTTAAATTAACTTGGTTAGCTGCAAATGAAGGTAAACAATGTAGATCACTCAATGAACTTGAGCCAAAAACCACACACAAAATGCTGGTGGAACGCAGCAGGCCAGGCAGCATCTATAGGAAGAAGTACAATCGATGTTTTGGGCCGAGACCCTTCTTCAGGACTAACTGAAAGAAGAGATAGTAAGATACTGTATTTGACAGTGGGAGGGGGCGGTGGAGATCTGAAATGATAGGAAAGACAGGAGGGGGAGGGATGAAGCTAAGAGCTAGAAAGTTGATTGGCAAAAGGGATACACAACTGGAGAGGGAGAGGATCATGGGATGGGAGGCCTAGGAAGAAAGAAAGGGGGAGGGGAGCACCAGATGAAGATGGAGAGCAGGCAAGGAGTTATTGTGAGAGGGGCAGAGAGAGAAGAGTAAAAAAAAAGGAAATAGGGGGGGTAAGAAGGGGGCCTCCCATCCCATGATCCTCTCCCTCTCCAGCTGTGTATGCCTTTTGCCAATCAACTTTCCAGCTCATAGCTTCATCCCTCCCCATCCTGTCTTCTCCTATCATTTTGGATCTCCCCCTCCCCCTCCCACTTTCAAATCTCTATCTCTTCTTTCAGTTAGTCCTGATGAAGGATCTCGGCTCCAAATGTCGACTGTTCTTCTTCCTATAGATGCTGCCTGGCCTGCTGCATTCCACCAGCATTTTGTGTGTTGCTTGAATTTCCAGCATCTGCAGATTTCTTCATGTTTGAGCCAAATACTGTTCACTTACAAAATTCAATTCTTGTAGACAGGCTAAATTTTTGATTTTAATGTAAAATAGAAACTAAAGTTATTCAAAATCTTACACAGAATATTTCTGTTTATGATTCTGATTAAGTAATGGGCTTACATGATCAGGTGAATCTACAAAAATTTGTTTTTCCTACCAAATTTTATTCAAGTGATATTTAACTGCCTCCTAACCATAAGAAAATGCAAATAATTTTGGAAAACGTAACAAAACTTCATCCAATGTGCTTTCTGGCCATTTTATTATAACAAATTGATTTCAGATCCCACAGCCTGACACTAGAGATCCATAAAATTTAGTTTGATATCACTCTTGAAGATGAGGAAGAAGGTCACTGAAAGCCCATAATTGAGTAGTGCAGTGCTCTTCACAACAAACTTCCACTGATCTTGACTGATATTGCCTGAAATCAGCTGCTATCTCTGTACATAGATCTCATACTGCATTTCCATAGGAACAAAATTTCCAAAATATAGCAAGACAAATACACAAAAATGCCCTCAACATTTACAAACTACTTTTCTCACTAGTCATTGACCAGATTTTCCTCTAGGTAGAACATCAAAAACTTAAAAGCTTGAGGGAACAATTTGTTTTCCAGCCACCTGAAGAAAACAAAAGTGCCATTCCAAAGTCTAGAAATAAAAATTTCTATGAACTATCTCTGATCTGAACAGGTGACAAAAAGAACAAAAGTTTAATAACATTTCAGGCTAATAAAGGGGCACATATCAAAGTGCTAAGCTATTGAGGTTGCCATCATATTGATGAGATGTTAATCCAAGTATTTACAGGTCGACCTTCACTAATCCGGCACCACTGGGACCTGCGGAGTGCCAGATTAGTGAAAATGCCGAATTACAGAAGGATCACATTAAGCAATAGCCTCATCATACCTTTAAAATATCATGTAAATCAGTACAAGTTAGATAATAATGAAACAGAAATATTAAATGAGTAGCAAGTGAAATTTTAATAAAGTAATATACTGTACAGGCACAGATAAAATAAAGGGTACAGGTAAATGTACAGGAATTAACTTATACAGAACAGTTGAGCACTTCCGCTTCTAAAGTGAGATGTTTCATATGCCTTTAGGCAAAGTTATATGTTTGCAAGTGTGGGGTTGTCAGGATTATCAACATCTTCATCTTGAAAAATGAGTGAAGCATCAGGAACTGGTGCTGAAACTGGCACAACAGTTTCTTCAAAAACAGTTGATGTTGGTGGCAGCACATCTGGGTGAGCAGAAGCAGAAGTCGGAGAAAGGAGGTCTTCTATACGCCACATTTCACGCAACCGCCAGGTGGCCAGGGATTTGGTGCTGGGCTCTTCCCTCTTCACTCGCAGTTACTGAGGGAATCCTCATTAGTTTCTTTTCCTCCGCTTAGTAATATGCTTAAATTCAGCGGGTCGCCATGTCTGATCTGAGGTCATAGGTAGAAGAGAACGGAGCACTGGCTAGGTGATGCTGGAGGGCAGTGTGCATCTGCCAGCAGGCGGACCGACCCAGCGTGCGCCAGCTGCCCCGCCATTGGCGGGTGCTGGGGGCCGCGCCTCATGCAAATAATATTAATAAATGCAGGAAAACAAGCAGGAATTGCCTGTCTGTGCTTACAAGAGCACGCCAACATGTGAACTGTTCTAGGGTAACCAAAACAATGCGCAGCAGATTGGTACGGTGTCCCAGGAAATTTGAAATTACAGTTGCGTGGAAAATTTGAAATCAGTGCCGGATTATCGAAGGAACCAGATTACAGGTAGACAGAGAGTGAAGGTTGTATATACTTTTGGCAGATGAAAAAATACTGCAGCACTATTTTGTAGGAAGTTATCCTGTACGATATTATCCTTCAACCAACTGTACCAAAGGTTATTATCATGAGAGTCTGTGGTATGTAAAATAGCTACATTTCACTAATGATTACAAAAAAGATAGGCGAACCATAAAGTAGCACTCCCCTCCATCATTACTTCTGAACTTGTTACCAAACCTAAATGGACTACAAGTAAATCAAATAAAAATAGCAAATAAATAACAGAATAAAGCAAACTAAGCTTTCCCTTCTAACCCTTCCGCCCTCCCCACCAACCATTCCTCATATGGAATCTTTTATCATCTGTGCGTAACATATTAGCATTTAAAAATTTACAAGTATTGTGATTTTTTTTGGATCCACTAAAATCAAAACATGTTCATTTGTTACAAAAAAATCTAAATTAATCTAATGCATAGATTAGAGATACTGCAATTTTGGAAACTACAAATTTTTCTTAAGAGTCTGGGATACTAAAATATAAATAAACTTCCTGCAGCCTTTCTGCTAAACTTGCAGGGCAGAGAATCAATTTTTCTTCTTATTTAGCCCTGTATTTATCTTAGGCAGCAATAACTAAAAGATGCAATCAACAAAATTTGTTTTTACATAACCTTTGGTTTTACACACCTTGATATTGGCAGAAGGTTGTCACATCCAGAATTCACACCTTAGCTTTAATATGATTGCTCCATATATCATTATCAGGATCAGGGGATCCAGCATTATTTTTTGTATTGGCAATAGCATTTGTTTTGGTGTTGACATGACATATCAAGTGGTTCTAATCCTATTTCAATCTTAATATTATCACCTCTCTTCTATCAACTACTAAATTAGAACATTTGATGTGAACACGATGTCTACTCCCCTTACTCATTTCAAAAACACATTCCAAGACACACAGCCCTCTGTAAACCAATCTGACGTATTCACCTCAACCAAACTGTTTAGCAATAATAAAAGCTGATGTTGGAAATATTAAATAAAACAGAAAATAACAGCAACACAACAGTAAGTTAGGCAGTCAAAATATAAAGTTAATATTTCAGGTTGGAGATGAACTCTTCTCCACTTTCAGCATTTCACAGGGTCCGTTCTCTTTGCAGCCCCCTGGTTTAACCTAACAACTTCCTGTACAATGGAAGAACTGCATCATATATCCATTCATCTCTTCCCTTCTCATCACACAGGGACTCTGTTTCCCCAGTGAATCTGTAATTCACTTGCACTTGGTTCAATTCACTGTTCACAATGTGGTCCCTTCTACAGAGAGGCTAGACACAAATCAGATGGAAGCTTCATGAAGTACCTATGTTCAGTCCAGAGCATCAACACCAAGCTTTCAGTTGCCTACCACATTAATTCCCATCTCTACCACACTGACCTATCCATTTGTAGTCCCTTGCACTGTTATAGCAGGAACAACGTAAGGACAGATACCTTCAATCAGGACATGCTGTAGCCTTCTGGATTTAACACTGAATTTTTCAACTTTGTCTTGTCTTTTCTTTCTGCATCAGTACTGGCAATTTCTATTGCAAGTTATCTGAGATTCTGGTTCGATTTTTCTCTCTCCACTACTATAGCTTTGTATGACTCATATCATATATTATCACATTCTACTATATCATTAACCCATTTAACTTGGACTCATTGTTTGATATTTATTTCCATTGTCCCATCTATCCCTGCTATTAGCTTCTCTAAAAGTTCCTTTTTAAAAATCGCTTTTCCAGTTCTCTCACCTGATAATGTTAATTTTATTCATCTTTCTACAAAGAACACCTGACCTTACCATTCAACAAGATCCCACAAGGTAAGCTGATCCAGCAGGTCAAGGTGCACATGGTCCGTTGTGACTTAGAAAACTATTTAAAATTAACTTGGCTATAGAGATAGGGGGTAGGTAGTGGTGGACAGGAGCTATTCCAACTGGCTATCTGTTACACCAGGTTAAATTATGGGACTTCTGTTGTTTGTGAGATATATATTTGGACAAAAGTGTACATGGGATGAGTAGTGACTTTATAGGTAACAAACATTGGCAGAGTTGTAGATAGTAAGAGCTGTCAAAAGTACAACAGGCCAGATATTTGGAAATATGGACATAGAAACAACAGATAAAATTTAATTCTGGACATGTATAAAGCATTGCACATTGGGAGATCAAATACAAGAGAAAAGTACAGTTGGCCTTCTTATCTGCGAATTCCGCATGCGTGAATTCAACCCACCGCGAATTGCGAAAACCTGGAAGTGCTCTTCCAGCACTTGTTCGAGCATGTACAGACATTTTTTTCTTGTCATTATTCCCTAAACAATGTAGTATAACAACTATCTTACATAGCATTTACATTGTATTAGGTATTATAAGTAATCTAGAGATGATTTAAAGTATACGGGAGGATGTGCGTAGGTTACTGTGCATCAGGATCCAAAAAATCGGAAGTTCTCTTGCTAAGTAAGTCGGAACAGGTACATCCAGTGTTATTTAGTGTCAGTTAGTCAAACGTTTGTCTTAGTATATAGTATACATTTTACCTTACTATGCATATAAAACACTTAAGAACGTATGTTTTAACGCCGGGCTCAGGATTGGAATTTCCCGAGTTCTATCGAGTGACAGACTGCTCCCGAGTGCGCTCTCCACCATGCCGGATTTACATAGAGGATCAAAAACCCAAAACCCCATAATTAAACCACTGCGTTGCTTAGTAATAATTGTAGCTTCCATCGGGGCAGAGCCTTTCTCACTTTATCCTTTAAAATTGTTCCGATCGTTGACCGATGTAGCCTAACGCTTTTCCAATGGCCGATGGCGTTTCACCTCTTTCCAATCGCTTTATTATTTCCACTTTATTTTCAATCGTGATCATGATTATTTTCGTGAACAGAAACACTGCGGATTCAGAGTTCTGCCACCGGGTCCTAATGTCCACTGCGCTGAGACAGGTTAAATAAGGTCTGGGGTTCCACTGGGTCCTAGGATCCACCGCATTGAGACAGGTTGAATAAGGGACTTAAGCATCTGTGAATTTTGGTATCCGTGAAGGGTCCCGGAACCAATCCCTCGCAGATAAGGAGGGCCAACTGTACACAGTCAAGTCCACAGCGCTGTGAAAGTGGCAACACAAATAGGTTGGTATAGGAAACATACAGCATATTTGCTTTCATTGGTCAGGGCACTGAGAAGTTGGTAAGTCATGTCGCAATCGTATGAAACACTGGTTCAGGTCACATTCAAAGTATTGTCTGTAGATCTGCGCATCACACAACATGAAGGATATGAAGGATTTGGAAAGGGTGCATAAAAGGTTAACCAGGATGTTGCCTGGATTAGAGAATCACCTAGAAGCAGAGGTTAGACAAACTGATTACTCCTCTGGAGCACTGGATGCTGAGGGGCAACCCGACAGAGGTGAACAAAATTGTGAGGGGCAAAGTTAGAGCATATAGCCAGAGTCTTTTTCTCCAGGGTAGAAACATCAAATGCTAGATGGCATAGGTTTAAGGTGAGAAGGGGAAGTTTAATACTTACAGAATGATAGAGTTGGCAGAAGCTATGTGATAGCCACATCTAAAAGGTCATATATGAGGAAATGGAATTTGTTTACATGGGCATCATGGTGAGTGTGGACACAGCACGCTGAACAGTCTGTTCCTGTGCTGCCCTGTCTATGACTCGAATATTTCTAGCTTTTAATGCTCAATTCAGTATTTGCCATCTTAAACTGGTTCTCTTAATAAAATTCCCTTGCAGAAGGGACAATTCTAATGGTATGGTTAAACATACTTATAAAAAAGGAAAATTCTTTATATGCATGTAAAAAATTCAAGCAAGCTCTATACATGTCCAAAAATTCTCATGAAGAAAGATACTCACATGTATATACTTTGACAAACTGACACACACATCAGTAATTGTTTCCTTTTACGGTCAATTTGAAGCTCAAATGTGTCAGTTTACACTTATTATTATTCAATTTTGTGCCCAACAGGTCAATCCCATGGCTTGTTAAACATTAAACACAACTGGAACCACTTCAGTGAAGAGAAAACTGCCTCTTCATATTCAGTAATATCTTCCAAGTAGTTCCTTACACTCTATGGAAAACCCTACAGAAAGTACTGAATACCCAGTCCATCATGGGTAAAGCTCTTCCTGCCATTGAGTACACCCATAAGAAATGTTGTCAAAGGAAAGCAACATCCATCATCAGGAATTCCCACCACCCAGGACATGCTCTCTTCTCACTGTTGCCAATCAGAAGGTAGTAAAGTAGCCTCAGGACTCGCACCACCAGGTTCAGGAACAGTTATTACCCCTCAACCAAAGGGGATAACTTCACATGACGCATCATGGAAATGTTCCCACAAACTAGGGACTTCCTTCCTCCCTTTCTTTCGAAAGAGGTGAAACGTCATTGGAAAAGCTTTAGGCTACAGCCGGTCAACGATTGGAACAATTGTAAAGGATACAGGTAAAGGATAAAGTGAGAATAATGGAGCATGTGAAAGGCCCTGCCCCGATGAAAGCTACAAATATTACTAAGCAATGCAGTGGTTTAATTATTGAAATACATACATTTCTTAAGTGTTTTATATGCATAGAAAGGTAAAATATATACTACATACGAAGACAAATGTTTGATTAACTGATGCTAAATAATACCGGATGTAGCTGTTCCAACCTACCTACAAATCCAACTTAAAGACAGACTCAGGAATGGAACTTGCTTGTAACCCGTGGACTGCCTGTACTTTGAACTATGAGCAAAGGAACAAGACTGAGCAATCTGGCCCTCAGTTTGTTCTACCATTTAATGAGATCACAGCTCATTTGTGACAAAGATTCATTCGTCCACTTTTTCTTCCATTCCATTAACGTTCATTGTCAACAAAACTCTTAGATTTAAAACAAGCAATTGTAACATCATTTGCAAAACAGCATTCCAAAGTACTATCACCATCTGTGTGTGTTACTAAACTTCACTCCTGAAAATATTTGGGTTTATTTTTTGAATACAGTCCCATTTCATGGACTTCTGTCTGTGAGAATAACTTTCCTGCATTCACTGATTTAGTACACCATTACATCATAAAGTACAAAAAATCTTTTCTCGGTTCTGAAAAGCCTTGAAAGTAAAATGTTTACTGTTTCCCTGTCAAGAGATGCTGCCAGATCTGCTGACTTCTTCCAGCACTTTCCATTTTTGTTTTAGATATCCAGCATCTACAGATTTTTTAAAAATTCCCCTTCTATCTTGAGCACATTAGATCATTCCATAGCTTGGGACAGTTGCTGTTCTCCATTCAGAAGATTATAATGAACTACACATATAGACAGACAGACAACATGCTTTACACCATCATGTTCCCTTATTTGGAAAATTCTACTCTATCTTTCTAAGGTCCAAATTGGATGACTTCGTATTAGAGTGTATGAGAGTTCTGTTTACCTCCACTTTGTCCAAATCACTTAACCTACTAATATTTTTATTTTATACTTTAATCAGCAGTGTTTCTTTATGTTATACATATAAAATTAGTATAAAACTTGGATTTCCTTTCCATTATTTGCTTTTAACACTTGCTTCGCCAGCGGCTTAATATAGGGAGTGATAACCCCCTGCCTGGCCAAACTTAAGAAATCTCATTTGGGTGGATGCTGCGTAATGTGTCTCGTTACAAATCAGTACCCCGAAATAACAAACAGTACACAATATGTGATTAAACTTTATAACTCTTGACTATATGGTTAGTAGAGAACCAAAATATAAAACATAAGGGCCCAAATCTTATTAAACAGTCTGCACAAAGTTGGAGCTCACTCATAGGCCGATCAATCCCCATTGACCTCCTCCGATTGTCGCTGCCCTTCAGACCCTCACTCCAAGTCCACCCCCTCCGGCAGTCTACCAAATCTCTCCATTCGTGTCTTCTCTCTTCACCCCTCTCTCTCTCCCTCTGGCAAAAGCCCACAAAATCAACTGCCTCCAGAATCACAAGACAGGGCAACAAAATCCTGATTGTCTAACATGCACCCACAGTCCTGTTATCTCCAGTCATAACCCCAACAATTGCTGCTACAGAGAAACCGTTACTTCAGCAGTGAACATTACAAAAGAACTATTAAATTAGCAGTGAAACCTTGCAGCGCATTACATAATAAATATGGCAAATAGTCAAAGACAGATCATAAGTCATCAGTTATGTTCTGACAATTACAGTAACTGCCGATTATCTTGTCTCCCTCTGACTTTACAATTTCCATATCAGAATCAGATCATCACTGACTTGGGTATGTAAAATTTGCTATCACATCAAAAAATGTGAATGTGAAAAAGCAGTAACAAGGTAGTGTTGACAGTCCATTCAGAAATCTAACAGTGGAGGGGAAGAAGCTTTGCCCAAGTGATTTGAGTCTGAGTCTTCAAGGCTTGTGTACCTCCTCCCAATGGTAGAGGTATTAAATCACTAATAAGCCTTCAATTCTACGATAGTACACAACAATATTATTTTATTGATGTCAATTCTCATTTGCAATTTAATATTACTTCCCTGGAATATTCAGGATGCTAACACCTTCCTTAATGTTAAAAATTGATTCACATATTCAACTTCCACTATCTCTTTAGTTTCATGTACTCTTTATCAAATTTCATGAGGCCTATTTTGTTCCGAACCATTATCTTGGTGAATATAAACAACTTGGTTTGTGTTTTGACATACCATGCAATTTTCTTTCCATTCTCCTTTTCTGCAAATCTTTCTAATTTGACACACATTTTCCTTTTGTTCTATCACCAGAACCTGCACTACATTTTGCATTAACATAAGTTTTGTGTTACTGGTTTCCCTTTTGTCATCTGCAGATTTTTTTGACGTATAGTCCCCTTACTCAAAAGATTGAAACTGGTTCCATTTCATTTTTTTAGTGAAGCAACTCCCAGTTAGCCATTTAATGAACTTGCACAGTTTACAGTGAACTGTCTCTGCCTTATCTAACAGAAGACAGCCTTCCTTATTTCTACAATCTCAAGTCACTTGTTTGTATTACTCCTTTTCAAACACAGCAACAAATGTGATCACATTTAATTGCTGCTGTTTCAATGTTTAAGCTCAGTTAGATTTATAATTACATCAAAACTTATTAAACCAATATGGCTGTTCTATCCCCAGACTTTAAGAAAATTATGACCTTCTAGTCTGCTTTTCCTAATCTTCATTAAAGTTAAAACCCTCATTGAAACTACTCTGCCAAAACCATACACGTAACTAATCTTTACATCTATACATTCTAGATCTCTTAGCTGATACTTATAAACAGCGTCCATTATATCCTTATGCCAAATTCTCCACAGCATACTTTAATGTATTATTTTCTTTACTGAAGGGACTTTGTCCTAAGATAGATTTCTCAGCCCTATAACACTTTGCAGCATTGACTCAGCAACAGGCACCATTTTATACCACCCAAACTGAATGCAAGCCCAAAATTCAATGTAATCCTATAACTCCCGTTTGTATATTGAATACTTTTTAGTCAAATACACTAACATTTTTTTTTCCCACTCCAATGCATCTCCAATTCACCTCTCCTTTATTTTCATCATTTGGCTTTGCCTTCAGTTATGGTCAATGTGGCATAGCTCTGACAAATTCTTCTTTGGTCTGTTATAGAGTAATTTCAACAAGTTTCTTCCAGAATACTTTTATTTATTAAAGCCTCTGACCTTTTCCTGAATCTTTTCAAGGTGATTTAAGTTGCCCCTTACACTTGCAATGGTAGGCAACATATCATACTCTCAATTTTGAGGATTCTTGCTTATAATTTCCATCATCTGTGTTCCACTTACTCCTCACACCATTCTCTGACTGCACCATAACTAAAAGGTCTGGAGCAAATTGTTCAGAAATTTTACACCACCCTTTAAGAACATAAACATATAGTAGCGTTAATTCCCACTATTAAGTACAATTGTGGCCGGTTTATGCGGATCTCATCTCCTCTTCAATACCAGCTTCCCATATTCCATCACTGTTCAACTATTTATCTCCATCATAAATATACCTACTGATCTGGTACCACCACCCTCACGGGCATATGTTTCTAGAGATTCCTCTCACTCAGAAAAAATTCTAAGCACATCAGTTTTAAATTATTTGGTCCTTATTTTGTAGCCAAGTCTCATTGCTTATGACTCTCCCACTAGTGAAACCATCTCAACATCTATCTTATCAAGCCCAACCCCCTAGGAACTTGTATGTTTGAATAAGGTCACCCCTCATTCTTCTAACTTCCTGGAATACTCAAACTACCCAGGCTCTCTTGATAGGAGAACTTTCTCACCCTTGATGAATCACCTCTGGATTGCCTCCAAATTTACAATATCCTTTTTCACACAAGGGTATCAAAACTGTGCACAATCTTTTCAGGTGTGACTTCATTAATACCATATGCAGCTGTAACAATACCATCCTATTCTCACAATAATGCAAACACGACAGTTGCCTTCTTAACTACTTGGTGAACTTACTAGTCCGTGAGCCAGGACCCCAAATTTGGGCCACCAGTATCACCTGGGGGGGGGGGGGGGGGGAATAATTCTTATAGTGATTTTTGGCAAGGTATACACCCCAGTGCTCGAAAACATGTGACAGCATTGCAGCAGTGGTAGTTTCTTCAAATCATTCTTAGACCATGTGAACGACATGGCCAGTGACTTGAACCAACAGAAGTTGAATCTGCTGCAAGGTCCACTCTGAGCTGAGCTGATAACCCTGTGGACAGACTTTCTGGAACACTTCCGTCACAACAATGGAGAGTTATCCGCATTCTGGATACCATACAGTGACATGGTAGAGAACATAGTACTTGAGCTTCTGCGCGCCTCTCGTGAGGGCTATAAGAACCATGATCCCATGCTGCTTTGCCTATGATAAGATGAATTATGCCAGGTACCTGTCCCCTTACTTTGCTCAGATGATGAACCTCCCAGAGAACAATCCTTTATGTATGAGGCCTTCGAGACTGGCCAATTCTCAGTGCAGCTGTCAAGTAACAACCCCTTTGGGAAGATCCCTGTGGACCAGGCTACTGAAACAACAGTGAACAAAGATACACAGACTGCTGGAGGCACATCATGGTTCAGCCTGAATGCTGGAGCTATCAAGCTATCATAACAGCTGAGCACCGTAGTGCATTCCTGGGACAGTTAAGGAAGATGGTGCAAAGCAACAAATCAGAGTTTTGTCATGTGGAGCTACAGCAGCTAAGAATCCAGAAAGATGAGGAAACAGTTTAGCAGTGGTTAGCCTCATACATGAATGGGTCAACCCATTTGCAGAGAAGCAGGACCTCATTAGCATCTCTACGGCAAAGGACATTGCCTCTGACCTGATGAAGGCATATGAGATTGGTGAGCAATGCTATGCGACCTTCAAAGATGAGAGACTAGAGGAAGACCCACCAAAGAAATTCCATGACCCAATGAAAACCAACAAGCTAAAAACATTCAGTGATGTGTGCAAGAGAGAGAAGTGAAATCAAATGGGAGGGCGATCATCTTGAAAGCAGATAGGTCTTTGTTTGGACACATCATAGTGATGGCACAAGGGCGCAGTCTACGTATGGAGGATATCCTTTCTCATCCCCTTGGAACATTGCCCTGGGCCCTGTCCACACCAGAAGGATTGCTGAGAAAGCTACTTTAGCCACAAATTTGCAGAAAAATGTAGCAGTAGAAGAGCAACTCCCAGGAAACTCTTCTACAGTGGTTGATGGAAAGAACGTGGCCCAAAGAGTGACAGGTGATCAAGTTACTTTCAGAGATGTTGCCACAACAATTCTGGGTATAGCTCTGAGGGAAGGCAGTCAGAATAGATGTTGTGTTCAACACAGACAAGGAGAACTCTATCAAGAATAGTGAAAGATCTCTACAGGGTGAAGAGACTAGTCACGAGTTGCAAGGTATCATAGGCACACAGATGGTGAGGCAGTGGAGGAGCTTCCTGACCAAAGTCAGTACCAAAAATAGTCCCATTAGCTTCATAGTCCATGAATGGAGGAAGGCGGAGTACAGGGCAAAGTTACAGGAGAAGATTCGATTCTGTATGCAACTGTGAATGACAAATGTTACAGAATCACATCTCAAGACAGTGAGGAGGTGTCAGCTCTTCAGTGTCAACAAGAAGAAGCAGATGGTCACCTACTTCTCCATGCTGCCCATACCACAAGAGAGGGATACCAATCTGCTCAGAAGACACAGATGTCTTTATCATGTCTTTAGCATTTTGTGACAATTCTGAGCCCCCATTGTTCCAGAAGTGCGGCACTAGAACCCGTATAAGGCTTGTAGACACCAGGAAGGTTGCTGCCACTGTTGGCATAGAGGTTTGTAGGGCTCTCATCGGGTTGCATGCATATACAGGATGTGACACTGTAAGCGCTTTTGCAGGCAAAAGGAAGACAAGTGCCCTAAAACTTCTGACCAGCAACAGGGAAACTCAGGACACATTCTTAGAATTGGGTCAGGAATAGGACCTCTCCCCAGAACTGATGGACAAACTGGAGGCATTTACATGTCCCCTGTATGTCCTAAAAACAGCGACTACCAAGGTCAATGAGCTCAGGTATCAGCTTTCCTGTGCCAAAAAAAATGAAATTGTAAGTCATCAACTCTTACCATGCAAGGACTGCTTAACAAAACATGCACAGCGAGCCAACTACCAGGCTGGTATACGGAGAAGATGTTTGGAGAAGGACCCACAAGTGCCAAGCCCTGTTGACAGAGGATGGAAGATGGAGACAGAAGAGGAAGCTGAACAGTTGGTGGTGCACTGGATGGAAGGCCAGCCAGCACCCAATGCCGTCCTGGATCTACTGGCCTGTAACTGTTCAAAAAAATGTTCACTCCCAAGATGTATGTATGTTGCAAATGGTCTCAGGTGTACTGACATATGCAGACTGGCAGACTGTGAGAACCAGGCATCCACCTCAGAGAATGTGGGAAGTTCAGGTGAAGATGTGGAAGACTTGGAAAATTATTATGATTATTAATAGGTTATGAAAGCATGGAAAACAAAGTATGGAAAGCAGTCTTTGATTATATATATTAATTTTACAACCAAATTACGGCCGTGTGGAACCCCACATTTGAATTATTGTACTGTGATTCTATATGCTATGACAAAAGCTTAAGATTGTTTTGATTTGCTACAACAGCATGGAAAATATCATGACATTGATAAAACTCCAGAATTCTTTCCAAATGAGGTTTTTTACCTTTTGGGAAGTGGGTAACATTTTCTGCTGTACTGATGTTAATATGGAATATATTTAAAAAGTGAGTACTTTCTTGAATTCCTGAATAAATTCTCTACAAATCCATGTGATTATATGTGTCCTAGGGTTTTTATTGACTTTTCCAAAATAAACAACAGACAAATATTTTTTCTAAAAATGAAATGATTCACTCTCCCGAAATTGGGCGCTGTACTGTGAGTGCCACCACTGACATAGTTTTCAATGTAGAATTTTATAACAACATTTGATGAAAAGTGCTTGAACTCAGCTATCATTGTGACAAATTTCAATGTAGAGGGATCACTGATGACAAAATACCACTAGGTTGATTATATATGCTGTACTTTATATTGGCCACTTTTCAGTAATGCTTATTTAAGGGTAGTGTTATAAAATGCATGCTAGCACACAAAGCTACCACTGGTGCAATGCTATCATATATTTTCTAACTCTAGAGATGTATACCTTGCCAAAAATCACTATGAGCATTATTCCCCTCAGATGGTACCGACCAACCCTACTGGCTCACGGACTATACCTATTAACTTTTTGTGATTCATGTACTTTAGGAAGATGTTCCTGAAACATTGTGTTTGCATCTTCAGATTCTTGCACTTCCTCTTTGACGGTAGCAACAAGAAGGCTTATCCTGCATAATAAGGGTCCTAAAATGAAGAATGCTGCTTTTTTGAAGCATCGTCTTTTGAAGATGTCCTGGATGCTGGGGAGGCTAGTGTCCATGATGGAGCTGGCTGTGTTACAACTTTCTGCAGCTTTTTCTGATCTTGTTCGGTGGCCCCTCCATACCAGAGCATGATGCAACCAGTTAAAATGTTCTCCACTGTCCATCTGTAGAAATTTTTGAGTGTCTTTGGTGACATACCAATTCTATTTAAACTGCTAATAAAATATAGCAGCTATCGTGCTGTCTTTGTAACTGCATCAATATGTTGGGATCAGGATAGATCCTAAGAAACGTTGACACCCAGGAACTTGCAACTGCTCATTCTTTCCACTTTTGATCCCTCGATGAGGACTGGTGTGTCTTCCCTCAACTTCCCCTTCCTGAAGCCCACAATCAATCTCTTATTCTTACTGATGCTGAGTACAAGTTTGTTGCTGCGACACCATTCAACCAGCTGATCTATGTCACTCCTGTACACCTCCTCATCACCATATGAAATTCTATCAACAATCTTTGTGTTGTCAACATATCTATTGATGGTGTTTGAGCTGTGCCTAGCCATACAATCATGGATGTAGAGAAAGTAGAACAGTGGGCTAAGCATGCATCCTTGAGGTCGCTGTGCTGATCATCAGCCTGGAGATGTTATTTCTGATCTGCCACAGTTCTGAATGGACAATAAATCCATGAACACTACCTCAGTATTTTTCCCTCTCTTTGCACTATTTATTTTTATATATATACTCGAACACCTTGACCCTTTGAACTTCATATATTTGGTCTCCACATTTTTTAAAAAATGAATCTACCTTTTGATTCCTCTTACTAAAATGCATGTCCTCAGACTCAGCACATTAAAAACAGCATTTGCCAGGTTTTAGCCCAATTACTCAATCTATATCCCTTTGAAGAATGATGATTATATGAACTTGCATTTAACTGGAAAACTTGGAAACCTTGTATTTTGGACCTTCCTCAGGTCATTAATGTAAATTGTCTCAAACTCTCACTTCAGGTCTGGTGTGCTGTAGGTTAGTAGAATCTGTGGAGATTTGGAATGACATCTAAAACTTTGACAAACTTCTACAGATGTGTAGTGGAGAGTATATTGACTGGCTACATCACAGCCTGGTATGGAAACACCGAAGTCTTTGAACAGAAAATCCTACAATATGTATTGGATTCAGCCCAGCAAATAAATCATAGGTAAAGCCCTCCCAACCACTATATGAATACAATCTATAAGAAATGCTTTCATAGAAAGGTAGCATCCATTATCAGAGATCCTCAGCACCCAGACCATGCTCTTTACTCGCTGCTACCAACAGGTACAAGAGCCTCAAGACTTGCATCACTAGGTTCAAGAACAGTTACTACCCCACAACCCACAAGCTCTTGAACAATGGCCCATACATTCAACTGCCCATTCATTGAGATGTTCTCACAACCAATGCTCTCATTTTAAGGACTCCTGTTATTGTTATTTTGTTATTTCACGTTCTTGATATTTATTGCTATTTATTTATATTTGCACAGTTCGTTGTCTTCTGCACTCTGACTGATATTCCATTAATACTGTTATAGTTATTCTTCTGTAGATTTGCTGAGTATGCCCACAGGAAAATGAGTATCAGGGTTGTATATGGTGACGGATAGTGTATGTACTTTGAATTTTTTTGAACTTGAAATTTTAGTTTGCTGGGGGGGGGCAATATCACTAACAGAGTCTTATACATTACAATCCAGAAACAATTGTACAGGTTAATTGTGAATATAAAAACATTTGTCTTGAAAATTTTTGGTCAAGTTAAACTCCAAAGCACTTATAAACAAGAAAGTCTAGCCAATGTACAAATCAACAACATACTTCCCAATAAATTAAATATTTATCCCAATACATCAAGCATTATGCTGACTATGACAATACCACTTCCCTCAACTGTTTGCCTAGTGCTTTCCGCACCAGCTATAATGATTTTCTGCTGCTTTAATTCACCAGCTGTGACCCATAGCCCTGTCGCGCCATTTTCCCCTTAGGCTCACTCCTTACACTTGCACTGTCAAACCAGTTTCTCCACTTCTACCATTGTTCTATGGCACTTAATCCCTCAGGATTACTTCTCACTATTTACTCAGTTAGTTTCCTTTTCTAACTCAATTCCATCTTTCCTGTTATATGTCTTCTTAAATGCACACCGGAGGTTAGGAGGGCCTGATCAATGCTCTTATTATTTCCTTTGATCTACACTGCATTTCCTCATTTTATGCAATATTCATTAGCTTCATTCTACAAGATTGTTAGAATCTATGGTAAATATTTACTTGGACTACACAGACACATTTCTTCAATTTGTTCACTATTTCCCCACTAATTCTGTGATCCGTCTGCCTGTACTGCAGCTGCCAAATTGTTCAGTCACCTCTGCAAAGGTTTTTCCTAAAGTCCATTTAATCTTCCACTCTTACCGCTGTTTCATCTGAATTATTTGAGATGAATCCACGGAAATCCACTTTCACATAATTTATGGAAGTCATGGTCAGAGTTAGAGCACGGAAACAAGGCCTTCGGCCTAACATCCATTCTGATTGTGTTGCCCAGTGAGCTAATCCCAACTGCCTACATTTGGTCCACAGTCTTCTAAACTTGTCCCATCCATGTATCTAAATGGCTTTTGAATGTTGCCCATATGCCCACCTCAATCATTATTTCTGACAACTCATTGCAAATTCACATCACCCTTTGCGTGAAGCAGCAGCTCTCGACATCTCTTTTAAACCTTTCATCTCTAATTTTCAACCTATGCAATCCTTTTTCTAGCACACCCTCAGCAAGTCAGGCAGCATCAATGGAAATGAATAAACAGAGAACGTTTCAGGCCGAGACCCGACGAAAGTTCTTGGCCCGAAACTTAGTTGTTTTTACTTAAGCCCCTTACCCCTAATGGAGCAAAGGCAGCCGAAAGCAGCTCACCAGAGTTCTTGAGGTCTTTGGAGCTTCAGTTAGCATTTCTGTAGCACTGGATTTTTACATGCCAACCCTCCTCCTTTCTCAACCGGGGCTTGGGACCATCCAGGGCAGAGTTTTAAGCTGAAACAGCAACTGTTTCCATAGATGGTAACTGACCCAAGTTCCTCCATCATTTTGTGTGCGTTGCTCTGGATATCCAGCATCTGCAGAATCTCCTGTTGATGATATGTGCTTTTAGCTTCATTTTGCCCCTCATACTTGCCTCTATTGGGGTACTACGCAATCTCCTATGTTCCAGGGAATAAAGTCCTTGTAACTCAGGTCCCCATGTCCAGGCAAAAACATGATAAAACTTTTCTGCACTTGCTCTAGTTTAATAATACTTTCCTCTAACAGGACAACCAAATATGTACATAGCATTCCAAGTGTGGCCTCACCAATTTTATATCAACTGCAACATAACATCACACTTCTATACTCAATATCCCAGCTAATGAAGTGCTAAACAACTTCATCACCACTTACAATACTACTTACACTCCAAAGTCCCTCTATCCTTGTATACTATTTACAACACCATCTATTTTACTATTTACTAACCATTTCTTGTATATTCACAACTAAATTGTTTATGTAAATTACAAAGGCATTGACTCCTATAGCACTAGCTACAGACCTCCAGTCCGAGAAACAACCCTCAAGCACCACCTTCTGCTTCCTACCATTGAGCCAATTATGAATCAAACCCACTATCTCTCCCTGGATCCTATGTGATCTAACCTTTCAGACTAATCTGCCACGAGGGACATTGTCAAAGGCATTAATAAAGACAGCATCCACTGCCCTACCCTTATATGATGGAACATCAATCACAATAGTGAATTTAGTTGGACTCCACTCTACAGGTCCTCTGAAGATTATGATAGGGTTTATTCCAGAGAACTGTTGTAACCTGAACAATGTGCAAGTCGGAAATGCAGCTGTCAACAAAGTTCCCACAAGACTGAAGATACATGCAACCTCACAGCAGCAATTCCATCTCGCCAGTTTCCCAAACGCTCATATGCACAGACCATACGAATTGGGTATTTATAAGCTGGAGAGATAGGCTATCCAATAGTCAGCTAGAAGTAAGGAGCAAACAAGAATGATTAACTACAGATAAAATAAGACTGCAATAATTGATAACTTCAACTTCCTTAATGTTGACTGGGACAGACATATTGCCAAAGGATCAGATGGAGCAAAATCTGTTAAGTGTATCTAGGAAAGTTCTATGAAATAATATGTAGATGGACCTTCTAGAGAAAAGGCTACACTCAACCTTCTCTTAGTCAATAAGGCTGGCGAAGTGGTTGACATGTTGGCATGGGAGCACTTTGGGACTAGTAAGTATTAATCTATTTGGTTTAAAATGGACATGGAAAAAGACAGGATTTTAGCCTGAGCACCAGTCCAAAATTGGAGCATGGCTTGCATTGATAGCATTAGATAGGAGTGAAAGGCAAAGCTGGCTGGATTGAGGAAGTCTTGGTTGGCAAGGGATATTGAGACTCTAGTCAGGAAAAAATGGTGGGATAGGGAGCAAGTCCCTTGAGGTGTATAAGGGATGCACATGTTCACAATAGAGGGAAATCGGGGGGGGGGGCAGTGGCAGAAAAACATTATATGCTACCATGTACTACTTTGAGATTCATTTCCTTGGAGGCATTTATAGAAAAAGGGGCCTTCATAAATCAGAGCACTGTTGGGATATTAAGTTGAAGTTGTTTAAGATGTTGGGGAGGCCAAATTTGGAGTACTGTGTACAGTTACAGTTACCTACCTACAGGATAGGTATGAAAAAGTACAGAGAAAATCTACAAGCATGTTGCTGGGACTTGAGGATCTGAGTTTTAGGCAAAGGTTGAACAGGTTTGATCTTCATTCCCTAGGAAATGAGGGGGAGATTTGATAGAGATACAGTATACAAAATTACAAAGGGTATAGATAGGTTAAATGAAAGCAGGCTTTTCCGCACTTTGGTTGGGTGAGACTAGAAGTTGAGGTCATAGCTTAAGGGTGAAAGGTGAAATATTCAAGGGGAATTTGATGGGGAGCTTTCAGAGGATGGCGAGAGTGTGGAATGAGCTGCCAGTGGAAATGATGGATACTGATTTAACTGTAACATTTAAGAAGCAAGTAGAAATACAGAACCATAGAAAACCTACAGCACAATACAGGCCCTCTGGCTCATGATGCTATGCCGAACATGTACTTACTTTAGAAATTACAGATGGCCCTCCTTATCTGCAGGGGATTGGTTCCGGACCCCCCGCCCCCCCCCCCCCCCCCCGTGGATACCAAAAAAACACGGATGCTCAAGTCCCTTATTTAACCTGTCTCAGTGCGGAGGACTTCAGGACCCGGTGGAGCTCGGGACCTGCCACCTGCGGCTGCTGCTGAATCCACAGTGTTTCTGTTCTGTTGACGGAAAACGATCACGATTGAAAATAAAGTAGAAATAATAAAGCGATCAGAAAGAGGTGAAAAGTCATCGGTCATTGGAAAAGTGTTAGGCTACAGTTTGTCAATGCTCAGAACAATTTTAAAGGATAAAGTGAGAATAATGGAGCATGTGAAAGGCCCTGCCCCAATGAAAGCTACAATTATTACTAAGCAATGCAGTGGTTAAATTATTGAAATACATATGTTTCTTAAGTGTTTTATATGCATAGAAAGGTAAAATACATACCATATACTAAGACAAACATTTGACTAACTGACACTAAATAATATTGGATGTACCTGATGTGACTTACTTATAATACCTAATACAAAGTAAATGCTATGTAAATAGTTGTTATACTGCATTGCTTAGGGAATAATGACAAGAAAAATAAGTCTGTACATGCTCAAACAACAAGTGCTGGAGAGAGAACTTTCAGATTTTCCCGATCCGCGGTTGGCTGAATCCGCGCATGCGGAACCCGCGGATAAGGAGGGCTGACTGTACCTACGGTTACCCATAGCCCTCTACTTCTCTAAGCTCCATGTACCTATCCAGGAGACTCTTAAAAGATCCTATTTTATCCGCCTCCACCACTGTCACCGGCAGCCCATCGCACGCACTTACCACCCTCTGCGTAAAACTTACCCCTGACATCTCCTCTGTAACTACTTCCAAGCACCTTAAAATTGTGTCCTCCCATGTTAGCCATTTCAGCCCTCGGAAAAAGCCTCAGACTATCCACACAATCAATGCCTCTCATTATCTTATATACCTCTATCATATTCCCTCTCATCGTCTGTTGCTCCAAGGAGAAAAGGCCAAGTTCACTCGATGTATTTTCATAGGGCATGCTCCCCAATCCAGGCAACATCCTTGTAAATCTCCTCTGCACCTTTTCTAAAATTTCCACATCCTTCCTGTAGTGAAGTGACCAGAACTGAGCACAGTATTCCAAGTGGGGTCTGACCAGGGTCCTATGCACTGTAGCTGTAACATTGTCTCTCAGCTTTTAAACTCAATCCCACGGTTAATGAAGGCCAATATGCCTTCTTAACCACACAGTCAACCTGCGCAGCAGCTTTGAGTGTCCTATGAGCTCGGACCCCAAGATCCCTCTGATCCTCCACACTACCAAGAGTCTTACCATTAGTACTATGTTCTGCCATCATATTTGACTTACCAAAATGAACCACCTCACACTTATCTGGGCTGAACTTCACCTGGCACTTCTCAGCCCAATTTTACATCCTATCGATGTCCTGCTGTAACCTCTGACAGCCCTCCACACTATCCACAACACCCCCAACCTTTGTGACATCAGTAAATTTACTAACCCATCCCTCCACTTCCTCATCCAGGTCATTTATAAAAATCATGAAGAGAAGCGGTCCCAGAACAGATTCCTGAGGCACACCACTGGTCACCCACCTCCAAGCAGAGTATGACCTGTCTACAACCACTCTTTGCCTTCTATGGGCAAGCCAGTTCTGGATCCACAAAGCAAGGTCCTCTTGGATCCCATGCCTCCTTACTTTCTCAGTAAGCCTTGCATGGGGTACCTTATCAAATGCCTTGCTGAAATCCATATACACGACATCTACTCATCTATCTTTATCAATGTTTTTAATCACATCCTCAAAAAATTTAATCAGGCTCGTAAGGCACGACCTGCCTTTGACAAAGCCATGCCGACTATTCCTAATCATATTAAACCTCTTCAGATGTTCATAAATCCTCCCTCTCAGGATCTTGTCCATCAACTTACTAACCACTGAAGAAAGACTCACTGGTCTATAATTTCCTGGGCTATCTCCACTCCCTTTCTTGAATAAGGGAACAACATCTGCAACCTCCAATCCTCCGGAATCTCTCCTGTCCCCATTGATGATGCAAAGATCATCGCCAGAGGTTCACAATCTCCTCCCTCAACTCCCACAGTAGCCTGGGGTACATCTCTTCTGGACCCAGTGACTTATCCAACTTGATGCTTTCCAAAAGCTCCAGCACATCCTCTTTCTTAATATCTATATGCTCAAGTGCATGGATGGGAAAGGTATGGATAGCTATGGTCCAGGCACAGGTTGATGAGACGAGGCAGAATAATAGCTCAGCACCGACTAAATGGGCCAAAATGTCTGCTTCTGTGCTATAGTGTTCTAGGACTCTAAATACAAATAAAATCCTAATCTCAGTTCAGTGCATCCAATCATACTGCCACCGAGACCATTTCTAAAGTTTTTCATAAATACCCCCGACAAAGCATAACTCGTCCAACATCTCTGCAAGTCCACAATCTTCCATGACTCTTTCCACATCTTCCACTGCCTTCTTAACTGCTGACCTAAAATATTCCCCAGCATCACCAAGATGCCACTCGTATTAGGTTATCAGATAACTTAATATGCAAATGTCTAAGGGAATAGAGGCAAACAGAAGATATGCAAATGCTGGAAATCCCAGCAACCCACACAAAATGCGAGAGGAACTCAGCAGGCCAGGCGGCATCTACAGAAAAAAGGTACAGTCAATGTTTTAGGTTGAAATCCTTCGGCAGGACTGTAGAAGCGCTGCCATGCTTTCCTCCCAGTACACTTATGTGCTGGACCCAGGACAGGTGCTCTGAAATGACAACACTGAGGAATTTAAAGTTGCTGGCCTTCTGCAACTCTGATCCAACAAGTGAGGACTGGTGCATGGACCTCTGGTTTCTTCCTCCTGAAGTTACTAATCAGTTCCTTGCACTTATTAATATCAAGCAAGAGGTTGTTGTTGTGGCACCACTCAGCCAGATATTCAATCTCTCTCCTATATGCTGATTTGTCACCACCTCTGGCTGAGTCTAGCCAGGTGATCAAAGTTCCAGTGGGAGAATATCTTGAGAATAGTGCTCATATATTTTATATTTATGGATAAGCGCAAGACTAGTCCATGGGTGAAAGTGTATATTAGGACACTGAAATACTTGCAAAAACCAAATGCAGAAGTATTGAGGCCATGATCACCCAGCGTCAGCTGCAGTGGCTGGGGCACGTGATAAAGATGCCCCCATGTCGACTATCCCACAGAGTGTTATACGGCCAGCTACATCATGGTCGACACTCAGCTGGAGGGCCGAAGAAGCACTATAAGGATCAGATGAAGAATGCTTTAAGGAAGTGCAAGATCAGATCTGAGGACCTGGAGGATGTTGCTGCTGACCATATCACTTGGCGACAGCTGCGTAGGGATGGGGTTCATATTCTGGAAATGGAAAGAACAACCAGAAGACAGCAGAAGAGAGCCAGGAGAAATGCAGCCATGGCTGTCATCACTACCACCACCAGTACCACATATATGTGCCCCACCTGCAATAGAGCTTGTGGGTCCAGGATAGGACTGTATAGTCATCAAAAATCTCACTGTTAAAGGAGTGGACGTCGTTATCAGATTTCGATGGACAACCAAAGAGAGAGATAATAAGCAAGAACTGGGAAAGTAGATTAGATGAGGTTGTTAGAGGATAATTCCATATCTGGAATCTGGGAGTCTTTTAAAGGTCACCTGGTTCAAGGTTGGGCCAGCATTAGCCTCTGAAGGATTAAAACGGCAAACTTTGGGAACCTGGGATGACAAGAGATAAGTTAAGTTTAGCCAAAGAAGTCTATGTAAAGTTTAGGAAGCTGAAATCAGACAAGACCACTGAGAAATCAAAGGAAGCAGAGAAGAATTCAAACAAGGAATTAGTTAACTAAGAGAAGCCATGAATTATCAACGGGATGTAGGTTTAAGGTAGAATTATACATCTATACAGGGCAATAAGTTAGAATGGGAAATGGTAGTCTCACTCAGAGAGAATTAACAGTATGTGTGGATTTAGGTGATATTTTTCACAGCAATATTCACTAAGAAAGAGGTGGATGATGAGCTTTAGGAGGGATTTGCTGATATTCTAGGGATTGTTGATATTAAATGACTTATGTGTATTGAGAAGCATTATATTTGATAAGCCTCAGGGACTGATGGAATCTATCCCAGAATATCAAGAGCAGCATGAGAGGAGATTAGTGAGGCCTTGACAGATCTTTGTATTTTTCTATTCTCTTTAGCCAAGGATAAGGTCCAAGAAGAGTGGATAATAGACAAGGGTGCCCTTATGTTTGAGAAGGGCAAGAAGGAAATTAAGGCCAGTGAGCCTTATACCAGAGGTGCATAATTACTCAAGAAGATTCTTAGACAAAGAAGTTAATCACATTTGAAGAAGCATGGAGTCATTAGGAAAAACCAAAGTGGCTTTGTACAGTGGGGTGGTGAGGGACAGAGGGAGGGGAAAGAGGGGGTCATCATAGAAGGCAGAAGATAATAGTGGAGGGGTGTTTCTCTGACAAGAGGTCCACAACCAATGTTGCTCTGCAAGGATGTGTGTTGGGGTCTCTGTCAACTGTCACATACATAAATTATCTAAACAAAAAAAAGAGGCCTGATAAGTATGTTTGCAGACAACACAAATATTAGTGAAGTTCTGGATAAAGAAGTCTGGAAAATGATACTTCAGAATACATATTAGTTGGAAATTTGGAATTCAATCTGGATATGTGCAAGGTGTTGTATTTTCAAGGCCAAATGCACAAGAATAAGTACTTCTGCTATAATGCACATTTTCCTTCTGCCTTCTTTGCAAAGTGGATATATAAAATACTAGAAGGCATTAGCTAAAAGATGAAAAGATACAGTTTAATAGGTGATATGCAAAGCAAATCTTTAGTTTTGAAAGCACTGTGGTAGGTGCCTGGGATTCCTTGCCAGGGAAGGCAACAGATAGCACCATCACCTTCTAGGTTGAGCAATAAAAACTCGCCTTGCCAGCGACACACAAATTAAAGAAGCATGGTACATATTTTATTCTTAGTCCAATGAAATTTGAATCATTTAATTATGGACACCCAGTAAAATTCCAATTAAACTCAAGCAGGCAATAGTCACAAAATCTTGCAAGGCTGTAGGGTTTTCATGTTAATTTGAGAATTACACTGTAATTAAACCCTTTCCAAGTGTATCAAACTTAACTTTATTGTTTCAGCTAAATGCTTTAAATCACAAATTTATCCCATTGGATGAATTGGTCTTGGGATGTCAATTTACAAGGATGTCAATCCTTGTAAATTTGGATATACAGAACCAGACAGAAAAAGTTAAATAATTCCTACTATGCCAAATCTATACTGAATTTAGATACTAAGCAATCCCTCATTTCTTCCTAGACTGAAGACCAAAATCCAATTTCTCTCTTCCTGTACCCCACTTCAAACCAGCAATGTATTGATTGTCAGCTAGCTCTTACCCTGTGTGTGTGAGCAAGAAACAGAGTAAATAAACACAATATTCATTTTAAGAAAGTAAATACAGAGAAGGAAACGCCAAACAAATAAATGCGAGAAAGGAACATTTATATCTATGACAGCCAGTAGCAGATGTGAATATTTTGTAGCCAACAGTAGTCACAGAAAACACACTTATTATACAAGGCTGGCTGCCAGGTCAAATGAGACCCCTGGCAGGAGCTGGCAGTCTTAACAATATACCAGAATGAGTAACCACACAACAAAAACCCTCTTCCAGGAGTGACATAAAAACAGGTGGAAGAGCCTTGGTTTAAACATCCCATTGTAAAAAGTGATTCTATCAATATAACATTATCTTTAACACTGAAATGAAACATCAACTTCAATGACAGGCTTAAGTATCTGCAATAATTAATGAACTCACAATCTACTGACTCAGACTACGTTGCACAATAAGCTGAATGTTATATAACGTTTGAGTCTTTATCTCCTTCAAATCAGTGCAAACAATAACACAATGTAATCTAATTAATACAATATTTGTTTCCCATATTCCTTAGAAGGACAGCTAAACATTTTAGATATACCAGCAATCCATAAAAGGAGACCAGCAAACAGCCATTTCCTTTTGACATTCAAGGCATCAACACAGCATCAGGATATAGCTTCAAATCCCTAACTGGTAAAGGATTTCTGATCTAAAATGCTACACTTGTTTTATTCTTTTCCCACCCCAACCCCCAAACAGATGCTGCTCAACCTGATGAGTATTTCCAACATTTTCTATTTTTTTAAAAATCACAGTATTGACATGCATTATTAGAATTATCTAATAATTTTCTCCTTACAAAATAATGATAAAACCTAACAATACCATTGGTTAGACAGGTGACTGATGCAAAACATTCATTTTATTTTTACTGTGGCAAAAACAAATTACTGGCAAATCCACATGGAGAATTCCTTCTTGTTCTCCATGGAGTGCACATTTACTTCCCCAGGGAACAATCCTGAATTAATTAAATTGAGAAAGATTAACTGCAGCCTTAGGAAATAGGAGGTATGTACCAGCTGCAGATGGAATTCAGTTACTTATATACAAGGATTTGCCAGCCAAAGATGCCCTGAATTAATGTTGAATCAACTGTTTGAGCGATTTGATTAGAAAGCAAAACTGTTCATATAGTCATCTTACCTTGCAGTCAACAAAAAGTTATTAATTTGATCTATTACAAGAATGGCTTTAAGCTGTTACTGTGTGGACAGGAACAATACAAATTATAATGTAAAATGTTTCATTTGCATCCTCACCCATAGACGTTAGGAAGATCTCTCTAAGGTCAATTAAAACTCCAGAACACTTACGTAAAAGGCCAGTATTTGGAGCTGAGAGAGAGAGAGAGTTGAGAGGAAAACCATGCTTTCTTGCTCTAAAATCTCTGTTTTAACTTGGGCCAGACGATGCCATTTGCAGAATATCCAAGTCATGAAACAAAGGATATATATTCTGCTCACGTCAAATTTAAACCTCCAGTTACACTTTATAATTCAGTCTTTAACAGTTCTTTGCCCCCACCTTCTACATCATGAAAGACTAATTTCTGCTGCAACCAACATCAACTAGACTGCTAGATATATCATTTACAGAACTTTTGTACAGTACTGTATTTGTCAACATGGAGCAGAGAGTGAGTTTGTAAATCAGGTGGGAGCAAAGGGTGTTGGGAATGGTGAGGGTGAAGCTCTGTGGGAGGGGTGCGGGACAGGTGCCAGAGCAGTGCCAGGGCGGGGGAATGGCACGGGTGCAAACACACCCAGTCCTGAGACACCAGGCAAGGTTATTTGATTCCAAACAACTGGTTTATTAATCATTACAGGATGTCTCTCTGGTGCTTCCCACTCCCTCCCCGCCCCTCTCCACCCCCGCCACCTTTCCCAGCCATGATTCCCCTCTCCCTGCCCCCTTCTCACTCTCAGTCCACAATAGAGACCCATATCAGAATCAGGTTTATCATCACTTACATATGTCATGATTTTTTTGCAACACTACAGTGCAATACATAAAATTACTACAGTACAGTGCAAAAGTCTTACTCACCCTAGCTCTATACAAGTACACTTGTACAGCACTATACAGTATTTAGCCAGTCAGGTAACATCTGTGGACAGAGGAAGTTAGTTTCAGCTCTGTATAATGTGCCTAAGACCTTTGCACAGTACTGTATATAGAAACAATTATTTCAAGATCCCTCCAATTACACATTCAAGATCACATTTTTTTTATATTTGAAGCCTTCAATACAGTACTCCATGGAGGGAAAGGATACTGACCATCATATGGCAAAAAGCAGTGGTTGATATGCTGAACTTTGCAAGTTGCCTATACTGCCATACAAGCTTCCCAATCTCTGTTAGAAAGGACTATTTTCAGCAGTTTTAGAAATATCAACAGACGTTGCCCTTCCAAGGCCACTGATCACTTCAACACATAAATGTGAAAGATGTGTCCCAAAATGTAATACATAGCTCATGAGATTCAATAACTTACTAAGGTGACTGAGTTTAACGTCTTCAGAGTTCATGAATCCACATTAAAGTTCCAGCTTATTCCTTGTTAAAACCACTTAAGCTGCTTAAAGGTTACCACATGTACAGCCTATGCAAGGACAAGAAACAGTAATAGTCCACCACCACCACTAGGGATCCGAACAGTTTTTTCCCCCAGATAAAACACGAATTCTTATGTGCTTCCTACAACCTTATCTACAGCGTTTGAGACTCTCAATGTGGCTTCCTCTACATCAGCATAGTAGGTGACTGTTTTAAGGACAGCCATCTCCGTCTTCAGTGACCATCATGACTTCGCAGTTGCTTGCCATTTCAACACCCCTTCCCATACCATGATTGTCAGCACATAATTTGTCCACTACCAATGTGAAGCTACACTAAATGAGCTGCAGTTTACAACCAAAAGGTATGAGCATTGAATTTTCAAATTCACTCTCTGTGCTGCTTTCTTTTCTTCTGGTTAGCCCCACCACTGTCACTCCCATCACCACCACCCTGTTTCATTCAACTCTGTCACCTGGTTCCTCCTGCCGATCACTCACACACTTTACCTCTTGGTTGTCCCTTCCCAAAACCGCTTTGGTTTATTCCCCATGCTTCCTTCCCTCACACAGTCCTACTTATCACTTTCTTACCAGATTCCAGCATCTACCTGATAACCTCTGCCTTTACGTCCGCTATCCTCTTCCCCCACCTGGGTCTCTGCTACCCTTTTTCTTTTCTTGTCTTTCTTACCTATAAACCACCAACCACTATCTCCTGACTCCACCCCTCCCCCCCGACTCCAGCTGTCCATCATCGCCCTCGTCACTGGGCTCCACCTATTTCCTGCCAGACCATCACTCCCTGTTACACTGGCCATCTCCCCTCAACACTCAGTCCTGATGCAGGGTCTCAAATAAAAGTGCAAAATATCCCTTTGTTTCCACAGACACTGCTTAACATGCAGAGTACCTTCAGCAGTTTGATTTGATTTTGCTCCAGACTCTAACATTTGCGGTATCCATTGTCTGCAGGAATCTATTGATCCCCATTATGAATGAATTCAATGACTGAAACTCCATAACCCTCAAGGATTGAGATTCTCAGGGATAGATATCACCCTTTCAATAAATGATCTCATCTGTGTCACTCTTTACTCTGATGCTGTGAACCCTGCTTTGGGACCTAAACCAGGGGAAAACTGGACCTGGTGCTTTCCCGGCATAAATAACGAATAAACTCACCTTGGGCTTCCAGCCGAGTACAGCCATTGATTTTAACTGACATTTTGATGAAAAATTCTGCCATCTTCATCAGGGATGATGCTTGGGCATGTCTAATCCAGTGGTATATACCCCGAGAAGAATTTATTCATCAGGGTAAAATCCTTCCTACTCAGTAAAATCCTTACTCAGTAAATTTTAGAGTACAGATGAAGGGCCTTGGCCTGAAACACTGACTATTCCCTCTATAAATGCTGCCTGACCTGTGAATTCCTCCAACATTTTGCGTATATTGCTGGAAAACAGGCCTAGCTTATTCAATCTCTTATAAGTGTGCTATCCCAGGAACCAGTTCTCTGCATGTTCTTTTTTAACTTCCTGTGTCAAGTCTGCTTTTAAGTATACCGAAACTCCATCGTAACTCTAGTCTCACAAGATTCCTGTAGTTAAATTTTTTTAGAATGAAAACCATTATATTAATAGTTTGGTAAATCCATGCTTTTTTGCTCCTTTCTTTAATAATGAAGTCACATTTGCTATGCTCTAAATGATTATCATTCTAGAAACTGCATTTGTAACAGAAAAGCAATACGCCTCTTTCAAAATTGTGAGGTGAATATCACTGAGTGCTTGAATGTATTGACTATCAATATCACCAATTTCTCTGACACTTGGCTTTTTAATATAAAACATAATTACATTAATTATTTTGGTTCTCTGGCATTCTTGGTAGTTTTTACTATATTGCTTTGATGATGTCCTTGGTGATCTTTCCTTATCTATATTTACACCTATATAAACTCTTGTGGTCTGCTTTCATGGTTTTCAACAGCTTACTCACCTATTTAATATTCCTCTGTCAATTTCATAGTTCTCATCTGCTAGTTTTGAAATGCTCTCTTTTGTTTAGGTCAGCTGCTATACTTGGCCAGCCAACATCATACTTTCTAAAGTAGCTTCATAACCAACTCATCACTTATGACATCATACTTCCCTTTATTTATATTACAGATCTCAGTTTTGGATTAAACTACATAAAATACAATACAAATTGTATCATCTTTTCACCACACTTTCCTAAAAACCTCACAATCAACCATCAGTGAACTTAGCTCAACCTAAAATAAGGTTTTGATTTGCTAGTTCTACAAAATGTGAAGGGAGAAAACCAAAGTGTATACATTCCACAAATTTTTACTTCACCTTATTACTGTTAATGTGAATAGTTTTCAAGCTGGAAATGCAGCTTGGAGCTGAGTTCCCACACGACAGAAGACTCCTCCAGCACCAGCAAAGCTATCCTGGCCTCTCAAATGCTTGGACTGTACACAAGTCAGGTGTTTGCAAGCTGGGGAGGAGCAGAACTACAAGACACTCCCACAACATGGAAGGGTGTGGACCCAGAAACCAGCCACATTGCAACTTTTAATACAGACCTTTGACAAAAAGTTCCTTTTGCATTGTATTAATTTTATTTTTATCCCCTTAAATTCTGTGAGAGCAATTTTCTTATTCAGTATGGTATCTCAATTCTTTTGGGAGTGATTTGTGAATTACTTAAGCTGAATTTCTGTTACCTGGAACCGACATAATGCTGATTAAACTCTATTTGGCAAATTATCAACAGCTCTCTTTCTGTCAAGTTTAGACCATTTGGCACCACTATAACAATTTATTCCTTATTACTGTTACACCTGCCCTTACACTCCCTCCCTCACCACCATACAGGGCCCCAGACAGACCTTCCAGGTGAGGCGACACTTCACCTGTGAGTCAGCTGGTATGGTATACTGCATCCGGTGCTCCCGGTGTGGGCTTTTATATATTGGTGAGACCCGATGCAGACTGGGAGACCGTTTTGCTGAACGCCTACGCTCTGCCCACCAGAGAAAGCAGGATCTCCCAGTGGCCACACATTTTAATTCCACGTCCCATTCCCATATGTCTATCTATTGCCTCCTCTACTGTCAAGATGAAGCCACACTCAAGTTGGAGGAACAACACCTTATATACCGGCTGGGTAGCCTCTAACCTGATGGCATTAACATTGACTTCTCTAACTTCCGTTAATGCCCTTCCTCCCCTTCTTACCCCATCCGTGATATATTTAGCTTCCCCCCTTTTTTTTCTTTCTCTCTCTGCCCATCACTCTGCCTGTTCTCCATCTCCCTCTGGTGCTCCCCTCCCCCTTTCTTTCTCCCTAGGCCTCCCGTCCCATGATCCTTTCCCTTCTCTAGCTCTGTATCCCTTTTGCCAATCACCTTTCTGGCTCTCAGCTTCATCCCACCCCCTCCGGTCTTCTCCTATCATTTCGCATTCATCCCCCCACCCCACTTTCAAATCTCTTACTATCTTTCCTTTCAGTTAGTCCTGACGAAGGGTCTCGGCCCGAAACGTCAACAGCGCTTATCCCTATAGATGCTGCCTGGCCTGCTGCGTTCCACCAGCATTTTGTGTGTGTTCCTTATTACTGTTATCTAACTTTGTTTTCTCCTTTGCCAGTCATTCCCTAAATTTTGCATGCTCTTAACATTCAGCACCTATCTTTAGTCACCAAGCAGCCATGCTCCTTAATGCCAATCAGATCACTCATATTTACATTCTATGTGTACCAATAATTTATCTACTTCTATGGAACGGTGAATATATTTAAATATACTGCCTAATTTTTCACCTTTTTTTCTTTGTATTCTGAAGCCACTTACTTCCTGACTTTGCTCATTGATTACTTGCTTTGCTTTCTACTTTTCCAACGTCTCTTATCTTTTATTTCTTTTCTTCATATATTTCCTTTCATTCCCATCCCACTGCCAAACTAGCTTAACTAGCTCGCAAACTTTTCAATGAGCATAATTGTCCAGTTCTGTTTGGGTATAACTTTTCTGATTAGTAAAAAGGTACAACTTGCCCGGGAAATAGCCACAAGGCTTCAGAAATCTCAAGTTCTTCATTCTTCTCCATCAACTGCTGCTGGAGGATCAGCAACTTGGTGATAAAAATCTCTTTGGTCTTCTTGCACAACAAGATGTCCATAAGGCAGTGTTGCCATCTAGCATAAAAGAATGTGCTAAGGGATGCATTGAAGCTTAATGTAACCAACATAAAGACTTGGTAGGGAAGGACCAAGGTCTAAGCTCCTTTTGCTACTGGACATTGAAGGACTAGGTTGGGTAGGAAAAATCCTTTCTGTGCAAATGAAATGGCGGTACTGTTCACAGTCAATCTCTCACTGCACAGTTGGAAGTACCCATATGCTTCAAAAGGGCACCAATCATACCAGTACCTGAGAAAAGCAGGGTCAGCTGTCTGAACAACCATTGCCTAGTACCATTCACAGCTACTGCAATGGAGTGCTTTGAGTGGCTAGAATTAGAATTCTGGAACCTGGACAATCTGCAATTTGCCTACCATCACAAGTCCACAGCAGACAATCTCACTGGATATCCATTCTGCTTTGGACTAACTGGACAGTAGCAAAACATATGTCAAGCTGCTGTTTATCAACAACATCACCCCCTCTGTACTGAACAAGCTACAAAATCTGGTCCTGTGCATTTCCTTCTGCAACTGTACCCTTAACTTCCTCATTGGGGGACCACAGTCAATGTAGATTTGTGATAACCATCGAGGGGTGGAGCAAAGTGATGATGGTGCCAAATAGCGACTCCTTTGCTTGCATCTTCGGAAACAGTTCTATTTCAATCTTTAATATCCTTATTTTTCCCTTTCAGGGTTCTTTTGAAGACCATGACCCAGAGTTACATGCTGACTATGGTTCTTAGCGGAAATGGAACCTGCTCTCGGGGTTTCACAACCGGTCGTTGTTTGGCACGCCAAGGGCTCAACCTAAGAGCTCAACTCACCTTTGGCGGCCTATGATCTCGGGGCTTGAGAGACAGGCGGATCAAAGGTCGGTATCATGGCAGGAGATCTGTGTGTCATCAGGGGAATTGGAGATCTATGGCTGTGTGGCCAGAGACCTGAGATCTTTGGGCACAGAGCTAAAAAAATGTGACATAATGGACTTTTAACAGCGTAAACCAGCAAGTTGTTTGTTATGTCTACCCTCTCGCTGTGAAACAGAGACACTTCTTTCTCCCTTATTAGGGAGAGTGGGCACCTGTGGTATGTTGAATGCCAGGTGAACAATGTAGTCTTTGGGGTACTGCAAGTCTTGTCTTTACTGTTCCTTTGCTCACGCTTGAGTTCTTGGTGGCGACTGCTGATGTTTTTTTGCTATTGGGGGAGAGGGAATTGTTGTTTGCTACCGCTTATGCATGACGGGGGGAGCTGGCGGGGACTTTGGGGTTCTAACATTTAACTGTCATTCATTCTTTGGGGCACTCCTCTGTTTTGTGGATGGTTGCCAAGAAAAAGCATTTCAGGATGTATATTTGCATACATTTCTCTGACATTAAATGTACCTTTGAAACATCTCCGCTGACAATCAATGTAGACGCACCTCAAGGATATTTACCCCACTGTTCTACTCTATTGTCATGACTGTGTGGCTAGACAGAACTCAAAAGACATTGATAAATTCACTGATGACACCCACTGTTGCTGGCAAAATCTCAGATGGTGATGAGGCAGTGTACAGGAGTGAGATAGATTGGGTGGGGAGTGGCATTGTAACAACAATATCAGAAATACTAAGGAATTTAGTGTGGATGTCAGGAAAGGGAACACAGGAAAACACATACCAGACCTCTTTTTTGGGGTCAGCCGGTGGAAGGGTGAGCAGCTTCAAGTTGAGAGGGAGAAGCACAGGTGACATTTATCACCATTGTAATGGAATAAAGGGAATTACAGAGGCATGAAAGAGGAGCTTGCCTAGTTGGATTGGAGGATACTGGTGGGGTATGACGGTTCAGCAGAGATGGATGAAGTTTCTGGGAATGGCTCACAAGCCACAGGATAGACATGTCCCTCTGAAGTTGTTCTCAAATGGCAAGGGTAGGCAACCAGGGTTGACAAGGGAAGTTAAAGATTGCATAAAAGCCAAGGAAAGGGCATATAAGATAGCAAAAGTGAGTGGGAAGTTGGATGATCATGAAGCTTTTAAAATCCAACAAAAGGCAACTAAAAAAGCTATAAGAAGGGAGAAGATGAAATATGAGGGCAAACTAGCCAATAATATAAAGCAGGATACTAATTTTTTCAGTTATATAAAGAATAAAAGGGAGGTGAGAGTTGATATTGGACCACTGGAAAATGAAACTGGTGAGGCAGTAATGGGGAACAAAGAAATGACAGATCAGCTTAATGGGTACTTTTCATCAGTCTTTACTATGGAAGACACTAGCAGTGTGCCAGAAGTCCAAGACTGTCAGGGAGCAGGAGTGAACATAAGAAACAGGATCAGGAGTAGGCCATCCAGCCCATCGAGCCGGCCCCGTCATTCAATAAGATCATGGCTGATCTGTTTGTAAACTCAGCTCCATCTACCTGCCTTTTCCCCATAACCCTTAATTCCCCTACTGTGTAAAAATCTATCTACCGGTAACTGTATTTTAAATATATTTAGTGAAGAAGCCTCAACTGCTTCCCTGGGCAGAGAATTCCACAGATTCACCACTCTCTGGGAAAAACAATTTCTCCTTATCTCTGTCCTAAATCTTCTCCCCTGAATCTTGAGAAAATGTCCCCTAGTTCTAGTCTCACTTACCAATGGAAACAAGTTTCCTACTTCTGTAGGCCAATTAGCTTAACATCTGTAGTTGGGGAAAAAGCTTGAAGCTGACATTAAGGAAGAAATAGTGAAACATTTAGAAAGGAGTGGTTCCATTAAACAGATGCAGCATGGATTCAGAAAGGGCAGGTCCAGTTACAGCCGGTCAAAATCCCTGGTTGTAATACTCACTTATGTGAGTATGTGTGCTACTAAATATAGATAGATCCTGGTTAAAAAACTGCTAGGGAGGAAGGTCATCTTTCAGCAGAACAATGACCAAAGCACACTGCCAGAACAACCATGGAATGGCTTCAAATGAAGAAAACTGATGTCCTTGAGTGGCCCGAAGTCCTGATCTTAAGCTGATCAAACACCTTTGGCAAGACCTCAAGATCGTGAAAAGCTAATAGAAAGTTATCGAAAAGGCTGCTGGCTGTAATAGCAGTGAGAGATTGTTCAATGAAGTATTCAAAGGGGAATAAATAACTTTGAACTGCTGACATTTCAGTTTTTGAATTTTTTCAGTTTTTCATGCTTTACAATTACCATTTTTTGGGCTCTACTGTGAAAAAAGGAGCATGTGATTCAGAAATAAAATATCAGTTAAATTATTCAAAATCCCTGGTTGTAATACTCACTTATGTGAACAAAGGGTTGGGGGCTGAATACCTTTACAAGGTTCTGTATACAAGAAGTCCAGGCACAACCTATTAAGGATACTTTTAAGGGTGAAAAACAATTCTAACGGAGGTTACAGACTGAATCGGGTGTTTGTCAGCTCTGGCAGGGTTTGCAGACCATTACTTCCTACGAAGCAAAACCTAACATCATGAATGGCTGTAATGTTTCACTCCCAGATAAGCTCAACACATTTTATGCAAACTTTTAAAGGGAGAATAAAACTGCATTTGTGCAAATCCCTGCAGTATCTGGTGACCCTCTGATCGCTGTCTCAGAGACCAACATCAGAACATCTTTCAAGAGGCATCAGGCCCTGATGGTGTACCTGGCTGGCATCTGAAAACCTGCGTCAACTAACTGGCAGGAGTGCACAGAGGACACCTTCAAACTATCATGGTTACATTTGAAGGTTTCCACCTGCTTTCAAAGGGCGACAATCATACCAATGTCCAAGAAGTGCAGGGGGGGGGGAGTCAGTGACAATCATATCTATATTAAGTGCTTTGAGAGATGGGTCATGGCTAGAAAGAACTCCTGCCTAAGTCAGGACCTGGACCTGTTGCAATTTGTGTATCGCCACAATGGGTCTACAGTGGATGTACACTTGACCTTGGATCACCTGCACATTCGTAACACCTACATCAGTTTGCTGTTTATTGACTACAGCTCAGCTATCACCACAATCATACCCTCAGTTCTAATCAACAAACTCCAGAACCTGGGCCTCTGAACCTCCCGCTGCAATTGATCCTTGACTTCCTCACCGGAAGACCACAGTCTGTACAGATTGGAAATAACATCTCCTTCTTGCTGACAATCAATAGCTGTGCACCCCAAGCATGCATGCTAAGCCCACTGTTCTACTCTCTCCATACCAATGATTCTGTGGCTAGACACAGCTCAAACACCATCTAAAAATTTGCTGAAGGCACAAATACTAATGGCAGAATTTCAGATGCCGATGAGGAGGCATACTGGAGCGAGATAGATCAGTTGGTTTTGTGGTGTTGTAGCAACAACCTTGCAATCAACGTCAGTAAGACCAAGAAATTGATTGTGGACTTCAGGAAGGGGAAGTCGAGGGAACACGCACCAGTACTCATTGAGGGGAAGTAGAAAGAGTGAGCAGATACATGTTTTTATTTACTTTTCTATTTTTTTATTTAGAAATTCAGCACAGAGTAGGCCATTCTAGCCATGTTGCCCTAGCAACCCCCAATAACCTTGTTTAACCCCAACCTAATCATGAATCAATTTACAACCTAATCATGAACCAATTAACCTACCCAGTACTACTTTGGACTGTGGGAGGAAAACCCATGTATTCCAAGGGTACCATGTAGAGACTCATTATAGATGGCACTGGAACTGAACTCCACACTCTGATACCCAGAGCTGTAATATTATGGCACCTCCCTGCTAGTCAACATGTCTTAGAATTTATCCTGGGCCCAAAATATTGATGCAATTACAAAGAGGGCATGACAGTGACTATATCTCATTAGAAATTTGAGGAGAATTGGTATGTCACTAAAGACACTTGCAATTTTCTACAGATATACTGTGCAAGGCTTTCTAGCTGGTTGTATCATCACCTTGTATGGAGGGGCCTCTGCACAGAATCAGAAAAGGCTGTAGGAAGTTGTAAGCTCAGCCAATTCTATCATGGTCACTCATATCCCCAGTATCGAGTACAGCTTTAAAAGGCAATGCCTCACTCAAAAAGGCAGCATCCATCATCAAGAACCCCAATTACTCAGGATATGCCCTCGTCTCATTGCTACCATCAAGGAAGTGGTACAGGAGCCTGAAGACACACACTTAATGATTCAAGAACAGCTTTTCCTCCTCTATCATCAGATTTCTGAATGGCCACTGAACCTATTAACACTACCTCACTACTTATTTTTCCTCTGCTTTTGCACTACTTAATTTAAATATTTTTATACACACACATACACACTTATTGTAATTTATAGTTTTATATATGCATGCAATGTACTGCTGCTACAAAACAACAAATTTCATGACATATGCCTGTAAAATTAAAGAAGATTATAATTTCAACAATTAAATAGAAATATATATTGTAATAGGAACTATTTACAAATGGAAACTAATATGCTGGTAGAACAGTTCATAGGTACAAATTTGGGCAGGAAGAATGAGTTCATGAAGTTTCATAACGAGAAGTGAAAACATTGAAAGAAGCTTGGACTGTGGTTAGAATTCTCTGTCGATTCTAGAATGTGAAAGGAGTGTGTGGAATGGTTCAATTCACGAATCCAATAGTCTGACTTTCAGATTTCACATGGAAAATTATTTAGGTTTTACTGCAGAATAGAAAAGAAAGGTTTCACTAAATGAAATGACCTGAGATGTTTGCAATCGTCCTCCAATGTGTCCAGCAACAAAGTATTCTGTATTACACTATATTAATCAAAATACACCTAATATGTTGAGTAATGCAGTAACATTCTTACGTTAGCAACATTTTGATTTTGCTGTCTGCATTTACAAAAATTAAAACTACATTTATACCAAGCTTGAGGGATTGTCTGTAGAAGTATTTTTTTTATTTGTTTCTTTAGGAGAATAATCCAGATTACACCCTATGTTTGTGTAGGGGTCATTGCCACATTTTCTGCCTTTTAAATTAGACACCCTGTAAATCATTAACCTTTTAAAATATATTACACAACTTTGGAAATGTACCAGAGCGCAAGTCAAATATAACATTATAGTCTTCGTGAACAGTCCTGATGAGAATCTATCTTAACAAGTAATAATTTAAAACCTTTCAGAATCTTTTCCTTGGCCTCTGAATTTACAGCATTGATTCTATTTATTTTAAAACAGCGTAAAGGCAACCTTACCTATGTAATGGAGAATTCAATGCTCCAACCAAGAGGTTTATCAAATGAAAATACAAATCTTCATAAGAAAATGAAACTAGGTGTTTAAAATGATCATTTCCTTGCTATCCATCCCAATTTTACCTTATAAAAAATAAGAACATTTCAATATTAGGAAAGTTCATGCTGTCTTGCTTTTACAAAATATGAAATTATAAAAATATAAACTAATTATTAAATACAAATCTCCATGATTCAAAGAGAAAGATTTAGCTTCAAAACTCATTTTACTTCTCTTTTTGTTGCCCTGGTCATCAGAAACTTCCTCAGATAATTTCCTGTTTTAGTGCAGTTAAGAATCCATTTGGAATACAATTGATATTACCTCTAAAGTGCAGTTTAACCTTCTCTAACCCCTTTAAGGACCTCGTAAAACCAGCTCATCCAGAGCTCAATTATTACCTATTTGCAGGGAGGAATTTCTATATTTCTATTCTTATGTAAGTCAAAGGAAATTTTAAAAACTGCAGGTGCTAGAAATCTGAAATAAAAGCAGAAAATGCTGGAAGCAGCATCTGTGGGATAAAAACAAATTAACAGTTCATTATCAGCATTGGAAAGAGAAAAGTTAATTTTAAATTACAGAATGACACTGTGGGAGGGGCGGGGGTGTGGAAGACCAGGAGAATATCTGACATACAATTGCAAGGAAAAGTTTGTGAACCCTTTGCAGTTACCTGCTTTTCCGTATTAATCACCCATAAAATGTGGTCTGATCTTCATCCAAGTCACAATAATAGAGAAATACAATGTCTAAACTAATAATACACATACTTTTCATATCTTTATTGAACATGTTGCTTAATCATTCACAGTCCCGGCTAGGAAAAGTATGTGAAACCTTGTATTTAATAACTGGTAGAACCTCCTTTAGCAGCAATAACCACCAAATGTTTTCTGTAACTGCTGATCAGACTTGAACAGTGCGGAGGAATGTTAGACCATTCCTCCATATGAGACTGTTTCAGTACATCAGTATTTCTGGGATACCTTGCATGAACAGCGCTCTTCAGGTCATGCCACAGCATCTCAATTGGCTCGAAGTCTGGACTCTGACTTGGCCATTCCAAAACACACATTTTATTTTTAAATCATTCTGTTGTTGATTTACTCTTGCGTTTCAGATCATTGTCTTGTTGCAACTTCTATTAAGCTTCAGCTGATGAACTGCTACACAGACAGCATCCTCTAAAATGTCTTGATACAATTTTAAATTCATTGTTCCTTCAATGATTACAAACTGTCCAGGCCCTGAGGCAGAAAACAGTCCTGAACCATGATGCTCCTTTTACTATACTTCAGTTGGGATAACGTGTTGATGTTGGTGTGCAGTGTCCTTTTTCCTCCAAACATTGTGGTGTGCATTTCTGCCAAAAAGTTCAACTTTATCTCAGGTCCACAGAACATTGTGGAACACCCAGGCAATCTTTTGCAAACTTGAGACATGTAACAATGTTTTTCTTAGAGAACAGTGGTGTTCATGGAAGAACACCATTCTTTTTCAGTGTTTTTCTTATAGTGAACACATGAACAGAGACTTTACCAAGTCCCAAAGATTCCTGCAGGTATTTTGCTGTTACCCTTGGGTTCTTTTTCTCCTCCTTCAACATTGCAAATTGTGCTCTTGGTGTGATCTTTGTAGGATGCCTACTCCTAGGGAGAGTAGTAACAGTACTGAATTTCTTCCATTTGTAGACAATTTCTCTTATTGTGGACTGATGAACACTCAAGTCATTAGAAATGCTTTTGTAGCCTTTTCTAGCTTCATGCATCTCTGTGATTCTTCTTCTAAGGTCCTCTAAAAGTTGTTTTGATCGAGGCATGGCGCACGTACACAGATGTTTCTTGAGAGGAACAGGCTCTGTGAGTAACCTGATTTTGTGTGTCTTTTTTTTATATAGGGCAGGGTAGAAGGCAATACCTCAGAGATTCACATACTTTTTTTTAAATGATGTACTCATTATAGACCAGAATAGTACAATTGTTCGTGTGTTATTAGTTTAGGCAGATTGTGTTTGTTTATTATTGTGACTTAGATGAAGACAGAGTAATTAATGCAGAAAACCAAGTAATTGCAAAGGATTCACAAACTTTTTCTTCCAACTGCAGGTGAAAAATAAAATCTGACTCCATATGTAGAAACAACTCGACTTGTTGGGTATTTTCAATTTCTCCAAGTTTCACAATCTTTATGTCTCTTTGTTTCTTTCTCTCCCTCTAAGTTCCCTCTATATATATCACCTACTAGGTGGTGTCAATACTAGTTTATCACTGGCCAATCTTGGCTTTACTCTACCTGACACTTTACTTTTGTCCAACACATCCCCATCCTCTAAGACTAACTTGTTTCTTATTTTACTAAGAATGGTTTACATTATGATCTGTTTTAATTTCTTGTGTAGGCAGAGGTTCACCTACATCTCTACACATCTAGACCATAAGATATAGGAGCAGAAGTAGGCCATTTGGCCCATCAAGTCTGCTCTGCTATTCAATCATGGGCTGATCCAATTCTTCCAGTCATCCCTACTCCCCTGCCTTCTCCCCATACCCTTTGATGCCCTGGCTAATCAAGAACCTATCTCTGCCTTAAACACACCCAATGACTTGGTCTGCATAGTCGCTTGTGGCAACAAATTCAACAGATTTACCACCCTCTGACTGAGGTAATTTCTCCACATCTCTGTTCTAAATGGATGTCCTTCAATCCTGAAGCTGTGCCCACTTGTCCTAGACTCCCCTACCATGGGAAATAACTTTGCCATATCTAATCTGTTCAGGCCTTTTAACATTCAGAATGTTTCTATGAAATCCCCCCCACCTCATTCTCCTGAATTCCAGGGGATACAGCCCATGAGCTGCCAGATGTTCCTCATATGGTAACCCTTTCATTCCTGGAATCATTCTCATGAATCTTCCCTGAACCCATCTGCCCATTTATTTCTTCTACCAAAGTGCATGACCATACACTTACCAACATTGTACTTGTCACTTCTTTGCCCATTCCCCTAAACTATCTAAGTCTCTCTGTTTCCTCAACACTACCCGCTCCTCCACCTATCTTTGTATCATCAGCAAATTTAGCCACAAATCCATTAATCGCATAGTCTAAATCATTGACATACATCATAAAAAGCAGCGGTCCCAACACCGACCCCTGTGGAACTTCACTGGTAACCGGCCGCTAGCCAGAATAGGATAATCTGGCCTAACTGCATTCTTTGCTTGCAATGTGGCCTTGGCAGAATCAAACATAGATTAGAGATTTGTTTTGTGGAGCACCTATGCTTTTGTTTGTAACTGCCACCTTGAGCTTCCAGTTGCAAGACATTTAAACTCTTGTTCCCACTCCTACATCAACCTGCTAAGGAGAGGCCGAAAACAAATTGGAAGAACAACATTCTGTATTTTGCTTGAGTAGCCTACATAACCATGGAATGAATAAAGAATTTTCTAAATATTATGGTCTGCTTAGATGATGGTAAAATGAAGCAACAGATGTTACACTTCTTTCAGTTGCTGGGGAAAGTGTCAGAGAGAGGGAGGGAAAGGAATATGTATGCCAGAGAGAGTCTTCAGGGACCATACACTACCTGTGTTCTGTTTCTATTCAAAGAGAAGTTGGCTTGCCCCTTTATGTTCATTTGGTGTACTTTTCATAACTGATTCCAAACACTCTTCTAAATAGCTGTATGCATCCAAACTGGGTTCTGGAAAATATATGCACTTAAAGATACCACCTTTACACTAAGGGGATGAAATACAGCAGAGTTCAATCTGCTTAGCCCACTTAGACACAGCAAGCTCCAAGTGCAACTGTAGGAAGGCAGTATTTAAGGAGGAAACAATACAACATGTTAAAGGCAAAAAAAACCTCTTATATCAATGGGCCAGTGACCTGCTATAATCATACCCGGAATAGTACTCATGATTATCAGCTTGACTTTTACACTTACTAAATCTGAAGTCTGTTGGTTCAAGTCCAAAGATGAGCAAATAATCTTGAGTTGACACTTCAGTGAAGTAGCAAATGTAATATTATCATAAATGCTGCATCTAAGAGTAATCCCAAATCAAGGTCTTTCATATGAATAAAACTTAAGAGACTATTCAAAAAGAGCAACATTCAAATGTTCTGACTAAATTTTTTAAATAAAGACAATGGTAAAGCAGATTAATTACTATATATCTCTGCTGTTGTCAACACTTGGTTTTATGTACATAGCAGAAATTAGATGCAGCCAAGCCTAGTTCAAGTTCAAATTAATTATTTTTATCAACGTGCATACATGTCACCATATATAGCCCCGAGATTAATTTTCTTGCAGGCATTCACAGTAATTACAAGAGACACAACAGCATTGATGAAAGACCACAGCTAAAAGGATGGACAATCAATCTACGTGCAAAGGACACACACTGTGCAAATACAAAAAGAAAACAAGAAATAACAGTAATAAATATTGAGAAGAATCCTTGAAAGTGCAGAGGTTGTGGGAACAATTCTTGTCAGGGCAAGTGAACTTGAGTTAAGTTATCCTGACTGGTTCAAGAGTCTGATGGTTGAGAGGTAGTAACTGTTCCTGAACCTGATGGTGTGTGTCCCTAGGCTCCTGTACATTCCTCTTGATGGTTGCAGCAAGAATACATGGCCTGGGTGGTAGCGATCCTTGATAATGGACACTGCTTTCCTGCGACGGTGTTCCGAGTAGATGCTGTCAAAGGTGGAGAGGGAACTACCTGTGATGGACTGGGCAGTATCTACTACTTTTTGTAGTATTTTTCATTCAAGGGTATTGGTGTTTCCATACCAGGTCACGATGCAGCCAGTAAGTATACTCTCCACCACAATCTAGAGAAGTTTCACAAAGTTTTAGATGTCATGCTGAATATTTGCAAACTTCTAAGGAATCAGAATCAGGTTTATTATCACTGGCATGTGACGTGAAATTTGTTAACTTAGCAGCAGTTCAGTGCAATACATAATCTAGCAGAGAATAAATAAATAAAAATAATAATAGTAAATAAACAAGTAAATTACATATATTGAATATTTTTTAAAAACATGCAAAAAGAGAAATACTGTATATTAAAAAAAGTGAGGTAGTGTCCAAGATTTTCAATGTCCATTTAGGAATCAGATGGCAGAGGGGAAGAAGCTGTTCCTGAATCGCTGAGTGTGTGGCTTCAGGCTTCTGTACTTCCTACCTGATGGTAACAGTGAGAAAAGGGCATGCCCTCGGTGCTGGAGGTCCTTAATAATGGATGCTGCCTTTCTGAAACACCGCTTCCTGAAAATGTCCTGGGTTCTTTGTAGGCTAGAACCCAAGATGGAGCTGACTAGATTTATAAACTTCTGCAGCTTCTTTCAGATCTGTGCAGTAGCCCCTCCATACCAGACAGTGATGCAGCCTGTCAGAATGCTCTCCACGGTACAACTATAGAAGTTTTTGAGTGTATTTGTTGACATGCCAAATCTCTACAAACACCTAGTAAAATTATAGCTGCTGTCTTGCCTTCTTTATAACTACATCATTATGTTGGGACCAGATTAGATGCTCAGAGATCTTGACACCCAGGAACTTGAAGCCACTCACTCTCTCCACTTCTGATCCCTCTATGAGGATTGGTACGTATTCCTTCATCTTACCCTTCCTGAAGTCCACAATCAGCTCTTTCGTCTTACTGATGTTGAGTGCCAGGTTGTTGCTGCAGCATCACTCCACTAGTTGGCATATCTCACTCCTGTACGCCCTCTCATCACCACCTGAGATTCTACCAACAATGGTTGTACTGTCAGCAAATCTATGGTATTTGATCTATGTCTAGCCACACAGTCATGAGTAGAGCAGTGGGCTAAGCACACACCCCTGAGGTGTGCCAGTGTTAATTGTCAGCAAGGAGGATATGTTATCACCAATCTGCACAGATAGTGGTCTTCCAGTTAGGAAGTCGAGGATCCAATTGCAGAGGGAGGTACAGAGGCCCAGGTTCTGCAACTTCTCAATTAGGATTGTGGGAATGATGGTATTAAATGCTGAGCTGTAGTTGATGAACAGCATCCTTTCGTAGGTGTTTTGTTTGTGTTGTCTAGGGGGTCTAAAGCCGTATGGAGAGCCATGGAGATTGTGTCTGCTGTTGACCTATTGTGGCTTATTAAGCAGTGATGCTGCCATGCTTTCATCATAATGGCACTTGGCCTAAGACAGATCCCCTGAAATGAAAACACAGAGGAATTTTAAGTTGATGACCCTCTCCACCTCTAATCCCTCAATGAAGACTGGCTCATGGACCTCCAGTTTCCTCTTCTTGAAGTCAATAATCAGTTCCTTCATCTTGCTGACATCGAGTGAAAAGCTGTTGTTGTGGCATCACTCAACCATATTTTCACTCTCCTTCCTATACACTGATTCACCACAATTGTGTTGTCAGCAAATTTAAATACTGTATAGCATTGGAGCCGTGATTTGCCTCACAATCATAAGTATAACGCAAGTAGAGCAGGGGGCTAATCACACAGCCTTGTAGTGCACCTGTACTGATGGAGATTGTGAAGGAGCTGCTGTTGTCAATCCAAATTGTGGATTGTGGATCTCATGGTTCATGCAGGGTTTCTAGTTTGGGAAGACTGAATAATTTTGTGAGGAAGCACTTGTCTATGACTGTTTTTATAAAGTTCATGGCAACTGTGGTGTTCTCATTCAGATCCTGTGATGAATCCATTGACTTAATCCTGTAGCTGTTCCTCTATCTCCCATGACTACTTCTTCATCATCTCTGTAGCTTTCCTCCTTAGCCTCTGCCTACACACAGGCAGGAGGACAGCGAAGAGATCATATTTCCTGAAACAATCCAACTGATTTAGCAATCTCACGCTTAGGTCCTCAATCTTGTTCTCCAGTGACTGTACATTCGTTAACAAGATGCTTGGTTAAGGAACTTTCAAGTCTTGGTGTTGGCAGTCTGGCTTGGAGTCCTCCCTTCCCTCCTGCCTCTCCTTGGGCCATGGTAATGTACCTTCGTCTGCTTAAAGGTGAAGTATCTACATGCTCAAGAAGTCCATCGAGTTCTTCAAAAGATTGTGAAATCACTAGGTCATTAAGATAGATTAAGAGCCTGCACCGCCATTCAATAAAACCACAGCTGATAAGGCCATGAACTCAGTTCCCCATAGCTCTTAATTTCTGCACTATGCAAACATTTATCTCCATCTTAAGCATAATTAATGAGATAGCCTGTACTGTTTCCTTGGTCAGAGAATTCCACACATTCACTACTCAGGGAAAAGTACATCTTCCTCATCTGTACTAAATCTACTCCCCTGAATCTTAAGGCCAAGGCTCCTAGTTCTAATTTCACCCACCAGTGGAACCAATTTTCCTGTCTTTATTTTATCTATCCCTTTCATAATTGTATATGCCCTGGTAAGATTCCCTCTCCTTCTGAATTCCTGCATGTATAGTCCTAGGCAACTTACTCTCTCCTCATAGGCTAACCTCATCTCCAAAATGAACCTAGACCTTCTGAATCTTCTCTTCAAAGTTAGTACATTCATTCTCAAATAAGGAGACCGAAATATGATACAGTACTCCAGGTGTGGCATCATCGGCACCCTGAACAGTTGCAGCATAATCTTCCTGTACTTAAATACAATACCTCTATCAATAAACGCCAATATTCCATTTGTCTTTTGAAAGCCTGCTGCAATTACAAACCAACCTTTTGCAACTCTATGGCTTAGGATGATAGATGGATGCATATCTAAAAGGTTGCTTATATCCTAAATAACTTCTTGAATATTGTTGAAGCTGCATTCATCCATGTAGATGGAGAATATTCCATCAAATCTCTAATTTGTGCCTTGCACATTGCAAAAAGGCTTCCGAGTGTCAGGAAATGAGTCACTTGCTCCAGAACACCCAGTCTCTGACCCAGCCTTGTACACAGAATATGCTGCGTAGCTGGTAAAGTTAAGCTTTCTTTGACATTATATATCCTAGCCATGACAAAATGCATGGTCTAAATAGATTAGTACTTGAGATTTTTTAAAAATGGATATCAGGATCAAGGAAACTCTGGTAGAGAGAGCTTATATTATTTTAGTCATGGGCCACTTCCATGTGAGCTCCATGACATTTCCTTGCAATGAATCAAAATGTCTCAATTGAAGTACAACTGAAATTTTCCATCACTCACTTTTGCTCTTTAATTGACCATTCTAATTAAAACTGCCTAGAACTCTCATTTTAAATGCAGTTATGCTATAACCTATGCTCATAATACTGGTATTTAGGTGAACCTAACACTAAGGACCCCAAATATTGGCAGAAAATTTTCATTCTTTTAGCCTAGACTAAATGTGCTATTTTCCTGTTCTATTACACCAATCAACCCTAATTCCCACCAAGGAAAATTAAATGGAACAGAATTAATTCAAACAATAAATCTATATATATTTGGGAATTACTTCTAAGTATAATTTAATTGAAGGCTTTACCTAGTTTATTCATAAGTCAGTGAATACACAGATGTAAACACCATGCAAAAGATAATTAAAGGGTACAGATAGTTACATAGAAAATATTGAATGCTTGAGAATGGATTACAAGCATATTAATTAATTAATAGGGGGTCATGCAGTTCACAGAGTATAACGGATTATATAGATCTTATATAATATAGATATGGAGTTATTTTTTGTATAACTTATTTACATTAGATTTTATATTTCTAACAGTTGAAGATATTTTAATTACTAATTGAAAAGATTTCTAATGTAAGGGATGGTTTGATTTAATATCTCTGCACAGCAACTGTGGAAATTTTGACAGTTTAGTATTTCCTCTGTGGAGTTACCGTTGCTGAGCCTTAACATGGTTTACCATTGTGCTGTCTTCTTCATTGTATAACTCAAGCAGAGTCTCATGCTGTATCTACAATAAAGGTCAACTGTTGTAATGTTATTATTGCATACTTAATGGGAAAGGATCTGTAACCCATCAGTGGAAATAATAACAATTTTTAAAAATTATGTTTATGGCATCTAAAAAATGAGACTTTTAAAAGTAATTTTCCCATTCTCAAAGATCATTCATAATTTTGCACCATAAATGCTCAACCATAAATGTGACAAAGAATGGAATTCATTAAGTGCCTCTGTGCTCTCAGGTTATAATATGCGGAAGCTCAAGTGATTCAGCTTTAGGAACAGATACTATCCTTCAACCATCAGACTCTTTAACAAAGGGGGAGAGCTACACTCATTTAAGGACTCTGTTATATTGTTATTTCACGCTCGTTATTTATTGCTATTTATTTATATCTGCATTGGCACAGTTTGATAACAGCTTATAGTTCCTGATGTTTACAGTTTAGTTACTGTTCTATAGATTTGCCGCCTATGTATGGTCGCATAAAAAGAATCTTAGGGTTGTATGTGGTATGTACTCTGATAATAAATTTTACTTTGAACTTTAAGTGATTCATCTACTACTATACTAGACTCCAGGTTTTCAACTGTATCCTAAATGGAGTTCCACTACTCACCAGTGTTTTTGCACAGAGTGCCCCGATATGTTCACTATAATCAAGGCAGCTTATTTTAAATAGAACCTTCTCAAGTAGAATGAGATCCCACAATAATTATGCACAAGAGGAACACAGTACCGGTATATCACACCAAGGAAGAATGAAATTGATTATACAGAGCAAATAATGAACAGCGTGTCACCGGAAACAAGATTTTGGCTTTTCTTCTTAGTTGCATTATACTTGCTCAACAAAGTAAAAGTTTGATTCAAAAAGACATACCAAGTGATGAAAACTTCCCAAGTGGCATACTTCAAGGTGGTGTGAAAAGCAATAAAGTTCTGAACCATTTAACAACGCAGAAGTTACGTTCAACAAGGGCAGTTTACAATTTTAAAATGTAGCAATATCCTTTAAGCTACTAGTGCAATTGCAATGTTCCATCTCATAAATACAACTGGGAACATTCTGTACTTAGATAATCAATTAACCCAGCTGTGCAATATTTCAAAGAAAGGATGAATTAAATCTATAACAGACTGTTTTTAAAATGCTAATAAATAACGAGCATCATTCTTTTAACAACACTGGTAAATCAAAGGGCTGTGATTCCCTGGCCTTATGCTTCAGATTATTCAAACGGCCAGATTAAAAAAAACTATTACCGTAGATGTCGGATTATAAGCCGCTACTTTTTTCCCACATTTTGAATAGCTTTGAACACTGTGGCCTTTACTACGGTGCGGCTAATGCATGATTTTTTTCATGCCGCCAAAAACATTTTGCCTCGTAACAGTAGACCAATAAAATTAATGAGTAGTTCACAGAGATCCAATGAAATTGTACGATAAATCAAGCGCACTTTCACAATTAAATTATTGTAAATCAGTCATTTGTACTCACCCTCATCAACATGGAAAACACTCGAAGAAAAGCATTGTGCTGCCTTTATGGCAGTTATTTAATTTATAATATTTTTGCTTAGTAATTCATTTTCTAGTTAAAGTTAGAAGTGTTTTAACTATATTTGTTTTCTGTACTACATCGCGGGATGCTATGACGTCACACCCGGTTTCGCCGCGTCTTGTGGGAAAAATGCCGTTTGCGATAAACGGGAAGGAGGGGGCGAGCACATTACGCGAGCGGCATTAGATCTGAGCGAACGCTGCTTTTAAGTTAAAGGCGATCAATAACTTTTCCTGGTAGGCTGCAGTATATATATTTTTTACCAGTCGTTAGGAGATATTGGAATGTTGTTCAGTAAAAAAGTATACGCAATGTATATTTAAAAGTAGCCGCGTTACAGGCACGGTTCGAAAAAAAGCATTTGCAATATGTATTTGTTTATGTTACCATATGGATTTAATTAAAAGTTAAAAAATCCTCACGTGTAATATCTTTCTGTGTAAATATCTCATATTACAACGTGGGACACCTGCGGCCGAAAATCCGGTGCGGCCTGTACAAGTAAAAAATTGATTTTCTTTCTAAAATCAGAGCCAGCGGCTTTTAATCAGGTGCGCTCTGTAGTCCGGAATCTACGGTAATTAGAATTTACCCTGCCAATAATGAAGTTACCTTGGAAAGGTTTCATTAAACATGTAATAAGGGGGTGCACAGCTGCAATAAGTTACATTACATCATTCCCATTAGCGACCAACACACTCCAAGGATGTGCCCGCAAGTGTTGCCATGCTTCTGGAGCCAATAACTTAGTAATACCAACCCATAACTCGTCGGAATGTGGCAGGGAAACTGGAGCATCCGGAGGAAACCCATAAGGTCACAGGGAGAACAGACAAACTCCTTACAGAGAGCAGGGCGAATAACTGTAATTTAAACTATTACTCATAATTCAAATATTTGTAAGATTTGTACAATTCTGAAACAGATCCCAGCGATATTAATTATAGCATAGAGATCCAAATTAAACTCGAGTTAAAATGTTCCTTCCAAATGAGAAAAACTAAATTTCATAGGTTCTTATACTCCAGTTTCCTTTCAAGTCACCATGTCAGATAGCTGTAACACAACAGTAACTAATTCATAACATATTATAAGGTACAAATCAGTTACACAACCTATAGTAACCTGACCAAGGTACACAAATGCTTTGTTTGGTAAACTAAAATTCCTGTGATTACCAACATGCTCACAGATTGAACATTTTTATTCTATTGCAGCAGTATGACAACCTACAAGATGTTTAAATTGGTGAGTATTAAGTAAAATTTTTCACAATGAGTACATAGAACATAGAACAGTACAGCACAGTACAGGCCCTTTTGGCCTATGATGTTGAGTAGACTTATTTAAACCTACTCCACAATCAAACTCTACCCTCCCTCACAGCCCACAACCCTCCACAATTCTTCAATGTAAGTGCCTATCTAAGAGTCTCTTAAATATACCTATTTTATCAGCCTGTACCAACACTCTGGTGGTGTGTTCCAGGCACTGTATAAAAAAACCTACCTCTGACATCTTCCCTAAACTTTCCTCCAATCACTCTAAAAGGATATCCTCTGGTATTGGCCACTGCTGTCCACTCTATCTATGCCTCACAGAATCTTACACACCTCTATCAAGTCACCTCTCATTTCCCTACACTCAAAAGAGAAAAGCCCTGGCTCGCTCAGTCTTTCCTCATAAGACACATTCTCTAATCCAGGTGGTATCCTGGTAAATCCCCAATGTATCCTTTCTAAAACATCCACTTCCTTGCTATAATGAGGCAACCAGAAATGGACACAATACTCCCGTGTAGTATTATAGAGGTGCAACAATACTTGAACTCAATCCCCTCATTAAGGCCAACACATAATACACCTTGTTAACCACCCTATCAATTTGTGCAGCAACTTTGAGGGATTATTGATATAGACCCCAAGATCCCCCTGCTGCTCCATACTGCTAAGAATCCTGCCATTAATCTTAAACACAAAGTACAATGCAGATGCTGTGGTCAAATCAACATGTACAAACAAGCTGGAGGAACTCAGCAGGTCGGGCAGCATCCGTGGAAACAAGCAGTCAACGTTTCGGGCTGAGACCCTTCGTCAGGACTGAAGAAGGAGGGGGCAGGGGCCCTATAAAAAAAGTAGGGGGAGGGTGGAAGGAACCAGGTGAAAAACCAATCAGAGGGAAGATTGTGGGGGAGGGGAAGCAGGGAGGGGATAGGCAGGAAAGGTGAAAAAGGAATGTAAGGGGAAAGCACTATGGGTAGTAGAAGGTGGCAGGATCATGAGAGAGGTGATAGGCAGCTGGAAGAGGAGGCAGAGTGAAAGGGGGAAGGGAGAGGGAGGGAATTACCGGAAGTTGGAGAATTCAATGTCCATTGATCTTGAATTCCGACTTCCAAGTTCAACCTGCCAAAGTGTATCACCGCATTTTTTCACACTGAACTCTAACTGCCATTTCTCAGCCTAGCTCTGCATCCTGTCTCTACTCCATTGCAACTAAGTGCAATCTTCTACACTATTCACAACATCTCCAAAATCTGTATCATCTGCAAACTTACTAACCCATCTTTCAACTTCCTCATCTGTTATTTATAAAAATCACAAAGAGAAGTGGTCTCAAAATGCCAGCAGAAAATAATTAGTCACCAACCTTCAGTCAGAATATGATCTATCCACTACCATTCTTTGCCTTCGAATGGCAAGCAAATTCCAAATACATGAAGCCAGGTTTCCACAGATCCCATGCCTAACTTTCTGGCTGAGCCTACCACGGGGAGCCTTATCAAATGCCTACTAAAATCCATATACACCACATCCTCGGCTCTACCTTTATCAATTTGTTTTAAAACCTTCTCAAAACTACAGGAGTGAGATATGCCAACTAGCAGCAACAACTTGGCACTCAACATCAGCCAGACGAAAGAGCTGACTGCAGACTTCAGGATGGGTAAGACGAAGGAACACACACCAATCTTCATAGAGGGATCAGAAGTGGAGAGAGTGAATAGCTTCAAGTTCCTGGGTGTCAAGATCTCTGAGGATCTAACCTGGGTCCAACACATTGATGGAGTCATGAAGAAGGCAAGACAGCGGCTATACTTTATTAGGAGTTTGAAGCGATTTGGCATGTCAACAAATACGCTCAAAAACTTCTATAGTTTTACCGTGGAGAGCATTCTGACAGGCTGCATCACTGTCTGATATGGAGGGGCACAGGCCCAAAAGAAGCTGCAGAAGGTTGTAAATCTAGTCAGCTCCATCTTGGGCTCTAGCCTACAAAGTACCCAGGACATCTTTAGGAAGTGGTATCTCAGAAAGACAGCGTCCATTACTAAAGACCTCCAGCACCCAGGCAATGCACTTTTCTTAGTGTTACCATCAGGTAGGAGATACAGAAGCTTGAAGGCACACACTCAGCGATTCAGGAACAACTTCTTCCCCTCTGCCATCTGATTCCTAAATGGATTTCAAAGCTTTGGACACTACCTCACTTTTTTAATATACAGTATTTCTGTTTTTGCACATTTTTTAAATAATCTATTCAATATACGTAATTGATTTACTAGTTTATTTATTATGCCTTATTTTATTTATTATTTCTTTCTCTCTCTGCTAGATTACATATTGCATTGAACTGCTGCTGCTGCTGCTAAGTTAACAAATTTTGCATCACATGCCGGTGATAATAAACCTGATTCTGATTCTCAAGCAGCGTTGTAAGACACAGCCTACTCCTCACAAAACCATTTTGACTATTCCTAGTAAGACTATGCTTCTCCAATGCTTATAAATCCTTTCCCTTAGAATACTCACCAATAGTTTTCCCACCATTGACACAAGACTCAATGATCTATAATTTTCAGCAGAGTCCATATTAATTTATTGAAAAGCAGAACATTTGCTATTCTCCAATCCTTTGGCCAAAGAGGATACAAAGATCATTGTTAAAACACTCAAGCAATCACATCAAATTTGCCGATGATACGACAGTGGTGAGGCTCATCAGCAACATTGATGAGATGGGTTACAGAGTTTGAAGAGCTCGAGGCATGGTGCCGGGCAAATAACCTCTTCCTTAATGTCAACAAGTCAAAGGAGACAACAACTGACTTCAAGACAACTCACACCAGTCACTCCACCTACTCCCACCTTTTATATCAGCGACACAGCAGTGGAAACTGCGAGTAGTTTCAAACACCTGTGAGTGCACATTACACACATCATCTTAGGGCTCCAGAACACATCCTACACACTCACAAAAAGCTCACCAACACCTCTACTTTTTGAGGAAGCAGAAGAGAGCTGGACTTTCCACATCCATAGTCACATCATTTTACAAACATGCAGTAGATAGCATCCCAACAAACTTCATTACTGATTGGTATGGAAACTTCACTGTGGCAGACAGGAAGGCTCTACAGCAAGTAGTCAAAACTGCCCGAAGCATCATTGATACCAGCCTACCTGACATCAAGGACATGTCTACAGAAAGGTACCAGAAACCAGTCAGTAACATCATGAAGGATCTCACCCACCCTGCTCTTGACTGCTTGTCCCACTCCCATCAGGAAGCAGGCTATGTAGCATGCATGCCAGAACCACCAGACTGAAAAAAGTCACTTTCTCCATGCAATAAGGCTGATCCAACACCTTCACCCACTAATTCACCGACTACTTTACTATTTCCCATCAGTCACTTTATGAACATACAATCAACAGATATAAGCTATGCATTTATATTTAATAATAATGATCATTATTATTATTATTGTGTTCTTCATATTTTGTGGGTTATTTTTGTGCTGCATCAGATCCAGAGTAACAATTATTTTGTTCTCCTTATGCTTGTGTACAGGAAATGATATTAAACAATCTTGAATCATTAATGCCCTAGCAATCTCTTCCCTTACTTCCTGTAGTAAGCTGTGGTATATCCCATCCAACCCAGAGACTTTTCCATCTTACTGTTTTTCAGAAGCTGGAACACTGCACTGTCTCTTTCTTAACCTCAGCATGTTTCAGCACATTTGCCTATTCTACACTGACCTCACATTTGTCAAAGTCCCTCTCCTTGGTGAGCACTTTTTGTACTAAGGAGGTGCCAACCAATATTAGGAAAGTTAAACACCCATGACAACAAACCTGTTATTTTTGCATAGAACTATATAGAATTTTAAAAACATTATTTACAATTATATAGAATTTGAAAATATCATTCAGGATGTACTTCAGTATATAATTTGCCCAATTACACACTCAAATGGGCAGAAATTATTTTTTTATGTTCAGTATGTGTAGAGGAGAGATGTAAAGGCCAATTTGTGCTCTCTATATTCTCCTGAGAAACCTGATTATTGACAGTCCCCAAAGAAATCACCTCACTCTCGAAACAGTCGATGTGGGCCAGGTAGGCCCCAAGTTGGTACCGCAAAAATAATTAAACTAAGATAGAGTTTAGAACCTGAAAAAAAAAAGTAGTACAGTATTCGATTTATTACAGTTTTCAGAGCTGCTAAACCAAGTATCTAAATTGCGTAATGTTTAAAAAATTTAAACACTACACATTTTGGAAGCTTGCATTAGTTGCATCTAATAAACTGTACAAAATAATAAATACACATTAGGAAAGTTTCTAAATTCTCTGATCAGAATGCCTGCAACAGGTTTCTAATAAAAGTATCTTCAAAACTCTTTTGCAGTGTATCACAAGTTATAATGAGAGCTTCCAAGAAATGTTGAATAATTCAGAGAACACTCAATTATAAATAAAGATTCACCAAGTAAATCATACACAGCAAGAGACAAAGTCCACATTAATACAGAGTTTTACAATCTGATAACAGAACAAGACTTGCTAATGTTACTACCTCTCATTTTGCAACATATTTGGGTGACCAGTCCAAGAAACAAAATGCAACTGCAATCAACAAATTTTGGGAGGTACTGGATAATCATTAAGACTGCTTACAGAGACCTGGCATAGGATATAAACAGTCAAAAAGTAATTACTCAGTATGTTGGTGGACCCCATCTAGATTACCAAATAAAATTTTAAAGCTTAATTTCATATATCAAGATATTATTCTTATCAACACTGTAGTCTTAAAGAGTTATATTTTGGACATATTGTTCCTAATATCAAAGGGCATAATCAGATTTTATAAACCCAACAAAAATACAATATTTTCCAAGCCTCTTTACATTTTTTAATATTAGTATATTTTCCCTATTTTTTATTCATTCTCCTACCATCTTACATTTACATTTTGGTCTAACAAAAATTTCATCAAAAATGTTGGGGACAGGTATGATGATCCAATGGTAGCCACTAATTCTTTATCACTTCATGCTTATATTTCTACTTGGAAAGATATTTAGATTTTTAAAAATAATTTAAGTGACAACACATGAACTAGGGAACCTACTAGTTCAACCAATACTTCCTGAAGGGTCTCTTCCTGAATCAACTATATACTCCCTTCCATAAACTTGCTGAATTCCTCTGGCATTTTGTGTGTATAGCTCAGGGAGTACTTTCTCTTGACAGAGGGCAGAAAATATCAGCAATCATGGATTACTGGCCAGCATTACATGACATTAATTCCTCAGTCATGATACGAGTCAGACACAGTTTATGACCCTAAAAGTCTAATTAATCACTCATTTCTTTTACAAGCATTTCTAAAATTCAAAACTTTAGTTCCTACTGACTGGTTAGGAATGTTGAATAAGCATAGGTTATAAAGAGATAATAACTTTGTATAGTGTCCTGTTGTACTGGAGCATTTAAGTATAACCAACTTAAACCTACTATAACCTACATTCTTCTAAATAAGCAACTTCCCAGTGACATGTCTAATAATTTTAATCAATCTGCAAATAGTTGAAAACACAAAATGCCAAAAAAACATAATCTGAAGAAGAATATTCATTATGTGTCACAGATGTAAGCATGTTTTTTTGTATAAAAAGTAACACAACAGAATGAAGCTGTAGGGAGATATGACTGAAACAAAGACATGGTAAATTGACTCTGCTGGTGCTCTCAGCTCTTGGAAAACTTGCCTTAAGGGACAAAACAAAACATGGGACTTTGCATTTCTGTTCCTACATACAAGTAGTTCTGGAGAGAGGAATATAACATGGGATCTATTTGTTGAAAATCTATTTAAAATTCAATCAGGTAATTAGAGGTTCCAAAATAATACTTTGATTAATGAAAACAAAATCAAACACAATATAATTCAGTAACCCTTAAAACTAGTCCCATTATTCCTCCTTCCTTGAAACTTTCATTCAGTACTTCATTGGTGTAGCTCCTTTATGGGCTATGTATTTTTATCCAGCCAGCATTGAATCATTCCATTGATAAACAGTAAATATCATGCCTCTCCACAAACAGAAATTCTGATAAGTGCAGTAACTGCAGATGTGGTTGACATGGAAACTGCCTCAAAGAATCTATGCCTTTTGCAGATTGTTAACTTGCCTCCTCAGCCAGTTGTCTTTGCACTCTTGCAATACAACTGGAGTGGTTCTCCCAGTGCCTAAAGATATATTTACAGCCTTTTAGAGAATATTGCCAAACTGCCCAAACAATGACAACTCTTCTTCTTAGCCAGTCCTGCAGTTTCAATCTTGAATTTCTTTTTCAGTTCTGAGCAGTGGAAGTTGTCTGCACAAAATCAATATAATTTGGGATAGCCATTGAGCACATGGAAGTGACAGAATAGACAGACTAGCTATCTGAGTGGTATCACAATAACCCTGGTCTCAAAGCCAGCATGGTCAAGGAATTGATTGTGGGCTGCAGAAAGGGGAAGTCGGGAGAACACATACCTGTCCTCATTTAAGGGTCTATGGTGGAAAGAGCAAGCAGCTTCAAGTCAACAACTCTGAGGACCTAGCCTGGGCTTAAAGCACTGATTCAATCACAAAGATAGCACACCAGCAGATTTACTTCATTAGGATTTTGAGGAGATTTGGTTTCTCACCAGAGACTTTTTGCAAATTTCTACAGATGTATTCTGATTTGTTTCATCACAAATTGATATGAAACCTCCAATGCACAGGATCACAAGAGGCTGCAAAGGGTTGTGGTTTCAGCTACTTCCATCACAGGAACAACTCTCCTTGAAGATGTCCTTAATGGCAAGAGTCAGTGCCTTAAATAGGCGGCATTATCATTAGTGATCCTCACCATTCGGGAAATCCCCTCTTCATGATGTCATCAGGGAGGATGACCTACATTCAACACTATAAGACCACATTTTTTCCCTCTGCCATTACACTTCTGAACAGTCCATGAACATTACCTTGTTACACTATTAATTTATTTTTGCACCTTCGAGTAAATTCCATACCCTGTACTGTACTGCTGCTTCAAAACAAATTTCACAACATATGGCAGAGATAATAAACCTGATTCTGATTCAGAGAGAATCTCCAAGTGTTTAAGCTCCTAGTAAACAAGCCTTTACTACAACAACAATGTCATTCACACTCTTGAGAATACGAGTCTATACCATTACCTCCAAATTCGGTTTTTGGTAAACAAATACCAATTCCTTCTCCAATTGTTATAATTTTTAACAAATTGGCACTGGGTGAACAAATATTTTTTGCAGAATAATAAGCTTATAATTGCTGCACAATGAATTGGTAGAGTCAAAAACAAATCACGAACTGTTTAGTAAAACAATAAACCAGATCTCCAAAATCTACATAAAGATGGAATCTAGCAGCTCCAAGGCTCAACCACCAATGTAAATGCCTTCCATCCTTTACATACTTCTTCACTAGTCCAAAATTATTTCAACCTGGGATTAAAAGAAAATAAATACTGAATGATTTGCTTCAGGATTCACTGATAGTATGATTTCAACCCATTGGACTTGAAATTCTGTTCACTTTCCAAGAAAGGGTGCAAATTAAAGTTGTAGGTTGAGAAAGATAGCCAATTAGTGAGCTTCAAACTGACTAATATCCATGGTTTGTGACAAAATGAAACCATTTCAGCTTCATGCTGACATTAAATTATGAAGTACAAGATTACTCTAGCCCAAAGGCACAAGGATCAGCAGAAATTATGTGTGAATTATTCAGTATTGAAGATTCTCCTGTGCAGCACAAAAGCCAGAAAGAGATGCACACTTACATGAATAACTTGCATCAATCTAAAATACTGTAGAAGTCTTAAGCACATATCTATAGCAAGTGTGCCTTAGCTTTTGTCATTACTGTAGTAATTACTCTATTGCACTGTACTGCTGTTGCAAATGGAAACAAATCATAACATAAGTGAGTGATGTTAAACCTGATTCAATATGGGTTTCTATCATAGACTGAGAGTGGGAAGGGGGCAGGGAGAGAGGAATCATGGTTGGGAAAAGGAGAAGGGGGAGGGAAGCACCAGAGAGACATTCTGTAATGATCAATAAACCAATTGTCTCAGGGCTGGGTGTGTCAGCTCCGCTCCACCTCCCGCCCTGGCACTCCTTCTCTGCCACTTGAACCACAACCAACCTCACGATTCCTAACATCCTTTACAACTTGTTCTCCTCTCCACCTTGATAAATACAAATGTCTTAGACACCCTAGCTATATAAGCCTAAGAATTTTGCACAGTATTGTATATTTATAGAGACATACAGCATGAAAACAACCCCTCCACCTTCAGAGTCCTTGCTGCCCATCAACTACCTATTTACATCAATTTGAAATTAATCTAATTTGTGTCCCCGCATTCTTATCCACTGCACCCCCTCCCCGATTTCCCCAATATATGTATTAGAACAGATTTATAGTGGCCAATTAACCCACCAACCCACACATATTTTTGAGAGTTACTCATATAGTGAGTAACTACTAACTATTCTATTTATTACTCTTTTATGGACAATGATCACTGCACTTTTGGGAGTTCTGCTTTTGAACTGTCTGTGTGACCTGATGGTTTTCCGTTATCATGAGGGACTCATCAAAGTGGACCCTCGGGAATGAAGATATGACCACGGGAGCCATTGCCGGAGAGGACTTTGTCTGGATTAAGGTGGCGGATCCCAGGCCCCAGGGCAAAAAAAACAAAGCAATGTTTAGCTGATTTAAGAGCTGAACCAGATTAAAGAGATCAAGCCATCAAGGCTGAAGGCGAAGGATGAACTGGTGTTCAGCTCACAACTCCGTGAGACTTTGCTCTTCTCAGCACTGAACTGACTCTGCAGCTGTGGCCTGAAACCATCAGCACTCAGCTCAGTGCTGGACTGGCTCCATGACTGTGGACTCACTTTCACAGACTGCAGTTCATGTTCTGTGTGTCATTTGTTTACTTTTTAAAAAATTATTTGCACCATTCTTTCTTTTTTTTTGCACGTTGGGTGCCTGACGGTTTTTGTTGTGTGTGTGTTTTTTAAATGGGTTCTATTATATTTCCTTGTTTTCTGGCTGCCTGCAAGACGACAAATCTCAAAGTTGTATATTATATACATAACTTGATAATAAATGTACTTTGAACCTGGGCATTCTATATGGTAGGCCAAACTGCAAATAACTCCCAAACTAGTTGTCTTAATGTTACTAGTTAAATCATTGTTTAATATTACTCAAGTGTTTAATAGAAAACCATTCCTCTTTTCTTTCAGATACATGTGGATCAATAACAGAAGTTTCAGTTTTCAAACTCTCAAACGTCAGTGACTCACTACAATCAATACAAAATGATTTCCCTAGTACCTATATCTCACATTTTAGTGAACTCTGAAGATGGCCTTTCATTTCTAAATATGTTCGATGCAAAATTCAGACCGCCTTCCACCTGAAGTAGTGCTCGAGGACAATGCCTATACCTATAAACCAAAACAATAACTAATCCCGATGCCTTAGATAGGGCACTCAAAGAAACACTAATTCATTGTGTATCCTCTTATAATAGATGCCCTCAACGTCCTCATTCTAAATACAGCTGTGTGTACAAACTTTGCAGATACAGTAAGTTTGCCCCATTAGGAGTCAAGCATATATTTTGATAGCAGAAGATGGTAGCAGTGTGGCCCAGTAATGTCTTTTCTTTGGTACAAAGAAAAACTATTTTAAACTTATTTTCTTTCACAAAAATCTCAACTTTCTTCATGTTCAGCATTAACTTATGGGCATAGAATAATCTTTAAACTTTTAGCATAGATTTTAATTTAAGTAGCAAAAGATACATAATTCATATTCATCAAAAAAAAGGAGAAAATAATTCACTATTCATTGATGGAACTGAAAGTGAACATCAATTTGGCTATAACTACATCTTTTCTCCCAACTGTGCTCATTAATTAAAACTTCAGCGTATAAAAAAGTGTACGAATAGGTCCATTGGCCCATGACATCTGTGCTGAGTATGCTGCCAAAATAAACTAATCCCATCTGCACGCACATGATCCATATCTCCCAAATCCCTGCTTATTAATGTGCCTACCTAAAAGCCTCCTGAATGCCACTAGCATATCTGCTTCCACTAACAACCCTGCTAGTGCATTCCAGGCACCTACCACTCTGTAAAAATACTTAGTCTGCACATCCCTTTACACTTTCTCTTCTTTCCTTATGCCCAACAGTATCCAACATACACAGGTCCTCATCGAGGGATCAGCAGCAGAAAGGGTGAGCAGACTCAAGTTCCTGGGTGTCAGCATCTCTGAACATCTATCCTTGACCCAACATATTGATGCAATTACAAAGATGGCATGCCAATGGGTTTATTTCATTTGGAGTTTGAGATTTGGTATGTTCCAAAGACTTTAGAAAATTACTACAAAAGGTACTGTGGAAAGGATTCTGAGTGGTTGAATCACAGCCTGATATAGAGGCTCCATTGCACAGGATAAGCCAGTTCCATCATGGGCACTAGCTCCCTAGTATCAAGAGCATCTTCATAAAGCAGAATCCATCTTTAAGGACACCCATCACACAGAGCAAGCTCTCTTCTTATTACTAGCATAACCACTTCTACCCAGCATCTTATTAGCAAATGTATAGTCTCTGGAGAACAAGACCAAGGACCTTAGAGCAAGATAATTGTCTCGAAGGGAATGAGGAATTGCTGCGTTTCCTGGAGACATGGCTTAACTCAGTCAAGCCAGATTCATGGTCAGACTCCAGGGCATTTCAATCCACTGGATGGGCTGGACTGCTGATTCAGCCCAATTTTGCCCAAGAGGGCAAAACATAATAAACTCTCTGTGGTACTTGGACCTGGAATATTTAATGATTAAGTGCTGTCTGTTCCACTTAACGAGAAAATTCTCCTCCGAAATCCTGACCACAGTTTACATACTGCCAAAGGCCAATGTTAAGCAAGCACTCGATGTACTGTGTGCTGCGATTAGCAAACAAGAACCAGCCTACCCCAATGCCTTTCAAATCATTGCTGGGAACTTCGATCAAGCTTGCTTGAAGAAATCTCTGTCCAGTTATCATCAGCATATCACCTGCAGCATCGGGGGTCACAACACACTTGAGCGCTGCTATATTACCATAAGGAATGAAGGCGGAGTGGAGTGCTGGTGGTGCTAAACGGTGACTCCTTTGCTTGCATCTGTGGAAACAGCTCTATTTTCAACTTTAATATCTTTATTTTTCCCTTTCAGGGTTCTTTTGAAGACCCTGACCTGGAGTTACATGCTGACTACGGTTCTTTGCGGGAATGGGACCTGCTCTCGGAGTTTCATAACCGGCCATTGTTGTTCAGCACACCAAAGGCTCGGCCTAAGAGACCAGCTTGAATTTGGAAGCTTAGGATTTTGGGGCTCTGGAGATGGGCGGATCAAGGGTCGCTGTCACGACAGGAGACCCGTGTGTCGTCGGGAGAGTCGGAATATCTCTGGTTGTGTGCCCAGATTTTTGGGCAGAGTGTGAAAAAAAGCAACGTAACGGACTTTTAACACTGTAAACCAGCAAGTAGTTTGTTATGTCTCCCTGTTTGCTGGGAAAACAGAGACACCTCTTTCTCCCTTATTAGGGAGAGAGAGAACCTGTGGTATATCAAATACCAGGTGAAACGCCAAGTCTTCGGGGTAACTGCAAGTCTGTGTCTTTACTGTTGCTTTGTTCACACTTGAGTGCTCTGTGGCGGGTGCCAATGCTTTTTTTTTTGCTGCTGGGGGGAGAGGGGATTGGTACTTGCTGCCACTTACACACGGGAGGGGAGAGCTGGAGGGGGGACTGTGTGGTTCTAACATTTGTCTGTCATTCATTCTTTGGGGCACTCGTCTGTTTTTGTGGATGGTTGCGAAGAAAAAGCATTTCAGGATGTATATTGTACACATTTCTCTGACATTAACTTGTACCTTTGAATCTTTGAATGCCTACCATTCCATCCCGAGACTACATTTTGCGAAACCTGATCATTGGGCTGTCCTCCTCCTCCTACCTGTGTACAGGCAGGGGCTAAAGAGCAAGTCTCCTGAGGAAAGGACAACAATGTAGTGGTCCTGGGAGGCAGAGGAAGGGCTATGGAATTGCTTCGAGATAGTGGACCAGACTGTGTTCAGGACTCAGGGAATCTGAACGAATATGTCACAGTTGTTGCAGACTTTATAAAGTTACTCCTGGATGAGTGTGCCCCCAGAAAATCATTTAGACTCTTCCCCAACAAGAAGCCTTGGATGAACCAAGAGATCCAAAAACTGCTGAGTAGCATTCAGCTCTGCCATACAAGTAAAATACAAGATATTCAAGTTCAACCTTTTGAAAGCCATCTCACATGCAAAGTGACAATTCTGGACCAAACTGGAATCATAGAAGGATGTTTGACTGCCATGACAGGGCTTGAATGCTATCACCTCCTACAAAGTAAAACCAAGCAATATACGTAACCAAATGACCTCAATGTCTTTTATGCTCTGAAGGACAAAACTTGGAGGCACCTTCACAACCTCCCACACCCTGGCAACGTTGTGATTTTATTCTCCAAGGCTGATGTGACAGCATCCTTCAGGACAGTGAACCCGGGGAAAACAGTTTGCCCAGAGGGTGTACTCGACTGAGTATTTAAGACCTGTGCCTCAATAACTATGATCCAATAGCAGTTACTCCACTGTGATGAAGAGTCTTGAGAGGTTACTGATGGATAAGGTCAACTCTGGCCGAGGAGTGACTTTGATCCACTCCAATTTGCCTACCGTCACAACAGGTCAAGGGCAGATGCCATTTCATTGGCTCTTCACTCAACCCTGGAACATCCGGACAGTGAAGATGCATACATCAGGATGCTCTTCATTGACTACTGCTCTGCGTTCAATACTATCATCTCAAAACAAATCAATAACCTCCAAGACTTAGGCCTCTCAATACCTCTTGTGCAACTGTATCCTCGATTTCCTCACTTGCAAAACCCAATCAGTTTGAACTGGCAACAACATTTTCTCCACAATCACCATCAGTACAGCTGCACCAGAAGGTTGTGTGCTTAGCCCCCTGCTCTACTCACTTTATACTTATGACTGTGAGGTTAAGCACAACTGACAAAAACACTGCCATTGGCCGAATCAAAGATAATGACGAATCAGCATATAGACGAAAGATTGGACATCTGGCTGAGTAGTGCCACAACAATAACATCTCACTCAATGTCAACAAGACTAAGGTATTGTGGCCTGGTACGGAAAGACCAATGCCCTTGAACAGAGAAGCCTACAAAAACTAATAGTGGATACAGCCCAGTCCATCACAGATAAACCCCTACCCACCAATGAGCCACAGGAAATAATGTGTTCATTCATAATAATGTCACAGGAAAGCAGCATCTACTATCTGAGCCATGCTCTCTTCTCGCTGCTGTCATCAAGTAGGTACAAAGAATACGTACACGACGCTGGAAGAACTCGGCAGGTCAGGCAGCATCCGTGAGAAAAGAGTAGCCAACGTTTCGGGCCGAGACCCTTCATCAGAATGCCCATTCTTCCAGCATCGTGTACGTATTCTTTGATCCACAGCATCTGCAGTTGTATTTTTGTGTTTTGATCAAGTAGGTACAGCAGCCTCAGGACCCACAACACCAGGTTCAGGAACAGTTACTATTCCTTAACCATCAGGCTCTTGAGCCAGAGGGGATAACTTTGCTCAACTTTACAAACCTCATTATTGAACTGTTCCCACAACCTATGGACTAACTTTCAAGGACTTTACATCTAATGTTCTGGATGTGCATTGCTTATTTATTATTATACCCATTTTCCCTTTCTTTTGTATTTGCAGTTTGTTGATTTTGCATATTGGTTGTTTGTCCACCCTGCTGCGTTTGGTTTTTCATTGTTTCCATTGTGTTTCTTGCATTTGCTGTAAATGCCCACAAGAAAATGAATCTCAGGGTTGTATATGGCGACAGATATGTATTTTCATAATAAATTTATTCTAAACTCTATACTGGCTCCTGAAGGCAGGTCATACGAACAGCAGCCCTCTGACAAGTTTACTTTTCTGCAAGTAGAAGATTAACTGACTCTGAAGAACACGCTAGCATTTTAAGATTAAAAGGCTGGAATAATTTCTACAAAAAATCCAATTCCATAGCAATGCATTTTCCCCCCACACATGTCTAGCATTCATATATGACAATATGGATTTCACTTATGGTCCAATTTTTCAGGAGTTGTTTCTGCTATAATTGCTATTTAATGCAAGTTTTACTGCTACTGCAATTTAAAATATCATTTACATTTTTGCAACACACACAAAATGCTGGTGCAACACAGCAGGCCAGGCAGCATCTATAGGAAGAAGTACAGTCGACGTTTCAGGTCGAGACCCTTCGTCAGCACTAACAGAAAAAAAGAGATAGTAAGAGATCTGAAAGTGGGAGGGAGAGGGAGAGACCCGAAATGACAGGAGAAGACAGGATGGGGAGGGATGAAGCTAAGAGCTGGGAAGTTGATTGGCAAAAGGGATACAAAGCTGGAGAAGGGGGAGTATCATAGGACGGAAGGCCTTGGAAGAAAGAAAGGGGAGGGGAGCACCAGAAGAAGATGGAGAACAGGCAAGGAGTTACTGTGAGGGGGAAAGGGTGAAAAATATAAATATAAAAAATTAGGGATGGGGTGAGAAGGGACGGAGGGGCATTAACAGAAGAAATCAATGTTCGTGCCATCAGACTGGAGGCTACCCAGACGGAATATGTGTTGTTTCTCCAATCTGAGTGTGGCTTCATCTTGACAGTAGAGGCCATGGATCGACATATCGGAATGGGAATGTGACGTGGAATTAAAATGTGTGACCACTGGGAGATCCTGCTTCCTCTGGCGGACAGAGCGTAGGTGTTCAGCGAAACGGTCTCCCAGTCTGCACCGGGTCTCACCAACATATAGAAGGCCACACCAGGATCACTGGACACAGAATATCACCCCAGCAGACTCACAGGATAAGCGCCAAGAGGGAGATTGATGGGAAGGGATGGGGGGTGTGGGACAAATGGACAAGGGAGTCGTGTAGGAAGCGATCCCTGCGGAAAGCAGAAAGTGGGGGGGGGGGGGGAATGTGCTTGGTGGTGGGATCCCATTGGGGATGGCGTAATGGAGAGTTATATGTTGGACACAGAGGCTGGTAGGTGAGGACAAGAGGAACTCTATCCCTAGTGGGGTGGCGGGAGGATGAGGTGAGAGCAGGTGTGCGTGAAATGGGAGGGATGCGTTTGAGGGCAGAGTTGATGGTGGAGGAAGGGAAGTCCCTTTCTTTAAAAAAAAAGGAAGACACCTCCTTTGTCCTGGAATGAAAAGCCTCATTCTGAGAGCAGACGCAGTGGAGATGGAGGAATTGTGAGAAGGGGATCGCATTTTTGCAAGGGACAGGGTGGGAAGAGGAATAGTCCAGGTAGCAGTGAGAGTCGGTGGGCTTATAGTAGACATCAGTAGATAAAATGTCTCCAGAGATAGAGACAGAGAGATCAAGGAAGGGGAGGGAGGTGTCAGAAATGGACCAAGTAAATTTGAGGTCAGGGTGGAAGTTGGAGGCAAAATTAATGAAGTCAACGAGCTCAGCATGCGTTCAGGAAGCAGCGCCCATGCAGTCGTCAATGTAGTGAAGGAAAAGTAGGGAACGGATACCAGTATAGGCTTGAAACATGGACTGTTCCACATAGCCAACAAAAAGGCAGGCATAGCTGGGACCCATATGGGTGCCCATGGCTACACCTTTAGTTTGAAGGAAGTGGGAGGAGCAAAAAGGAGAAATTATTAAGCGTAAGGACCAATTCCACTAGACGGAGGAGAGTGGTGGTGGAGGAGAACTGGTTAGGTCTGGAATCCAAAAAGCAACGGAGAGCTTTGAGACCTTCCTGGTGGGGTTGGAGGTATATCGGGATTGGACATCCATGGTGAAAGTAAAGACGATGGGGGCCAGGGAACTTGAAATCATTGGAAAAATCCAGAGCATGAGAATTGTCATGAACATAGGTGGGAAGGGATAAAACAGTGTCGAGGTATGCAGGAATGAGTTTGGTGGGGCAGGAACAAGCTGAAACAATGGCTCTACCTGGACAGGCAGTTTTGTGGATCTTGGGTAGGAGGTAGAAATGGGAAGTGTGGGGTGTGGGAACTATGAGGTTGGTGGCAGTGGATGGGAGATCCCCAGAGCTGATAAAGTTGGTGATGGTGTGGGAGACAATGGCCTGGTGCTCCTTTTTGTCTCACATTAATTGCTTGCTCCTTCAAAGTGAATGCTTAATTTTCCATTATTCCCTCATGTATGGGTTCACTACAATAATTTTGGAGCAAAATCTTGGGCCATGGTAGCGTGGCGATTAGCACAACACTATTACAGCTCAAGGCTGGTGTCCTCTGTAAGGAGTCTCTCTCTGTATGTCCTCCCTGTGGAATGTGTTTGTTTTCCCAGTGTGTTCCAGTTTCCTCCCACAGTCCAAAGATGTACTGGGTTAATTGGTCATTATGAATTGTTGTGTGATTGGTTTAGAGTTAAATCAGGGTTGTTAGGGATTTCTGAGTGGTGTACCTTGAATGGCTAGAAGGGCCTATTATGCCCGGTTATCTCTAAGTAAATAAAGATTTCCTTACATATGCTGAATTAAGGCTGAAGATTTCCAGCCTTGATCACTATCCAGCAATCACTAGGAAAACTGTACATCATTAAAACTCCTTCTGTTGGAAAAATCCACAAGTGAATACTTCAAACTCCTACAGGCTAAGCAAATAAATGATCGAAGTTAAATAAGGGATGTTTGTACCAGAGAGTTGAGAATTACAAAATAGGATTACAGCACAGTGACAAATGCAGAAGAAGAACTTTTTCCCCTTTTCTTCTACTAAATGTATTGATTACATGTTCTGTTAGTCCCATAGGTACCATCCTGTCCCTAACCAAAGTATTCTTTAAGCATAAGTTATAGTAATTGTTAGTAGATAATTCAACGGTAGGGCCAATAATTTTCTCATCTATGCCCATCTATGAAGCCTGGCCAATTTCCCCGACAAATGAGCAGAGACAGACCATTATTTCAGTCAATCCACAAAGATGAAACTTAGAACTTTCCTGGTCTGTTCAAATCATTTATTTACTGCATTAGCCAGTGAAGCCACTTGGGAGAGGATGGCACAGACTTCTAACAAACAAAAAATCACTTCAGAATGAATCACCACCACCTTCTAAATTGTATCTTATTTAATTATGCTAAAAATATCATACTGCTAGCCTTTCATTAAATTACTATATATATTGGTGCCATATAAATATCACATTTATGCGGTACCAAATTGCATTTCATATTCTCACACTTTTGTTACTGTGTGGATAATGCCTTTTTGGAACCACTTCTATACAACACTAAGTAAACAGTTAAAAATTAAACTTTCAACCCACAGACTTCCTGTATGCTGCTAGGAAGAAGATTTGATGTTAACTGCAAGCTTCTCACTGAATAAATGACTAACCATTTTTCTGATGTTCAGTGACTAAATCTAAAGGTATGCAACTTGTTATTGGTGTCAGCACTGCATGGTTGTAACACAAATTCAAAGTTTGGGGTTTTTGTTGATTTCCTTATAATGACAAAGCTTTAACTATGGATTTATGAGAACACAATTTTCCTGTGATCCTTGCCACAATTTCCCCTTCAATCAACAATGTCAAAACAGATTATATGATTGACTGGGAGACCGTTTCGCTGAACACCTACGCTCGGTCTGCCAGAGAAAGCAGGATCTCCCAGTGGCCACACATTTTAATTCCACGTCCCATTCCCATTCTTATATGTATATCCATGGCTTCCTCTACTGTCAAGATGAATCCACACTCAGGTTGGAGGAACAACACCTTATATACCGGCTGGGTAGCCTCCAACCTGATGGCATGAACATTGACTTCTCTAACTTCCGTTAATCCCCCTCCTCCCCTCATCCCTGTCATATTTAGTTGTTTTTTTTCTCTCTCTCTGCCCATCACCCTGCCTGTTCTCCATCTCCCTCTGGTGCTCCCCCCCCACTTTCTTTCTCCAGAGGCCTCCTGTCCCATGATCCTTTCCCTTCTCCAGCTCTGTATCACTTTCGCCAATCACCTTTCCAGCTCTTAGCTTCATCCCACCCCCTATCTTCTCCTATCATTTCGCATTTCCCCTCCCCCCACTACTTTCAAATCTCTTAGTATCTTTCCTTTCAGTTAATCCTGATGAAGGGTCTCAGCCCGAAACGTCGACAGTGCTTCTCCTTATAGATGCTGCCTGGCCTGCTGTGTTCCACCAGCATTTTGTGTGTGTTGTTTGAATTTCCAGCATTTGCAGATTTCCTCGTATATGATTGACTATTCAAATTGCTGATTACTTGCATAATAATCCTTCATAGAAAGAACCTGATCACCATCAATTACGGCCAAGAAAGTTCACCAATGCCTACACTTCCTCAGAGGCTAATGAAATCTGGCATGTCTTCGTCAACCCTTACCTATTTTATAGTTGAATGTGTAACAGCTTGGTATGGTAACTGCTCTGCATGTGATCACAAAGAACTACACAGAGGTGTGAACACAGCTCAGCACATCACAAAAAAACAGTCTTTCCTCTATGGACTCAAGTTTGCTGCCTCAGTAAAACAACCTGCATAATCAAAGACTGTTCACCCCAGTCATTCTCGCTGCTACCCTCTTCCATCAGGCAGAACTTACAAATGCCTGAAAACACACAGAAGTAGTTTCAAGGACACATTTTACTCTGCTGTTATAAGACTACTGTTCCCTAGGACAATAAGATGGACTCGACCTCACAATCTACCTTATTCTGTTTTTGTACTTTATTATTTACCTGCACTGCACTTTCCCTGCAGCTGTTACTTTATTCTGCATTGTTACTGTTCTTATTTTTCTTTATTTCAACTTTATTCGTCACATGATCAAAACATACAGCAAAATGCATCATTTGCTTCTTTCACTAGGCCATCAGATTTATTAATCTGATTGATACACATTAATCTGATTGTATATCTGACTGTACATACATGTAAATGTATACAATTACAAACAAGAGAAAACCTTCAGATACTGGAAATCAAAGCGACACACACAACATGCTGGAGGAACTCAGCAGGCCAGGCAGATCTATGGAAAAACATCGAAAGTACTTTTTTCCATCAATGCTGCCTGGCTTGCTGAGTTCCTCCAACATTTTGTGTGTGTTGCATGTATGCAGTTTTAGTGTTTGGGCAATATCCTCCCACATTTCCCCTCGTTATTGTTTCTACACTGCAATGGAGATGGAACAAAGTTTTTTGCTCCCTTGGATGCAAGAAATAAAATAAATACAAATACAAATCAAATCAGTGAGGATTGTACTGAGCATCCTGCACGTGTTGCCACAATTTCGGCACCAAAATAGCATGCCCTCAACCTACTAACCCTAAGGCTACATCCACACTAGACCGAATAAATCCGTAACCAAAGCTTTTTCTCTTTGTTTTGACCCTCCATCCACACTGAAACAGTGTTTTCCTCCCCCGAAAACAGAGCTTTTCTAAAAAGCCCTTCAGAGTGTGTAAATTTGAAAATGCTGCTTGGGCAAGAGTAGTGTGGATGGGGTAACAGCAGATTTCCAGAAACACTGTCATGACATGCCAGAACAGATGGCAGCATTTCATTGTTTTCCTGAACACAACCTAACAATTTCAGAACAGACTGCAACAAGATTGAAGCAAGTTAGAAATGTACTCACCAAATACTTTGACCCATAACTTACTGAATAAATAAGTATACTCACTTTGCCCTGTTTTCTGTCCTTGCTTGTATGAAGGTGGTTTACCTATTTACGCAAGTACTTCTCTGACAATAGATGTGTAACAGCCTACTGTAACATTGTACGGAAATACAAGATAACACTGATGCAGACATGTTTTATACATTTAACAAGGTGTTTTATTAGTGCAACAGAGTTAGTCAGTTTTTCAATGTTTGTCATCAGCCAGGTCATACTGTCCATGAACTCCCTGTCAGTTGCCTCCATACACTCCAGTATTCTTTTTTAGTTTTAAGTCCTCCTGTGTGAGAGCCAACAGCTGTCCATCGTTTGGCAATTTCGTTTTAAGTTTTTCTAGTCTGTAACTGCACAAACGCGGACTTGCACAGCGAGATTCGACACCAAACATGTTGGTTGTTTTCTGTAGATGTGTCCTGCACATGCCCAGTAGGAGGAGATTCACCCAAATACCTGTTTTAATGTGGACGGAGGTATTTCCTCTGGAGAATACCTGAGGAGGAAGGTAAAGCTGCGCAAGCGTGGGTGACGTCAGCGGCGAGCGCGGGCTTTAAAAAGCGACCCACTTTCAGGAACGGGCAGTGTCGGTGCGGGCAGCGGAGCGGGAGTAAGGAGTGCTCGTGATCGACATACGACTGGAGATCGGAGGATCAGCCGTTGTTGGTAGGCCGAGACCCTCGGACCTACCTGGAGAATACCTGAGGAGGAAGGTAAAGCTGTGCAAGCGCGGGTGACGTCAGCGGTGAGCGCGGGCTTTAAAAAGCGACCCACTTTCAGGAGCGGGCAGCGGAGTGCGCAGGAGCAGAGTGCTGGGCTTCGGCGCAAGAGGACTTCGACAAGAAGCCTGTTTTTCATTTATTCTGACTAATCTAGGATCAGGTAATGGGGGAGACAGTTAAGAGCAGTGGTGTGCTCTGTATGCAGTATGTGGGAGGTCAGGGTCAACACAGTTGTTCCTGATGACCACACCTGCAATAGGTGCATCCAGCTGTAGCTCCTATCAGACCGAGTTAGGGAATTGGAGCAGGAGCTGGATGAACTACGGATCATTCAGGAGGCAGAGGCAGAGATAGATAAGAGTTATCAGGAGGCAGTCACACCGAAAAGACAGGAGGTAGGCAAATGGGTGACAGTCAAGAGAGGCAGGGGGAGCAGACAGAGAGAGCAGAGCACCCCTGTGGCCGTTCCCATCAAAAATAAGTATACCGTTTTGGATACTGTTGGTGGGGATGACCTACCAGGAACAAGCTGCAGTGGTCCTGTCTCTGGCACTGAGGTTGGACCCTTGACTAGGAAGGGGAGGAGGGAAGAGAAGAGAGCGATATTGATAGGGGATTCTATAGTCAGGGGGGCGGACAGGAGATTTTGTGGGTAAGATCGGGAGTCTCGGATGGTATGTTGCTTCCCTGGTGCCGGGGTCCGAGACATCTCAGATCGGGTGCAGGTTATTCTCGAGAGGGAGGGCAAGAATCCAGATGTTGTGGTCCATGTAGGGACCAATGACGTGGGTAGGATGAGTGAGGGGGTCCTGTGTAGGGAGTTCAGGGAGTTAGGTGCGAAGCTGAAGAGCAGGACGTCCAGGGTTGCTACCTGTGTCACGTGCGAGTGAGGCAAGGAACAGGAGGATTATAAAGATTAATATGTGGCTGAGAGGATGGTGCAGGAGGGAGGGCTTCAGGTTTGTAGATAATTGGGCTTTGTTCCAGGGAAGGTGGGATCTGTTCCGAAGGGACGGTTTACACCTGAACTGGAGCGGTACTAACATTCTTGCAGGGAAGTTTGCTAGTGCTTCTTGGGGGGGTTTAAACTAAATTTGCAGGGGGCGGGGATCCAGAATGTGAGAGAGGATAGCGAGAGGAAGAATAAAGGACAGGTGGGGACTACACGGTTCCGGAATATTAAGTGTGTAGTAGAGGAAGGTGGGGCGGAACAAGTGATAAGGAGGACTCATGTACAGAGGGATGGTCTGACGGAACATGGAGTTAAATGTGTTGAAAGAATAAGTAAATTTAGGAAGGACAACAAAATTCTAGGGGCGTATAGCCCGATGGAAGTTCGGGGAGCTGGATTAAGCACAATAGGCAGCGATTCAAACAGAGAGAGGAGAAATGGGCTAAAAATTCTATATCTGAATGCACGAAGTGTCAGAAATAAGGCGGATGAGCTTGAAGCCCAGGTGCGAATGGGTAACTATGATGTTGTAGAGATAACGGAGACATGGCTGCAGGGAGATCAGACCTGGGAAATTAATGTTCAAGGGTATACGTGCTATCGTAGGGACAGAAATGTGGGCAGAGGGGGTGGGGTGGCCCTGTTGGTGAGGAATGAGATTCAGTCCTTTGCAAGGGGGGACATGGTCAGGAGAAGTAGAGTCTGTATGGATAGAACTGAGGAACAGTAAGGGCAAAAGGACCCAAATGGGTGTTGTCTACAGGCCACCAAACAGTAGCATGGATATTGGGAGCAAGTTGAATAGGGAGTTAACATTGGCATGTGGCAAAGGTAATATCGCAGTAGTTATGGGGGATTTCAACATGCAGGTGAACTGGGAGAATCAGGTTGGTGCTGGACCACAGGATAGGGAGTTTGTAGAGTGCCTACGGGATGCATTCTTGGAACAGCTTGTACGAGAGCCGACCAGAGACAAGACTATTCTGGATTTAGTGTTATGTAATGAACAGGATTTGATAAGCGATCTCACAGTAAAGGAGCCATTAGGAGGTAGTGATCACAATATGATAAGCTTTTATCTGCAATTTGAGAAGGATAAGGGCAGCTCGGAGGTGTCAGTGTTGCAGATGAACAGGGGAAACTATGGAGCCATGAGGGAGGAGCTGGCCAAAGTTGACTGGACGGATATCCTAGCAGAAAAGACAGTGGAACAGCAATGGCGGGTATTTTTGGGAATAATGCACAAGGTGCAAAATCAGTTCATCCCCCAGAGAAGGAAGGATTCAAAGGGGGGAAAGGGGCCACAGTGGTTGACAAAGGAAGTCAGAGATTGCATAGCATTAAAAAAAAAAGGAAATATGACAGAGCTAAGGTGAGTGGGAGGACAGATGATTGGGAAGTTTTTAAGGAACAACAGAACTTAACTAAAAAGCCAATACGGGGAGAAAAAATGAGGTATGAACGCAAGCTAGCCAGGAATATAAAGGAAGATAGCAAAAGCTTTTTTAGGTATGTGAAGAGAAAGAAGATAGTTAAGAACAATGTTGGGCCCTTGAAGAATGAATTGGGTGAAATTGTTATGGGAAACAGAGAAATGGCAGAAGAATTTAATGAGTACTTTAGATCTGTTTTCACTAAGGAAGACACAAGCAATCTCCCAGATGTATGGAAGGGCCAAGGACATAGGGTAACAGAGGAAATGAAACAGATTGACATTAGGAAGGAACGGTGATGAGAAGACTGATGGGACTGAAGGCTGACAAATCCCCAGGTCCAGGTGGTCTGCACCCTAGGGTACTAAAGGAGGTGGCCCTGGAAATTGCGGATGCTTTGGTAATCATTTTCCAATGTTCCTTAGATTCAGGATCAGTTCCTGAGGATTGGAGAATGGCTAATGTTATCCCACTTTTTAAGAAAGGAGGGAGGGAGAAAACAGAGAACTATCGACCTGTCAGCCTGACATCGGTGGTGGGAAAGATGCTAGAGTCCATTATTAAGGATGAAATAGTGGCATATCTAGATAGCAGTGATAGGATTGGGCCAAGCCAGCATGGATTTACCAAGGGTAAATCATGCTTGACTAATCTGTTGGAGTTTTTCGAGGATGTAACCAGTAAGTTAGACGGGGGAGATCCAGTGGATGTAGTGTACCTCGATTTTCAGAAGGCATTTGATAAGGTCCCACATAGGAGATTGGTGGGTAAAATCAAAGCTCAGGGCATCGGGGGTGGGGGGGGGAGGCATTGACATGGATAGAAAACTGGTTGGCAGATGGAAAGCAAAGGGTAGCGGTGAATGGGTGTTTCTCGGAATGGCAGGTCGTGACTAGTGGGGTGCCACAGGGCTCGGTATTGGGACCACAGCTGTTTACCATTTACGTTAACGATTTGGATGAAGGCATAGAAAATAACATCAGCAAATTTGCTGATGATACTAAGCTGGGTGGCAGTGTGACATCTGATGAGGATGTTAGGAGAATTCAGGGTGACTTGGATAGGCTGGGTGAGTGGGCAGATACTTGGCAGATGACGTTTAATGTGAATAAGTGTGAGGTTATCCACTTTGGGAGTAAGAACAGGAAGGCAGATTATTATCTGAACGGTGTAGAGTTGGGTAAGGGAGAAATACAAAGAGATCTCGGAGTCCTTGTTCATCAGTCACTGAAGGTGAATGAGCAAGTGCAGCAGGCAGTGAAGAAGGCTAATGGAATGTTGGCCTTTATTGCAAAGGGAATTGAGTACAAGAGCAAGGAAATCCTCTTGCATTTGTACAGAGCCCTGGTGAGACCACACCTGAAGTATTGTGTACAGTTTTGGTCTCCAGGGTTAAGGAAGGACATCCTGGCTGTAGAGGAAGTGCAGCGTAGATTCACGAGGTTAATTCCTGGGATGTCTGGACTGTCTTACACAGAGAGGTTAGAGAGACTGGGCTTGTACACGCTGGAATTAAGGAGATTGAGAGGGGATCTGATTGAAACATATAAGATTATTAAGGGATTGGACAAGATAGAGGCAGGAAATATGTTCCAGATGCTGGGAGAGTCCAGTACCAGAGGGCATGGTTTGAGAATAAGGGGTAGGTCATTTAGGACAGAGTTAAGGAAAAACTTCTTCTCCCAGAGAGTTGTGGGGGTCTGGAATGCACTGCCTCGGAAGGTAGTGGAGGCCAATTCTCTGGATGCTTTCAAGAAGGAGCTAGATAGGTATCTTATGGATAGGGGAATCAAGGGATATGGGGACAAGGCAGGAACCGGGTATGGATAGTAATTGATCAGCCATGATCTCAAAATGGCGGTGCAGGCTCGAAGGGCCGAATGGTCTACTTCTGCACCTATTGTCTATTGTCTATTTTCAAAAACGCTTGGTGTTGACGCATATCGTTTTTAAGCGAAACCAGCGTTTTCAAAATTATCCGGTCTAGTGTAGACGCAGCCTAAGTGTATGGCTTTGGAACATGGGATGAAACCAGAGAATGTGGATGAAATTCACAGTCATGGGGAGAATGTACAATCTCCTCACAGTGGCAGAAATTGAACCCTGACCTTACGGCTGGTGCTGTAACAGTGTTATGCTAACCACTTCACTACTGCACTACCATTTTCCTATCCTTTTTTAACCTCAATATGATTTGAACTGTACAAATAGTATGTAAGGCAAGCTATTCACTGTATCTTAGTACATATGACAATAATAAACCAATTCCAAAAAAGCTTCAAGCTGTATTCAAGCTTTTTCAAAACTATTAGACTGATATGAAGGGTCACTGCTGTATTCTAAGGAAATACAACAGACAATTTGTTCACAGTAGGGTTCCACAAACTGAATTGGAATAAGTCTGATTTAATGTTTAAGGGAACACCAAGAAAATACCCCTCACGTTTCTTAAATAGAACCGTGGGCTTGTTTACATTTACTTGAAAGAAGGTCTAAAAAATGCCTTTTATCACCTCACAAAATATTGCACTCTTGTCAGTACAGTACTGGAAACGCAGCTATGTTTACGTGCCTTGTATGCATAACTAATTAACTGAGGCCAAAGAAATTCAATGACTGGCATGTCTTAGCAGTTTCAAGACATGAGGTGCATATTCTTTCTTGCTGAACTGCAGAAAGAATCCTAACATCCGACCTGGATTATAGCTCTCAACCCTCTCAGTGCTGTAGTACAAACATGTGAACAATGGGGCAAACTAGTTTTTTTGGGGGAGGCGCAAAATAGTAAGAGTGTGAGGATAAAAAACTCAGACCTGATCAATAGTTCCTGAAAGTGCCAAGTGGTTATCAGTTACTAAAAAAGATTTTGTTTTACTATGACTAAATCACAGCTCAACTGTCTGGGCATGACTAATTAACACTAAAACATGGAAGCAAAAGTGAAAATTATTTTTATTGCCTGCGCTTAATCTCCTAATGTTCTTGAATTAAGTAGTCGAAAATAGAGATATAATGGGTAGATAGGACCCATTACAATTAGATAGGATTACAATTAGAACAATGCACAGCTAAAGTTGATATTTGCAAAATTGGAATCAAGTTAACCCTAGTTAATCAGCCACTAGGACAAATAGCAACTGTGATTTATTAAAAAAAACAGGCATAGGAACAAAGATTCTTGGTTAAATAAACTATACAGTTCTCAGCTCTACTATGAATCCACATTAGACATTTGAATATCAACCAAACTTTAAAGTGTTCTCAGCAAGGACTGCAAATAGACACACATTGTCAGTTCTGACCAAAAATCACTCTCTCCACAAAACCTGACAGAATTATTGAGAATTTCCGTTTTTCATTTCATTATCTGCAGCCTTTTGCTTTATAGTTCCTTAAGGTTGTTATAGCTGACGGTGGTAGTGGGGATAAGCTCCCACTACCTATTAAATGCTCCCAATGGTGTGTGTCTCAAATAGCCTCTGACAACCAACTGCAGCTCGTGTGATTTAGCTACTAAGCCCGTTGGAACCATTTCTACTGACAGGAGAAGGTACAAAGGTGGATTACTGGCTCCTTAAAATCTGTCACTTTGGGCAGTTAGGCTCATCAGCCATGGGTTGGCAGCTTTTCCAGGAGTAGAAAAACTGATTTTAAACCTCTCCTACCATGGAGCTACACCCACTCATGGGGAAGGTTTTAAGAGTAACCCTGAGGAAAAATGCAGAGCTGGAGTCCCTAATATAGTCCTACATTGAGTTCAAAGCTAACTGGCAACTCCTGTGATGCAGCTGGTGGTAAAGCGTATCAGTCTCTGCCATTCCTTTGGATTCATGAGCTGTGTGGTGAGGGGGAGTCTGCTACATGGGCAATAGCTTGTTCATCACATTAGACTGCCCTGGCTTATGTATCAACTGAGACGCAACATCTGTGATCAACCCCAACCAACAGAGGGCCTCAAGTTATATGGGTGATATGGCTTTGTATTTAACTCCCATCAGCCAATGTGTGATGATTTTCTCTCTTAATTCAAAAATGCAAATCTAACAGAACGTTAATGGTGTTCAGAGTTACCATATTTCCTTACAGAATGACATGCATGTACAAACTTTCAAGCATCCCGGGCAAAAATATTTTGCTAGTACACTGCGATGACTGTGTTTTGAAAATAGCAGTTCAAATTCCTGTCAATTACACTGTACTAATTGCATTGGCTTTTTGATAATATCTTTTTATATCCAGTGAAAAATAGATTTATTGGTGTAAACAATAGGGTAAAATAATAAAATAAACTATCAAACTCTTAAGTGAAAACCATAAGTGTAACAAATTCCATCCTTACATAGAAAAATGTGACAAATTAGAATTATTGTGTTTTACCAATACATAACCACTATATATCTCTATGCACCGTGACAGAATTAAAATTCTTCCCTCCTCTGATTAAGGCAGGCAATATGAAATATATTCTTAAAAAACTAAAGCAAATACTCTGGAAGCTTAAGAAATCAATCATGGAGTCAACAAGGTAAAGTAAAAGGCAGCCATGAAACTGACAGACAGGCACTCTCAAACTTGCTCACCACAGAAAGGTATCCCCGATCTTCCATAGAAAAACAAGATTTAAGTAAGAGGCCTATGAAGGGAGACAGACAGACTTAGACACACATACACACACATCGGGGTTGTGACCCGAGCCGAGAGCAAGGCCCATTGTTTGCCGTTGTGTAGCCGCAGCCTCATCAATCTCACTCGGGGCCTCCTAACACCACTGACACACCAACTCACACTTACTGTCTTCCTCGCCAAATCACGCACGCGACCACAAAACACACTCGTTCACAAGTTACCATTTACATCCCGTTTCCCGACCGTGGCAGCAGTGGGTCACGTGGCTCCATCCGAACCAGCATTCCAAGCTGCGTTCCAGCGCCGAACGGCCGGCCGCGCACGCACGCACACGCGCGCGTTCCGGCTCCGGTTACCCGCCTCGGGACTCAGAGACCGTGCTCGCGCGGCTGAACGGCGGTTTGACGTCAGAAGGCCGGAGTCCGCGCAAGCGCGGTGCGAAGGCGCGGGGTGAAAGGGAGAGCGCGCCTGGCGGCCCTGTGCGTGATGGTTAGCAAGGTTCTTCCGTTGGTAGAAAGAAATTTGCGGGTATATATTTATGGATCGTCTAATGAATTGCGCTTAGATATTTTTAACCGACATATATTGTACTCTGTCACTGAGCCGTGGCTGCTGGTGGTGTGAGGTGGCGGTTTTTCCCCTTCGTTAACAATGTGGTTAAAAAAAACCCAAGGCGCTTTGGGGAGTTGTTATCAGATGCAAATTTGTTATCAATCGCGCTAATGGCGGAAAGTTATACGTTGCGGGATGGTGATGGCATGGGTTGATATGGCACAGAAACAGGCCTTTCGGTCCACCATGTCTATGTTGTCACACAGTACTCTAAAAACTCAGGGCATTGAATTCAAGTAAAGCGACACCCATGTTACGGAAATTCGCTGCTATACAATTTCAGACATCCCACCCTGCAAAAACTCATTTCAGGGAGGTAGCACCACCACCCCCGCCACATCATACCCCACTCCCCGGTCGACTTCCAAGGGTGTATGTATACAGGACATTTGATTATGAAAGAACACAATTTATTTGATCACATATTGAAACTATTTATACACATACACACACATATTGAGTATTTTGTTGGTAGTCTCAATACTAATGGCTAAATGCTAATGCAAAGAGCTTTTCTATTTCTTTTGCAAGCTTTCCTTGTGCTGTGATGTGGCTTGCTTGGCAGATTTGAGCATTTTGCTGGAAGTCTCAACTTCATTAGCAGTCTGGGTCAATGAACTTGTTAATTTTGCAAGACTTCAGATTCACAAGTGTTTTGTGAGACAGCTGACTTCTGAATTCTGTCTTAATGTGACATATTATCATGGAGTCGTTTTTTTATTCTATTACAACTTTAAGCAAGTCTACAGGGTGTTTGGCCTCATCACGTAGGACATCAATAGAGTAGCTCCTTAGCAGCTAGTTTAAATAATGTTAGCTATGCTAATGAACAAATGACACCTGTTAAACTCACCTCAACATGTCGTTTACAGTCACTTAACCCACCATGAGCAATAGAAAAGTCACTGTTGCAAACAGTGCAGTGAGCAACACTGTCATTATTTTTTACCTCTATTAGGCAGGGGTACACTTTAGTGTAGTCTGGGGTGAAGTACGTTTTATATTTTCTTTTTTTGGAACACTCTGCCATGGCACTGCAGGACACTAAACTGAACTGATTGAACAATGAAAGAGAGAGAGAGAGGTTAACTGTAAAGCCCGTCCACAGAGAAAACTGATAGGTCTATTTAGCACAAAGGGAGACTGACCAATCAGGATGTTCCCTCTGTCACTCTCCCCCTCCCTCCCTCTCTCTCCCACCTCGTTTGCACTCAAAAAAATCGATTTCTGGGATATTGTATATAATTTGCAGGCGTCAGGGAGCCTCTATTAATATGCGGGAGACTCTTGGAACTTCTGGGAGAGATGGGATGTCTGCAATTTACAAATCACTACCAAAAAAAAACTGGAACACAAAATAAAAATCCTCTCCTCTGAAATTTACGTGAAAAGAACACCTTCAACTCTCCATTTCTTGACGCATGCGCAGATAGTACAGTATTGCATTATGGAAAATCGTGCTACTGGCCTTTTCTAGGAATGCAACCTTCCATACAACCGGGGTCACCTGTGCATCATCCACTTATCTATCTTCATCCACTCATCTATCTTATATACTTCACCCAACATGTCATGACTTTTTGGTGTACTGTTGCTTTAAAGCATCTGTTGGTCTCCCTTGCATCTGTTGTCTTTCTTCATTCTTCAAGAAATATTACACTTTTTACATCGAATATCATTTGCAATGAGTCTACATATCCATCAGCCTAAGTACTCTTAAATTACTATATACAGTATATCATCACTATCATTTTAGGAAGTTGCCTATTTACACTCTATTTTGTGGGCTCTGAGATGGTTAATAAGGAAATATAGGAACTGGAGCCCTTTCCATAGATAGTACAAGAAGTTGCTGATGTGCAGGTGTATAGTTTGCAAGGTGATGTTTACTCACTGATAGTCATGTAGGGCTTCCTGTGCTCCTGGTGCTTCGAGCATATCCTTGAATCCCTTGTCTGCTTTGAGTCTGGTGACCAGTATCTGAATAGTATATTCACCCAAATGTAGTCAGTTGAATATAACTAGGACCTTAATGCTGGAATTATCCTGGGAAAGGACATTGGTTTTCTTAGCCTTTCATTAAACTTGGTGTATATATTGCAGAGGCAATATTGATAGTATTTTCCCAGTATCTGGAGGTGCCTGTTGTAGGTAGTAGAACTCTCAGAATCACACGAAGCATGTTTAATGCCCATAGAATGGGCTCATTTGCTCCATGATCTAGTCCTATGGGAAGCTGGTAGAAGACATATTGCAACACTTCAGTGCCAAGAATTGAGAACATTGTTGGAGCAATACAACAGCCTTGTTAACATTAGGCTTCACTGAGAAAGTCGGTTGTAAAACTATAGTATCACAGCCCAGCAATTTTCTCAGTCATAAGAACTAATTGGAAATTGTTCGATGTATAGTAACAATGCTCCAGAACAAGCATTACCAAAGTCTCAACTAACTGAACTGCAGTATGTAGATGCTGCTTATGTTTGTTCATGGTTGAGGTCTATCTCCAAGACATCATTGAGATATTTACTGATGTGTAGATAGGATGAGCCTCAAACTCAACATCTACTAGACCAGGCTCCTCACCTAATCTCCCCCATTGCAAAAGACTACCCTCAATAATAAGGGTTTACAAATTGACTCTGAAAAAGATGCACCACCTTTCATATCTTAGCAAAGGCAAATATTGATAATGAAATTCTCTCTGTCTTCAATGCACAGTCTTTGTTAATTGAGGACAAGAGTATTTGAAGACCGAGGCCTCAAACTTGGCAGAAAGTACATGGCCTATTGGGTCTCTGCCTTGTATACCTTTCATAAAAGCTGGACAATACGCTGCAAGCATCTCAAGGCACTGGAAAAAGTTACCTGTACCATTTATACTTTTTCAATCCTTAGTTCACTTTCATGTTAGTTGTTTGTAACATTGTGAGCTTGAAAATTGTACTCTGCATTTTCAAATTTGAGTAATTAATGTATGATTACTACATCTGGAATCTTTGCACTAAACCAAGGGGATTTCCACAGTATAGCATGTAGTCTGAAAATCCCATCACCACAGTTTCCTGTTTTCTATCCCTTAACCACTTAGGTGCATCCATCCTGCCATTGTTCCTGTTACTCCATGGGCTATAGTTTTGAAAATGTCTTGTATATTATATTTCATATAAACATGTAGTTGTCCCACCTTCATCTATTTAATGTTAGTTTTTAAAGCAAACTCCCTCGTATTAGTCAAAAACAATTAGGCCATTACCAAGAATGTACTGGCTTGCCAAATGGTGTTTAATTTTTCCCTAAAATCTAAATGTTCTAAAATTTCCCCTCAGCATAATATGTTTGTAATTCTGGAACACTTCACAGAACTTGTAGTCACAAATGTCCATGATATTGGCAGTTATATGCAATATGCATGCCTTGATGCAGCAAGTAGGGGAAGGAGGCTATTTTCCAAATTATAGCATATAGCCAGTGGGGTACCACAGGTATCAATGCTGTGACTGTAGCTGTTTTCAGTATACATGATTTGGAGGAAGAAAACAAATGTACCATAGCTAGAGTTGCAGGTAACGCAAAAGTAGTGAGAAGCCAGGCGGTGAAGGTGATACAAACAATTTGCAGAAAGACATTACAAGACTGAGATAAGGAAGAATTTCATCTGTGGTGGTAAGTACTTTCTTATTCTCAGGACATTTGAGTACATTTCTTTATGTATAGTGAGCTCACTATTGCCTTGCATAGTTGACTTCCCAATGATGTTTTCCAACCCCCTTGAAATAAGGGTCAAACTTCCTGTAGCCTCTGTTATTGGCTGCATTTGCAAAAGTTTGTGTTTCACACAGAGAGCGATGGTTTGCAACTCCTTGGATACATTTAAGGCTAAGGTAGATAAGATTTGTTTTCAGTAATAGAATCATGTATTATGGACAAAGGTTAAGAATTCTAATTAGTAAGGGAATAATGTGTAAAGAAGAAAGAGAAGGAAAACACATTTGAGGACTTTCAGATCAGCCATGACAATTTTTTAAATGGCAGAATAGGCTGGAGGGACTGAATGGCCTTCTCCTTTTACAGCTTCTTATGGTCTTATGTGCTTCCAGAGTTAGTTGGGAATTAGTTCCAAATTTTTATACCAACTTTATAATTTTGTTTACTACTTTCCAAATCTGCTAGACTTTGCCCTTTGTTGCAATTTATCTAGGTTAATGTGGGTTTTTAAATAAATTGGAGACATAGATTTCAGCTCAGGTAGCTTTTGTTTTCCTGCTAGGAGGACATAAATTACTTATCAGAGATTTTAAGAAAGCTATGAACTACTGAGACAAACTAAAGAAAATCCATATTAATATGGAAATGATGCAAAACAGAAAAAAAATGAGATTGAAGACCTGAATTTCCTCAAGATCTGTATTGTTACTGTGTAGCAGTGACTCCACTCTTCTTAATGTATTTGAGACTTGGTTTACTTACAGCAGCAATCTCAAGAGATACCAATGCTGTCTCTGCAAAATCCTCTTAAGTTCACCAGTGGGATAAAAAAATCAAACCAGTGAGTCTCAATTACACTTGGTCGGTTTGATTGTTCTGACCACATTGTTCACATGTATAACAGCAGGCTTTTGAAACAGATACTGTATTGGAGATATAACAGAAAATGCTGGATATACTCAGCAAGGTAGAGAGAGAAAGACGGTACACAGATTGCTCCACTCCAAGTTATGTTATAACAAAATATTACCAGTGAACAGAGTAAAAAGATTCAATGATGTTGTCAAAACTTCCTGAAAAGAGAGTAATATCCCCAGTAATTCTTGGCTAATAACTGCTCAAAGTGCAGAAAGAGCATGGGTAATATGGTGATATAGCAGTTGTCATAGCTGATATAGCTGATGTCATAGTAATTAAGTATAAGAATGCATTGAGAGTCTCAGATTTTGTACAGGAATACACTGAAGTACAGTGAAAACAGAAGAAAGAGGGCACTGACTCCCAACTATGCTCATTCATTTTGTCAGACACCGCCTCCCTAACTGTGGCAGAATCAGCAGGTGTCACGTTGGGTTTGTTGGTCACCTCAAAACCACAGAACTATAGGAGGAAAGGTCATCCTCAATCCTGAGGGATCACTTGAGAAAGAAGAATCCCATGGGAAAGTGATTAAATTGACAGTGAGAATTGAATGGCACCTGAGTGATGTAATTATTACTTACTGACTGTTTTAGCCTGTGCCAGATGTCATCCAAGTTTTGCTAGATACTGTAGAGTTATTGGCTCACGTGCAGATCGTTTAAGCCATTGAGTCCAGCCTGATTTTCTGTGGAGCAATCAGGTCATTTATATTCTTCCTTTCTATTCTTGTAGCTCTGCAAATTTGTTGCTCTCAAATATCTATCCACTTTCTCTGTGAAACTTTGAAACATCCCTGCTTCCAATACCCTATGTGCAGTGAACATTAGGTCATTGCCATTTGCTTTGTTTAATATTTTTTTCCTCATATCTTCTGAATCTCTTTCCTTTCCAAAACCTTAAATTTGTGACCACTTATACTTCTTATATTATCAGATAATTGAAACAGATTTTGTTTTGTTTCTCTTTCAAATGTCCACCAACTCCCTTTTGATTCTTCTGCCAACTTCATTGTAATTTACAGAAGCTAAATATAAGACCATAGGATATAGGAGGGGTATTAGGCCATTCAGTCTATTGAGTATGTTCTGCCATTCCATCATGGCTGATCTATTATCCCTCTCAACCCCATTTTTCTGCCTTCTTCCCATAACCTTTGACACCCTGATTAATCAAGAGTACATCAGCCTTTAAATAATGCCCAATGATTTGGCCTGCACAGCCATCTGTGGCAATAAATTCCACAGATCCACCGTCCTCTGGCTAAATAAATTACTCCTAATCTCTTTCTAAATGGATGTCCTTTTATACTGAAGCTGTGCCACCAGGTCCTAGACTCCTCCATTATAGGAAACATCCTCTCCACATCTACTCTATCTAGGCCTTTCAATTTTCTACAGGTTTCAATGAGATTCCCCCCTCATTCTTCTAAACTCCAGTGAGTATAGGTGATCAAACGCTCCTCATATGTTAAACCTTTCTTTCCTGGGATCATTCTAGTGAATCTTCTCTGGACCCTCTCCATGCCAGCACATCTTTCCTAGATAAGGGGCTCAAAACTGCTCACACTACTCCAGGTGCAGTCTGATCAGTGCCTTTTAAAGCCTCCACATTTCAACCTTGCTTTTGTATTCTAGTTCTCTCAAAATGAATGCCAACATTGCATTTGCCTTCCTTACCGCCAACTCAAGTTAACCTTTAGGGGGTCCTGCTCAAGAACTCCATAGTCCCCTTACACCTTTGATTTTTGGATTTTCTCCCCATTTAGAAAATAGAACATGCCTTTATTCCTTCTACCAAAGTGCATGACCATCTGCCACTTCTTTATCCATTCTCCAAATCTGTCTAAATAATTCTGCAGACATTCCGCTTCTTCGATGCTACCTGCCCCTCCACCTATTTTTGTATTGTCTGCAAATATGGACACAAAGCCATTAATTCCTTCATCCAAATCATTGACATACTATATAATATGAAAAGAAGCAGTCCCAACACTGACCCCTGCAGCACACCACTGGTCACTAGCAGCCAACCAGAAAAGCCCTTGTATTCTGAATCTTTGCCTCCAGCCAGCAATCTAATCTTATTTCCATGCTAGTATCTTTCCTGTAATACCTTGGGCTGTTGTTAAGCAGGCTCATGTGCAGCACCTTGTCAAAGGCCTTCCGAAAATCCAAATCAATTGACTCTCCTTTGTTTGTCCTGCCTGTTATTTCTTCAAAGAATTCCAAAAAATTTGTGACTCAAGATTTCTCTTTCAGGAAACCATGCTGACTTTGGTCTATTTTGTTATGTGCCTCCAAGTACCTGGAAACGTTGTTCTTGATAATGTATTCCAACATCTTCCCAAACACTGAATTCAGGCTAAATGGCCTATTATTTTCTTTCTTCTGCCACCCTCCCTTCTTAAAGAGTGGAATGACATTTGCAATGCTCTAGTCCCCAGGAACTATTCCAGAATCTAGTGATTCTTGAAAGATTATTAATGCCTCCACATTTTCTTCATCTACCTCTTTGAGAACCCTGGAGTGTAGTCCATCTGGTTCAGATGACTTATCTACCTTCAGACTTTTCATCTTCAAAGCACCTTCTCCTTAATAATAGCAATGACACTCACTTCTGCTGCCTGACACTCTCGCAGTTCTGGCATTCTGCTAGTGTCTTCCACAATGAAGACTGATGCAAAGTACTTAGTAAGTTCATCTGCCATTTCTTTGCTTTCTCTGTTACTTCCTCTCTAGCATCATTTTCCAGATGTTCAATATCCACTCTTGTCTCTTTTACTCTTAATATACTGAAAAATCTTTCTGTATCCTCTTATATTATTGGCTAGTTTACCTTCATATTTCATCTTTTCTCTCTTTATGTTAATTTTTAAAACCTTCCCAGTCCTCTGCAACAGACACAAAATGCTGGAAGACTCAGCAGGTCAAACAGCATCTGTGGAAATGAACAGATAGTTGATGCTTCGGGCTGACACCTTTCTTCTGGAAAGGAAAGGGGAAAATGCCAGAATAAAAGGGTGGGGGAGGGGAAGAAGGATAATCCTCTACCTATGTTACATGCCCTCTCTTTTGCTTTTATACTGTCTTTTTTGATAATTATCTCAATAGCACACCTGTATGGTGTGGTAGAAACTGGAGCACCTGGAGCTATTTTCACATTATGTGGGTGGAAGAATTGATGGTTTTGTGGTCAAGTTTGTGGATGATATAAGGTAGATGGAGCAAAGAGCAAGGCTCCAGAGAATAGAACAACAAAGAGGTGGTCACAAGAGCCAAAGGAGTGCTAAGGGATTGCTTTGAGTCAGCAGAGGAGGGGTGTTCAAGGATTCAGCTGTGGATCTGAATGAATACACCCTGGTTGTCACGGATTTTATAAAACAGTTGTAGACGAATGTATCTCCACAAAGTCATTCAGAGTCTTCTCCTACCAGAAGCGCTGGATGAACTATGAGGTCCGCAGTCTGCTGAGGGCCCAAACAGAGGCATTCAAGTCTGGAGAGCAAGAAAGTTATGATAGGCCCAGGTACGACTTCTGAAAAGCCACCTTACGGGTGAAGTGGCAATTCTGGACCAAACTTGAATCAGTGAAGGATGCTCAACAGCTGTGGCAGTGCTTGAATGCTATAACTTCTTATAAAGTAAAATCAAGCAACTTAGGTGACAATGAGGCTTTACTTCCAGATAAGCTCAATGCCTTTTATACTCGCTTTGACATTAAAAACATGGAGGAACTATCACAAACTCCCACAGCCCCAGATGATCCTAATTTTAGCCTCTGGGACTGATGTGCTAGCATCCTTCAGGAGGGTGAACCTTGGAAGGCATCTAGCCCAGATGGGGGACCTCGCCAAGCACTAAAGACCTGTGCTGATCAACTGGTGGGAGTGTTCACTGAGATCTTTAACCTCTTACTTAGGCAGTCTGAGGTACCCATCTGCTTCAAGCAGGCTTCAATTATACTGGTATCAAAGAAGAATGTGATAACCTGCCTCAATGACTATCATCCAGTAGCACTTACATCCACAGAGATGACGTGTTTTGAGAGATTGGAGATGAAGCACATCAACTCCTGCCTGAGAAGTGACTGGGATCCGCTCCAATGTATCTACCTGCACAACAGATCCACAGCAGATGCCACCTCATTGGCTCTACACTCACCCTTGGCACATCTGGACAGCAAAGGTGCATACATCAGGATGCTCTTCATTGACATTGTGCTCTCCTCCACAATCTCCATCAGCATAGGTACACCACAAGACTGTGTGCTTAGCCCCCTGTTCTACTTAGTTCACCCTTATGATGTGTGGCTGAACACTGCTCCAATGCCATAATCAAGTTTGATGATGGCACCACTGTCGTAGGCTAAATCAAAGGTGGTGATAAGTCAGCATATATGAAGGAGATTGACAATCTGGCTGAGTGGTGCCACAACAATAACCTCTTGCTTAATGTCAGCAAGACCAAGGATCTGATTATTGACTTCAGGAGGAGGAAACCAGAGGTCCATGAGGCAGTCCTCATTGGGGATCAGAGGTGGAGAGGGTCAGCAACTTTAAATTCCTCAGTGTTACGATATCAGAGGACCTGTCCTAGACCCAGCACGTAAGTGTAATTATGAATAAAGCATGGCAGCGCCTGTACTTCCTTAGCTGTCTGCAAAGATTTGCGCCACTTATAGATGTGTGGTGGAAAATATATTGACTGGCCATATTCAAAGAAATACCAATTCTCTTGAATGGAAAATACTACAAAAAGTAGTGGATATGGCCCAGTCCATCATGGGTAAAGCCCTCCCCACCGTTGAGCACATCTACATAGAGCATTGTTGCAGGAAATCAGCATCCATCATTAGGAACCCCCAACACCCAGTTCATGTTCTCTTTTCGCTGCTGCCATCAAGAAGAAGATACAGGACCCTCAGGACTCTCACCACCAGGTTCAGGAATAGTTATTAACCCTTAACCATCAGGCTGTTGAACCAAAGGAGACAATGTCACTCAACTTCTCTGCCCCATCACTGAAATGTTCCCACAACCTATGGACTGACTTTTGAGGACTCTCATCTCATGTTCTAGATATTTATTGCTTATTTATTTACTTTTTTTGTATTTGCAGTTTGTTGCTTGTTAAACACTGGCTGTATGTCCTATTGGTATGGTATTTTATTGACTATATTATGGTTATTGGATTTATCGATTATGCCCGCAAGAAAATTAATCTCAGGGTTGTATATGGTGACATATATGTACTTTGAGAATAAATTTACTTTGGGCTTTAAAATTTGAACCTGGATATGGAGACCCTCTCTGTTAAGGAAGAATATGCAAAGTCAGCACAGGCAGCACTCAAGCTTACAATCAAATATGAGTCCTTGAAGTAGTGAGGGAGCAGTGACAAGCTGGTAAACCATCGTGTTGCCCAACTCTAATGAAAAACCTCTTTAAGAAATTTCTATTGAACAGAACTGTGCAATATCGACTATTCAGAGATTTGTTCAGATAAATATAGGAACTGCAGACCTTCAAATGTTTATTTGAATCGGCAAGGCCCATTAGTACAAAGAGTATAAACTTCTAGAACCCCACACATAAATTCTCAGACAATATCATTTCCAGTAATGGTATATTGACCATAAGACATAGGAGTATGATCAGGCGATTTGGCTCATCTAGTCTGATCCCCCATTCTATCATGATTGATCTATTATCTTCCTCAACCCCATTCCCTTGCCTTCTCCCCGTAACCTGTGACACCCTAACTAATCAAAAACCTATCTGTTATGTTTTCTAATTCCAAAATATAAAAGTAATTGAAAGAAAAACACAGGAGCCTGGGGAAGTATACTCTGTTTTTTACTTTTGGAGAGGCGCACATTTGTGATGTGGTGGTTTAATAACACATACCATTCAGGTACTTTTACATATAAAGCAAAATGAATTATGTAAACAACAAAGAATGATTAATCAAACAATATATTTACAAAATTGCTGAAATATTACTGAAATAATAAATGGACATCACTCCTCCCTGCTTAGCTGTACTCTCCAACTCAATATAGAATGCATCTCAACTATATACACAGTATAATATACAACTACTATACTATACAGACATCAGCGGCATTGTAAATTTTAAGTTGTCCCATTCAGGCCTAAACATTTAATCATTGTGGAGGATTTCTTACTCTTGTGGGATCTCATCTTCCTGTCAAGAGGGGCCACTGTGCTGAGCAGTTGAGACTTGTGGCTAAGAAACACTCAGGTTCTGGGGCCTCCTCCATGGTGGTTGTAAAAAGTTGACTCTGCAGGAAATGGTTTTGACAGCTCTGAATACCTTTCTTCTGATGTGTTAGCATCCTGAATAGTGCACAGCGAGCCACTTGATCTTCTAATGTATCCCATGCCACCAGACAAAGCTTCAAGTCAACTCTTTTATTTTGACCATACCTAGATGATTGGCATTTAGCTCCTTCAACATTTTAGTTCTCAGCTTGGATGGTACAACATCTCTCAATCCCCACCCAAGGCAACACACATCAAGGACAAGTTCACCCTGAAGCTGGCAAGAGGGAACTAGAATTTCTGCTGCACATTGCAGCCATTTTGGGTCACCAGTTAGTCCTAAGGTAGTGTGGGGTCTTTCTGATGCCTTTGGATCATCTCTACCATAATAGGGAGACTTTAATTTGTATTAGGGAGAATATATCAAGAATAGCCCGCTTTTGTAAATTTCTCAGGTATTTCCTTTTCCAAGGGTAAACGGGACAATACATCAGCATTTCAATGATTAGTTGTCCTCTTGAACTTGAATGTGTAATTGTGCCCTCCAAGAAACAGAGCCCATCTCTGCATTTGTGCTGCTGCCGTTGGTGGAACACCCTTCTGAGGATTTAAAATAGACACTAGTGGCTAATGATCAGTAATGAGGGTGAACTCTGTCCTTTACAAATCTGATTGCAATGTTTTACACCCCAAACCAGATTGAAAACCTTTCTGCCAATCTGTGCATTTTTTTTCTGTAGCAGTAAGGGAGCGTGATGCAAAGGCTATGGGGTGTTCACTCCCATGACTCATATCATGTTATATGACTGCACTTACACCATAAGGGAAGGCATCACAGAGAGCACAGTAGCCAGCTTTGGCAGGAATCTATTATAGTAATCGACAATTCCTAAAAACGACTGTAACTGTGACACATCTGTTGGCCTTGAGGCATGCACCACTGCTTGAATTTTCTCTGTGTATCATTGTGCGTCAATGGTGTGACCACAACAAGTGATGCTTGATTTAAAGTTTTCCCATTTATTGCATTGTGCTCTGAGTCTATAATCTTCTAATCTTTTTAACACCGTCTTGAGAATCTGGAGATTGTCCTTGTCATCCTTACCAGTAGCAATGTTGTCATTTAGGTAACACTGAGTGCCTGGGCAGCCTTGTAGCACCTGGTCCATAGCTTTCTGCCAAAGTGCAGATGTTGCTCCAAAAATAAGCCTGTTGTAGCAGTAAAACCCTTTGTGAGTGTTTATGGTGAGAAAAACTTTGGACAGTTCTTCCATCTCCATCTTTAGGTAGATATCAGTTAAATCCACTTTGCTGAAGTGTTTCCCTATAGGAAGGTTTGCAAAGATATCCACTATCCTGGGCAGAGGGTATGGATCTACTTTCAGTACTGGGTTGATGGTGACTTTAAAATCACCACAGATCCTGACAGACCTATTCTTCTTGGCTACTGTGACCACTGGCATTGCCCTTGGGTTCCACTCAACCTTGGAAAGAATTCCTTCAGCCTCCTTGTGATCTAACTCACTGGCTACATTATCATGGATGGGATAAGGAAGCAGATAGAATTTGCAAAACGAGTGTAGCATTTTCAGTTAACATTATTTTACCATTGATATGTTTGAGTTTTCCAATGCCATCCTTGAACACTGCTGTGGCATCATCCAGTGTTTTTCTTTCACTTTGAGTTCATACTATTACAGAGGATGTAGCACGTAAATGGTGCATGGATCTCTAATCAAGTTGAAGTTGTGTCAGCCAATCATAACCCCCACATTGCCGGCACTCCTGGTTTTACCATATACATGCCCAATGTGGCTTGTTCATTGTTGCATTTCACTGTTATGAATGTCATTCCCAGAGGAGTTATCTTTTCTCCATTATAAATTCTGAGTTGGATATCTGCGGGCTTCAGTATCTTTGAAATGTCATTCAAACTCATTTGTGTAATGACTGAAACAGCCAAGCCAGTGTCCAATTCCATTTTAATTAATTTGCCGTTCACTTTTGGTGTAAGCCATATTGCTTTTCTGTTGTTAGTTTCACATTGTAAATCTCAAGGCAAAACAATCCTGTGCATTCTTATCATTTTTCATTACACCATGAAGATTGGTGCTCTTTTTGAAACTGAAACTTGACTTTTTATCTTTTCTCTTTTCAGTACAGTCCATTTATTTTTGTCTGGCCGATATGCACTCTGTATGTGTCCTGCTTTGTTGCACCTTTCTGCATTGGTTTAATGTACTAGGCAGGTTTCTGTTAAGATGTTGCAATTTTGTTCATGCTCACTTTCATTCCTGACTGCAACTCAATTACATTTCTTTCTGCTGTTTCTATTGATACAGCAATTTCAACTGCTCTTTTAAATGTGAGTCATGCTTCAGTGGGAAGCCATTTTTTAATGCTTTCTTGGCAGATTTTACAAACTAAATAATCTCAGTGCATTATTAAGCCCCATCACTGAACTCACATTGCTTAGATAATTTTTTCAATTCAGCCATGAAAGCTGAAATGGACTTTTGATTCCACTCATGAAACCATTCTGCAATCAACAATGGTTTTGGTTCTAGATGTTCCTGCATTACCTTCTCAATATCTGCAAAGCACATTTCAGCTGGTTTGGTTGGAATATTCAAACTTCTAAGCAGACTGTATGCTCTTCCTCAGACTGCATTCAGCAAAACTGGTACTTGTTTCTCATTGGCTATTTCATTTACTTCAAAATACTGCTCAATTCACTCAGTATATATCAGCTAATTATCCATTGTGCAATTGAATGCATCTATCTTTCCAATGTAGCCACCATTTTCTGCTTTTTTAAATTTATGATTATTATTACCGGTACTCACTGTTTATGATTCCATGAATTTTGCCCACTTTTCTGCCTTTTTAAAAAAAAACTCTACTGTCTCTGTCCCCTCTGAAGAAAATAAAACGTGTTGAGCTTTTTTTTCAATCGTACATCTCACTGCACTTCAATAGGTAGGTAGTTACCTTATGTTCATTTTAAAAACTTACTCATCGCCACTAATACTTTGTAACTCCAAAACATAAAACTAATCAAAAGAAAAACATGGGAGCCCAGGGATAACATGTGTATTGTATTTTTACTGTTAGTGAGATGTGCACTTAAGGCATGGTGGCGTAATGACGTATACCATTCACTGACTTTTACATCTAACCCGTAAAGCATTATGTAAACACCAAAGAATGCTTAATCAAATAATATATTTACAATGTTGCTTAATTATTACTGAAATATAAAATACAGAACACTATCAACCTCTGCTTTAAACATACCCAATGACTTGGCTTTCACAGTCATCCATGGTAATAAATTCCACAGATTCACCACACTCTGGCTAAAGAAATTTCTTCTTATCTCTGTTCCTTGTATTATGAAGCTGTGCCCTCTGGGCCTTCCCCACTCTAGGAAATATCCTCTCCATGTCCACTCTATCTAGGTCTTTCAATATTTGATAGGTTTCAATGAGATCCTCCTCATTGAAAAATAGGTATTCATATTCAATCTATTTTTTCAAACATTCATTCAAAATTAACCAAGGTGCAGCATAGCTATTAGGATCTAGTCTTTCACCAATGCCTTCAAGTTCAGAGATGTTTCTTTGAGATATAGAAAGAGCTTAAGGGACATGAGCAAAAGAAGTAGGAGCCAGGAAAGAACTATTTGTTCTATTATTTGCTCTGATATTCAACAATATCACAATTGAATATATACTTCAACAACGTTCTGCTATCCAATTTCCATTACCCTAATCCCCCAGAACAACACAAGCAACATCAACAGAAAAATGAGCCCCATTCCTCCCTCCCACCCACTCACACACATGCAGTCCTCCAACCCCTGGACAGGTCTCCGGGCCTCCAGCCTCTAGTGAATTCACAGACATCAGGTCTCCAATTTTCCAGTGGACTTGCAAATTCGGGTTTCAACCATTGGACCTTGACTACTGCACTCATCAACATTGGTTTTCCACCTTTGGGCTTTGGTCATTTGTATTGACCCCAGGACTCGCCAACCTATGGGGACACTGCCCTTGTGAATTCTGACTGCATGAACCATTGATCCTGGAATCCACCAACCTGGGGTCAGACTCACCTACTATTGTCCTTGCTGGTCTTTGTCCACAGTACTTGCCAGCCTGATATCCATTTGTGGATGTCCTTCGTCGCACGTCCATGTCACTGGCCTCTGAATGTGGAGCAGAGCCTAGACTCCCACCTGACTTCTAACTTCCCCACATCCTTAAACCCTAAGTTGACCCTTATTTCCCCTCTTTATCCCCAAAACTATCCCTACCAACCTCAGGTTGAAGGAATAGGACTGATGCAGCCTGCATCTAACAAACATGAGAACAGGAATGGGCAGGACTGATCGGAGGAGTGAGTCTAGAGACAAAAGAGACTATTGATGTTGGAATCTGAAGCAACCCACAAAATGCTGAGGAACTTAGCTGGTCAGGCAGCATCGATCATGTTGTGAGCATGTTCATCCACCTCTGCTGCCCTCCTGCTCTCTCATTCTCCGACCATTAAATCATTTCCTTCATGGGCCAGGTAACACATGAGGTCAAATCCCATATCCACCAACTTCCTGACTTCAAATGAACACCCAGTGTCTCCAATTCGTGGTTGATCTACGTGGAACCATTTGATAAATCTCCTCACATTCTTACTGGAGGTGAAAATCTCATCCTATGCCCTAACCAGAAATTTTATACATATAAAATAAAAAACATACATATTATACATATATAATGTTCTGATGAATGGATATTATCCTGCTGAAACATTAATTCTGTTTCCCTTTCCACAAGTATTTTCAAATTTGCTTATTTCAGAGCAGTGAACATAAATTGCCTTCTTTTGTATAAGAAAGATTGGTTACTACAAGTCAGGCTGATATATGTGAATCAGCGCAGAGTTGGTTACCATGTGAGAGAATGTATTTCAGGTAATAAGGGAAGGGATTGATGGGTTTGCTTTGAGAGTTGGCTCGGCCTTAAAGAAACGAATTGCCTTTTCTTTGTCCTATGAAATATGAGATTTATACTGTACACCCCAAGATCCCACATGCTTTGCAATTTCCCTCAATATGTTGTCTACTTCAAAGATAAGTGCATATGAACTGCCAGGTTGTTCTGATTCACCATCCTCTTTAGAACTGTGTAATTAGGTCAACATCACCTCTTCCCATCCCTTCTGCCAAACTGCATTACCTCATACTTCTCTGATATTCAATTCCACCTGACATTTATTTGTCTAGCTATTAAAGCAGCACACACAAAATGCTGGTGGAATGCAGCAGACCAGGCAGCATCTATAGAAAGAAGTACAGTCAACGTTTTGGGCCGAGACCCTTTGTCAGGACTAGCTGAAAGAAGAGATAGTAAGAGATTTGAAAGTGGGAGGGGGAGGGGGAGATCCGAAATGATAGGAGAGGACAGGAGGGGGAGGGATAAAGCTAAGAGCTGGAAAGTTGATTGGCAAAAGGGATACACAGCTGGAGAAGGGAGAGAGAGGATCATGGGATGGGAGGCCTAGGGAGAAAGAAAGAGGGAGAGGAGCACCAGAGGGAGATGGAGAGCAGGCAAGGAGTGATTGTAAGGGGACAGAGAGAGAAAAGATAAAAAAGGGAAAAAATAATAAATAGATAGATAAATAAGGGATGGAGTAAGAAGGGGGGGAGGGACATTAACTGAAGTTAGAGAAATCAATGTTCATGCCATCAGGTTGGAGGCTAACCAGACGGAACATAAGGTGTTGTTCCTCCAGCCTAAGAGTGGCTTCATCTTGACAGTAGAGGAGGCCATGGATAGACATATCAGAATGGGAATGGGACGTGGAATTAAAATGAGTGGCCACTGGGAGATCCTGCTTTCTCTGGTGGACAGAGCGTAGGTGTTCAGTGAAATGGTCTCCCAGTCTGCATCGGGTCTCACCAAGAGCAGATGTGTGTGAAATGGGAGAGATGCGTTTGAGAGCAGAGTTGATGGTGGAGGAGGGGAAGCCCCTTTCTTTAAAAAAGGAAGACATTTCCTTTTTCCATTTCACACACATCTGCTCTCACCCCATCCTCCTGCCACCCCACAAGGGATAGGGTTCCCCTTGTCCTCACCTACCATCCCACCAGCCTCCGAGTCCAACATATAATTCTCCATAACTTCTGCCACCTCGAACAGGATCCCAGCACCAAGCACATCTTTTCCTCATGATGCTCTTTGTAATGTGGTCTCCTGGTGCTTCCTGTTTAAACTTGTTATGTTTATTTTGATAGTGTCAGCATTCAATGTTACTTGTTTGCCAGCACACATTGTGACATCTTATGAAGTGTGGAGACCAGATCTGTACGCAGAACTCTAGCTGAGGTCTGCCTAATGTTTTATAAAGTTGTATCATAATCTCCCTGCTCTTGCATTTAAGGGCCCAACTAATGAACACTAGCATCCCATGTGCATTCTTAAGCATGTTATCTACCTTTAGTGTCACATTCGAGGATCTTTGGACTTATACACCATGATCCCACTGTTCCTCAGTTCTCCTCAGGAATCTACCGTTCATGATTATGACCTAGCTTCATTGGTACTCCAGAAATGCATCACTTCACATTTATCTGACTTAAACTCCCTCTGCTATTTTTCAACCAATTTCATCTTCACATTGATATCATTCCATAGCCAAAGAGTATCCTTCATATTGTCACTATTCAATCAAACGCTATGCTAATAAAACAACCTTTAGTTTCACAAGATTTTCTTCTTATCTAAAATCGTATTATCTTGTATATATGACAGTAACTTGTGCATCCTATTCAGTTTTCACTAAGTTCTTCATTCCAAAATGCCATAGACATCTAGCACAGTTCTTCAGAATTTCACCATTTTAGTGTCCTGTTCTCCTCCTTTGCTGCTAACATCCATTATTAATAGAAGTAGTGTTAGAGGAAAATTGCAACATTACGAATAGGACTCACAGAAAGCACAGTTACAGACTACTCTCTCCATATGCATACTTCTCTGCTTTTCATTTATTAGACATTCCACTTTCATTTAAGATTCCTCCCATGAACATTCCAATTTCCTCTTTCTCATATATTGCAGTCCTTTAACCTAATTGGCCAACAGGATACTATGGAATTATTCAGCATTTCTCCTGGTCCCAACAGTCTCCTGCAGCCCAATTAGTTTAGCATTGACTCAATACTGAGATACCTCCTATGATGCACTGGGACACATCATCAGTGATGTAACCCAGTGTTTTGGGTCTTTCAACGTCAGACACTCTTGCCCAGGTGAACCAGCCAGGGTTGATCAGGCTCTGGCTTGTGTCCCAGCAGCATTGGTCCATGGGTCACACCTCTTGAGCTATAGACATTTGGAGGCTTGCTCAACAGTCTTGCTCAACAGAGGCTTGCTCTGTGACAGTCCTGATGGCTCTTTTCTTTGCTGCCCCAAAATGCCATGGAGAGAGTAAGTTCAGTATAGCGAGCAGCCAGCAAAATCTCTTCACCCCACCCTTATAGCCTCACATCATGCCTTCCACCCCGTCTCTGGCACTACTATACCAGCTCCTGGTATTTGGCTTTCTTACATTCAAACGCCTCCTCAATCCGGTCTTCCCAAGGAACTGTCAGTTCTACCATGACCACCTGCTTTGCTGTTTCTGACAGAATGACCATGTCAGGCCTCGCGGATGATGATGCAATGAAGTCAGGGAACTTTAATTGCTTGCCAAGTTCAGCTTTCCATTGCCAGTCAAGTGCCAAGGTGAGCCAAATCCTCCCCAGACATTTGTACTTTATTATTACTGCTGTAGCTTTAAGCTTCACATCAATGTTATTCAATATATATCTGGAAAAAGAATTCCTCTGGAATAATATCTGTATAATACTTATAAATGTGCAGAAAGTTGCTGCAATGCTATACTTCATCATTGGTCCTTGTTGCTAAGTGTCTTTACTGGGTACAATGATAGCTGTAAGGAAAGTATGACATCAAATCCGAGCCAATGCTAAAGGCACAAACAGATGAAAATGCTGCATATGTTTTAATATCTATGATGCGGATACATAATTTAATAATGGTATTTCTTCATGAAGTTATATCTTATTTCCAAATTTCTCTGCTACTACATATTCATATAGCATTGAAATAATTTATCATTGAATACGTTGCTACAAAGGTCAATTAACTATTTTTTGTTACTCCTTATCTTTGATTCATTGATTGCTATATACACTGTCTAGAAACTTCCTGAACATATTTTCAATTTTTTGTTTTTGCTCATGGAAAACATTCTCTTTAAACTCTATTTTAATAAAATGAATGTTAATTTTCACACAAGGTGAGATACAGGAAATCTGTGCAATTCTACTTTTTCATAGTTACTGATGTAATGTAGGAACCAGCAGTGACTTGCACATGGCAAAGTTCTATAAGCAGGAATGTATAGGTATTTATGAGCACGTAATCTTTTTTCCCCAAATTATTTTATGAGATGTAGTCAGAATTTAAAGCCCATCTGTAACTGCCTTCAAGAAGGTGGTAGTTAACCACCTATTGAATGATCAGTCCTTTTGGGAAAGAAACTTCCACACTGTTCTTCTTGCAACAATGTGAAGATGACATTACTAATTGCAATGCTTTTGCAGTACTGCATAATGTGCTAAAATTTCTGGGCCAGGGTTTGAACTCCTACTTCTGTCTGAGATGAGGCTGTCAGCCTTTTCACAGTCAGAAGGAACCTGCAATGATGAAGGAAGGCTTATTTTTCATGAAAATTACTAACACTGCATAAGCTGAAAATACAGAAACAGAAACATCTGAAAACAGCAGTTTGGGCAGAAGTGGAAAAAGAGAATCAGAAGTACTATCTCATGTTGAAGAAGTGACTGAACATCTGCACGCTTTCAGCACTTTAATTCATTTTCAAGTCAAGATGGGATGTGACAGGGAAATTTTAGATGATGCAGTTCCCACATGTTTGTTGCTCTTCTGGTGGTAGAGGTTGTGGTTTTGGGGTATGCTGTCAAGGAAGCCTAGGGAGTTTCACCACTTCATCTTTTAGGTGGTACACATTGCAGCCCGGTTTCCCCAAAGGAGAAGTTAAATTTCAGAGTGGTGGAGCAGGTGCAAATTGCATGCATATAGCGTACTTACCTTTCTGGTTGTCAGTTGTTGGCACTGCACAAATCCAGGCAAGCAGCATCACAAACTTAAATGTGCCCTATAATCATTTGTGAATGTCTTCATTTCCAACATAAAAGAAGAAAATTCAGTAGCAATTAAAAGATTGAAAATAAATCCTGATCTTAAAGCAATGCTTGGTTATATAGAAAAACAAAACATACTTTAGCTCCACATAAAATATCTACATAACAAAACAAACTATTTTTTGTGGGTAAGATTATGCAAAATCTACCTCTGATTTTTTTTCTGAAAAAAATGGGAACTCAAGTTGGGTGGCAGTTCTTTAAGTTTCCCCTCCCCCTTCCAATTTCTCCTATCACCATGTGTTTTTCCTTCCCCCTCCCCACCTTCTTACTCTGACTCCTCATCCAGTCCCGCTGAAGGGTCTCAGCCCGAAATGTCGACTGTATTCTTTTCCATTGATGCTGCCTGGCCTGCTGAGTTCCTCCGGCATTCTGTGTGTGTTGGCAAGAACAATTATGGTCATGGTCATGAGACCATGATAGCCTAGTCATATGTCACGGCACATAATGATGATGATGGTAACTCAAGTTAATTGTTTTAAATTCTATGGCATAATGTATTTAGAGATCCAAAGGTAATTTGTAAAAGGTTCATACGATACTATTCAAAGCTGCAGGAAGTGATTATGAAAAATTAAGAAGAAACAGATATTATTAGAGATATAAACAGAGGATGGTTCAGTAACACCACTGTCTCTTACAAACTGCAGCCAAGAGTACATTATCCAGGCTGACACCATTGCAGTACAAAAAAGGATTGTAATTTGTAATCAACTAAATATGTCAGGGATGGGGTAAGAAGGGCAGGAGGGGCATTAACGGAAGCCACACTCAGGTTGGAGGAACAACACCTTATATACCGGCTGGGTAGCCTCCAACCTGATGGCATGAACATTGACTTCTCTAACTTCCGTTAATGCCCCTCCTCCCCTTCTTACCCCATCCCTGACATATTTAGTTGTTTTTTTCTCTCTCTCTATGCCCATCACCCTGCCTGTTCTCCATCTCCCTCTGGTGCTCCCCCCTTCCCCCTTTCTTTCTCCCGAGGCCTCCCATCCCATGATCCTTTCCCTTCTCCAGCTCTGTATCATTTTCGCCAATCACCTTTCCAGCTCTTAGCTTCATCCTACCCCCTCCGGTCTTCTCCTATCATTTCGCATTTCCCCCTCCCACCATTACTTTCAAATCTCTTAGTATCTTTCCCTTCAGTTAGTCCTGACGAAAGGTCTCGGCCCGAAAAGTCGACAGTGCTTCTCCTTATGGATGCTGCCTGGCCTGCTGTGTTCCACCAGCATTTTGTGTGTGTTGTTTGTAATTTGTAATATCATCTTTCCCCAAATAGTTCCAAGAAGATCAAATTGATTAGTTATTTTTGCCATTCATGACATGTTTTTTACAAACTGGCTATTGTGTTTTCTTGCATTACATCCATGATTACATTTGAAAATCATTTAATTGATTTTGAAACCCTCTGGTCTGTTATGAACAACATGATGCAAACCCCTCTTCATTTTAGTTATCAAATGCATATTTAAGAAAATGAGATTGCATTCTTTGGAATCTCCTTTCTCAAAGGGCTGAGAAAGACCAAAAGATATAGGAGCAGAAGTAGGCCATTTGGCCAATCGAGTCTGCTCCGCTATTCAATCATGGGCTGATCCAATTCTTCCAGTCATCCCCACTCCCCTTCCTTCTCCCCATCGAGTCTGCTCCACCATTTCATCGTGCTGAATTATTATCCCCCTCAACCCCAATCTTTGACACCCGACTAATCAAGAACCTGTTAAACTCCCCATTTAAATATACCTAATGATTTTGCCTCTACAGCCATCTGCGGCAATGAATTCCACAGATTCACCACCCTCTGGCCTCCTTATCTTGGTTCTGAATGGACATCCCTCTGAGGCTGTGTCTTCTGATCCTAGACACCCCCATTGTAGGAAACATCCTTTCCACATTGAGTCTATCTAAGCCTTTCGATGTTCAATAGGTTTCAGTGAGATACCCCCAACCCCCACCCCTATTCTTCTAAACTACAGCAAGTACAGGTCCAGAGCCATCAAACACTCCTCAAACGTTAACCCTGGCATCATTCTCATAGACCTCCTCTGGACCCTCTCCAATGTCAGCACATCCTCCCTTAAATGTGGCAGAAGGTGAAGCAGAGGGGGAGGGGTGGTGGAGGGAGCGTGAAGTGGCAGAGTAGGTGGAAGACGGAGGAGAGAAGGTGACGGTAGAGGTGGAAGGCAGAGCTATTGATCATCCATTAAGGCAGGGATAGTTGGACAATGATAACTATGGGGGGTGAAAACTTCCCAGGAGTAGACAGGAATGAGGAGTTGATTGGATCATGATCTTATTGAATGGTGGATCAAGTGACCTCCTGCTCCGAACTGCTGTGATAAATGTGAGGTGTTGCACTTTGGAAAATGAAATCCAGGTGGTGGCAGACGGAGAGCTGTGGATTGTTACTATTGTGGCCAACTGGGACATTTCTGTGATGCCTGTCCTCTGTGGCCAATAGGGAGGGCTCACCAGTAGAAAGGGGAATCCTGGTGAGCCAGACGACACTCCTTTCAGTCCCCCAGATTTGGATGCAGATCCTGGCTACCATGAACTATCAACAACAGTCCCTGTCCCTATCCACCTTGGTGGATTCTGGTGCCGAGGGAAATCTACTGGACGAGGACATAGCCTCCCAGGCCAGAATACCTTGGGAGCCGTTAAATACCCCTCTGGAGGCCTGGGTGTCGGACGGAAAACTGCTGGCTCAGGTTACCCACTGTATGCTACCCCTGACCTTGATTCTGTCCGGAAACCATTGAGAGGAGGTACGATTTAATCTCATCCATTCTCCTCAGGCTGCTGTAGTTCTAGGATATCCCTGGCTGAACCACCACAACCCCTACATCAACTAGTCTATCGGGAGGATAGCCAGCTGGTACCCGTTTTGCCATGCCACCTGTCTGCAGTCGGCTCCATCCCCTAGGGAAGCTACTGCGACCTCGCCTGTTTTGGAACCCCCTCGACTTGTCTGGAGTCCCCGCAGAATACCATGACCTGGGACAGGTATTCAGTAAACAATGGGCTCTTTCCCTGCCTCTGCACTGCCCATCAACCTTCTCCCCGGGGCCTCATTACCCACCAGTCATCTTTATAACTTATCCCGACCAGAAAAAGAGGCCATGGGGAAATACATTAGTGAATCCCTCACGGTGGGCATTATTCGACCTTCATCCTCCCCAGTGGGCGATGGTTTCTTCTTTGTGGAGAAGAAGGATGGGTTGCTTTGCCCCTGTATTGATTACCGAGGCCTAAACAATATAACAGTTAAAAATAAGTACCCACTACCCCTCGTTAACTTGGCATTTGAACCACTTCATGGAGCCACTATCTTCTCGAATTTGGACCTTTGTAGCGCCTACTATCTAGTCAGGATAAGGGAGGGAGACAAGTGGAAGATGGCCTTTAATACATCTTTGGGCCACTTTGAAAATTTGGTCATGCCATTTGGCCTCACCAATTCCACCGCCGTTTTTCAAGCCCTAATCAATGATGTGCTGAGGGACTTTATTAATCACTTCGTGTTCGTCTACCTAGATGATATCTTAATATTTTCTAGCAGCCCCCAGAAACACATTCCCCATATACCGTCTGGGTGATAGGCACCTCTGGGTGCCTATCACCTCTCAAGCCAGCTTCAACAGGACCCCACCACTAAGCACATCTTTCCCTCTCTACCCCTCTCCACTTTCCACAGGGATCATTCCCTCCGTGACTCCCTGGTCCACATGTCCCTCCCCACAGATCTCTCACCTGGCACTTATCCCTGCAAGCGTAAGTGCTACACCTGACCCTACACCTCCTCTCTTACCACCATTCAGGGCCCCAAACAGTCCTTCCAGGTGAGGCAACACTTCACTTGTGAGTCTGTTGGGGTCACCTGTTGCATCCGGTGCTCTTGGTGCGGCCTCCTCTACATCGGCGAGACCCGACGCAGATTGGGGGATCACTTCGTTGAGCACCTCCACTCTGTCTGCCACAACAGACAGGATCTCCCGGTTGTCACCCACTTCAACTCTGCTTCACATTCCCATTCGGATATGTCCATACTTGGCCTCCTCTACTGCCATGATGAGGCCAAACTCAAGTTGGAGGAGCAACACCTCATATCCTGTCTGGGTAGTCTCCAGCCCCTTGGCATGAACATTGAATTCTCCAATTTCTGGTAATTCCCTCCCTCTCCCTTCCCCCATCCCAGTTTCACTCTGCCTCCTCCTCCAGCTGCCTATCACCTCCCTCATGATTCCACCTTCTTCTACTACCCATAATGTTTTCCCCTTACATTCCTTCTTCACTTTTCCTGCCTATCCCTTCTCTGCTTCCCTTCTCCCCACCTCTTGATCTTTCCTCTTACTGGTTTTTTACCTAGCATCCACCAGCCTTCTCCTTCCCACCCTTCCCCCACCTTCTTTATAGGGCCTCTGCCCCCTCCCTCTTCAGTCCTGATGAAGAGTCTCAGCCCAAAACGTTTAAGAATTATTCTGACTGCTCGTTTTCATGGATGCTGCCCAACCTGCTGAGTTCCTCCAGCTTGTTGTACGTGTTGCTTTAACCCTAGCATCTGCAGTGTACTTTGTGTTTACAATTCCTAGGAGCTCACTCTTATGACATAGAGTTCAAGGGTACTAAACAACACAGCAATACTGAAGGCTTGTCACATCTTCCACTACTGACAACTGAAGAAGAAAAGTCTTCATACTCTGTCTCAGCAGAAGTGTTCCACACTGCATTGGTGGACCAGTTGCTGGTAGCAAATTCTGAAAAACAAGTAATGATCTGACGTTGTCAAAAGTCTATGAAATTACCACACAAAGAGGGCCAGTGGATGGTAACCCACGTTTCCAGAGTTCTTAGCGAGATGAGACTAACTTCGGTATGTCAAAGAATGTTGATACATGGATTTTGTGTTGTGGTTCCCTCTAAATTGTACACCAGAGTGTTAGAAAATCTGCACGAAGGACACCTGAGTACAGTCAAGATGAAGAGTCTTGCCCAGAGCTAGATAAACAGATTTAATAAAGACTTGGCCAAAAAGTTCAGAATGCACCTCCACAGGCACTGTGGGAGTGACTGTCATCACCATGGAAAAGAGTACATATTGACTTTGCTGGGCTATTCATGGACTCCATGTTTCTGATTGCTGTGGATGCTCATTCAAAGTGGCTGGAGGTTGACCAATGAAGTCAATCATGTCAGCAAAGACTGTCTCTGAGGACTATCTTCACCAAATTGTGAGTGAAAATGGACCGCCATACACGTCAGAAGTATTCTGACTGTTCATGAAGAAAAATGGCACCTGACATTTCAAGTCAGCTCCTCGCCACCCAGCAACAAATGGGTTAGTTGGAAGGTTTATCCAAACCTTCAAGAAGTCGATTAAAGCGATGGACAAGGAGGACATTTCTCTCCAGCACAAGATGAACAATTTCCTTTTTTGTGTATCGGAACTCTGTTCATGCAATGACAAATGAAACAACTGCAATGCTATCATGAACAGGAATATGAGATCTCGCTTTGGCCTCCTGAAACCCACTGAGGGAAATACAGAATGAACAGTTCAGTCAGTTGCCAACTAAAGCAGTAAGGAGCTTTGTGATTGAACACGAAGTCCTACCATATGATTACCGAGAAGACACATGGACACCCAGTAGGATAGCTGCAAGAACTGGACCACTGATGTACATGGATGTTGGAGATTATATATGGAGATGTCATGTGGACTAGATACTGGATGTTCATCCAAAGAACACACCTGAGTTGACTGCATCCAACCAGAGGGACACATTACTGTCACCGGACTTGCCTCTCAGTGATGCCGAGAAAGTTGTCTTAGACTAGACTCCTACCAAACCTGATGCCACTCCATAGATCCAGAGGTGCAATGAGAACATTATTGTTGACAAAACCCCTGCCAAACCCAGTGCAACTCCACAGATTCAGAGGTGCTATCCTGAAAGAAACAGAGCATCACTCAAAAGACTGAACCTTTAGAACTATGAAGTTAGTTATGGACTGCTATCGTGGAAAGCATGTTTGTTTGGAATATGGGTTTATGAAAGGAAAATTGAATGTTTTGTGCATATACATTTTTATGTTGCATTAGTCTAAAGGGGGAGGAAGTTTAATGTATGGATCTATATCTTTTGGAGCAATAACTTAGCACTTAATAACCCCACTTAGCACTACATATTGATCTGTTGTCTGTGCATGCACTGTTGTCTACACATGCGCATTTTTCTCTCTCTCTTGCTGTAATGTGAATATACTATCAAAGCCATCTCCTGTGTGCATGCTTTCATTTAATATATATGTAGTTGTGCACAGACACAACAGCCACCTCCTCTTTTACATCCTCCACTATCATACCTGAAACTTCTATATCCTGGAATGCTGAGACACCAGTCCCGATCTTCTTTCAACTATGTTCCTTTATTGTAACAATGTCACATTGCCAAGTACTGATCAGTGCTTGTATCCTGTAGTTCATTTGCCTTACCAGTCAGCCTCCTTGCATTAAAATAAATGCAATTTAACTTTACAGTCTTCCCATGCACACCTTTGCATTTTCATGTCTGCTCTGCCTATTGGAAGTGGACTGACAGCTTTTCTTTTATATTTGACTGCATCTCTCTGCCATCTGTACATATACTCTATCTCTTTCCTACGGTCATCCTTTTGCCATCTGACTTATCTCCCTATTCCTACGGTTAGTAGCTTGCACCACTGCAGGTATTCTAGAGACTAAAGCCTTAGACCTTAAAATCTTGATCTTTAGTGTGCGACCTAACTCCCTAACCTCCAAGATGACCACAAACTTACCATTGAGTTTGGAGGCCTGCGTGTCTCAATGACCTGGAGAGCTATGTTGGTTGGAGTGGAGTCAGGGGTTTATGCTTTGACTCTTGTGAGGGTCACCCTTACCAAACCAGGTCAAAGGGTAGAGACCAGATTAAGAGTGATCCACTGGTCCTCCAAGCAGCTCAGGACTAACAATTCTTTTCTGGTAAAACAAAATTGTAATGGAGACAGCAACAAAGAAACATTCTACATCTAAGTGCAACGGTATTCCTGAGTCTCCATCCGGGACTTGTGTAACTGACAGTAATGAAAACCAAGAGGAAGCTACTAACATGATGAAGGAAACCCTGAACACTGCCAGAGATGAAGGACCTTCGTTGCTGACTAAATGCCAGTGGCTTAATGGGCAGTAAGTAACTAACTCTACAAGTTCTTGTTGCAGGATTTGTATTCTAAGGGTCACAATAATATTAGGCATGAACCAATTTCCTGTTGCTTGAAACAGCTGTCCCTTGAAAAGAGGCATGATTTCAATAAGTAAATGGTAAATCTATAAAACAAGCTCCACAGGGAGATGGCAGAAGGAAGTAATATTGATTTATGTCAGAAACTAATACTTAAAATACAATATAGAAATAAATAAGTCACTTGAAGTGAGACATATGGTAAATGTAACAGATTTGAAGGATCAGGTGGCTTTAGTCCTCACTGGGGGTTACTTTACTTTGTGCCTCAGACTTAAAGAAGAACTCATGGAGATTGATTGCCATAATTAGTAAGCAGCTGAATATAGATGTAACAGATGCAAAACAATGAAGTTCAAAGTAACAGCTCCCAATCATTGCATTATGTGAGATTAGAAGATAAATTAGGCAGAGTAAATATCTAAAAATTTCCAGTTGATGCAAGCAATAAATTAAAAAAATAATGCAGAAATTCTATTTCATTCCTAACATGCAAATTAAAATTGAAATAGACATGGCATTCCAGATTCAAAATTCAAAATTTATTGTTGAAGTACTTACATGTCACCATATCCAATGCTGAATTGATTGTTTTATGGGTGTACTTAATAAATCCATAGACTAATAACCATAACACAATCAATTAAAAGACTGCACCAACTTGGGAGTTCAACCAATGTGCAAAAGACAAGCTGTGCAAATACAAAAAGAAAGAAAGAATAATAATAAATAATTAAGTAATAAGTATCAAGAATATGAAATGAAGAATCCTTGAAAGTGAGTCCATTGGTTGTGGGAACATTTCAATGATGGGGCAAGTGAAGTTGAGTGAAGAGTCTGATAGCTGATGGGTATTAGCTGTTCCTGAACCTGGTGGTATGAGTCCTGTACCTTCTTCCTGATGGCAGCAAAGAGAGCATGTTCCAGGTGGTGAGGGTCCCTGATGATGGATGCTACTTTCCTGTGACAATACTCTGTAAATGTGCTCAATGGTGAAGAGGGCTTTACCTGTGATGGACTGTTCTATATCCACTGTTTTTGATAGGAATTTCCATTCAAGGGTATTGGTGTTGCCATACTAATGTGATGCAGCCAATCAAAAACTCCCCATTACACATCTATAGAAGTTTGTCAAAGTTTTAGATGTCATGCTGAATTTTCACCATCTCCTAAGGAATTAGAGGTACTGCCGTGCTTTCTTTGTAATTGCACTTACTTGCTGATAGTGCGTTCATAGCAAAGCCAGAAGCCTGTATGTGGCTCATCAAAGATTTCTCATTTTTTGACGATATTATCATGATGACACATGTAGAAGAATATCCCCAATATCTCATGGCTTGATTTGGGACTCTGTTAGCTGCAAGAAGGCTATTGTAGTAAGGAAAGGTGTTGCTGAGCCCCTTTCATCAATATCAACTGGTATATTTTAGAGGTTGTCACTATATTTGGACATTGGTAATGTAGTATACTGCAAGTCCAGTTCACTGGTCTAATGGCGAGGCCAATGATGTGGGATCTGTATGACTTTGGTTGTAACGAGGACTAGGTCTTGTGCTGCGGTCTCGCCTGTTGTAGCCACCAGGAAGGGAGATGCCAGAGGTGATGAGGCATGGTGTCTATGCTAGATTAGCGGCAGGTCCCTCCCAACGGTGCTGCCTTCCAGTGTTTGCTCAGTGGAAGACAAGCTGGATTGCATGTGTGTGAGCATTTGTCGACAGTCTGCTGAGGGCTTTTTCTTGCTGACAACATTTATGCTCCATTAATCTATGAGATATGTCACCTAGGGACTTGGGCTATAATTTTTTTTGTATAATTGAACGTTTACTGCTATCTTGTATGTGCTATTTCTATTGTGTTTTGCACCTTAGCCCTGGAGGAACGCTGTTTCATTTGGCTGTATTCATGGGTAATCTTGTATGGCGGAATGATAATTAAACTTGAACGTGATCTTTATACTTATGTATGTAGAATCTGCCATCACAAACATTGACTCACTTGATGCAGACATCAAAACTGTCACAACTCTTCCTGTATGTACAAGGAGTGTAAGCTTTAATTCCAGACTGAGCTAATAAAAATTAGTGTGCATGAAATTTACACCTTATGACACCTGTATTTAATCAAGAGTTGAAAAAGAGAATCACACATTCAGCTGGCCAAACTTGTTTACACCACTCAGACTTTAATGCATTTAATGGCTTGGTTATATTCACCATGTTAATGGTAGGGGAATTACCATAGGTGCTCTCTATGGAGAAATCTTATGGAAATATCAATTTGGCCACCCACATTTGCACTTCAAAGACATCTGTACAAGGGATCATAAGACATCATCAAAGACAACAGGAACACAATGGTACTACATACTATTGACCTCCCAAAAAAGCAGAAAGAAATAAATACAACACACTGGGGAAAATAGAGCCTTCCAGAAGAACAAAAAGAACACAAACATGGCTGTGTCCATCTTCAAATAAAGCAAACACAAAACAAGCACAGTTACTCCAACCATATGCAGATGTAATTCTCCAGAAATTCCAGAGTTTTTCTAGATGAAGCCGTCTATGACAGTAATAAAAAGATGGAATATTCTGAGTTTCTGATAGATTTGGCGGGGGGGGGGGGGACAAATAACTTAAAAAGTTATTTCGAAATATTATGTGGGAAAGGTAATTAACTTAATATAAAATATTTTGTAACTGAGGGTTAAAAGTTATGCATTTCCAACAATGCTGAAATACAGAACATAGAACACAGAACAGCACAGCAGAGGAACAGGCCCTTTGACCCACAATGTTATATCAAACTAATTAAGCTAGTGATACCTAATGCCTAACATTTTTAAACTTCACATCCTCAGATATTTCCATGACTTTCTGGTTACGTGAGAGATACAATCAGTATCTTAATTTCTTGGAGGCAGTTTTTCAGAACATTACACAATGATTTCATGTTTCTCAAGTTGATACTTTACAAATTACTGATTCTTCCAGACAGATAAAATTAAAGGTAATTTAAAATAAATAATTCCAACATTAGGAAATAATTCAAAACATTAAAATAAAGTAATAAAGTAACAAAAAAGTTACTACTATTTCCAGTTTAATCTACAGGGCTGGAATCTCTTCCATCTCCAGACTGTCCATCTGATTTCATTCTAAAAAGTCTTTCCTGCCGTAGTCCAAAGATGTACAGATAGATTAATTGGTCAACGTAAATTGGTACATGATTAGGTTAATCGGGTTTGTCTGTGGGTTGCTGGGGTGGCATGGCTCAAAGGACTGGAAGAGCTTACTCTGCACTGGATCAATAAATTGGAAACCTCTGTTGGTCGGGATTGCCCATGGATGTTGCATCCTAGCTGTCTAGATATGCAAGCCAGGGCAGTACAATATGGAAACCAAGCTGTTACTCATGTAGCAAGTTACCCTCTCCATGCATCTGATGAACCCAAAGGAATGACAGTGGCCAGTATACTTTGCTACAAGCAGTGTTGCAGGAGCTGCCATTCATCATTGAACTCAAAATCAGACTGCTCTGGGGACTCCAGCTCCGGATTTTTCCCTCATGGTTTACTCCTGAAGCCTTCTTCATGAGTGGGTTGAGCTGCAAGGCAGTGGAAGTTTGAGATCAGAGTTTACCTTTTCCTTGATGAGCTGCCAACCACGGCTGACAAGCCCCATCTGCCTGAAGCAACTGGTTTTAAGACAACGGTAATCCACCTTTGCCCCTTCTCCTGTCAGTAGAAATGGTTCTACCAGGCTTACTAACTAAGCCGCACATGAAGGTCAGGAGCTGGAGTTGGTTGTCAGAGGCAATTTGAGACGCACACCATTGGGAGCATTGAATAGGTAGTGGGAGCTTATCCTCACTACCACTGCCAGCTGAAACAACCTTAAGAAATCATCAATCAATCAACCAATAAATAAATAAAGATCTACCTGACAAAAGATAAGTAGAAGTGGATTCCCTAGTTCAATGTTAAACAATCAAAGAAGTTGAGTTTGGACAGTATTGATCTACCACTCAGTATATTCAGATCTGTATAAATCTGGAACAATTGGAAGCAGCTGAATTCTGGTAATTCCTTTTGAAACCACTGGTCACAGCAGGCTTTATTTAGCCCAATATGATAATGACTGGAAAGTGATGTTGACTGAGTACAAAATTATCTGTTGTTGCAAGTAATTCCCTATTGTTTTCCAAATCTCATCTCAGGCATTTTAAAAATTAAAATATAGGAAACAATGATTTCTTCATCTAATATTACACCTAAAGAAATCTCATGTCCATCAGTGAAGCTCTCTTTTACTGTTTGCCTGCTGTATACTAGCCGGCCAGTGGTGTAGTGGTATTTGCACCAGACTTCGAGGAGACTGGTCCCAGGTTCGAATCTGGCCGGTTTCTTGCACGCTCTCTAGCGTCTCGACCACATAAAAATAGACAAAAATGGTAAAGTAATGGCAAGCTTGTTGCCCAAAGTGCCACAAAGTGAGGAAAGGAACAATAACTACTGTATACTAGTGTGGAAGAAATATTCAACCTTCTGACCTGGTGAACTGCAAATGCCGCTACATTCATTCATTCTCAATTTTCCCATTAAACTACCAGAAAAATGAATAGATGAAAATGAGAGGCTGTGCAAACTGAAATGTTCACAAGGATAACTGAGTGGAATAAGCACATTTAACAAATAGTATTGATGATGTTGGGCATGGTAAAATCTAGGAGTTCAACACAAATAAAATATATGTAGATATCTACTGGGGAACGGCTGCTTTTGAAGTGCACAAATCTAAATTATGCAAGTCTGCCAATTATGAAACATACTTGCTATATGGAAATTAACCTTCTTGACATTATTTGCAAAAAGGCCACATGAATACAAAATCTAAGTCAGTGAACCACAGTTCAATTCAAGAAGAAAATTTATAGACAAGACCAGTTTTCTTTTTGGAACTAATTTGTGCTTCAATTACCTTCAGCTGAGCAAAAGAAAATTAATTTTGCTCGTGGGGTGGTGCCACAACAGCCACCTTGCACTCAACATCAGTAAAACCAAGGAATTGCTGGAAGAAGGGGAGGTCTGAGAACACACACCTGTTGCCATTGAAGGGTCAACAATGGAAAGGGTGAGCAGCTTCAAGTTCACCACCCTACCAACATCTCTGAAGATAGATCTGGGCCCAATATATCCTTGATGCAGTTATGAAGAAGGCATGCCAGTGCTATACTTTATTAGGAGTTTGAGGCAATTTGATATATCAAAGACTAGCATTTTCTGCAGATGTTCTTCTGGAGAGACTTCTGACTGGTTGCAACACTGTCTGGTATGGAGGCACCAAAGCACAGGATCAGAAAATACTGTAGAGGCTTGTAAATTTAGCCGGCTCCATCTTGAGCACTAGCCTCCCTGCATTGAGAACATCTTCAAAAGGCATTCCCTCAAGAGGACCGTCACCATCCAGGATATGCCATCTTCTCATTATTATCATCAGGGAGGAGGTACAGGAATCTGAAGATGCACATCCAATATGTTGGGAACAGCTTCTTCCCCTCTACCATCATACTTTTGAATGGACCATAATCCCATGAACACTACCTTACTTTTTGCACTAGAGTCATAGAGTTATAGAAATAGACCCTTTGTCCCATCTAGTACATTCTGAAACCATTTAAACTGTCTACTCCCATTGACCTGCACCATGACAATAGCCCTCCATACCCCTTCCAAATTGAGCTTGCATGCACCACTTGTACTGGCTGCTCATTCCACACTCTCACAACTCTCTGAGTGAAGAAGTATCCCCTCATGTTCCCCTTAAACTTTTCACCTTTCCCCCTTAACCCATGACCTCTGATTGTAGTTCCACCCACCCTCAGTGGAAAAAGCCTTGCATTTACCCCTCATAATTGTGTGTACCTCTATCAAATCTCCTCTCAATCTTTTACATTCTAAGGAACATAGTCCTAACCTATTCAATCATCCACATAACTAAGGTCCACCAGACCCAGCAATATCCTTGTAAATTTCTGTATACTCTTCCAAACTTGTTTTAACCTTTCCTGTAGATAAGTGACCAAAACGGCACACAATATTCACAATTAGCCCTCACCAATGTCTTATGCAACTTCAACATAACATCCCATGTCCTGTACTCAGTACATTGATTTATGAAAGCCAATGTGCCACAAGCTTTCCTTATGACCCTTTCTACCTGTGCACCACTTTCAACAAATTATGGACCTGTATTCCCAGAACCCTTTGTTCTACCATACTCTTTAGTTCTGTACCATTCACTGTGTTAGACCTACCTTTGTTGGTCCTACCAAAGCGCAAAACTTCACACTTGTCTGTATTAAATCCCATCTGTCATTTTTCCAGCTGATGCAGGTCTCTCTGCAAGCAATGATAGCCTTCTTCACTGTCTACTACACACTCAATTTCGGTGTCATCTGCAAATTTGATGATCAAGTTAACCACATTATCATCCAGATCATTGATATAGATGACAAACAACAATGGACCCAGCAATGCACCAATAGTCACAGGCTTCCAGTCAGAGAGGTCTACTTCCACTCTCTGGCTTATCCCACAAAGTCAATGTGTAATCCAATTTACTATCTCATCTTGAATGCCCAGTGACTGAACCTTCTTGCCCAACCTCCCATGAGGGACTTCATCAAATCAGAATCAGAATCGGGTTTAATATCACTGGCATATGTTGTGAAATTTGTTAACTTAGTGATAGCAGTACAATGCAATACATGATAATATAGAAAAAATAAATATGTAGATCAATTACAGTAAGTACAGTATATGTATGTATATTGAATAGTTAAATTAAAAATAATGTAAAAACAGAAATAATAAAAAAGCGAGTTAGTGTTCATGGGTTCAATGTCCATTTAGGAATCAGGCGGCAGAGGGGAAAAGCTACACCTGAGTCGCTGAGTGTGTGCCTTCAGGCTTCTGTACCTCCTTCCTGATGATAATGAGAAGACGGTATGTTCTGAGTGATAGGAGTCCTTAATAATGGACACCGCCTTTCTGAGGCACCACACCTTGAGGATAGCTTGAATACTGAAGTTTTGCTAAAGTCCATGTAGACAACATCCTGTGCCTTTCCTTCATCCACTTTCCTGGCAACTTCCTCAAAAAATTCTATAAGATTGGTTAGACATGACCTACAAGACAAAAAGCCATCCTGACTATTCTTAATGTCTATCTAAATACTTATATCTCCAGTCCTTTAGAATACCTTCCAATAACTTTCCCACAACTGATGTCAGACCCACTAGCCTATAAATTCCTTTTTTATGTTGAGATTTTTTACACAGCAGAACAACAATGGCTATCCACCAATCCGCTGGTACCTTTCCTGTCACTAAGGATGATTTAAATATCTCTGCTAGGGCCCTGGCAATTTCTGCACTTACCTACTGTACTGAGGGAACACCTTGTCAGTCCCTGGGGATTTATCCACCCTGATTTGCCCCAGAATAATCAAACACCACCTCTTCTGTAATCTGTATAGGGTCCATGAAATTGATTCTGCTTTGCTTCACTTCTATAAACTCTGTGTTCATCTCCTGAGTAAATACAGATGCAAAAAAAAATTATTTAAGTTCTCCTTCATCTGTTTTGGCTCCACACATGGATTACCATTCTGATCTTCCAATTTTGTCCCTTACAACTCTTTAGCTCTTACTGTACCTGTAGAATCCATTAAGATTCTCCTTCACCTTGTCAGCTCAAGCAACGTCATACCTTCTTTAGGCCTTTCTGATTTTTTTTCTCTCTTGCATTTCTTATACTCCATAAGCACCTGATTTGTTCCTACCTGCCTATAATTGCTATACTTCTTTTTTTCTCTTAACCAGGGCCTCACTAGCTCTTGAAAACCAAGGTTCCCTACACTTGTTTCCTTACCTTTTACTCTGACAGGCACATACAAACATGGTACTCTCGAAGTTTTGCTTTTGAAGACTTCCCTCATACCATGTACATCTTTGCCAAAAAACAGCCTGTCCCAATCCACACTTGCCAGATCATTTCTGATACCATCAAAATTGGCCTTTCTCCAATTTAGAATCTCAACCCACAGACCAGACCTATCTCTTTACATATTTACTTTGAAATTAATGGCATTGTGGTCACTAGATGTAAATCGTTCCCCGACACAAACATCTGTCACATGCCCTGTCTCATTTGCTAATGGCAGATCCAGTATTGCATACTCTTTGTCACCTCTAAAACAATGGAACCCTGGAATATTGAGCAGCCAGTCCTGTCCCTCCTGCAACCAAGTCTCACTAACAGCTACAATATCATAATTCCAGATGTTGATTCATGCCCTGAGCTCATCTGCCTTTCCTACGATACTTCTTGCATTGAAGTATATGCAGTTCATGACAATAGTGGCACTATGCTCAAGCTTCTGATTCCTGACTTTGAGATCTTACTAACATCTGTCTCCACAACCACTGCACTAACTGTTCCGGCACTCTGGTTCCCATTCCCCTGCAACTCTTGTTTAAACTCTACCATGCAGCATTAGCAAACTTTCGCGCTAGGATATTAGTTCAGGTGCAAACCATCTCTTCTGAACAGATCCCACCTTCCCTGGAAGAGAGCCCAGTGATCCAAATATTTTATGCCCTCCCTCCTACACCAACTCCTTAGCCACATGTTAAACTGTCGAATCTTACTCGTTCTGTCCTCACTAACATGTGGCATGCATAGCAATCCTAAGATTACAACCCTTTAACTTAGCACCTAACTCCCTGAACTCCCTATGCAGAACCTCATCTCTTGTCCTACCCAGGTCACTGGTACCTGCATGGATCACGACCTCTGGCTGTTCAACCTCCCACTTAAGAATATTGAGGACATGATCCAAGAAGTCCCGGGAGGCATCATACCATCCAGGAATCTTGCTCATAGAACTTCCTTTCCACTTCCCTAACAAATCCCCTATCATCTTCCCCCTTCCCGTCTGAGTCACAGAGCCAGACTCAGTGTCAGGGACCTGACCGCTGTGAATTTCCTCTGCTTGATCACACTCCCCCGCCCCCCCCCCCCAATCCCAACAGTATCTGAAGTAATATAGTTGTTGTTGAGGGGGATAGCCACAGGCGTACTCTGCACTGGCCGCTTAACCTATTTCCCCTCCCTGACTGTCATCCAGTTTCCTGTGTCCTGCATCCTGGGTGTAACTACCTCACTATATGCCCTATCTATCATCCCTTCATCTTCCTGAATGATGCTGAGTTCATTTAGTTCCAGCTGCATCTGGATACACTTCTCGCAGTTGTTGTTGTCAGGACACTGGAGGTCTCCTTGCCTTCCTACATCCTGCAAGAGGAGCATTCCACTATCCCGTCTGGCATCTCTACTGTTCTAACTGATGAGACGTAAAGAAAGGGGCAGTGGGGGAATTCTACCTACAGCTTTTCGTTTTTGCCGTCTCTGATTGAAGCCTCTCCTTGCTGAAGCTTCGAAGAGCTAATGCCTCAAAATCTCCACTATAACTGTGTCCTCTCTGACGATGGCCACTCCTCTTGCCCTTGCCTTCCTTTAATTTGTTCTTGCTAATCAATCCCAAACACTGATTGGTTGTTGGTCAAAGCCCCAGTAAAACAGCTGTGAGTTGCTGCCTTTTATACTCGCTCAGCGAACCTGTGTGAAATTCCTTCCTCCCAAGCTTCTGATCCTGATTGGTCACTGGTCAAAGCTCCACTACTTATTTATTTTTTTATATACTTCTTTTATTAGTATTATTAGAAGTATTATATACTTCTTTTATTTGTATTATTAGAAGTATTATATAATTCTTTTATTATAATATATATCATTATATCAAGGTTCCCATAGCTGGGGGACATGGTGGTTTAAGCTTAAATGTTCCCAATTGCGTGCATCTCAAATAGCCTTTCACAACCAAATCCAGCTCCTGATCTTCATGTGTGGCTTAGCTATTAATTACTGGCAGATGAGGCTCATCAGCCGTGGTTTGCAGGTCATCCAGGAGAAGGAAAACTCTGATTTGAAACTTCCGCTGCCTTGTGGCAAAAACCACTCATGGGCGAGCCTTTGGGTGTAAACCCTGAAGAAAGATCCAGAGCTGGAGTCCCTAAGGCAGCCCTACAATGAGTTCAATGCTGACTGGCAACTCCTGTGATGCTGCTGGTGCCAAACTCTGCTGTTATTTTGAACTCATCAGCTGCATGGAGAGGGGTCAGCCGGCTGCACAGGCAAGAGCGTGCTCTCTATTTCATGCTGCTCTGGTTTGCGTATCGCATAGACAACTAGGATGCAACATCCATGGTTGATCCCAGCCAGCGGAGGATTTCATACATCTTATTGTAACTTATAGGAATTTTTAAATATGCATTGCCGTGAACTGCTGCTTCACAATACCAATTTTCTTAACATACATTTTGTCCATGATAATAAACCTGATTCTGATTCAGAAAGTTGTTTGTATAAACTGACTTATTAACTGTGTAGTTTATCTTCAACTTTCAAGCAAATGTTTAGCAAGAGCATTACATTTCACCATCCTATCATTGTTGTGTTTAAAATAAAGATATCAGATTCAAAATTGTTTCAGCATTGTTTCATTTTGACACTGCAGCTGCTGAGTTGATTGTATGTTGATCATGAATTGTGCACATTTATACTACAACACACGATTCAGAATACTTAAGAGGAACACAGAATAAGTGTTTGATGGTCCTGATCCTCATGTAAAGCTGATATGATGCCAGCATTAAAAACATTCCACATATTTTGCAGCATAGAGATCCACCTGTTGTTATGTAAAATAATTTAATGACATGCAGCTTTGTGAGAACTGATTATGTTTAAAGATGATTATGAGTGAAAGAAGATTAAAACTGGGAGCTTAACGTCCAAGGATACACATTGTATTGAAAGGACAGGAAGGTATGCATAAGGGATGGGGTGGCTTTGTTGGTCAAAAAAAATTGAAATCAAATCATTAGAAAGAGGTGACGTAGGATTAGAAGGTGCAGAATCATTGTGGGTAGAGCTAAGAAACTGCAAAGGCAAAAAGATGCTGATGGGAGGCTGGGTACGACCGAGCTTTCATTGTGTGGTCCATCTGTGAGGCTGAGTTGGGCGGCGCCGTGGAAGTCCATAGCGGGGATATTCCCTTCTGACACCGGCGTGGGATGACGAGTCTATCAGGGACCCTGAGGACTTGTGGAAACTGTGTGGTGGTTTCTTTTGAACTTTTGGTCTTTTAACATCTTTGGACTATTTTTACTGTGCCCATGGTCTGTTTTTTTTTATCAATTATGCTATTGTTTGCACTGTTATAACTATATGTTGTAACAATGTGGTTTTGTGCAGGTCTTGTAGCTTTAGGTTTTGGTCTTGTTTGTCTGGTGGGATTGGAGCTCCTTTCCAGGGAACGCGCTAAGATGGTAGCGCGATATTAATACGCAGCAGCCTCTCCGGACTCTGGATTGGGGATTGCCAAACGTTATGTGGATTTTCTGGTGTAGTCTGTTTTGTCATGTGCTTTTGTGATAACATTCTGGAGGAACGTTGTCTCATTTTTTAACTGCATTGCATTTGTGGTTTCTAAATGACAATAAACTGAATCTGAATCTCCTAAGTTACTTGATTTATCTTTAAAAGAGGTGATAGTATTCAAGCCCTTCCACAACTGTTGAGTATTCTTCATTGATTGAAGTTTAGTTTGGAATTGCCTCTTTGCCCATGAGATGGCTTTTCGGAGATTGTACTTGCACCTCTTGTAACTTTCTTGGAGTGAACAGTTATTTTTGATGGGCAGTAGACCATGTTCTCTCTTTGGGGGCTTTGCTTTTACTTGCATTGTGAGTGGTGGGAATGTTGATGCAAGAATACTTTGTGGGAGGGGGAGGGCTGCTGCTGCTTGCTGCTGCTTGTGTGTGGGGGGGCTTTGGGATTTTTATGTTTTTCTGTCATTCGTTCTTTGGGGGTTTTCTTCTGTTTTGATGTCTGCGGAGAGTAAGAATTTCAGGGTGTATATTTTATACATTCTCTGATATTAAATGGAACTATTGAATGCCTCTGATCTGGCTCTCAGCAGATTTCATATCTCCTGGTTCATCCAGGGCTTCTGATTGGGGAAGATTCTGAATGATTTTGTGGGGACTCGTCTGCAGCTGTTTAATAAAAGTCCATAACAACTATAGTGTATTCATTCAGATCCCCAAATGCATCCCTAAACATGGCCCAGTCCACCGATTTGAAGCAATTCTGAAGCTACTCCTCTGCCTCCTGTGACCACATCTTTTTTGTCTTAGTCTCTGGAGCTTTGCTCTTTAGCTTCTGCCTGTATGCAGGTAGGAGAAGGGCTGCTGAATGATGAAATTTCCCAAAATTCAGTCTTGGCATGGAATTTTATTTTAGTCTAACAGTGGTCTGGTATATTGGGATCTCTGATGCTACAGGTTATATGCTGATGGTATTTGGGCAGGGTTTACTTCAAACAAGCCTGGTTGAAGTCTCCAACTATGATTTGAAATGTGTTGGATGGACTGTTATGGAGATGGCATCATGCAGTATTGAGAGTGCTTGGTCATAGTTGGCCACTGGTGGCATGTAAACTGTGGTCAGGATCATGGATGAGAACTCCCTAGGTAAACAAGAATGGACGGTATTTGACCATTATGTGTTCTAAGTCAGGGGAACATGTGTTCAACAAAACCACCACATTGGAGCACCACTGGGAGTTTATCATGAAACACACATTTCCTCCTTTTGCTTTTTCCTAATCAGTAGTTTGGTCCATTCTGTAGCCTTCGGGTCTGATCACTGTATTTGGTGTGTTGGGAGAAAGCTAAGTCTTGGTCAAACATAGAATACAATAAGCTCTCATTTGTCTCTGATACCTTAATCTTGCCGTCAGGTCCTCAATTTTGTTCCCCAGCAACTGCACTTTTGTCAACAAGATGAAGAGGCTGTGGAGGAGGAAGCCTCATCCCTCTGCGTTTCAGCCTGGCTTGGAGACCCCCCCCCCCCACCCCAGGCCTTACTTCCAGCCGTGATGATGAGCCTTAAAGGTGCCATACCTGTCTGGTCCGCCAAATCCTTCAGACGATTGTGAGATCTGTAGATCATTAAGTTGATTTAAAAATATATTACTTAGAGGGAATTTACATGCTGCAGATTGCAGTGAGAGTAATTCGGAAGAGATATGTTTAAAACTATATTTAGAACTATTGTCTGCAGACACAGAATGTCACTGACAATCACCAACACTATCTTGAATTCTGAATCCAAACAGACTATTTATTGTGGATCCCATGCATATTAATATAATGGATGAGCCTTTCATGAGGAATCTTGTCAAATACCTTACTAAAATCCATGTAGAGAACATCCACAGCTCTACTTCCAACTATCAACTTCGTCACATCCTTGAAAAACTCAGTCAAGTTAGTAAGACATCACTTGTCCTGCACAAAGCAATGCTAACCGTCCCCAATTAGGCTATTGTTTTCCAATTGCTCATAAAACCTATCCCTACGAATCCTCATTAGTAACTGATGTGAGACTCCAAGATGATCCCTGTTTCCCTTCTTTTTTTAAAAAACTTTTTTTATTAAGTTTTCAGATGATTACAGAAAGAAAAAAATAATACCCTTCCCCCCTCCCCTTAGCCCCTCCCCCCTAACATCTCTATAGAAAAAAGAAAGAAGGAAAGAAAGAAAGAGTGCCTGGATATCAGAAGATCCCCACATGCTCCACGGAGTTCGTAATAACTTTAGTATATATATTTATTTCTTTCCCCAAATAACCAATTATTTTATCTTCAGAGCACCTATATATTTAATCCTGTCTTTTGTAAATAAGGGCGCCAAATTTTCAAAAATGTTTCGCATTTATCTCTTAAATTATAAGTAATTTTTTCAAATGGAATACAGCTGGAAATTTCATTCTTCCAACGATCTATACTTAAATATGCATCCAATTTCCAAGTAACTGCAATAGTCTTTTTGGCTACTGCCAGTGCAATTTTTATAAATTCTTTCTGATATTTATTCAATTTGGGTTTCAATTTTATCCCTTCAATTTCGCCTAATAAAAATAATATTGGATTATGTGTAAGTTGTGTTCCAATAAAACTCTTAAATTTGTCCAAAAAGGTTGAATTTTAGAACAAGACCAAGTAGAATGTAAAAAAGTACCAATTTCTTGGTTACATCGGAAACACTGGTCAGATAAATTTGGATTTAATTTATTTATTTTTTGTGGTGTAATATATAATTGATGTAAAAAATTATATTGCACTAATCTTAACCGGACATTTATTGTATTTGTCATACTATCAAGACATAGTCTTGACCAATTTGTTTCTTCAATTTTAATATTCAAGTCACTTTCCCATTTTTGTCTTGACTTATGGACTCCTTGTTTAGTTGCCTGTTTTTGAATCAAGCTATACATACAAGAAATACATTTTTTAGTTTTTCCTTTTTGGATTAAAGTTTCTATTTCACTAGATTTCGGCAATAACATTGTTTGACCTAATTTTTCTCTTAAATAAGCCCTTAATTGGAAGTAACAAAAAAGAGTTTCCCTTCTTGAATAATTTAAAAACATGAACTGCTTGCCAGTCCTCCAAGACCTTGCCTGTGGTTATAAGAGGACACAAAGATATTGGTCAAGAACATGAAGATATGATGTTACTGTAAATGTCTCAGATAGCTTATGCATTAGCTAGAGAAGACAAGGAACCAGAAGATTTTTTTGTGTGGAGGATGTTGTTAAACCCTGTGAATGAAAGTCAGTTTGTTCTTAAATTGCTTCTCTCCTATGCAATTTATGTTAATATCTAGCAACCTTTAAAGCTCTTTGGCACTTGATTAAACCCATGACAAATAAGCACATTATTCAAAGATACTATCCCTCCTAGCTGACTTTAGAGAGACATAACAACATGGTTTATGATTACAAGACCTTGCCAGCCTATCTTAATAGGATAAGCAATATAGAAAAACCCAAATCATGGCTAAATATTAATTTTAACAAAGGACAGTCAGGCGCTGAGTCTACCATTTAATTAAGTCATAGTTAATCTGCATCTGAATTCCATTATCCTGAGGTCCAATTCATTTATACACATTTCTATGTACAATTTCGGAATAAAGGCCAGTTTACACATGTAGTATTTGATTGTGCATTATAATCAGGTCGATGATCAAGAAATTGACCCAGGAATTTCTCAGTATGATTCACTGTAGAACATTTGACGCTTGTCTATCATAAAACAAATGATGTCATCTGGTGAACAACACCCATTTCTATGAGTACCAATAGAGATTAGATTTTAATCATATTTCAGTAAATAAAAACAGGCAGTAAACACTGCAATAGATTAACACAATAAAACTTGAATTAAGGGAACCTCGTAGTTGCTGTCAGCCTTGGTTTTAAATTGCTCAGTGTATTTCAAGAAGCATTGCTGAGTGTTACTTGTAGCTGTTATACACAATGTCCAGCAGTGATACTTGCTGTCCCTCTGTTAGAGAAATTGGTCAGTAATCTACACATCAGATCTGTATTGACAGATAAGGGTGACATAGAGGCACAGTCATTAGCGGTCCATAAACCACAAACTTTACACAAACTTTACTCTTTCACACTATTTCTTTTATTTATTTGTTTTTGTACTTATAGTAATTAATATGCTTTGCATTGTAATGCTACACTCATGATATATATCAGTGATACAGAGCTGATTCTCATTCTGATTCAGCTGGTATAGCTGCTGGCTGATATCTCCAGTGCCCATGATCAATTCTGACTCGATGTGAATTCCTCGTGATGCATGTGTTTTCTCTCAGCACTCCAGGTTCCTCCCAGATTGGAAGGTTAAATGAGAAAACTACAAAATGCCCCTAGTGGGTAGATGATGGTAGAATCTGAAGAAGTTGTTGGAGGTAGGGGAGTGAATAAAATGTGATTAGCAGTGGATGAGTGTAGATGGGTGCTTGATGGTCAATGCAAATAGGGTGCACTGACAGGACTGTTTCTGAGCAGAATGACTCTGATGCAATGGCATTCAAGGGGAGCCTGGTGAGAGGTGTAATGACAGACAGACACACTGAAGTTGTGTCACCTCTTTTTCTCTGTAACACTTTTCTTTCCTTCTTATAAAGTTTAAAAGTAAGTAGGCCTGTGATTGCTGATTAGGGCAGAGAAAGTAAGAATAGAGGAATACATAAGAGAAGGAGAGGGTGAGGATAAGAGAGGGTTGGAATTGGAGAGTGGTTTGGTGTTGTGCAAACTGAGGTAGTATAGCTATATAATGTACAAATTATATTAACATCAAGGAAATTGAAAGTTAGATATCTGCAGTTGACATTAATCAACACTGGTACTAGTTCTCATGGAGAGAATTAATATGTGTTGATTATCTTTCATGTTCTGAGGGAAAGTCTTCATCTCTTTTTTCTTTATTTTTCATCTTGACTAATTAGGTAATATTATGTGCTTGCAGTGTTGGGGCAGGTTCACCATATACTATTAAAAAGTAATCACATTAATAATGCTATCCAAAATTCTGTTTTAATCTGTCTATAAGTTTTGTAGATTAGTTTGTGCTTTTTGCACATTTTATTTCTATACCATTAATACAATGTGACTACTAAATGTTTGTCAGAAAAGATAGTTTGCATGCAGTTAACCAAAGGCCTCCTACATTCTTTTAGGCAAACATTAAACATCTCATGGTCTGCTTCTGAACAGAAAGGTTAAACTGGTTTCCAGGCCAATATTTATCATCCTCCTGACCAAGAAAACAGGTAATTTTGTTGTTCATTTACTAACTATAACACAATAGGTAGTTTATAGACAGCAAGGGCTGACAAACAGCAATTTGATAATGACCAGTGATATTGATTGAGGGATAAATATTGGCCAGGACAATGTTTATAATGTTATAAATACCAAAGATGCGAGATAGAATCTCAGCTTAAAATTCAGCTGAACGACAGTACATTTGATGGTGTAGAATCCTCTCAGTTGTGTGCTGGTTTGCTGGCCTTGATTATGTACTCAAATTCCTAGCTAGCTGGTCAGTTTTTAGTTTGTGTTGGCAACATTATCCATTTTGCTGCTTCTAGGCTGTATGGTGAACAGTATCTTACACATTAAACTAAATAAATACTTAAAGAAATATAAATACTGCCTTTGGCTATGCAGTTGATTCGAGAATTTGGTGAATAAACACTTTAAAGTTTATTTTAAACATAGTTGCATTGAAATGTTTTTTATGTAATAAAAATGCTAAATAAATTATTTAAAATGAATTCCAACTCAGGGCATTTTTATCCTTCAAAGACTCAGAGCATTATTGGTGTTTTTTTGATTTAGATCTGCTCTCAGATAACACAATATTGATTAAAGATTTTAAACTATTGATTCATTCTGGATTTTTTCCAAGGATCTCTGAAAATATCCATCTCAGATTGAATTGTTAGTTTAGTCGCTGGTTACATAGAACTTAGAATGGTACAGCATAGGTACAGGCCATTTGGCCCACAATGTTGTGCTGAAACATCTAAAAAGCAAATCTTTAAAGAGAGTGAACCTTTGCAAGGTGGAAGGTCCTGATGGAGTACCTGGTAGGGTTCTGAAAACCTGTGTCAACCAACTAGCGGGATTATTCAAGGACATTTTCAACCTCTGACTGCTATGGGCAAAAGTTCCCACTTGCTTCAAAAAGGCACCAATTATACCAGTGCCTAAGAAGAATAACGTGGGCTGTCTTAATGACTATCGCCCGATAGCACTCACATTGACAGTGATGAAATGCTTTGAGCGGTTGGTCATGATGACTGAACTCTGCCTTAGCAAGGACCCGGACACAATAGGTCAACGGTAGACACAATCTCAATGGCTCCCCACATGGCTTTAGACCACCTGGACATCCAAACACCTATGTCAGGATGCTGTTCATTGACTATAGCTCAGCATTTAATATCATCATTCCCACAAGCCTGATTGAGAAGTTGCAGAACCTGACCACAATCTGTACGGATTTATGATAACATATTCTCTTTGCTGACGATCAACACTGGCGCACCTCAGGGGTGCTCTACTCTCTATATACACATGTCTGTGTGGCCAGGCATAGCTCAAATACCATCTATAAATTTGCCGACGATACAACCATTGTTGGTAGAATCTCAGGTGGTGACGAGAGGGTATATAGAAGTGAGATATGCCAAGTAGTGGAGTGGTGCCACAGCAACAACCTGGCACTCAACATCAGTAAGACGAAAGAGCTGATTGTGGACTTCAGGAGGGGTAAGATGAAGGAACACCTACCAATCCTCATAGAGGGATCAGAAGTGGAGAGGGTGAGCAGCTTCAGTCTTCTGGGTGTCAAGATCTCTGAGGAATTAACCTGGTCCAACATATCGATGTAGTTATAAAGAAAGCAAGACAGCAGTTATACTTTATTTTGAATTTGAAGAGATTTCGTATGTCAACAATACACTGAAAAACTTCTATAGTTGTACTGTGGAGAGCATTCTGACAGGCTGCATCACTGTCTGGTATGGAGGGGCTATTACATGGGACTGAAAGAAGCTGCAGAAGGTTGTAAATCTAGTCAGCTCCATCTTGGGTACTAGCCTACAAAGTACCCAGGACATCTTCAGGGAGCAGTGTCTCAGAAAGGCAGTGTCCATTATTAAGGACCTCCAGCACCCAGGGGATGCCCTTTTCTCACTGTTACCATCAGGTAGGAGATACAGAAGCCTGAAGGCACACACTCCGCGATTCAGGAACAGTGTCTTCCCCTCTGCCATCCGATTCCTGAACGGACTTTGAATCTTTGGATACTACCTCACTTTTTTAAAAAACATAATGTATTTCTGTTTTTGCACGTTCTAAAACATCTATTCAATATACGTAATCGATTTACTTGTTTATTTATTATTATTTTTATTTTTTTTCTCCACTAGATTATGTATTGCATTGAACTGCTGCTGCTAAGTTAACAAATTTCACGTCACATACTGGTGATTATAAACCTGATTCTGATTCAGATTCAAAACCAGCCATGTCCTACCTACACCATGTCCATATCCCTCCATCTTCCTTATATCCATATACCTATCAGAATGTCTTTTAGAAGTCACTAATGTATTTGCCTCTACCACCATACTAGGCAGCACATTCTAGGCATCCACAACTCTGAGTAAAAACCTTAGCCCTCACATCCCCCTTGAATCTATCCCATCTCACCTTCAATGCATGCCTTCTGGTATTAGATATTTCAAAATTGGAAACAGATACTCTCTGTCCACTCTATCTATGCCTCTCATGATCTTATAAATCTCTATCAGATCTCCCCTCAGCCTCCGACACTCCAGAGAGAATGACACCAGTTTATCTAGTCTCTCGTGATAGCACATGCCCTCTGCACCAGGCAGCATCTTGGTAAACTTCATCTGCACCCTTTCTAAAGCCTCAACGTCCTTCATATAGTGGGATGACCAGAACTATACACAATACTCCAGGTGTGGCCTAACCCGAGTTTTATAAAGTTGCAACATAACCTGACTTTTGAACTTACTGCCTCGACTAATAAAACCAAGCATTCCATAAGCTTTCTTTACTGCCTTATAGCCACTTTCAAGGAGCTACGAGCTTGGATCCCAAGATCTCACTGCTCAGCAACACTATTAAAGATCTTGCATTTGCCCTACCAAGGCGCAACGCCTCACATTTATCTGGGTTAAACTCCACCTGCCGATTCTCAGCCCATATCTGCAACTGATTTATATTGTGCTGTAATCTTTGCCAGTCTACTACATTATCCACAACTCCACCGATCTTGTTATTATCCACAAATTTTCTAACCCACCCATCTACATTTTCAACCAGGTCATTTATATATATCACAAACAGCAGAGGTCTCAGCACAGATCCTGGCGGAACTCCACTATTTACAGACCTCCAGCTCGAATAAGTCCCTTCAACCACTACCCTCCACCTCCTACGTGCAAGCCAGTTCTGAATCCAAGCAGGCAATTTGCCACAGACTACATGCATCTTAATCTTCTGTGAGGGATTTTGTCTAACACCTTACTAAAATCCATGTAAACATCATCCACTGTGCTACCATTATCAATCTCTCTTGACACATAATTGATGTTCTGTTGGTTAAATTGAAAAGTTAGTAGCATTCAATATGAATATCCAGACTGAAATGTAAACAATCCATCCTCTGATGCCATATAAATAACCAAAATCAAAAAATTAAGATGGAAGTAAAACTAGAAAATGCCTGAAATACTCACCAGCTCAGGCAACATTTGTGTAAAGAGGAAGAAATAAATGTTACAACTTGAAGACCCTTCTTCAGAACTGGGAAGGAGATACCAGAAATGTTAACTCCTGTTTCTTTTTCCAGTTACTGCATACCCTCCTAAATGTTTGCTGCATTTTCTTTTTAATATAAAACAGCTGGTTACATTTCCTTTGTGCAATTCCTTCATATAAATAAGTTAATTGCTCTGGGCCTTATGAACCCTAACGTTTCACCCAACATTCAGTCTGTTACAGAGAAGTATGTTAACTGAGCTCTTTTGTTGGCAGTCTTTAGAGCTGTGTCTGTGCCAAGTTATAGCAAGGTTCTTTTCTACATTTTCAAGAGATATTGTAGTGTTTATGTCATTGTAGTATTGATTCAAAAGCCAACAATAATATCATAGTGAAATGAATACTTAAGTGCTGCAACAGTGGTTTGAGAATTTTAATTTGGAAAAGAAATATTGTGTCTATATGCCATATTATCACACATTTCCTGAAAGAGCAAGTTGTTCCATTAATGCAGGCTGTCATCTTCGTCCTCTTATTATACAGTAGCTCACTCAGTGGCATAAGAAGTAATTTTTGTTTCTTTTGTGGTTAGATCCAAGTGTAGGAAAATATTACATAATCAAAGGTTTTAAATATAGACTTTACCTAATTTGGTCTATATCTAGTTTATTCACAGCTGCTGTTTCTGGTGTCCTAGCAACTCATTCAATTATATTAAACCAATAGTACGCTTGATTATCTTGGGCTTACATAAGGAAATCAATTAAATCAGAAGCTAGAAGTCTAACGACTAGGCATAATAGTGTAGTTCAAAAAGTTCAAAGTTCAAAGTAAATTGATTGTCAAAGTACATATATGTTACCATATACAATCCTGAGATTTATTTTTCATGCAGACACACTCAATAAATCTATAACAGACATAACAGAATCAATCAAAGGCCACACCAATTTGTGTGTTCATCCAGAGTGCAAAAGGCACAAACTGCAAGTACAAAAAGATATAATAATAATAAATAAATAAATAAATAAGAATAAATATCAAGAGCATGAAATGAAGAGCCCTTGAAAGTAAGTCCAATGGTTGTGGGAATTCTTCAATGATGGGCAAATGAAGTTGAGTGAAGTTATCCCCTTTGGTTCAAGAGACTTATGGGGTAATAACTGTTCCTGAATCTGGTGGTGTGAGTCTTGAAGCATCATTTTGCTTGCATAATGCTCTTTGTAACAAATTTGTATTCACTTATAAATTGCTGGAAAAGTTTGGGTCAGGGTACGTATTTCTAAAGGAGAGAGTTCATGTTACACAGCAATTTAGAATGAATCAGATCTTTCCTTCTGTTATTCTAGCAGAAATAGATCATGATATGTACATCAGAGAAGAATCTAATTAAGTCAGATGGGAACTGAAATGTGGGGCAATAAAATTAATAATCTATCAATTTAAAGTTGGAGAGTAACTGGATACCCATCGTACTTCATTGAATTGTCAGAAGCTCAATGTCACTCCTAACAGGCACTTCATGGTATTGCACCTACCTACTGAATAAGTATACAATATTATGAATGACTGGTCTTGGTACCAAGCTGTCATAGTCTCCAAACCTCTATCAAAGTACTCTGTGGGCAGTGAAATAATCTGGCATCGATTTTCTTAAAGTTTCGACAAATTGTGCAGCCACTTGGCATATGTGCAAAATCTTACAAACAGAAATTCAGTTAAAGACCAATTGATTTGTTTTGCCTCCATTCATAAGAGAATATTATAAAAATATTACAGTATGCAGCATCCCTTCAAAATTTAAAACTTTCAGTATTCCTGTCTAATAATATGCATTGTGATATTCTTTTGCAATTGTCCTATTACTGGTTATTGTTTGCAAAAGAGGTACAGGAACATAGCAATGTTATTGGTTACGGTACTGTTACACCTTTAATTCCATAATTTATACCAGTTGCAATAGAATGACTGTTCATTATTCTGATACTTATTACAGTACTGTTACTGTATTAATAGTTTTGCAGAACAATCATTGGATATCTCATTGTTATGTTTGGCCCATAACCTTCCAAATATTTCCTGTCTATGTACCTGTCCAAATGCCTTTTAAAATTTGTTATTGTATCTACCTCATTCCACATGCCATCCTTTGCTGTGAAAGTTGCCCCCTCAAATTCCTACTAAATCTTTCCTATCTCACCCATGCCAAAAAGCTCAATGAGTATAGGCCAGACTAATAGTGGTCGACCAGTCCTCCAGGTTTGGTGGTTCAGCTCAGGGCTAACAACCCTGACCTTTTATCAGTCAGGGTTCTTAGCCCTGAGCTCAAACAGCGATGAAAATTCCTTCCATATCTGAGTGTGATGGTAGTCCTGAGTCTCCACCTGGGGCTTGCATGACTGACAGTAGTGAAAACCGAGAGGAAGCTACTGACATGATGAAGGAAGCCCTGAATGCTGCAGGAGATGGAGGACCTTCATTGCTGCCCTAAAGGCCAGCGGTGAAAGTAAGTGATACAGGCTGAGTACCCCTGAGTACATATGTGAGCTCACTTTTCAGAACTGTCTGTGGTGTGCAGAGATTTGCACGTTGCCTGGGAACCTGCCTAGTGCCTTGTGGAATTTTCGAATGTCAGCACTCAAAGAAAACTTCAGATTTCAGAGGTTTTGGATTCTGGAATTTTGGATAAGGAATACTCAACCTGTAGCATAGCTGGTTGCAGTACTAATAAGGATTGCAATACAATGGCAATACTTGTTCTGGTTCGAGTCATTATGAGCTGTGGTAAACTACTTGTTACATAACTGTTGTTGCAATACAAATTCAGTTCATTATAAAGTACATTTGTGGTTATCAACAGGAATTGAATACATAAAGGGTTAAAATGGTGTATGAGCCTTTTGAAATTATGTACAAGAGATTTAAAGATAATGAAAGAAGGAACTGCAACTGATCTGAATATTGTATGTGCCAATGGTATTTCATGACTGATTTATGATGCCTTTCATTATTTAAACCCTCATTCAAGATCTTTATCTGAACATTACAAGCACTCTTGTTGCCACATTATCACTCTGGAATCACTGCTGTTATTAATTTTCATGTACAGCAACAGTATACTTTTCTGCTAAAGATAACCAATTAAGCCAAGGAAATCCTGTTAAGCACCACATTATGTAGTGCATATTCCATATGAATTTTACATATTAGTTTCAATTAGTGTGAGTTTCTATTACAGCATGGACCTTTTGTCTTTTTACCAATCTTGCTCACAGTACATTATAATAAAAATGAAATGAAGAGAAATTTTAATGTATTTTGCAATCTGTTGGTAAAAGTCCTAAGAGATCATGTTCCCTTTTTCTGTGCTAATGTAAGGAGAATAATTTGTAGCATTCTACCTGTGTTTAGCTACCAGTTAGAGGTGCTAGTCTTGGGCTTTTGATTTCTCAAGATAGTTTTATACAAGCATTTAAGAAATGAAATCAAGAGTTGGCCACTTGAAGTATGCCTGCTTTGCCTTCAAAGAGGTCATGACCAATCTTTTACTCAGCTTCACATTCCTGCACTAACTCCTTGATTTCCTGAACATTTAAAATATAATTGATCGTATTTGAATTTTCAGAGCAACTAAATCTCAACAGCCTCGAAGAAAGACAATTCCAAAGATTTAAAATCCTTTAGATGAAGAAATTTCTTTTTATTGCTGTTCTGAGTGGCTGACCCCATAACATAAGATTGAGAACCCCTGGTTCTAGACACCCATTCAGGAGAAACACCAACTTAGCATTTACCTTGTCAAGCCAAATAATAATTTTGCACATTTCTTTGAAGTTACCTCTCATTATTCAAAGTTGACGGAAGTATTGGCTTAGTCTACTTATTATTTCCATATATGACAAAATTGCCATCTTAGGAATTGATAATAGTGAATTCTACTTACTGTATCACAAATATTCTTCCTTAGTTTAGAGGACTAGACTTGTACATCATGGTACAAATATGATCTAAACAGGACCCTATATAGTTCGAACAGCATGTCTCTATCACTCTAATCCTTTTGCAGTAAAGGCAGCATTTATTTTGGCCTCCAGTTCAACTTTCAGCGATATACCACACTGTGCGAAAGTCTCAGGCACATATATGTAGCTAGGGTGCCCAAGACTTTTGCACAGTACTGTGGTAATTTTATGTATTCCACTGTAATGCTGCAGCAAAACAGAAATATCGTGACATATTGCATGATGATAAACCTGATTCTGATATGTGTTCTCGTTTGTGGACTGAGACTGAGAAGGGGGCAGGGAGAGGGGAATCATGGTTGGGAAATGGGGAAGGGAGAGGAGAGAGACCAGGAAGCACCAGAGAGATACTCTGTAAAGATTAATAAACCAATTGATTGGAATTAAATGACCTTGCCTGGTGTCTCAGGGCTGGGTGTGTCTGCATCTATGCCACCCTCTATTCCTGGAGCTCTTTCTTTGCCACCTTCTCCTTCCCTCCCACAGCACTCCACTCTTGCCATTCCCAGCATCCTTTGCTCCTGTCAGATTTACAAACCTGCTCTCCACCCCACATTGACAAATACAGTACTGTGCAAAAGTCTGAGACAGACTAGTTATACCTGCCTAAGACTATTGCACAGTATTGTATGCGCATGGACAAAGAGGCTCCTCAGAACCCCAACACTTCAATCTCTCACCAGTCAAAAAGATATTCTACTTTTCCTTCTTTCTGTAAAGTAGATAATTTGACACCCACATTATATTCCACGTGGCCTGTTCTTGTTCATTGACAACATGTCTGTATCCTCCTAAATGTCTTTAAATCCTTCTTATCATCAGTAAACCTGTATATATCTGCTTTCAGTCTCTTCATCTAAATCAGTGGTGTAGATAATGAAAAAAGTGAAGGCCTGGGACAGATCCTTCAGCATTTCACTGCATCTCAACCTAAGAATGATGTGTTTACTTCATCTATTTTCTGTCCATTAACCAATCTAATTTCATTATTTGTATTTTATCCCCAACATAATTCTGCCCTTTTTTGTTTACTAGACTCTAGTGTAGCACCTTATGGTAAGTCATCTGATAGTTCAAGTACATTAACAAATTTGCCCTTGTCTATACTGTTTGCTGCAACCTCCAAAAACACTCAGATTTTTCAAATATGATTTGCATTTCTCATGTATGTATAGATTCTGCACAATTCTAATGTTGTTTTCTTTGTCCCCTGTTACCATTTCCACGATTTTCACTGGTACTGATATCAGACTAACTTGTCTATGGGTTCCTTTCTCTTTCCTTTATGAATTGGAAGGATTATATTTGATCAAAAACAAAGAAAAAATCTGATGCTGGAGATCTGAAATAAAAACAGAAAATGCTGGCAGCACTCATCAAGTCAGATAGTACCATGGAAAGAAAACAGAACTAATGCTTCAGGTTGATGATGTTTAAGTAGAATTGGGTCATTTGTGCAGACTTTCAATATATCAGAGCCATTCTGAAACCTATCAAATTTTAAAAGATGACAACTAGTATATCCACCATCTCTATGGTCACTTTATTCAAAACCATTAATCAGATCCGAGAGACCTATTTCATTTAAGTTGCATTAATTTTTTGAACTCCCTTTTTCATTCTAACCTGTAGTCTCTGCATTCTCCTTGGAACATTTTTTGTGTCTTTTTCCATGAGGACTGACACTAAATATTTATTTGGATTTCCCTGCCATTTCTTTATTTGTTAATATGGAATCATAAAATCATACAGTGCAGAAACAGACCATTTTGGCCCACCTTGTTAATGCCGAGTGCACTGGCTATCTGTTCTAATCCTGTTTGCCTGGATTCAGCTTGTATCCTTCTGTTATGTTTTATAAACCCAAAGCATAAAACCAATTACTACAAAATAACACTGAGCTGGGAAATACATATCTTAGTTTGATTTACTTTTAAGTGAGGGTGTACTTATGATGTAATGGCATAATGATTAGGCTATTCAGGTACTTTTACACATAACCTGTAAGGGATTATTTAAATAAACAAAGAATGCCTGAACAAAATATTTACAATATTACTCAAATATTACTTTTTGCACAGTACTGTAGTAATTTTAAGTATTGCACTGTACTGCTGCTGCAGTGATGATGAACCAAATTCTGATACAGGTGTCTATTGCAGACTGAGAGCGGGAAGGAGTCAGGGAGAAGGGAATCATGATTGGGAAGAAGGGAAGGGAAAGGGGTGCGAGCAGGAAACACTAGAGGGATGGTTTAATATTTGAAGGGCCAGCAGATCTTCCTCTATGCTAAGCTGGAGTGTCAGTCTAGATTCTGTACTCAAGCCTCTGCAATGGAATGCCAACTCAGACAAAACTCTGAGCACTCTTACTAAGCCATAAGTATGCTAAAATACTGTAGTTGTTATTGATTAGAGTTGAGTTCTGCCTATCAGAATACGGAATGCTCATTTGTTTATAATTCACCTATGTAGAAGTGAGAAAGAGATAAGAAAAGCCCATTACAGGGGGGATTCAGTTTGTATTTGTCCATATCAGCCAATCACTAACATTGTTGTTGCAAGAAATGTTTTTCTGCATGTTCCACCGGGAATGGAATTCTTATTAAAGTCATAACTTTTGATATTCATCTTTCAATCTTATCATTTACACAGCTGAAGTTCAGATGTAAACATTTTATTTGAACTTCACATCTTTGAAGAGGATTAGCTCTGAATAGTCAGATTAAATAGAGACAATAAAAATAATGCATTTTTGGAAGGTCACAAGAATATAAACATTTTCTGATAGTGCACTTTTAGGGCAACAAATAACCATGTCATTAGTTTTGTCAACATGAGTGAATCTGCAGATGCTGGAAATAAATAAAAACACAAAATGCTGGTAGAACTCAGCTGGCCAGACAGCATCTATGGGAGGAGGTAGTGACGATGTTTCATTCTAATGTCACACAGCAAAAACTCAATGTGAAACTGATTAAATTGACATTATTCCACCATACGTTAATACACTATCCACGTGGGTTGGATTTTCTAAAGAAAATAGCTTTCCATGTATATTGGGAGGCAATTTTGAATGAATCCAATTTCAATTCTGAAGTAGGATTCACTTTTTGTCTTTGTGGAGTTAATATAGTTTGAGAAATAGTTGGCAGGAATGCATATTTTGCAGGTGTCGACATCTTCTAGTGTGCCTCATTCCCTGATGGAGATGTTTGAATTTTTCAATTTATCATGTGCATTCACATTCACCTGTAGGCCATTCTTTGTTCATTAATAGATTCACCTAACGAAAGATAGAAGTAGGCTTAAGTGGAGTAAAAGTGTCAGCCTTGAAGAGCTGGGCAGAATGACCTTTTTAATTCTATTTAATTCTAATGGAAATATGTGGCTACCACAGATGATGTTGTCTAATGTAGAAATGTTAAATTAAATCATAGAATCACAGAAGTGTAGAGTACAAAAATGGGCTCTTTGGCCTACCTGGCCCATGCCAACTGTACTAATCCCACTTGCCTGCATTAGGTCCATATCTCTCTATGCTTTCCAATCCAAATACCTGTCCTTTTAACCTTGGCAATTGTATCTGTTTTAAACACCTCGTCTGGCAGCACATTCTGGATGGCCATTACCCACCGTGTGAAAGATTACCCCCAGATCTCCTTTAAGTATGCCTCCTCTCACTTTAAGCATGTGTCTTCTAGTTGCTGGCTCCCATGCTCTGGGAAAAAGACTTTACTAATCCTATTGCCATACCACACATAATTTTATAGGTCTCTCCTCAGCCTCCTGTGCTCGCCTATCCAAACTCTCCTTATAGTTAGAACCCTCCACTTCAGACTCTCTGGTAAATCTCTTAGGCACTCTTTGTTGCTACCACATCCTTTCTGTAGTTTGGTGACAAGAACTGTGCACATGATGCAACATGATGTCCCAACAATTCGTATTCTCAATGCCTTGGCCTATGAATGCAAACACACCAAATGCCTTCTTCATCCACCCTTTTCTTCTTTCCTGCCCATCACCTCCTCTCCTCCCTCCTCCTATCATTACTTCTCTGGTCCACCGTCCTCTCCTATTAGGTGACTTCATCTTTGGTCTTTATCTATTCCACCTATCCCCTCCCACCTTTGCCTATCACCTGCCAGCTCACCTGTGTATGTCCTCTATTGTGTCCCAATATTTCTAACCCTTCCTCCTTTCTAATAAGAAATGCCTCAGAATATCAGCATGCTTCTCCTTTAGAGAGATAGAACAAAGCAATGCAATGACATTTTTAATTCTAATGGAAATATGTGGCTACCACAGATGATGTTGTCTAATGTAGAAATGTTAAATTAAATCATAGAATCACAGAAGTGTAGAGTACAAAAATACATGCCCTGTGGCCCAACGAGTCCATGACCACCACACTAGTCCTGTTTTCCTGCTTTTGGCCTAAATCCCTCTAAGGCTTGCCCCTGTATTTATCTATCAATGTGCATCTTAAATTATACTACAGTACCTAATAATTCACCAGCCTCCATGTCATTCTCCCTGGTAAATGCTGATTAGTATTTGTTTTTTTTTCTCTCTCACCTTCCTATGCTCCTACACATAGAATATCCCCCTGTGGTGTCTGAGGACTCCTACTCGTTCCTTAATTATCCCTTTTCTTATATGTACTTATAAAAGGTTTTGGAATTTTCCTTAATTCTTTCCAAGGTCATTTCATGACCACTTTTTGCCCTCTTAAGTTCTTTCTTATACCCCCTACGCACCTTGAAGGACTAATTTCATAGTCATTTCCTATACTTGACATACACATCCTTCTTTTCTCTGATCGAACCTTTAACAGCCTTTATTAACTGAAGTTCCTTGAACTTACAATCTTTATTTCTTCACCGTGCTGACTTTGACCTTCTCATTTGTCCAGTATCTGTCCCCAATATGCTATCACCAAGGCCTGTTTTACATTATTGACACACAACTTCTCTCGGTTTAGATCCCGATCAACCTCATCGTTTTCCATGACTTGCCTTGAAGCTTACCAAACTAAGATCACTTTTTGTGAAGGGTTCCACCACACCCTCTTCTATTCCCCAAGTTCAGCATCCTTCCTAGTAGGACTTTCCATTTTTTCCTTCAAAAAATACCTTGCAGACAGAAAACTGAATTTAAGTTTCCTGATGAACTAGAGCAGTTCAAAACTTCATCAAGTTATGGTAAAAGAAAATCCTAATCCTCAAAAAATTTTAGAATATTATACATTCCGTCAATGAGATAACACTACCTCTAAACACCTACTAAAAACAAATGAATTGTTTCGCTTAACAGTTCACTTTAAGTCACTGGAGTGGATCTGTAGTCCATGAGATCCAAAGGCAATAATTTTAAATTAAACTTTTCAGAAGTGGCCCTTTATTTACTGATGCACTTCCTTATAATGAAACCTTAATTACTAAAGAGAAACCACTTCAATCTGTCACCAACGGTGCGGATATGGCCCAAGTGTGGAGTGAGACACACTGAAGCAGGATTGATAGATCACAGACCTTAATGCAAACAGTGTTAAAGGGAAAGAAGAAACAATAAACATTAGGCCAAACAGGGCTGTTAACTAAAACTCTCAAATGGAAAACGAAGCCTACTCTGCAGCTGAAAGGAACAACTAAGAACTAAACGAATACCGGTGGTCTTCAGATTCAGTTGGCTCAACAGTCCAATTTCTCAGGCAAGGCGGAAAGCAGAAAGCGAAGCGTTGCTGTGTCCATATCCAAGTCTCGACGAATACTACGACAGAATGAATGAAGTTAAGTACTATCACAATGAAATTATAATTAGCTGACACATGCATATTCATGAACGTAATTGCCGAATCTGATGTGCTGCCGAATCTGTAGTTGTGACACAATCTATCTAAGGCCTCACTTAAGCACTAGGAGAACTCTCTTTATCATCATATTTGTTTGCTCCTGATTGATCATATAATCTGCTATTTAACCAATGAATTCAATTAGCAAGAAATAAAATTAAGATAATTTGAAATTGAGTAAATACTGCTATCATTCTCCTATAACTATTAATTCTGGAATATGCTATTTTCATTTGCCTTGAATAAAAATAAATCTCAACAGTGTCTGTCCTAACCCCAGTCTCCTTCCACCCTTCCTCAGACTTCCAGCTCTGACTTTTACACTCTCCCACCCTCTTGTATCCTTTTGCTTGTCATCTTGCTTCTTTACCTGCACCAGGTAGCCCTCACCTCTTTCCACTGGCTCTCTTCCTTTTGCATCTTTTTTCTTCTCACTTCACCTCCCTAATTCTCATGCCCTCTTCACTTTGCCTCCCTAATTCTCATGCCCTCTTCACTTTACCTCCCTAATTCTCATGCCTTCTTCACTTTGCCTCCCTACTTCTCATGCCCTCTTCATTTTACCTCCCTAATTCTCATGCCCTCTTCACTTTACCTCCCTAATTCTCATGCCCTCTTCACTTTACCTCCCTAATTCTCATGCCCTCTTCATTTTACCTCCCTAATTCTCATGCCCTCTTCACTTTACCTCCCTAATTCTCATGCCCTCTTCATTTTACCTCCCTAATTCTCATGCCCTCTTTACTTTGCCTCCCTAACTTTCATGCCCTCTTCACTTTCCAGCCCTGAAAATAATTCATTTGTAACACCCTATGTTGCCATCACTTAGCAGTATTCTCTCAACACGGGGCCAGGTCAGTGTGCCTCAGGTGAGCTCACAATGCGTCATTTATTCTGAGTGGCTAAGAAGAACATTGTGCAAATACAATAATTTTACTAATGCTATATATTATACTAGACATTATTAATATATTTATAGAGAAAGACTTGTATACTATTAATTACAATGAATGTTTTTGTAGCTGCATATAATGTTGCGTGCATTTTGTTTAAAACAAGATTTAATAATTCTCTCAAAGCTGAAATTTATAAGAATACACAAACTGAAAGTAAAGTGTAAAAGCATTACACTTGAGAGATGGGACTAAGTCATTTTTTAAAAATCCAATCGTGTGAACTTTACTCTAAGCGATTAAGTTTTGACAGGGCCCACCCTCAATGTTTGAAAATCAGCTAATAATTAGTTTAGGGTGAAATAATTTGTCCGCAAGCTTTACTCAGAGTCTATAAATTTGTATAAATGTCACAACAGTTTGACAGGTCATTATTTCTCGAGCTTGAAAAAAAGCCACATGTCAAGTGATATCTCGCTCTGTTTTCTCCGACAAATTGTGCAATCACAATCTATTCATCTAGTTCTGGAGCAGAAGCCCGGCAATTCATTCATTTGCATTTGCAGATCATCAATCATCACTGGTATCTAATTTATTTGACTGTTGCAAACCTGAATGTTGGTTTTTAAAAATAAACCTGCAATTTTAAGCACCTCACCATCCCCTAAAGACTGGTTTATTACGACTGAGATGAATAGATTTCTGCTTGGTTTGGTTATCATGTGATGTGATACTAAGGCAAGAAATTGGCACTTCACAGTATTGTTTGGAGATACAACATCTGTGTACAATTTTCTATTTAAAATATCGTTATGTCCTTTGTGATATCTACTGCTGCATCTTCCACAATCTTAGTTATCTACTAATAGACTTCAATAATATTTTTTAAAATATGCACTTATAGTTTGTCATTGCATAAAAATCATGTGGTGAAATTTAAACCAAAGCGATTCTGCGGATGCTAGAATTCTTGAGCAACGTACATAAAATGCTGGAAAAACTCAGCAAGTCAAGCAGCATCTGTGGAAGAGAATAAACAGTTGGCGTTTCAGACTGAGACCCTTCATCAGGACCCTTCTTCATTCAAATCGACTCCATGAACCACACCAAACCTAGAACTGGAGGAGTGTATAGCAAGAAAGAAAATAATGGTTACTAAGATAAAGTTCTTCACAGACATGGTATAACTATTTTAAAAAAGATTAGAGTTGCTTACTTAAACATGCAAAAATGAAGATACCAGCTGTTGCACAATTTTCTCTGCTTTGTCTGGCACTCAAATGCAATTTTCTGAAGTTCATCCTATAATTAGACACATTGTCTAAAGTGGCAGTGAAAGATCATAACAATCAAATAAATGTATATACATCACTGAGTTAACAGTCATGAAGGAATTATTTCCTTTTTGTACTGTAAATTTAGTATATTCACGTGTACAGATTTACACAGATATGAGTTGTAAGTATGTCTAATTCTGTGTAGTTTTGTATAAATTATCTTGAAAGGAAATTATATTTTTAACATTTCATTCGTAAAATCTGGAGTTCAAGAAAGGCTTGGGGATCTTCCAAATCTGCATGATTATTCCAGAGTTAAAAGGAAAAGAATAGGCTTGCATCAAAGTGTTCTTTCTTTGACCTTAGAATGTTTCAAAGCTCCTTACAGTAAGAAGATAACTTTTCAGTGTAGTCATTATTGTAATGTAGGAAATTCATCTAACAATTTGTGTGACGTGGCAATGAAAGAACTAATAGGATGTGATGGGCAGTTGATTAGAAGGGATGATAGAGTAGCTAGAATGGGGAATAGAAAAAGAGAGAAGGAGAGAGGAAGAAGAGATTACCAGGAGCAAAATGCAGGATATTCCAGTGGACATCTATTTCACTTTGATTCCCAGTTTCCTTTCTGGCATGCCTGTCCACTATTGCCATGATGAGGCCAAATTCAGGTTGGAGGAGCAAACCTCATATACTGTCTGACCTGCCCATCACCTCCTCACTTCCCTCCTCCCTTACTTCCCTGGTCCACTGTCCTCTCATGTTAGATTCCTTATTCTTCAGCCCTTTACCTATTCCACTTTTCCCTTCCCAGCTTCTTACTTTATCCCCCCTCCCCCACCCACCTTCCCCCTCACTTGGCTTCACCTATCACCTGCCAGCTCATACATCTTTTCCTTTCCTCAAATTCTTATTTTGGATTCTGCCTCCTTTCTATCCAGTCCTGATGAAGGGCCTCAGCCAGAAACATCGACCATTTATTCCCTTTCAGAGATGCTGCCTGACCTGTTGAGTATTTCCAGTGCATCTTGTGTGTGTTACTCAAAATTTCCAACATCTGCAATATCTCTTGTGTTTATGACCTTCTATAGAATAAAAATTAATATGTCAAAGAAAAGATTCTAAATCAAGGCTTGATGCGACTTAATCTTTATTAACACTCAATTTATTTAAACATACATGCATACTACTCTTCTTCTAACAACTTCACATTTAATTTAGCACTCTAACTTATCACTTCTTATATGTATCAAATCACAGATTCAGGGCATAGCTTAATTACTGCCCATATGAGATTAAAGTGGCCACATTCACTCTAGCAGGTAGTCTTCTCTGAGTTCCAACCTCAGGCCCCTCTTTCTGCGATGGGTGTTGTCACTATCAATGTCTGAAACAGTCTTCTTTTACATGATTTTCCTTCCAAAGCTTAAGGCTTTCCATGTTTTTCTCCAAGTCCAGGTGCTCAAGCTTTTGAAGTCAATTATTTAAGCTTTTATTCATTCAAGGATTAAACCTCTTTTTCCTTCCTGCATTTCCTTCATTATCTTAGGCCTAGGTCCCATCACCCATCACAATTAACATCTAGAATACTGTAAACAGGAGCATGTATTATCTTTAACATGAGCAAGTCCACAGATGCTGGAAGTCCAAAGTAATACACACAAAATCCTGGAGTAATTCAGCAGGTCAGGCAGCATCTATGGAAATGAATAAACAATCGACATTTCAGGCCATGACCCTTCTTCAGGACTGGATGTATTATCTTATCACCCAGCGAGTTCTAATTGCAAGCAATACCTGTGCTTCACAATTCATTAAAAGTGTTTTCTGCACAGAATGATTGTCCCAAAACATCCTCATTTACTTAATCTGCTCTTTGGATAGTTTATGGTAGAAAAATTACAATGGCAGTATTCACAGGACTAGGTCAGCAAAACTCTTCTTTCTCACATTGAAACTGACCAAACATTGATCACATGAACTTCCTTCATGGTGTAGTGCACAGTCAGAGAGTTCTCCCAAAACCTGATGGGCTACTTAACATCTTGTCTTTGGATACAATAGAAATAAATTACTTAAGATAGCTTCTGCTTTTTGCACTTGAGAATGTAGATTGTGAAAGCTATGATGTCTGTCAGTATAAGGGCACCTTCATGGAACTGAAAAGGAATCTTAAGTGAAATGGGAGACATCTGGGTGTTGTCTTTCATATAGAACACAATGAACATAGCTAAACTAAGAGATATTCTTTCAAGATGATATGAGGAGCTAGGATCTAAATAAATCAGAATTTCTGAAGGTTCTTATCTGAGGCACATGTATACTGGGAAAGGGTCAAGCAGTTTGGAGATTTTCAATGTGAGGACCAAAGATTGTTCGGGATGAAAAGGCTTCAGTTTGTGGTGCTCTGGAACCAGTGCTCAAATAAGCAGGAACTATTTTATTCAGACTTGCTTCATTTAAATCACGCTGGTACAAATATCCTGGTAATTTGAATAACTTGCGGTATAGGTCATGCTGTATGTTGAAATAAAGTGGTGGGGATTGTTCAGATAAGGAGAAATTTAGAGAGTTAAAGAGAAAGAACAAGATGACCATTCTTTGTAGTGATATGGTTAATGGTAAGCAGTCTACAAAGAAGTGGAAGACCATATACGATGATGGTGAGGGAATTTAGTGGGTTAATGATAATGTGTGACTGCTGAATGTTCTAGTAGAAGTGAACAGAAAATGTCGATAAGATAAAAGAGAGTGTGGAAAACCAAGTATTATTAAAACACACCAGCAAGACTCTGAGCTAATTACGAGCCATCCTCCCCCAGCTTCATGGCTTGTTGTGAAAAGCTACTTTTATTCAGACTCACAAATGCTTGGGTTGTTACATCCATTTACCTCATCACAAAACCTTGACTTGAAGTCTGTAGCTGTCTTGCTCCATCTGGTAATAAAAGAGAACATTATGGACAGTATAATTCAGAATTGCTGCTCTTGGAGAGACGATTTTCACACGGCCACAGAAACAAAAGACAGTCGATAAACTGGGTCCCAGTGTTGTTTTGAATTCCTGACAATATCAATATTTGAGTCCAAAATCATTTGATTTGCCCTGACAAGATAAAGCACCAAAAAGAATAAAAGATTATTAGAAGTGAAAGTTAAAGGACATTTACTTGTATTTACAGTACTGTGCAACATTCTTAGCCACATATATCTGACATAAGACTTCTGTACAGTACTGTAGTAATTTTATGTATTGCACTGTTCTACTGCCACAAGAAAAAACAAATTTCATGACATATGTCAGTGATGATAAACTTGATTTTGATGTGGACTGAGAGTGGGAAGTGGGCAGGGAGAGAGGAATCATGGTTGGGAAAAGGGGAATGGGAAGGAGAGGGAGTGGGAAGCACCAGAGAAACTATCTGTAATGATCAATAAACCAGTTGTTGAAATCAAATGAGCTTGCCTGGTATCTCAGGGCTGGGTGTGTTTGCATCCGTACTAATCTTCCCCTCTGCCGTCCATCTGCCCCACACCCCACTTGTGGCTCTCCTCCCTCTCCATTCCCAACATCCTTTACTCCCAGAAGATTTACAAACTTGCTTTTTACTCCACATTGACAATTGCAATACGGTACAAAAGAGTTAGGCATCCTAGCTATATGTATGTACGTAAGACTTTTGCACAATACTGCATGAAGCATTTGTTACAAGGTGGATCAACTGATTGGACAAATAATAATAGGTATGATCTAATAACCATTATTGTGATGTGGTTGCAATGTGGACATGGGTAGAAATGGAATATTTTGAGATGATTGACATTTTGGAAGGGCAGCTAGAATAGAGAAAGCAGTGAAATAGCTGTGTTAAGACAGTAGTGAGAACAGGCTCACAAAATATGGAAGCAGAATCAATTTAGATGGCCATGAAGAAATAACAAAGACTGAGTTAGTGGGAGGCATCCTCAGGGTCCCTAACAGTGGCAATACCATTGGACAGAGTTTCTAGTAAAATTGTAATAAAGGTAATGCAATAATATTGGTGATTTGTTTCTTCGCTGTACATAGATTGGGCAAACGATATTGTAAAAGTAGTCTTTAGAACAAAATCATGAATGTATTCATGATAATTCTTGAAACGGTTTGCAGTGCATCCAATCAGCAAATGAACTATCATTGATTGATCTGGTTTTGTATAGAGAAAAGATTACTCAGTAGCCTTTTTGTGAAGGATCCATTGAGGAAGAATGATAGAATTTTGATTTCAGTTTGAGAATGACAGACTTTGGTCTGAAAGTAGTGTCTTTAATAAAGACAATTACATACAAAGATATGAAGAGTTAGCTAAAGTGGATTAGGAAATTAGAGTAAAAGTTATGATGTTTGATACGTAATGGCAAATATTTACTCTCAACATACAATCCATGCACATCATTGAAGAATAAAGACTCTATAAGAAAGTGGATCCATCTATGTTTAAATAATAGTTTTAGATTGAAAGGCTTTTAATGTTGTAAGGAATAGTAGTATCTGAATTGGGATGCATTTTCAAAACACATTTAGTGAGGTACATTATAGATTCACATTCAGTTTTATTTATCACATGTACATAGATACATACAGTTAAATGTGCATTTGCATTAACAACCTAAAGATGTGCCGGAGGCAACATAGCATGCCTACAATGCTATGGGCACTATGTTACTGTAATATATGAAGGTTCATTGCATTCTGGATAATGCTATTGACGTGGGTAGAGAATCATTGAAACTGACAGAAAACAAAAACAGAGAAAATTGTTCTTTTTTTTTAGATTGGCATGCTGCAATTGGAGGGTACCAATTGGATCAGTAAGGATCAGTACTGGACCCACAATTATTTGCAAATTAGATGAAAGAACTAAGTATGTTATTTCTACTGTGTGTCTACTGAACTTACAATGATTGGTCAGAAGTAAGAGGAGAACACAAAGTTCCTGCAAAAGGGATATAGACAGCTGAAGTGAGAGAATAGATTATCCATATTATGTTGGGATATTTAAAGTTATCTACTTCGGATGGAAGAAGATAAGAGAAGAATAGTATTAAAATACTGCAAACCCGATAAATGAAGGGGTCAAAAATGGATGTACTTTATTTAAAGATGGCCACTTTATTGGGTACACCTGCACACCTGTCTGTCAATTTAAATATCTAATCAATCAACTCAATGCATAAAAACATACAGAAAGAGTCAAGAGAATCAGTTGTTGGTCAGACCAAACATCAGAATGGGGAAGAAGTGTGATTTAAGTTACTTTGACCTTGGTGTCTACATGGGGTGGTTTGAGTATCTCAGAAACTGCTGATCTCCTGTGATTTTTATGCACAACAGTCTCTAGAGTTTACAGAGAATTATGCAAAAAACAAAACTCATCCAGTGAGGCATTCCTGTGAGTGAAAACACCTCGTTTAATGAGAGAGGTCAGAGGACAATGGCCAGATTGATTCAAGTTGACCGGAAGGTGACAGTAACACAACTAACCATGCATTTCACAGTGGTATGCAGAAAAGCAACTCAGACTGCAGAAAGCTTCAAGTTTTGAAATGGATGGGCTACAACAGCAGAAGCCAAAGCAGTATCCACTGCTGTACTCAGTGAAGTGGCCAAAGAGTATATGTGTCTTTGTAAAGGGAAAATATAAAGTTGCTATACAGCAGTAATTAGGAAGGCAAGTGGAATAAACTGGATGAAATACAAAAGTTAAGGAGCTTTGTGTACCACCTTCCCTACTGTGGCCTCATTTAAGGATGGATATTTTTGTTTTGAAGGCATTGCAGTGAAGATTCACAAGTTTGATTTTTGAATTTTGTTATGAAGGTAAAGGTTTAAAAGGATGAAATAAATTATTTAATTAAAATGTATGAGATTCTGAAAAAATCGACAAGTAATATTCCATGAGAATATTTCCATTAGTGAGTATAATGTAGGACTAAGGGGTTGATCTCAGTATAATTTGTCATTCATTTCAGTTAAAAAGTTCTTCTCACTGTGGATTTCACTGCCACAGGGAGCTGTGGGTGGTGAGTCATTAAACGTTGTCAAGGTTTTTGGTCTACAGGGAAGTTAGAGGTTATATGGTTCATGAAATAAAGTCGAATATGACCAGCGAACAGATAGTACAGCATACTACGGAAGTCATAAAGACTACACCAGCTCCTATTTCGTAAATTCTTATGAAGGGTTGTAATGAATTTTAGACCATTAGCCAGAGATAATGTTTTACCCCTCACTGTGTCTGCAGTGGCTGTGTACTCGAAAAGCCCAATCTCATCTAAAATTAAATTGTTTTTCTGGAACATTGTTCATGATCAAGCATTTCCCACGGCTTCTAATGTGCATCCAATCTATCTGTTTTAAACACATGACTGAAATTCGTGGGTAGAGGAACTGATCAATATACTGTACATCATGGCTGTGCATTTATCTCCTAAATTCATCAACTACTACCTTTGTGTGTCTTTGCTTCTTGCATATATTATTGATAGTTTTTACTCTCCATCACATGTAATAATATCTCATGTGACTTCTTCGCCAATGCTTTTCATTAATTGTTCCAGGAATGTAATAGAATCATCCACACAGATGAAGGTAATTTGAGTTGATTTCCCTACCCCGGGCTTTTAAAGGACCTAGTCTGCCTCTTCTGTGTTTTTCCTATACCCAACTCTCCTTTGAAACTTTCAACTGTATTTTCCACTATCCTCAGGCAGTGCATGCAGATCACATCAGCTTGATGAACTATATTAAAAAAAAAACACCCTATTTCTTTTGGTAATTATCTGAATCATCAAACCTGCCAATATTGCATTCATTTCTTTGGTGTCATGGTATGGGAGTCTGAAAATGCAGGTCTAGCTTTGAGTTTACTTTAAGCAAGGTGCACACGTGGTAGCGTGATGGTGTATACAGTTCACATATTTATACATATAACCCGTAATGAATTAATGCTTATTCAATCTATATATACAAGATTGCTCAAGTATTATTGAAATATTAAATACACAACACTCCTCCTTGCAGGGCTGTAGATTCCAACTCAATAGAGAATGTATCTCAACTATATACACAGAATGCTATATAATACAACTATTATATACAGAAATCTACAGCATAGTAAATTTTAAATTGTCTGATTTAGGCTGAAAGATTACATTGCTGTGGAGGCTTTCTTACTCTTGTGGGATAATATCTTTCCCTCTGTTTAGCAGAGGAGACTTATGGCTGTGAAACAATCTCAGGTTCTGGGGTCTCCTCTGTGGTGGTTGTAGGAGTTGAATCTAAGACTGCAGGAAGTAGTTGCAACAGCTCTGGACACCTTTCTTCTCTCTGGAACTACTTTGATTCCTTTCTTTTTCTTTCTCATGTTCCTTCTCTCACTGACACTATTCACTTTCTCGTTCACATTCTTTCTCTCCACCTCTTCCCTCCTTTTTCTTCTTCTAGTTTGTGGATCTTGATCTTGGGAAGTCGCATTTAGTTCACTGGAGTATTCTTTTATTGATCCTTCTATTGCTCCCTTTACGATCTGATCTCTCTTCTTGGTTTCCTCATCCACAACATTATCTGACAAACCCTCTGTTCTTGTATCTCCATTGACTCTTTTCTTTTCATTCATTCATCTACTTTTATTAACAGCTTTTTGCCTTCCACTTAAGGTTCATGCAATAACCTTAACGCGTGCAGAATAGATCCTGGTTCTTTATACTCACAAAAGCCGAATGCTTGTAACTTTCCTGAACGTCCTTGAACTCACTTCCAGCTTAAAACCAAGCCACATTTCACAAGTAACTGCCTGAATAACATATCAGAAGCTTTCTCAGACATGCTGCCTACAAAAATTGTTGTAGTCAGACCACTGCTTTCATCAGTTTCATGATTCCAGTGAGCAGCATGGACCTTCCTTTGTCCAATATGCTTTCTAACCAGAGGCCAAGAGCTCAACACCAACACCTGTTGGGTAACAGTTCATTATGTTCAGCTTGGAGGCAGTTGTGGCATCATCCAGTACCTTTCTTAATTCACTTTCATATGGCTTCATTGCAGTGGATGTGGCATGCAAACTGTGGATGGATCTCCAATCAAATTGTCGTTGTCTCAGCCAATCACATCCCCGCAAAGCTGGTCCTTCTGCTCTTACCACATACAAGCTCAATGTGGCTTGTTGTTTGTTGTATTTCACTGCGACAAATGTCATTCCCACAGAAGCTGACTTTTCTCCAATAGAAACTCTTAGTTGGATATCTGCAGGCTTCAGTTTGGTATCTTTGAAATACTATTCAAATTCGTTTTGCGGAATTACTGAAACAGCTGCACCAGTGCCCAATTCTATTTTAATTAATTTGCCATTTGTTTCTGGCATTAGCCATATTGCTTGTTTATTGCAATTTTCATACTCAAAATCTCAATGCTACACAGTCCTGTGTTACTCTCATCATTATCAGATTTTAACCAACAACATGCAGATGAGTACTCTTTTTGAAACTGCAACTTGACATTTTTGCTTTATCCTGTCCCTGAGCAGTCTATTTATTTTTGTCTGCCTGACATGCTCTTTATATGTGACCTACTTTGTTGCATTTTCTGCAAGTTTTGCCTTTAAATCTGCAGTTGTTTGGTGTATGTGAGCCCCTGACACAATGGTAACATAATTTGTTTGGCCAGGCTGGTTTCTGTTTAGATGCTCAATTTTATTCATGCTCACTTTCATTCCTGACTGCAACTCAATTGCATCTCTGGCTGCATTTTCCATTGAAACTGTGACTTCAACTGCTCCTCTAAGTGCATCTTTTGATTCCATTAGGAGGCGTTTTTGAATGCTTTCTTGTAAGATTCCACAAACTAAACAATCTCTTAGTATCACACACAAAATGCTGAGGAACTCAACAGGCCACACAGCATCTCTTTTCCATAGATGCTGCCTGACCTGCTGAGCTCCCCTAGCATTTTGTGTGTGTTGCTTGGATTTCCAGCATCTGCAGATTTTCTCTTGTTTGCGATCTCTTAGTGTATCATTAAACCTATTACCGAATTGATAATGCTTGGACAATTCCTTCAATTCAGCCACGTACGCTGAAATTGACTCTCTTTCTTTTTGATCCTGTTCATAAAAACCTAAAGTATTGTGTAGTCAACAATGACTTCAGTTCTGAGTCTTCATCACTTTTACAATATCGGCAAAGTTTATTTCCGATGGTTTGGTTGGAGCAGTCAAACTTCGAAGCAAACTGTATGCCTTTAAACCTAATGGCACTCATTTCTCATTCATGTTGGGTTTGTTCTTTTAAAAAAACCTGTTTGCCAATGTTATGTTTCGTAATTTCAAAACATTATGCTAATTTGAAGGGAGACATGGGAGTCTGAAAATGCGGGTTTTACTTTGAGATTACTTTAAGTGAGGCATACATATACCACATTGTGGTATGGTGACTTATGCAATTCACGTATTTATACCTATAATCCATAATAATTTATTTATTTAAACGAGCAGGTTAAATATATCAATATATACACAAGGTTACTTAAATATTACTGAAATATTAAATACACAACATATACTGTATATTTTGATTGTATCAAATTAATTCCCTTTTTAAGCAACAGAACAATTATTGACAATACTGCATTAGAGAGGGACTGAATATAGCCTTTATTATAGAAAGAGTTTAGCTAACACATTTTTTTTACATAAGTACACAATGAACAAGTCCTATTTAGGTACTCCCAACAAACTGAATGGACTACAGTGGACCTGTCTAGTAAAAAAAGATTATTTCTCCAGTGAAATCTGGTAAGGAGGAGAGTTCCCTTGTGCAAATTGAATACATAATATCGGCTCCAGTCAACTACAGTAGTAGTTTAAACATGTGTTTAACAGGGGATTTACAGTTACCACCATTTGCAGTGGACTTGTTAACCCTAAATTTTTAAACCTAGTCATTGAACCAAAGGTTATACTGCCTCAAAACATGAATTTGTTTCACCTTATTTGACATTATTACAGCTGCTGAAGCCCAGAACAATTTTTGTTAAGAGGAGAATTTAACCTAAACTGTAGTAAAGATATTCCCTTGTTCATTCCCTCAATTCCTTGACACCGTTTTCACAGAATGTATTTGAATTTCTACTGGACATATCAGTGGGAGAGAAAACCTAAACTAACCCAAGGAAATTAACTTCTAAAACCTCTCTGAATGTTGCTATTCTCATCTCTAAAATAAGACGTAGGTGGGTTATCCACTCTGCACATTGTGTCCCACATAGAGCAGTATGATCATGACTAGAAAATCCTATGCAGTGATATCGATTTGGGGGATATGTACCAGTCAGACACTAGCAGCACCTTCTTGCTCTACAGCAAAGTATGTCATAAGATACATTGCATCCATCTAAGAGCATAGAAGAGACCTCTAGAAAATGCTAGAAGACAGTACATACTTTTGGCAGGACAACAGCCTATATATTATGCAAGAGAACTAGCCTAGATTTGTGCATGGTTCTTTTCATGTATATATATTTATTGAGATACAGCTCGAAATATACCCTTCTGGCCCTTCAAGCTGCGCAACCCAATTTTTAACCCTAGTCACGTGACAAAATGCAGTGACTAATTAACTTACCATCCGGAAGGAAACCAGAGCACCCAGAGGAAATCCACGTGGTCACGGAGAGAACGTGCAAACTCTTTACAGACAGCGGGGTGGGGTGGGGATTGAACCTGAATCGCTAGTACTGTAAAGCGTTGTGCTAACCACTATGCTACTCTGCTGTCACCTGGAATGGAACTTAAATACTTACTGCAGTTGGCTCTGAACTTGGATATTATGAGATGATCAGCAGATTGGCCATTTTTCATTCTTCCTGTTTTGTAATTCCCTTTGCCTTTATATAATTTGTACTGTATTTATACTCTGATTGGGAGAAATGAGCTTGTCAAGATTCCATGATGAGAGAATGCTTTGCTTGTTTACTAACTTAGCAAATGTTGCCAGCATTTGGAGTTTCACATTCACACTGGCTGCACACTATCTTAAGTAAGAGCCTGCCTGAAACTGATAGACATGTCTCACTTTGTAGCATTAACACATCTGAGTCTGAATGTGTTTTAATTTGCACTTCTGAAAACTGGGCACAAAATCAGGAATTGCCATGTTATTCCTTTAAAGGTTGAAACTGTAAGTCAAGAATAAATTATCTTCTCAAATAAATACTGTGCAAAGTCTTACACACACACACACACACACACACACACACACACACACACACACACACACACACACACACACACACACACACACACACACACACACACACACACACACACACACACACACACACACACACACACACACGTACAGACATATCCAGCCCTAGGACACCAAGCAAGGTCATTTGATTCAAACAATTGCTTTATTAATCATTACAGAATGTCTCTGTGGCACTTCCCGCTCCCTCCCCTTTCACTTCCCTTTTTACCAACCACGATCACCCTCTCCCTTCCCCCTTTCCCAACTATGATTCCCCTCTCCCTCCTCCATTTCCACTCTCAGTCCACAATAGAGACCCATATGAGAATCAGGTTTATCATCACTCAAGTATGTCATGAAATTTGTTTTATTTTGTGGCAGCAATACAGTACAATACATACCATTACAACAGCACTATGCAAAAGTCTTAGGCACCCTGGCTACTGTATATGTCTGTGCCTAAGGTTTTCGTACAGTACTATATGTACAAAAACTTAAGGCAATATATAGAAGTGCAGGCAGATTCACTGTGATATTTTAACTGACGTTTCTCTCTCAACCTAAACCATTGAACTAGATTAACAGATCTTTCATATATTGTAGATTATGCAATATGACTGAGAGCACATCTATGGCCACACAATGGTTTCTACATTTCAAGAAATACTTCAGTCACTGTAGAGTGCTTTGGGATCTCCTGAAGTATTAAAAGGTTTATTAGTTTTAGTATTTCTCTTATCTACTATGTGAAAGTATTATCAAATAATCTTGAGATTGCTTTTACCAGAACTTCAGAATTGAATGCTGCCTTGAGGCTTCTCACTACATTTATTACCAGTTAATTCCTTGCAACTATTACTTCTCTAATCGTGACCACAGATCGTGAGAGTGAGCATCACTTTTAACAATAGCAGAATACCTGGAACATCAATTTAAAAAATAACTTAGCAAATCATGCATGCGTCAGGCACTTCAGAGAAATTGAATCCCTTATAACTATATTCAATTACATCAAGTTTTGCAGATACTATACGTAAATCTTTTATCAAATGTAAGTGAGTTAAAACCAAGAGCTAGAAATAAAGAACATTATAATGGAAGTGCTGCTAACTTTCCTGTCAGCTCAGTCATTTTAAATGAAAAGCTATCATTCATCATTTTAAGTCTTGGCATTGCAAAGCTTTGTATGATTTCTTTTATTACATTCAATATGAGGCTCCAAAGATGTGTTCCTTCAAACCTATCCTCTTGTGTTAGATAAATTTTCATTACTCACCATCAGCAGCTGGTGAGCAAATCCCTTAAAATTTCCTTTCTAAATATACCCAATAATTTGCTTTGCTTTCATCCCTTAAGACTCTTCATTAACCCAGTCTGTTTGACCAAACTTTTGGCCATCTTTGTCATTTCTGAGGTGGCTAATGGGGCCAATGTGCAAACTGCATATCTTCTACAGATTGGGTTGGCAGTGCCTGATGGGGTGGGAAGCTAGGTAAAACCAAACTTTTGGTCAACTCTTTGAGCATCTTATACAGCTTCAGTCAATTTTATAAACAAGAGAAAACCTGCAGATGCTGGAAATCCAAGCAACATACACAAAATTGCTGAAGGAGCCCTGCAGCATCTATGGAAAAGAGTACAGTGGATGTCTTGGGCCCAAAAGGTTTGTGAGTGGTTGTGCACTCCTTTTGTCACCTCTGCAGCATTTATGTCTACATGGCCTTGAGATTCTGTATCACTGGGGATATTGTGTTTCTTTTAGGGGTCTTTGAGCAAGTCCCTATACCTTTTATTATTTATTTGTTTGTTGAGATATAGTGCAGAATAGGTCCTTCCGGTTGTTCGAGTCATGCCAGCCAGCAATCCCTTGATTTAATCGTAGCCTATTCACAGGACAATTTACATTGACCAATTAACCTACCAACTGGTACGTCTTTGGACTGTGGGAGGAAACTGGAGCACACGAAGGAAACCCATGCAGTCACAGGGAGAAGTTACAAACTCCTTAGAGGCAGCAGTGGGAATTGAATCCGGTTTCACTGGTTGTGCTTACATTACGCTACTGTTTTCTCTGTCTGCTTAGTAATCTCTTCCCATGCCAGAGCTTGGAATTGAGAATCTGTTTCGGAATCTGGCTTCAGGTGTACAAACAATGTGGCCTACCAACATAGCTGATTGTAAGTAGGGCTACAGTGTTGACCTGCATGAGGACATTGATGTTGGTTTATCTATCCTTCTAGTGAATTTGGAGAATTTTTTGGAGACTGTGTTACTGATATCTTTCCAAAGCCTTGAAGTGCTGTCTGTAGGTAGTTCAGGTCTTAGTAACATGGCAGGGCATGAATCATGGTTGTACATGGGCCATGAATTTGTCCCATATCTGAGTTCTTAATCTCCAAATATCTGTTTCCTCAAGGAATGTGTTAGTGTACTGAAAGCCTTAGGCAATTTTGCCTTTGTTCTTGAAATATGGGAAGTGATCCACATTTTCCAGGGCATTGCCATGAATCTTTATTGTCAGAGGTAGGATGGTTTAAGTTGTTAGAGAATTGTTGTCTTGCAAATGCTGTGTGTAAATCCTATTCTTTTGTGTGCTTCAGTAAATGCTGGTTTAATGCTTGCTCCCTGACTGTGCACAAATGCAAGCATTGCCCAAGTTCCCTGGTTTGATTACTGACGTAGAGGTGACTTTGGTTTTGAATTGTGGTTGCCTTAGATAGAACTGTTTCCTATTAATCTTGAAGATTAGCTCCACTCCCAGAGGAAGTTTGAGGTGAGATGCAATATTGCTAGAAAGATTAAGAAAGTGTTGAGGCAATGCCACAGCAATGTGCTTTACTTAGACTGGCTTGTTTTGTAAGCATATTTTGTTAGATTCATGCTTTGTATGCTGTCATGAAACAAATGTAAACTTGAGATAAATTTCTGTGGACATCCAGATTTTAACTGAATGTTCATAGTCCCCCCGATTGATGGAAATAATGGCTTTAGCAAACTTGAAAAAGGCCATATACAGCCTTATCAGTATTGACAAGTTAGGCCAACTGGTGAATCTGAGGCTAAATTCCACTCTGTTTTACAGCACCATGAAGTTCTTCTACCTAGTATGTTTGCTGGAGAACATTTATGCAGGTACAGGCAATCATTATTGGCATAGGAAGAGTGAACCTGGTGTCAATTTGTTACCTCACCATTGGACACACTATGACCAAGGCAAGTCTTCTTCCTGCATGTTGCTCATTGGCTGAGAGACTGGTTGCATGAATAACTGCCATTTCTCTGACATCTTAGTCAATTAGGTTATTAAAAAGTACTCTAATTGTTCGTGGTAGAAAACTGAAGGCTCCAAAGGCTTGCTTAATCTATACGGACAGTTACCAGTTTAGTTTTGCAATGTGGGTGGTGAAGAGGTGCCGTGTTCCATTAATGGTATAAAAGATGAAACAATGCACTGACTAATTCCACATGTCCTTTTATTTAGTTCTACCTCTTTATAGAAGGAAAAAGCTAATTTCCCCATGTATTTATTTTGTGTCAACTTCAATTTTATGCTATTTTTAAACTAATGAATTTGTGCAACTGGTCCATGTGGTAAAAACTTTTGTGCCTTCATGCATGCAATTAACTTCATGTCAAAACTTTCAAAGACAAGTAACTTTGCTGTTTTTATTTCAAGGAAAAGAATTTATTAATCTGCATCTTATGATTCTAACTAAATTAAGTTCTTAATATTGAACATCTTATTGTCATTTTATGACTCTTAAACACTCTACACTGGGAGATGAGAGATGTGTCTGTTTAGATACTGTATAATAAATATTGCACTTAATTATTTGACTGCTGTTCACCGTGGGTCTCTGTTGCATTTTCTACTTGCAGTAGTAGAACCAAATATTTGTTTCCATTTCCATAGATACATTTTTTGCTGGACTTGACATGTTGGCATGTCCTCAACTCACGTGTATGCCCCTTTCTATTCAGATTTGAAACTAATATATGAAATAGCTTCACATTATTTTTCCAATATATATTTCACCTAAATCAGCAGAGAATACCAAAATGATAAGTTCTCATTTGCTAGTAATTTTAAAGCAATAATTGATTATATTTAGCAATACACAAAAAATGCTAGAATAACTGAAGAAGTCAGGCAGCATCTATGGAGGGAAATAAACAGGACACTTCCTGATGAGGGTTTTAGCTGAAAACGTTGTCTGTTTATTTCCCTCCAGATATGCTGCCCATGTCAGGCCTACAAAAGCAGGCACCTCACAATCTCCACCCAGCTAACAGAAATCACCTGCCACTTGTTTCCAACTCATCACCTGCAGCCTAATTAAACCCAGCATTCATCTGCAATCCTGTCAACCAGCCTCAACCAGTTGCTCCTGTGCTTCAGTTACCTTTGCCATGTTAAGTATACGTTCTCTCTTGTTTTGGGACTCCTCATGGCTTTGTTATTGTGCAGTTTATCACTAAAGTGACTGCTCACTGCTAAATCATTTCTGCTGCTCTGTGTTTTGGTTAAGCTTCCTCTGCATTTCCTGATAGCCTGACTGGCTGAGTTCCTCCAGCATTGCTTAAGATTTCAAGCATCTGCAGAATCTCTTATGTCAAATGGTTATATCCACTGTTTAATCTTAGTATTTCATATTCATAGCAACATACACACAATGCTGGAGGAATTCTGCAGGTCATGCAGCATCCATGGAAATGAACAAACTATCTACATTTCGGACCAAGACCCTTCTTCAGGACTGGAAAATGCTCAGGTCAAGCCTTCTCTATATTTTCTGACAAGATAAATGAAACAGTGATTGACCCAGCTGTGTTTGCTTGTCATCTGTTGACAGGAGCACATGATTCAGAAGAAGCAGGAAACCACTGACCACTCTCAGTCAACTCTCTGTTTCATTACAGCAACCCTGAACCAGTCAACTTCTTTCTCCAACCCGATGCTCCAACTTCCTGTCCCAGTATGTCTTACGCTTTGAGCTCCAGTCATCTCTGTATGTCACAGACCAAGCCAAGATTGCCTTCAACATTACTCTCTTGATAGGGTGAACTCTGACATGGGCCACCACTAAAAGGGACAATAAAACCCCATTTACAACTAATATGAGGAAGCACCAGGTGTTCAACCATCCAGGAAGAGAAAGGGAGGTAGCAGATCAGATATTTTGCTTAGAGTACATCTAGGCTCGCACTCGGTGCTAGATTACACCATGGAATTTAGGACCCTGAAAGTGGAGTGCAGCTAGAATGTGGAAGTGCTGTTGGCCCGTTACCATCATGGCCTCTTGGAGTGCTTGAAAGACAAGCTGTCTACCCAAGAGATGCCCACTGACATCACTCTGGGCTTCCGAATTAATCATCAGCCAGAACACCATTTCCTTTCCCAGAACCATTTCATACTGCAGGACACTTGTTGTCAATGCTTGCAATTAGGGAGAACTCTTTTAACCCCTGCCCTCCAAGAACATGAGCATTGATGAAGAAACAGCTTGTATGCTTACTGTGGAGTGGTTTGTCACCCACGCATCAAATACCCACTGCATCCAGGAAACGGCACCACCAGGTAGAGATGAGGGGCCTTCTATCTGGTAAATGCCAACAGCTCTTTACTCCAGCACCAAATCTCTGTTGTCGTCCACAACCCAATGGCTCTGCAAGCGCAGGAGGCTCTGGTGCATTCTGGCATAGCGGAAATCTTTCTAGACCAGACTGTGTATGCAGCTTGGAGTCCTTAATGAGCTCACCTCTCACTCCTCCTCCATCATGGCCATTAACAGATGTACCTTGGAGTCTGGGATAGTCAGAGTGTGCACACGACCAGTGCACATGAGTAACAGAGAGCATCCCAAGTCCATCCAGTTCCTCCTTATTGATCACCCAACACTCCTCTCATAGTGAATTACTCCTGGCTCTCCATTCACAACTGGTTATCTGCTTCACTGCTGAGTTGGGGACCCACCTGCCAGACCACCTCCTGCAATCCTAGCTGACTTCACACCATAAATTCACGGAGATGGAGGAAACTCTCAACCTCACCAAACTCCCACAGGAATACCACGATTTAGCAATTGTCTTCAATAAAAGAAAGCCAGCACCCTGCCACCTCATAGTCCACATGGTTAACCTCCACCGAGCGCCAACCCTCCCTGAGGTCGTCTGTTCTCCCTCTCCCCTCCTGAAACTTCATTGCCGAAGTGCTACAGCATGACTTCATTCAACCATCCAGTCTCCAGCCAGTGCAGGATTCTTCTTTGTCAAAAAGAAAGATGTGTGTCTCTGTCCCTGCTTTGATGACTGTGAACTCAATAATATCACCGTTAAGAACTGCTACCCTCTTCTCTTGATGAATAGCAATTTGAAACATTCCACGAGGCCCAGATCTTCACCAAACTGTACCTAAGGAGAATGTACAACCTGATCTGCATCTGTCAGGGGGATGAGTGGATGATGGCATTCAGAGCACCCATTGGCCACCAGAAAATTTTGGTGATGTCTTTTGGACTTTCCAACAGTCCAGTCATTCTTCAAGCCATCATCAATGAAATCCTCTGAGACATACAACACAGGTATGTGTTCATCTACCTCAGTGACATCCTCATCTTCTCCTAGGACCTCCAAGACTATGTCTGTCAAGTACGTTCAGTCCCTCAGTGTCTCCTTGAAAACCAGTTATACTGCAAGTTAGAAAAGTGCCAGTTCCACATTGCAGTCATTTCCCTGCTGGGTTATGTCCTTTCACGGCAAGATATAACCATGGACCCAGAGAAAGTGCATGCTGTGTTGAACGGCTATGACCACACTCCCTCAAATGGCTCTTGCACTTCTTGGGCTTGTCCAGCTTCTACTGCTGTTTCATCAGCAACTACAGCCAAATCAGTGCTCCTCTGACCTCCTTCAACAAATCACCTAACTGATAACCTGGACTGCTCCTGCATCCCCTGTCATCTGAACCCATTCGGACCTTTTGTGGAAGAGGTGGATACTTCAGATGTGGGCGCTGGGGCCATGCTCTCCCAGTGAGGACCAGATGGGAAGACACACCTTTCTGCTTTCTTCTCAGGTAAGTTCAAATCCACACAGCATCAAAAAGGGCCTTGGAGGAATGGAGACATCAGCTGATGGGAAACACACAGCCCCTTCTGATCAGGACTGACCACCAGAACCTCATATCCATTCAACAGACCCACCAACTCAACCTACATCAGGCTTGCTGGGCTCTCTTCTTCAAGCAATTCAACATTATTACCTCTTACTGACCTGGCCCTCTCACAATGGTTCAACCCAGCTGAAATGGAGATCGACTGTCAGCCTATCATTCTATCTTCCAAGATCTTCACTGTAATTATCTGGGATCTTGAGAACCAGATCCACCAGGCCTTATAGCATGAGCCTGCTCTGACTAATAACACTTGACAACTGCATGTACACACCAGTGGCTGTGTGCACTGAGACACTCCAGTAGGCCCACTCATCACCAATCTCCGGCCATCCAGGTGCACTGTGGATTCTGGATTTTCTGGGCTAACAGTTCTGGTTGCCCACCATAATCATAGAAATACGTCAGTTCATTGCTGCCTGCCCTCAATGTGCCCAGTCCAATTCCTCCAACCAGCAGCCCTCTGGGATCTTGCAGTCCCTGCCAATCCCTCAACAGCTGTGGTCCCACATTGCCATATATTTCATCACAGGTTTTGTTATGGGGTGGATTAAAGTACTCAAGTGTCCAGGAGATGTGGTAATAGGGATACAAGCAAAACAAAGTAACTTTGGCATAATTTATTATCATAAAACAAACAACACCAATAAACTACATGAAATCCTACATAGCAAGTCACAAATGAAGACCTATTCATGCCTGGTCTTTTTCAAACACATCCTGTGTCCATTAACACAGTCCTCAGAAATCAATTAGACACTTTAATGATCACTCGTTGTTCAATAGTCTCCCATTGTCTGGACACATTACATTCCTTGCGCTTACAAGGTGCTGCTAAATTTACAAATAAACAATAAGCCTTGAATCCAGACAGACATTCTCAGTGCTTACTCACTAACAGACATCCAGTCACTATCATCCAGTACATGCTACAAGATCAGAAAGAGCTAAATTGTCATTGACCTGACAAACATTCATTTAATGTTTTACAAAATCCATTATGCCACATGTTTGCCACCTGTAGGCCAAGGTGACCCAATTCATTGCTCTCCCCAAATGTCTGCCAGCCACTGGGATGGCGGATCCTGGTTCCACAACATACAGTTTGCCTCCACAATTTCCCCCAGGACATTGTGTCGGACCAGAACCCAAAATACATCTCCTACTTCTAGTGAGCCTTCTGTTCTTTCCTCTGCACCTCAGTGAGTTTGTTCTCTGGCTCTCACCTGCAGACTAACGGCTTGTCAGAAAGAGCCAATCAACAATTGGTGAAATTTCTGCGATGCTTCGCTGCCTCTACCCCTTCCATATGGTCTGTGCTGTACCGTGCCACAGTCTACACACCTCCTCTGCCATGGATATGTCACTCTACAGAGCTTCATGGTTACCAACCCCTGTTGTTCCCTGCAGAGGAGCGAATTGTGGAGGACCCTTCCAGCAGGGCCCTAATTCATTGATACCAGAATGCTTGGAAGAGGCCACAGAGGGCTATCCTAGCTGCCAAACACAGTAACCACTGACAGCATCCAGCCAGACTACTCTGGCCTGGTTACCATGTCTGTTTGCCTACCTGAGATCTGCCACTGCATGCTGACTCCCACAAGCTCTCGTCTCCATTTGGTGGTCCTTGTAAGATTAGCCATTGCATCAATCCAGTCACTTACTGCCTCTAGCTGCCACCGTCCCTCAGGATCACACCTTCCCTCCGTGTGATCAGGCCGATCATCTGTGGATCACTCAACTCACCTGAGCCTGTAACTCCAGAGCCAAGAATGGAGGAAGTTGATCCAGTGTACATGCTTCGCCAGTTGATGGATTCATGTCATTGTGGCCAGGGTGTGCTGTACTTGGTTGACTGGGAAGGATATGGCCCAGAGGTTGTGGGTGCCATAGAGTTTCATTGAGAAGTCCCTTTGGACTCATCTAGATTGCCCTGGGCCGTCAGGTGCCATCCTTGGGAGGGGAGATAGAATAAGATAAAGTAGTGTCTTTTCAGAGATTAATTATTTTTTTATCTTTAACTCTTTCACTGCTGAGATATCCTGTCCTACATTTATAAAGTTAAAATTCTGCATTGTTTCTTCCATTGTGTCCCTGGAGCAAAGCTCAGCCGGGAGCTGGGCTTCCTGCATGTTACTGTATTGAAATTTCAAGCCTGTCTCATTTTCATGAAAGCTACCTGACCTGGTGAGTTCTGCCAGCATTTTGTGTATATTACATTTAATGAACAGCATTCTGCAGTTTTGTAACTTGCTTCTCTTATGTATTGGAATGGGACTGTTGTACTCTTCTCAGGCTCTCAGCCAGGTATAGGTATCGATTATAACCAACATTTCGATGACAAACTCCGCCATCTTCATTGGGGATGATTGCTGGATGTGTCTAGACCGATGGTATTTATGCCCCCATAGTCTGACCCTCCTGATTGTTTAGTCCTCATCCAATCAGGTTTCCACTCTCCCACCTTGTTTACAATCAAATTCCATTTCTCTCTTAGAGCAAGACTTTGTTAAAATTCTTTTTCTTTAGTTTTATTTCAATGTCCTGGCACCGGAGGCAGCTAACCATTCTCTTCCATCTCCATCACAGGTTCAGCAGGTAAATTTCCCTTCCTGAAAGTTTGGTAGCTCTGTGGAAAGCTTACACCATCCTGGAAGACTCCACACAGTGCCCACTGATGCAATGCAGGGACGGTTGACAGGACAGGCTTCAGAGCTGGCCCTGGAACTTCAGCCGAGCAATATAGAAGCATTCAGGGTGGAAGAGTTACTGCAATATATTCGGCCTTAATTATAATGAAGGCAATTCAAAGGTTTCAAAGGTACATCTAATATCAGAGTAATGTATACAATATGCATTCTGAAATCCTTTCTCTTCGCAACCATCCACAAAAACAGAGGAGTGCCCCAAAAAATGAATGACAGTTAAATGTTAGAACCCCAAAGCCCCCCCAGCTCCCCAATGCATAAGCAGCAGCAAAGTAATGAACACCCCTTCCCCACCAGAAAAAAAAAGCATCAGTGCCCCCCCACCAAGCATTCAAGCATGTAGCAAAGCATCAATAAAGACACAAACTTACAGTACCCCAAAGACTACTTGTTCACCCGGTAATTTGTTTCACAGTGAGAGGTGAGACATAACAAACTACTTGCTAATTTACGCGCACAAACAAGCTGGATGAACTCAGAAGGTCGGGCGGCATCCGTTGAAATGAGCAGTCAACGTTTTGGGCCGAGACCCTTCATCAGGACTGAAGAAGGAGGGGCAGGCCCCATAAAGAAGGTGGGGGGAGAGTGGGAAGGAGAAGGCTGGTAGGTGCCAGGTGAAAAACCAGTAAGGGGAAAGATCAAGGGGTGGGGGAGGGGAAGCAGGGAGGGGATAGGCAGGAAAGGTGAAGAAGGAGTGTAAGGGGAAAGCACTATGGGTAGTAGAAGGCAGCAGAATCATGAGGGAGGTGATAGGCAGCTGGAAGAGGAGGCAGGGTGAAAGTGGGATGGGGGAAGGGAGAGGGATGGAATTACCGGAAGTTGGAGAATTCAATGTTCATACCAAGGGGCTGAAGACTACCCAGACGGTATGTGAGGTGTTGCTCCTCCAAGCTGAGTTTGGCCTCATCATGGCAGCAGAGGAGGCCATGTATGGACATATCCGAAAGGGAATATGAAGCAGAGTTGAAGTGGGTGGCAACCGGGAGATCCTGTCTGTTGTGGCGGATGGAGCGGAGGTGCTCGACTCACCTCATCGACTTTGCCTCTAACTTTCACCCAGCCCTCAGATTCACTTAGTCCATCTCGGACACTGCTCTCCCCTTTCTCGATCTCACGGTCTCCATCTCTGGAGACAGACTGTCCACTGACTTCTTCTATAAACCCACTGAACTCTCATAACTACCTTGGTTATACCTCTTCCCAACCCTGCAAAATGCAGAAATGCTATTCCCTATTTCCAGTTCCTCCGTCTCTGCTGCATCTGCTCCCAGGATGAGGCTTTCTGTTCCAGGACATCTCAAATGACCCTTGGTATGAACATCGAATTCTCCAACTTCCGGTAATTCCATCCCTCTCTCTTCCTCCATCCCACTTTCACTCTGCCTCCTCTTCCAGCTGCCTATCACCTCCCTCATGATTCTGCTGCCTTCTACTACCCATAGTGCTTTCCCCTTACACTCCTTCTTCACCTTTCCTGCCTATCCCCTCCCTGCTTCCCCTCCCCACCCCTTGATCTTTCCCCTTACTGGTTTTTCACCTGGCACCTACCAGCCTTCTCCTTCCCACTCTCCCCCCACCTTTTTTATGGGGCCCCTGCCCCCTCCTTCTTCAGTCCTGATGAAGGGTCTCGGCCCGAAACATTGACTGCTCGTTTCAATGGATGCTGCCCGACCTGCTGAGTTCCTCCAGCTTGTTTGTACGTGTTGATTTGACCACAACATCTGCAGTGTACTTTGTGTTTACTTGCTAATTTACGATATTAAAAGTCCGTTGCATTGCTTTTTCCGAGCTCTGTGCCCAAAGAACTTGGGTTTCTGGGCACACAGCCAGCAGCCAGCTTGCTGCTTTCGATCTTCCGTCTCCCATGACACACTGATTTCCTGCAGAGGTACTGACCTGGAGTCCGCCCCCTCCAGAGCCGCAAAATCCCAAAACTCCGAAGGCGAGCTAATCTTCTAGGCTGTGCCCTTGGTATATCGAATAACGGCCAGTTGCGAGACCATGAGGGCGGGTCCCATTCCCGCAAAGAACCAAAGTCATGGTTGTCAAAAGGACCCTGAAAGGGAAAAATAGAGATATTAAAGTTAGAAATAGAGCTGTTTCCAAAGATGCAAGCAAAGGAGTCTCCTAAGCACCACCCAGTTAAAGGTAAGCCTCTAGAACCTCCATCTCAAATTGAATAAACTCTACAATCATCAGAACTAGAGGCAGGAACCGCTATATCAGGGATTCCCAACCATTAAGCAAGGGGTCCACGGATACCAGGTTGGGAGCCCCTGCTCTAAACAGTGCATGAGTCTGTACTTCAGCCACTTTTTATTCCAGTTCCTCATTATCCATTGATGCCTAAATGTTCATAAACTTATTGATATGAGTCCTGAGTGTACTCAATGGCATCAAGTTGTTGGTAAGTAAACGCTGTTTGATAACACTAATGGATCAGTTTGGTGCTGAGTTGGAGCAGACTGGTTACGGAGAAGGGTGCAAACGGTGCAATTGATTTTATTCTTTTTTTGTAAACAGGATATTGCAGTGCAATTTTCCACATTATTGAGTGGATGATAATATTATAACTGCAGGAATATTTTGGTTAGACTTGCAGCTGGTTCTGCAGCACAGATTTTCAGCATTTTTCCCTAGAATATTGTCTGGTCACATAAATTAATAGTGCTGCAAGCCATTCCTTGGTATTTCTTGAATTGAATTAAATTGGCTGGAGACTGATTCTGTAATGATTGTGAACTTGAAGAATCCAAGATGGTTCATCTACTCTTTGCTGGAGCTGTCTTGGACTCTCCCCTACCTATTAGCTGTTTAATTGTCTATGTATAAGTGTGAGGTGGTTCATTTTGGTAGGTCAAATATGATGGCAGAATATAGTTTTAATGGTAAGACTCTTGGCAGTGTGGAGGATCAGAGGGATCTTGGGGTCTGAGTCCATAGGACACTTAAAGCAGCTGTGCAGATTGACTCTGTGGTTAAGAAGGCGTATGGTGTATTGGCCTTCATTAACCGTGGAATTGAATTTAGAAGCCGAGAGGTAATGTTACAGCTATATAGGACCCTCGTCATTCCCCACTTGGAGTACTGTGCTCAGTTCTGGTTGCCTCACTACAGGAAGGATGTGGAAGCCATAGAAAGGGTGCAGAGGAGATTTACAAGGATGTTGCCTGGATTGGGGAGCATGCCTTATGAGAATAGGTTGAGTGAACTTGGCCTTTTCTCCTTGGAGCGAAGAAGGATGAGAGGTGACCTGATAGAGGTATATAAGATGATGAGAGGCATTGATTGTGTGGATAGTCAGAGGCTTTTTCCCCGGGCTGAAATGGTTGCCACGAGAGGACACAGGTTTAAGGTGCTGGGGAGTAGGTACAGAGGAGATGTCAGGGGTAAGTTTTTTACGCAGAGAGTGGTGAGTGCATGGAATGGGTTGCCGGCAACGGTGGTGGAGTCGGATGCGATAGGGTCTTTTAAGAGACTTTTAGATAGGTACATGGAGCTTAGTAAAATAGAGGGCTATGGGTAAGCCTAGTACTTTCTAAGGTAGGGACCTGTTCAGCACAACTTTGTGGTGTATTGTGCTGTAGGTTTTCTATGTTTTTATGTATCACGACTAGGTGTGGTAGAACTGCAAAGCTACAATCTGATCTATTGCTTCTGAGATTTCCTGGCTCTGTCAATTGTCTGCTATTTCTGATGTTTAGCCCTCAAGTAGTCCTGTGTTGCTGCTCACTAGGCTGGCATTTCATCAGTTTTAGGTATGTTTGGTGCTGCTCCTGGAAAACCCTCCTACACTAGTCATTAAACCCGTGATGATATGGTGTGCCACGAGGTTTCAGATTATGGTGGTGTAAATTATTGCTGCTGCTGCTGCTGATGGTTGGCAACACCTCATGAACACTCAGTTTTAAGCTATCAGATCTGCTTTTGAATATATCATTCCAAACAGCTTCACAGAGAGTATCCTTGATGTGAAGGTGGGCCTTTGTCCGCATAAGGACTGTGTGCTGGTCACTTCTACCAATACTATGCTTCTGCCACTATGAGGATGAGGTCAAATAGGCTTATCCTCATGTCGATTCACTCACAACCTACCACAGATCCAGTCGGACAGTTTTGTCCTTAGGGTTTGGTCAGCTCAGTCTGTGCATCAAAGCCATTTTCGGTGATTGACCTTGAAGTTTTCCACTCAGAGAACATTCCATGCTTCTTCCAAATGTTGTTCAACCTGAAGGAGGTCTGGTTCGCCACATGGCAGGGGTGATGTTAGGTAGTACTCAAGAGGAGGTTTCCTTGCACAAATCTGACTCAATACTGTGAGACGTCATGTGATCTTGCATTGATGTTGAGGACTCCAAGGATTGTTTACTCCATCAAGCATTCGTCTTCCACCTGTGGTGGATCCATCTTGCCAGCAGACTAAGACATATACAAGGACTGTGATTAAACTGTCTGGCATATTGACTGTAATTATCTGTCAGTATCACTATATCAGGCAGTTGCTTGATAAGCGTGTTGCACAGAGGTCCTTGGATGTTTTTGAGGAGGATTTTGCAAGTTTGAATTGCTTTGGAGTGAAATGTGATGCTAATGCCAGATGATGCGTCTTGCTTTATTCCTTCCTTATAATTTCAGAGGATACTTAAAAGTCAACCACAAGGTGAGGGTCAGGAGCTACAATAAGACCAGATGGCTATCAATAGCAGAATTTCTTGCTGAAAAGTATTAGTGAATTTTTAATGACAAGCAAGTAGCTTTTTTTTCATGGTCAACATTACTAAAGTTTTAAAAATTTCAAATTCCAGATTTTTAACTGAATTTAAAATCCACAGTTGTTTAATAGGATCTTATCTCAGGACTCTAGATTAGTAATCTAGAAATATAACCACCCTACTTCCCTTTTCATTACTATTGCATCTGGTAACTCCTTATCTACCCTCTTTACTACTCTCATGTATTTTGTTACAGTTCTTCTCCCTCGCTACTAATTTCTCTAATGCTTTCTGTTTATTAACTATTACAAGTTTCTTAATCATTCGATCATTTTCCCTCATTATTTTTGATACATGATCTGCTTGCTGCAAAGAGGTATAAAATATTTGTTTTTTTCCCTCAGCTATTTCTTTATTCTTTATAATATGCGTTTCAGAGATCCAGATTCATTTTTGCTACTTTCTGCATGGTGAAAGAAGCTTATAAATTATTTTAATTTTATTCCAAGTTTACATTCATGCTTGATATCAATCATTTCAGTAGCTGACTCCCGAACATTATCTGAAACTCTGCTTGCCATACTTGGCAATATTATAAACCACTAATTCTCATTATTTAGTAATGGTGGATCACTTATTCTGTAGAATTTTTACTTCTCAGTAAAAATGTAGATTCATGGAAATTATGAAAAGCTACTTTTGATGTTTGGCATTATTCATCTTCTTACAATTTTTTTTAACAAGTTGTATTTTACTATTTAGGTGCTTCTTTATGGTAATATCCTCAATAAAGGTTTTAGTTTCCAATGGAATGATATTTCTCGTGAACTGACTGTAAAATATTGTGATCACTTTTCCTTAAAGGAGTCCTTACTATGAGCATTTGTATTAATGAGAAATGGGTATAAAATAGCATGTTTCCTAGTTGGTGTCATGATCTAATTCTGGGAATCTATCCAGAATGCAGTTAGAAGTCCATCCAACAAATTACTTTGCTCCCTAGGTCTCAATGGGGGAGTTATTTGGGACCAGTGACCATAGTTCTGTTATTTTTAAATTAGTTATGGAAAAAGGTGATCTACAGCACAAGTTTAAGTTCTAAATTAGGCAAGTCAGATTCTTCTGGTCTTAGACAGGAACTTGCAAAAGTTGACTGAACAGGTTGCTTATGGGAAAAAGGACACCTGGCAAATTGGAGTCTTTTAAAAGTGAAATATTGAGAGTTCAAGATCTGCACACTCCTGTTAGAGTGAAAGGCAAGGATGGCAAGTACATGCAGCTGGGATTGAGTTCATCCCTGGAGAAGTATAGGGGATGCAGGAGTGTAATCAGAAAGACAAAAAGGGGGCGGGAGACCAGCTTTTCAGAGAGAATTTAGGAATAATCCAAGTAGAAGAAAAAGAGTAATATCAGAGAGAAAATAGGATTCATCAAACACCAAAGTGGAGTTGTAGGAGATAGCTGAAGCCCTCAATTAAGGTTTCTCCTCTGTTTGTACTGTGGAGGATATAAACTCTTTGGAACTTTGAATACTTATTGGGGATGTCTTGGGGATATTCCACTCTACAGTAGAGAAGAAGATAATGAAAGAATCATAATCAGAGTCAGTTTTAATATCACTGGCATATGTCATTAAATTTGTTGTTATGTGGCAGCCGTACAATGCAATACATAATAAAAACTGTAAGTTACAGTAAGAAGGATATATGTATGTATATATATTTATATAAGTTAAATTAAATAAGTAGTGCAAAGGGTAGTGTTCATGGGTTCAATGTCCATTCAGAAATCTGATGGTAGAGGGGAAGTAGCTATTCCTGAATCATTGAGTGTGTGCCTTCAGGCATTTGTACCTTCTCCTTGGTGATAGCAATGCCTTGGGTGATAGGGATCCTTAATGATGGATGCCATCTTTTTGAGGCATCGCCCCTTAAAGATGTCCTGAATGCTGGGGGAGGTTAGTGCCCATGATGGAGCTGACTCCATAATGGAGCACATGAAGGCAGGGCTTGATAATACCTCTTTTGGGGAGCTAGTAAAGAAATTGTGGGAACTGTGACTGAGATATATGCAATTGACAGTGAAAATGGTTATTAGGATTTATAGGGGAATCTTGATCAGCTGAGTAAATGAGCCAAAGAATGGTAAATAGCATTTAATTTGCATTCCAAAGCACTCCAGCGTGTGGTGAAAACTGTCCAGTGGATTATCGGCACCCAATTGCCCACCATTGAGAACATCTACCATAAACGCTGCCTGGGCAGGGTGAAAAGCATTATCAAGGATGCATCTCACTCTAACCATGAACTTTTTACTCTCCTCCCATCTGGTAGGTGCTACAGGAGCCTCTGCTCCCGTACCAGCAGGCACAGGAAGAGCTTCTTCCCTGTGGCTGTGACCCTGCTGAACCTCACATCACAGCGCTAAGCAGTATTGCACCCATATTGTACTGTCTCAGTAATTTTATATTTGTGTGCTGTAGCACTTACTTTTTATTTGCAGTTATTTTGTAAATAACAGTATTCTTTGCATTTCTGTTTAGATGTTAACTGCATTTCACTGGCTTTGTATCTATACTCGGCACAGCAACAATAACATTGAATCTAATCTAATCTAAAATACAAGGTGCTGCATTTTGAGAAGGCAAGTGAGGCTAGAACTTTCATGGTAACTAATAGGGCCCTGTAGAGTATTGTAGAATAGAGAAATGTAGAAATACAAGCAGATGGTTCTCTGAAAGTAGCATTGCAGGTAAGCAAGGTGAAAACCAAGGCTTTTGGCATGCTGACCTTCATCAGTCAGATATGAGCAGAAGTTGTTATGTTACAGTAAGGGCTAGCTCATTCACTTATTCATTTATCTGTCTTTTCTAAATTCTGGGTTCACAATCTTTGTCACTGTTGTCCTGTTTCTGTAATAGTTGTTAAAAAAAACCCTTTTATCTCAAGTTGAGTCATTAGTTTGTCTACCTTGTGCACTGTTAATTTTAACATATTTTTTTCTGATTTGATTGTTTACTGATGTCAAGAAGACGAGATAACAACACACATGTGGTCTATAGCAGAGAGAAAAAATACTTAAACTTGTACTTGAATAGCCTCTTTAATGTAGCAAAATGTCTTAAGCTGCTTCACAGTAATGGCAACATGATTTGACACTGAACATTCAAGGGGACAGTAGAGTTCATGACCAAGACCTTAATCAAGTTTGGTTTTAGTGAGTATCTTAATAACTAATGTACTTGATAGGTTAAATTTCTCAGGCAAAAGAAAAAAAACTTGCTTTTACACATCAAGATTCACAACTTCTGCAGATCTGTCATCACTTTCTATAGTGAAGTATTTTCGAACTGTGGCCACTATTGTAATGTAGGAAACATGGTAGTCAGTTTGTACAAGGCAAGCATTTTGATAAAGTTGCCTGATGGGTGAAGAACAGCAGGAACATCCCTTCATTTCCTATAAAAATGGTGTTAGGTCTTTTACGTCCATTTAGAAGGTGTTTCCATTCTCTCCTCCAACAGTTAAATGTTACTCTTGAGATTTTAAGCTCTAAGAAAATTCTGTAATTACTTTCAAAACTGCTGTCTCTTTGTGAAATTCCATGATGGACTACCTTAGTCACAAGACATTCACTCTGAGAAGAATATTTTGCTCCTCATTTATTATATTTTACTCAGTAGTGCTTTCTGTGAGTGAGATGGTTTAGTTCATACACAAAGACTGGAGTTTGATGCTTGGTCTGACGCGTGGCTGAAGTTCTCAGGGGCTCATATTTTCGCCTTCTCAAGTGATGTAACAAATACGGATGTAAAGGACAGAAAGAAAATTCTCCCTATGCCACATTACAGCAATAAAGTTTAGCATACTGTACATATGAAACACAGCCTTGGGATTGATTAGATCATTGAGAAGGTAAAAGCAATGTTACAAAGACAATGCAGTACTTTCTCAGAATATCACTCAGGTGTCACTGTTAGCAAGCCAAGTGTTTTTGACTTTGGCACATACTCTGGTGAGGTGAATAGAATTTGCTGTAATCTTTACTTTCTTCAGTTACACCAAAAAGATGAACCCAAAAGCAATCTGGCACAGTCTGTTTAAGAGGAGGGAAAGTTTCCAAGAAGTAGCAAAAGAAAGATAAAAATGAAATGAAAAGAAGTTTGATGTACAGGTACAACCAATGTCACTGTTGCTGATGGCAAAAAATAAATGAGAAAAGATTTGAAGCTCCAGCAAGCTCGAATTGATACATGGATCAGCTTCACTAATTACTTGTGTATGTGTTCCAATAAATAGATGTAGAAGAAATGAATTCAGAGCTCCAGCTTTGAAAAATCCAAACAACAATGGTACCATAAAAATCCACCCCCAATTTTTTATGAAAAGTCACAATGTACTTTGACTTTCATCGTTCACTTTATTATAGTAATTTGAATGCACAAGGCTTTGAGAAAATTAGGGAAAGTGCAATGATTCATTATGATGTTAACATGATCAGTTTAAGTATGGTGGTGATTGCATCAGTTTTGACCCAGTAATATGAGTTAGAAAGTAGTAAGTAGTTTAAGGTTTCGCAGTAGAGATATGTGTTTATAATTTAAGTTGGCATTCCAGTTTAATATTGAGGAAGTGCTGCATTTTCCAGGTGCTCATAAGAAATACCAAGGGCTATTACAAAGAAAATCAAGGAAATTCTCCTCAGCATCAAAGCTAATATTGTGCCCTCAACTGACATCACCAAAACATATGGTTTGAACATTTCCTTATATTGCAACAATGATTACATTTGAATGTATTTCACTAGAAATGGAACATAAACTAATATGTTGGAATCACATTACTCTTTGAGAAAACTTTCTGTGTACAATTTGGCACTGAACTTCATAAGTGAAAGGAGCTATACAAGTATAAATTCATACTATTGTCACAACTCTTGGCAAAACAAATGATATTTGTAGGACATATAATTCAAATAAAAATAAAAATAAGGAATGATAAAAAAAAAACATGCAGCAGTTCAGGCAGCATCTGAGGAAAGAGTTAACGGTTCAGGTCAATAGCCCTTTATTTGAAAATGTTTCTAGTCATAGAGTCATAGAACAGTACAGCACAAAAGCAGACATTTTGGCCTATCTAATCTGTGCCAAACCATTTAAATTGGCTACAAACATCAACCTGCACTCAGAGTATTGTCGTCCATGCCCCTGCCATCCATATACCTATCCAAACTTCTCTTTAATGTTGCAATCAAGCTCGCCTACAACATGTGTGCTGGCATCTTGTTCCAAACTTTTACGACCCTCTGAGTGAAGAAGTTTCCCCTTGTGTTTCCCTTAAACCTTTCATCTTTCACCCTTAACCCATGACCTCTAGTTGTAGTCCTACCCAATCTCAGTGGAAAAAGCCTGCTTGCACTTACCCTATCTATACACTATCATAATTTTGATATGTCTATTAAATCTCCCTTCAATCTTCTACCTTCCAAAGAATAAAGTCCTAAGCTATTCAATCTTTCCTTAAAACTCAGGTCTTCCAGTCCAGCAACAACCTTGTAAATTTACTCTGTACTCTTTGAACCTTATTTACATCTTTCCTGTATGTAGGTGACCAAAACTGGACCAAATACCACAAATTAGGCCTCACCAGCGTATTACAGTACACAGCTTCAAAGTAACATCCTGACATCCTGGAAGGATTTCAGAAATAAAATGGCAAAGTTTAAAAGAAATCGTATTAACTCACTTTTATTGTCAACCAAACACAGAACATAAAGTGCAGTAAAAACTTCATGTCATTACGTCATCACGTCAGACCAGCCCTTTAAGGTGAACTCTAACTCAAAGTTGGTGGTTGTGAATTATGCCTATGATTTCACCAATTATATTACACTACACAGTGCCACCCCCCGCCCACCCCCCCAGAATTCACAAAACCACTCAGCTCAGGTCCTGGGTTCAATGGGTGGAGTTTCAGCAGGTGCCTCTGGCTCATCCAGAGGTATGTTGACATACTTGTGGTCATGGCTATTGACCAGTCAAGCATATGATTAGGGGCATTGCCTTTAAGGACACGGTACAGGGGTAGTATGAATTCAGCAGCTCGCAGAATGAAGCGGTGATAGAAATTCCCCATACCTAAAACCTCTTGTAATTTTTAAGTAGTGTGGGGCAGTGGGAAATCCATAATAGCTGCGACTTTTGATGGGAGAGGGTTTGCATCTTCTGCCGAGATGCGATGCCGAGAAAGTCAATGATTGACAACCAAAAAAGGCATATGGCAAGATTAATAATCAACTTGTGTTGGCTTAAGTGCTCAAAAAGTGTGCAGATAAGTGATACATGTTTGGATATTGATGCAATGGTGACAAGTACATCATCCAGATAATCAAAAAGGAAGTATAAGTCTTTTAATATACATTTGTAGAATCCATTAGTTATTGGAAAGTCTATGCTGCATTTTTCAGCCCAAATGGCATATACAGAAACTTAAGGAGGTCAAACGGAGTTATTACTGCTGTTTTGGGAATGTTCTTCAACCACACAGGTGTCTGATGGTAACCCCTAACTAAGTCGACTTCAGAAAAAAATTCACTTCCCGCTAAATGTGCCAAAAAGTCATGGATGTGTGGCACCAGGTAATGACCAGGTGTGGTGACCTCGTTATTTGACCTGTGACTGATGTCAATTCTTTCCATGTTGGCAAACTCAGCCTTCGCATTCGCCAGCTTTTCTGAGTCTAGTCTATGTGCGCGGGCATGAACCATCGACCAGTTGTGGAAATGTGGTGCTTAACCCTATGTTTTCTTACTGTAGTTGAGACTGTGCTTGATGAGGTTTGGGAATTTGCCCAGCAAATGAATGAACTCACACGCAGGGTGCCTGTGCTTGGCAGTCATTGTGGGGAACTTACTGGGGAGCAGGGTAATAACCCAAAATCCACAAGCTGGTAGTTCTTAAGATCAACTAACAGTCCTGGGGCGCATAGGAAATCCGCATTGAAAAGAAGGCTGGCCACTTTAGGCGGGACAAAGTCCCATGTGTAACATTGCCCACTGAAGCAGAGGGTTGCTGTCGTGGTCCATAAGTTTGGATCCAACTGCTGTTGGCAGCCTCCAGTGAGGTTTCGATGCTCTTTGTGTTGTGATCAACAGGTTATCCTGGCAGCACACTCACTTGAGCACCCGTGTCACACAAGGAGTGTCGATCTGAAAGGGTGTCGTAGCGAACAGGAGACAACCCTGACCTCTGGAACTCACAGTGTTCACAGACCTCTGATGTCCTTACGTGCTGGCGCTGTCAAAACTGGAAGGTGGTCAGCACTTCCTGGCATTTGTACCACAATTAGCGTGGTAAAAACACAGACCCGGTGTTGTCTGTTTTGCACCCGCAGGTGTGCATGTGTTGGAGGTACTGTTGACTGGACTTATTGAGGCAGGGAAAGGAGGAGGAATTATGCACCGTTGCTAGGCTGAGTGCAGACTATCAGCCATTTTAGCAAGCTCCCTATAGTATTTCAGCAGTGTATCAATGAGGGCTATTCATATCGCTCAAGCTTTTGCTGCATAAAGATTTCTTTAAAAATAAAACAGGGATGGTGATTTCCCAGGTGAGACAGCACGTGGTCCGTTAGTTCCAAAGGCCTAGCATCTCTCTGGCCAGGCAAGGTGAGCAACTGGCGCACTCAGACTCTGATAGTCCAGAAGTCTGAGTTTTCAGCATGCAATATTTTTGGTGTCCCGGCCAGTGTTCAAGCAGACTCACTACTCTCACTGTTGTGGAACTACTCAGTGATACTACTAGGTAGTAATACCTGGTGTTGTCCATGGAGCTGTCTTACAGCGTGAATTCAGCCTCACTTGCACAAACCAAATAATGGCATATTGCTCTGAAAACTCCGGCAGTTTCAAAGTGACTGCATTGGCCGACATATTGAATAACTTTGGAATTGTCCTAGAGCATCAGGGTCACCGATGTAGGTTTTTGCAAATAAAACGGCTGAGTCATTTTGAGTTTAGGAGAAACCATAACAACTCACTTTATTGTCAAGCAAGACAGAACAGAAAGCGCATTAAAAAACTTCATGTCATTAAGTCATCATATCAGACTGGCCTCTTAAAGTCTTACTCAATGTCGGTGGTTGTGAATTTTGCATAAGTTTCCACCCACTAAAGTACCCTTCAATCTCATTTCCTGTACTCAATACTTTGATTTATGAAGGCCAATGTGCCAAAAGCTTTCTTTACAACCCGATTCACCTGTGCCGCCACTTTCAATGAATTATGGACCTATATTCCCACATTATTTGTAACACCGCACTTCTCAGTGCCCTTCTGTTCTCTGTATAGAACCAACCCTGGTTGGTTCTACTGAAGAGTAATACCTTGCACTTGTTGGCATTAAACTCCATTTGTCATTTTTCAGCCCATTTTTCCAGCTGGCCTAGGTCCCACTGCAAGCTCTGATAGTCTTCCATGCTGTCCACTAGAACCTCAATCTTGGGGTGTCATTTGCAAATTTACTAATCCAGTTAACCACATTATCATCCAGACCATTGATATAGATGGCAAACAACAACAGAAGCAGCACCAATCCCTTCACCACTCCACTAGTCACAGGCCTCCAGTTAAAGAGGCAACCATCTACTACTGCTCTCTAGCTTCTCACACAAAGCTATTTCTAATCCAATTTACTACCTCATCTTGAATGCCAAGCAACTGAACCTTCTTGACCAACCTCTCATGTGGGATCTGGTCAAGTGCCTTGCTAAAGTCCATGTAAACAACATCCACTGGCTTTCCTTCATTAACCTTCTAGGTAACTTACTTGAAAAACTCAATAAAATTGGTTAGACATGACCTATCACGCACAAAGCTATGCTGACTATCCCATCTATACAAATACTCATTAATCCGGTCTCTTAGAATACCTTCCAATGACTTTCTCACTACTGATGTCAGACCTACTGGCCTATAATTTCCTGGTTTGACTTTAGGGCAGAACAACATTAGCTGTCTTCTAGTACCAAATGTGTCGTGAAGGATGATTTAAATATCGTTGCTACAGTTCCTGAAATTTCTGCACTTGCCTCCCACAGGGTCCAAGGGAACATCTTATTGGGTCCTGGGGATTTATCCACCCTAATTTGCCTCAAGACAGCAAACACCTACTCCCCTGTAATCTGTATAGGGCTCATGACCGTGCTGCTGCTTTGCCTCAGTCCGATAGATTTTGTGCCCATCTCCCAAGTAAATACAGATGCAAATAAGAAAAAAGCGTTTAGGAAGTTAGGAACAAATGAGATCGTTTAAGATCCTCTCCCCCCTGCCCCCAACTCCTTTGGCACCACACATAGATAATCATTCTGAACTTCTGGAGGACCAATTTTGTCCCTTGCAATCCTTTTGCACTTTGCATATCTATAGAATCCCTTAGGATTCTCCTTCACCTTGTCTGCTAGGGCAACATCTTGCCTTCTTTTAGTCCTCCTAATTTCTTTCTTAAGTGTTTTCTTGCATTTCTTGTACTCCATAATTATCCCATTTGTTCCTACCTGCCTATATGTGCTGTATTTTACTTAACCAGGGCCTCAATATCTCTTGAAAACCAAGGTTCCCTACAGCTGTTATCTTTACCTTTAATGTGGATATATACATACAAGCTCTGTACCTTCAGCATTTCACTTTTGAAGGCATGTCACTTACCAAGCACATCTTTGCCCGTAAACAGCCTGTTACAATCGCACTTGCCAGATCCGTTCTGATACCATCAAAATTGGCCTTTCTCCAGTTCAGAATCTCAGCCTGCGGACCAGGCCTATCTTTTTTCGTGTTTACTTTGAAACTAATGACGCTATGAACATTAGATGGAAAGTGTTCCCCTACACAAAAAGCTGTCACCTTCTGTGTTTCATTCCCTAATAGGAAATCAAGTATCGCACACTCTCTCGTTGGGACTTCTAGGTACTGATTAAGGAAACTTTCTGAACACATTTGACATACTCTGTCCCATCTTGTCCTTCTACAGTATGGGAGACCCAGTCAATATGTGGAAATTTAAAATCACGTATTATAACAACTTTATGTTTCGTGCAACAGTCTGCGATCTCTCTACAGATTTGTTTCTCTAAACTCTGTGGACTGTTGGGTGGTCTATAATATAGCCCCATTAAAGTGGTCATACCTTTCTTATTCCTCAGTTCCACCCATAAAGCCTCACTAGATGATTTATACAGTCTGTCCTGACTGAGCACTGCCATGACATTTTCCCTGACCAGTAACCCACCCCTCCTCCTTTAATCCGTCATGTGTCTTAAATAACAGAACCACAGAATATTGAGCTGCTAATCCTCCCCCTCCTGCAACCAAGTCTCACTAATGGCCACAATATCATAATTCCATGTGTTGATCCACATCCTGAGCTCATCTGCCTTTTATACAATACTTCTTACATTGAAATATACACAGCTCAGAACTTTACTCACACCATGCTCAACTTATTTTTCAAAAAAAGCTCTGTTTTTACAAAAAAAATTCTTCTTCATATACTAAAGTGCAAATAGAAATGTTCTGGACATACTTTTGTGTTATGTAAATCGGCCATGACCCAATCAAGTAACATAGCAAGGTTGAAGGTTTGAAAGGCCTCCTCCTGTTCTTATGTTCCTGCTGGTCAATTGTTGAAATTGCATATAAACACTGCAACTCAGTTTTAAATTACTGGAATTGATGCAACACAATTATTTTAATAGAAGTGTGCATGTTTCCTTGCTGTTGAAGTCTTTACGGTTTGGCAAGTCATATGATTCCGTCATGAATAAAAACAGAAAATGCTGGAAGAAAACAGAGCAGGCAGCAAAAGTGGAAGGAGAAGAAGTTAATCTTTCAGGTCTGTAACACTTCTCTTGATCATGTCTGCATGCTTTTATACATTGAGTCAATGCCACATGATTGGGTAATTAGATATTTGCATTAACGAGCAGGTGTGCAGGTGTACCTAGTAAAGTGGCCGCTAAGCGTATGGTTTTCATGTTTTTCTATTTTCAGTGGATCATTAAGATGAAGGTACCATCAGTTAAGAACTGATTATAGTTTAAGATGTTGAGATTCTGCAGTGGAGAATTTACTTAACTCATTGATTTGAAAACCTATTGAATTGTTAAGGACACATTCATTATCTTGTTTAATTTTACTTTCTGTTGATCAAGTGGGTTGGTTTAAAATTGCACCCATAAAATTATGTAGCATTAAAAATTTAATTTGATTCATGAAACACTTTGTAAAATCTTCTTAATTGACCTTATGCTCCTGTTTTCTCTCAATAGCCATGTATTTTCTTTTTTCCTTTTTAAGTAAATGCCTAATATTTTTGTGAAAATTACTATTGAACTAATTTTCAACAACCTTTCATGTAGTTCATTCCAGTTTTAACAACCTGTTGCATGACTTTATTTTCCATCATCATCATCAGCAGCAGCAGCAGCATCGTCATTTACCTGCTGATTCTTACAATGATTGCCTTGAAATCTTTTTTAATATACCCCATTAAGTCTTTCCTTCGCATTCTATATGCTAAGGAGAAAATTTACTTATTGTCTCAACTCTTTCATAAGTGTTTTATCATTTTGTTTTGGAACTGAATCAAATGTTTATGACTTTCCATAATTATGAAATATTTTCTTTCCTCTGGTATTTTGCAAGGTAATTATAAATGTAATTGAGCTAATCTTGTCGTAAATGCTTTGATGCTTTGACTACTTTTGAATTATAAAACACTTTATTGAAAACCTTGATTAATAAAGAGCTTTACATCTTCTCTGAAAATACATCCAATAATCCATCCACAATATATCATTCTGTTTTATAACTGCTTTTAAGATGCTGATGTTAATGCATTTTTCTAAAATTTTCAGTCATTTGAGTAGATTCTCAAGATACTTTACACTGGAGGTGTTCCAAGAAAAGAGTTGCTGACATAGTCTATGTGAAAGGTTGAAGTGGGCCACACAAACAACTTGATACACTGTATGAACCACACACAGGAAACCATATCTGAGCAGCAGGAAATACCTCTCCCCTTTGGCCACCCACTGTTATTACCTCCAAGCATCTATTTTTATTGAAGTCAAATCATATTTTTCATATTAAGCATTTTTAACAATTGCTGAAAATGTAAGGCTGATTTTATGTTCAGAATAAAGTAACATAATTCCAAAATAAACAGAAACACCATGTGGAAGATCTCCCTTCTTATATTAGAGGGGATATAGTAGTACAGTTATTGCCTCACAATCCAGTGACCTTGTTCAATCCTGATCTCTGGTGCTGTCCATGTGGAGTTTGCATATTCTCCCTACTCCTCGGTCTAAGTACTCCAATGTTCCTAACGAACAGACCTCGGATAGTCTGGATGCAGAAGTGCTCCTCTCTCCCCATCATCCGCAATGCAGGTGCCCCCAGGACTGCATGCTGAGCCTGTTGCTGTACACTCTGCTCACACGTAACTGTCTGGCCAAACACCCGATCAATCACATCATCAAGTTCGCCAATGACACAACAGTGATGGGCTTATCACCAACAACGAGGTGAAGGACCTTGAGGCCTGGTGCAAGTCAAATAACCTCTTCCTTAATGTCAACAAGACAAAGGAGATGGTTTCTTTGTTCCCCATTACTAACTCTCCAGTGTAATTTTCCAGCAGTCTCTCTTTTACTCTTTATATATCAGAAAACCTCTCTCATCCTCTGTCACTCCAAGGAGAAAAGGCCGACTTCACTCGACCTATTCTCATAAGGCATGCTCCCCAATCCAGCAACATCCTTGTAAATCTCCTCTGCACCCTTTCTATGGTTTCCACATCCTTCCTAAAGTGAGGTGACCAGAACTGAGCACAGTATTCCAAGTGGGGTCTGACCAGGGTCCTATATAGCTGCAACATTACCTCTCGGCTGCTAAATTCAAATCCACGATTGATGAAGGCCAATACACCGTATGCCTTCTTAACCACAGAGTCAACCTGTGCAGCTGCTTTGAGCGTCCTATGGAGTCGGAACCCAAGATCCCTCTGATCCTCCACACTGTCAAGAGACTTACCATTAATACTATATTCTGCCATCATATTTGACCTACCAAAATGAACCACTTCACACTTACCTGGGTTGAACTCCATCTGCCACTTCTCAGCCCAGTTTTGCATCCTATCAATGTCCTGCTGTAACCTCTCACAGCCTGCTACACTATCCACAACACCTCCAACCTTTGTGTCATCAGCAAACTTACTAACCCATCCCTCCACTTCCTCATCCAGATCATTTATAAAAATCATGAAGAGTAAGGGTCCCAGAACAGATCCCTGAAGCACACCACTGGTCACCGACCTCCATGCAGAATATGACCTGTCTACAAACACTTTTTGCCTTCTGTGGGCAAGCCAGTTCTGGATCCACAAAGCAATGTCCCCTTGGATCCCATGCCTCCTTACTTCCTCAATAAGTCTTATTTTTAAATAGTGATTTATTGCTTTAATTTCTCACAAAAATACTTCCTCTCTACATTACTCTGTCAGGATTTTGTCAGGTCTGTCAAACTTTCCTAAAACCCAGGAGATGCAAGCCTAGCCAGTCCAACCTATCCTTATAAACCAACCTCCCCACCCTATGTGTTAGTCCAGTAAACATTCTGTAACCTGATGTCAATGCCTTAACGTCAGTTCCATAGTTAAGATCAGTACTCTACAAAATTTCTCTGGCATGGGTTCATCTGTACCATATATAGATGAAGCATAACCTCCTGACTCGTTTATTAAATTCCTCTCACAATAAACAATTACATTCTGTTAACCTTCCTAGTTACTCAGTTTACCTGCATGCTAGCCTTTTAGGAATACACCCTGATCGCTTTGCATTTCAGAGTTTTGTAATCGTTCAACATTTAGAGAATAGGGTTGATTTTAATTTTGAGTGCCAAAATGAGCAATCTTATATTTCACACATTATACCCATCTTATCCGCAGGCCTTAACCGGTCATTCAACCTGCCTACATTGGTATCCTTATGTCTTCTTACTGGTTACTTTTCTACATATCTTTGTGTAATCAGCTAATTTATCAATTTGAATTTTGGTACCTTACCAAAAGTGTTTATAGATCAAAAGAGACTAGAATGTGAGGAATTCTTTCTCAATTAACTTTGCACACTGTGATATCTGCTTCAGTAATGGGCAGCATCCTTTCTCACTGGTGACTGAACTGATGGACATTGACTTGTCTGGCCATTCTCTTGGTGCTGATGCTTATGTGCCATCTTGTCTTGCAGAAGGGTTCATTCGCTCCTGCCAGGGTCGGATAACTGGAAGGGTATGTAGGATGTGAGATAGAGTATGGTCACCAGGCTTGATCATTAGTCAGATTGGGGCTGGACAGATTCTTTATAAAGAAGTGTATCCAGGTGCTTGGTGGTGGGGTGGAGATACGTACATCTCTACTAAAGGAGGTGTAAGGTGCTCCTTCCCTTCGATAGTCTGCAAATTACCCATGAGCAAGAGGAAGTACCTGCTTAGCCTTTCGTTCAGGGTCACATAAAGCCACAGGAGCAGATGGTGGATGGTCATATGAGCAGCTGGTGCATATAACAAGTCCTGGTTATGCGACCACTGACGCCAGACAGACAATCTCCGAAGAGTATTGATTGTGGCTGACATTGGCCGTCCTGCCAGAAGAAGGCAATGGCAAACCACTTCTGTAGAAAGATTTGATAAGAACCACCATGGTCATGGAAAGAACATGATCCCCTATGTCATATGACAGGGCACATAACAACCGAACAATAGAGGTGCAGTATTTTATTGAGACTCTGGTTATCCATCCTGAGCCGAACAGACTTGAATGTATGTGCTAGTTTTAGGTTTCAAAATAATTACTGTATGTCCTTGAACCCAGAACTGGTTATGGTTTGGTTTAAATTTTATAACCAAACAGATCTCAACTATGAGACAAATAAATGTGGGAGTGTTGGCATGGTGTTAAGTGTTGGGGCATGTGATGCAGCAAATGAATGTGACAGAGGGATGACTGAACAACATTGTTGTTAGATGAGTGAAGGGTTGTACAGTGTGTTTTTGTGGGGAAAATTTGCTGGGAGTATTTGCTGATATGACCGTTTTTGTTGTGACTGTGAATGAAGTCACTAGAGAGACACTGAAGCTGGTGGATATAGATGTCTTTATTCAGCAAGGCAAACAGGCATTGTACTGGAGACACTCTTGGAAGAAGAGGCTCCGTGATTCAATATTTCATGACATTTTTATATGCTAAAGATCAAAGGTAATGTCAGGACAATTGTATAGTTGCAATGTATCCACAATGCTTCCTTTGAATGGCATATAATTTTCAAACACCTGTATCTTCACACCAACACTCCAGACACCCAAAATGAATACTCATCACCATTGCCTCTGAGCTGCATGCATGCATATTGTTACGTACCCGTGACACGTGATAGTGGTACCCTTGTCACGTGACTGGGGTTGAAGTTATACTGGACATGAGGTAATGGTGGAGTGATGTCATTTTCCCGCCAGTAGAGGTCATGTGACAGGTTTTTTCTACAGGGTATAAAAGGAAGACCCACCCTGTCAGGTGGGGCAGTTCGTGGCTGGATTTGCCAAGATGACTTCATGTTACTGTGTGATTTAAAGGGATGACGCAGTTTAGTTAAAAATGAAGTTTTATGTAATGCCTAAAGTTTAAAAGGTCAGAGCCAACGGTTTCTTTGCTAATGGAGAGTGAAGAGAAGTTTGGAAAATGGAGATCGAGAAAAATCGATTTTCGATGGATTGACTTCGATCTTGTGTGATCCTCATTCGGAAGGATTTCGTTTACTATTCTCACGATAGTCTCCGCTGGAAAAAGCGGGAGATTGAGAATATTGTGGAAGGAAGGTCAGTCACTTTAAGTTGTTATATTTAATAAAATTCGACGTGGGAGTTCGACGCTGGGAATCGAAGGACATCGACGTGGAAGAGAATATACATCGCTTTAAAAAGTCTCTCCTTTTAAAAGTACCGTGAGCTTTTGAACTGTCGGCATATCGTTCTTTGAACTGCTTTCATTCGGCAATTCGCTTTGGAGAACTGTTTTTTTTCAATACTACTTTAAAGACTGTTTGAGACTGCAAAGCTATTAAGAACTGTCTGACCAGCTGCCAGCAGCTGAGCTCGGACCATTGTTTGGGTTTGTTTACATTTGAAGGGGGTTTGTTATCAGTGTTTAATAAACGTGTTATTCGTTATAAAACCCCTTGCCTAACTCATCTATATTATTGTTGCCCGAATACGTAACAATATGCAGACATCTCAGGTCAATGAGTGTTCCTTGGTTTGCAATCAACTCCAGTCTGCTGCTCCAGGAACACCATTGTTCTGAGCTGCATTTTGAACTCAATCTACAATCCACATTCAGATCTGAAGACTGGTTGCTGTTGAAATTAATATTTACTATATACCATAACACCAGTGTAATGCCCTGGTTCTTTTTTTTTACTGTTAAGCTGTTCCGTATTTGATTTTTGTGCTGTACTCTGCAAGCTGCTTGTTTGGGCTACCATGAAGATAAGAGATAGGAGAATCATGTGCCATCCAACTAAGATGGCCAGATTAAGGGGAGATTGCTCTGGTGAGGGACACTAAGGTGGGGCTTGGGGTCTTTTGTTGAGAAGATGAAGAGAAGACGTCGGAGAGAAGAGGCCGTAGAATTTGACCCAGAGATTTGATGAAGCCCGGGATGAGATCAAAGGAGGATCGATAAGGGGAAACCATGAGCTCCAACTTGTGCACATTAGACCATTTAATTAAAATGGGCCCTTTTCCTTTTTTTGTTCTTTCTTTACTAACCCTTTAGTCAAATTAAGAATTATAAAGCTAAATCTTTTAATTGCTAACGGTGTACTGTCTGTTATTTTTAACAGGGTAATGAATCACACTGTGTCCACAGAGACAAGGGGTTTTAGAGTGAGCTTGTGGGGCCAGAGATGGTCTTCCCTAGTCTTATGCAGCCAACAGAATGAGAGTTTTTCACCAGAATGTGGCCTAACAGTTTCCTGCAACTTTTACAGCTTCTTTGATGCTTTGCGTGTCTAGTTTCTGATGTTCGTAAAGCACATTCTTCCTTTGCTGTTCCTGCTGCTTCATTACCAGTCCCAATAGCTTTCTGGGTCCCAGGTTTCTCTTACTCTCTCTCAACATTGTCATCATTATGTGATGTGTGGTATGATGTGCACAATCATGCTCTCATGACCATGATTGTTCTTGGCAATTTTTCCTACAGAAGTGTTTTCCACTGTCGCCTTTTGGGCAACATCTTTACAAGATGGTTGACATCAGCCATTATCATTAATCTTTAGAGATTGGCTTCTTGGCCTCTGTGTTGCATAACCAGGACTTGTGAGAAGTACAAGCTGCTCATACGATCATCCACCACCTGCTTCCGTGGCTTCACCTGATACTGAACGAAGGGCTAAGCAGGTACTGCAACTTGTCCAGGGGTGACCTGCTGGCTAGTGGAGGGAGTGGAGGGAAGGAGCGCCTTATACCTCCTTTGGTAGAAACATATCTGCACCCCACCACTCTACCTCTTCTTCATTCTCTACTTCTGAAAACATTTTGAGATTATCATCAGAAAATAATAGTGCTTTCTTCTGACATTGGTTTGGCATGACATCTAAAACTTTGACAAACTTCTATAGGTGTGTGGTGTGGAGTATATTGACTGGCTGCATCACAGCTTGATATGGAAACACCAGCACCTTTGAATGGCAAATCCTACAAAGAGTATTGGATATGGCCCATCATGGGTAAAAGCCCTGCCCAGCACTGAGCACATATACATGGAGTGTTGTCACAGGAAGCACCATCCAACATCAGGGACCTCCACCATCCCGGTCATACTCTCTTCTCACTGCTGCCATCAGGAAGAAGGTACAGGAGCCTCAAGACTCACACCACCAGTTTTGGGAGCGGTTATTACCCCTCAACCTTGACCTAAAGGGGATAACTTCACTTGCCCTGTCACTGATATGTTCCCACAACCTATGGACTCTCTTTCAATGACTCTTTATCCCATGTTCTCGATATTTATTGTTTATTTGTTATTATTATTATTTCTTTCTTTTTGTATTTGCACAGTTTGCTGTCTTTTGCACACTGGTTGAACACAAGTTAGTGATTCTATCATTGATTTTATTATGGTTATTATTCTATTATGGATTTATTGAGTATGCCTGTAAGAAAATGAATCTCAGGGTTGTATATAGTCACATATATGTACTTTGATGATAAATTTCCTTTGAAGTTTGAACTTTGAACTTTTGTTTGACATGGTTTACAGAAAGTGTTCAGTGCACCTGGGAGCTGTTTCAAGTTGTGAGAAAAGATCACTGCATTTACCCTTTAGATCACTATGTGCAGGTATTGACAAGAAAGCACTAAGACTTAAACACCAAGATTGCAGCATCATTCCTTATTAAATATCTGTCTAGTGTTGATTCTATGAAAATAATTTCTGTTTGACAGTATTGACATTCTGCCCCATTTGTAGCATTTCTTCTTTTTATTCTTTCTTACTTAAGGATGTAAAAGTTATTGCATTAGTTCTTGACTTGTTGTAACTGCGTCATTAAATGAATTGTGAAGGGATGTGTGCATCTCTAACCCTGTTACCAAGTGATAAAGGTCTGTGATTATGAATGACATTTAGAAGACATTCATTTATTGGAAAGTTGAATTGATTCATAGTGACAGATCAACACCAAATACTTACATTGCCCTTAACCTTGCTGTCTCTTCCTTTTCCCCTCCCCTTTCCTTCATGCCCAGGCTAATTCTACCTGTTACTATCTGTTCGCCGTAACTGATTAGATCAGTAATTGCTTGAGAATTGAACCCTGGAGGTCACCCTTAGACTGCAAACTCAATAAGCTTTTGTCTCTGAGTCACACACTCCATTTGATGCAGTGATCCTATTAAAAGGCAAATTAGCCAGTGACAAACATGAGACATAAGTGTTAACTACATTCTGTTATCGCCTGTCAGAGCCATTTATGTACCACTGCTGTCTGGTATCCAAACTACTTAGACCCATAGTGTCAAAACAGAAGCTATAAGATAAATAGCAGAAAATGTTTGTAATGAAAGGTAGATTGGAAAAAGAGAATTAAAATTATCGTCTAACTTTACTCTAACTTTATTCATTCTTTTTTATACTGCAGATGGGCATGCAGGGAGCAGTACCAGGTGTACTTAATAATGAATTGCCTGCCTGCTGAAGCTGGAAAATAAAGTCCACATCCTTGTTAAGCTTCAAAAACAGCATGCAATGGATAGAACTATGACCCATGTATATACAAACAGATCTGATCAAAGCTAAGCAGTCCTGCTACTCTTGTCATTAAACACTAATTTTAAGAGAAGCTCTGTTGTATTAGGGTGTAGAATTGTTATAATTACAACACTGGCATGAAAATGCGAAAAGCTGCACAAGTATATCATAAGACCATAAGACTAGGGAACAGAATTAGGTCATTTGGCCTATCGAGTCTGTTCTGTCATTTCATCATGGCTGATTCATTTCCCTCTCAACCCTATTCTCCTGCCTTCTCCCCATAACCTTTCATGCCCTGACTAATCAAAAAACCTGTGACAACAAATTCCACAAATTCATCACCCTTTCTCCTTCTCATCTCTGTTCAAATCGACGTCCCTCTTTTTTGAGGCTGTGCCCTCTGGTCCTAGACTCCCCCTCCATAGGAAACACCCTCTCCACATCTACTCTATCAAGGCCTTTCAACAAGATCCTAACAACAAAAAACAGGAGTGATGCAATCCAGCTAATTATCACCCAATAATTTTTCTCTCAAACGTCAGCAAAGTGATGGGAAATGTCATCCACTCTGCTATCAACTGACACCTACTCCCCAAAACCTTTCCACTTATGTATAATTTGTATTTTTCCAGGACGACAGGCTCCAGATTTCACCACAATCTTGGACCAAAGAGCTGAATTCCAACCCTAGTGAGCGAGCATATGACATCAAGTTAACACCCCTGTCATTGTAGTTACAACTTGCTCAGATGAAAATGGTTCTGGTTGTTGCTTCTACAGCTGACAAGTTCTGAAGAGTATTGTTCACTTGTCTTATAAAGACATTGTCTAGAAAAAGGCAATGGTAAACTACTTCTGTAGAATTTGCCAAGAACTATCATGTTCGCAGACCATGATAATCTACATCAATACGTAACAGCACATAATGATGATGATAAATGTTTCAAGTTGAAGGCCCTTTGGTAAAAATGGTAAAGAATGAAACAAGTTAAGTTTTAGATCCGTGAAGGTGATAGAGGGATAGGTATTTTCAAAAAAATGTAGGCTTCACAGGCTTGGCTAACATTTAATCTCCCAATTTAATTGCTCTTGAGAAGATGGTGGTGAGCTGCCTTGAACTGTGGCTGTCCTTGAGGTGTGAGTATATTTATTGGTGGATCATATTTCATCACACTTCTGACTTGAGCCTTGTAAATGGTGGACAGGCCTTGAGGTGAGGATGTGAGTTATTTGCTGCAGTATTCCTAGCCTCTCTCCTGTTCTTGTAGCCACATAGCTACTCCAATTCAGTTTCTAGTTAATGGCAATGCCTAGGACATGTATAATGGGGGATTCAGTGATGGTAACGCTTTTGAATGGCAGGGGGTGGTAGCTAGATTTCTTCATTGCCTGGTACTTGTGTAACACAAATTCAAATTGCCACTTATCATTCCAGACCCAAATATTGACAAGGTCTTACTGCAATTGGATGTAGAGTGCTTCATTATTTGAAGAGTGGTGAATACTGCTGAACATTAGGCAATTGTCAGCAAACATTACTACCGTACTTCTGTCATTATGATTTAAGGAAGGTCACTGATGAAGCAGCTGAAAGTTGAGTCTAGGACACTGGCCCCAGGAACTCCAGCAGAGATGCTTTATGGCTTAGATGATTGACTTCCAACCATCTTTCGTTGTGCTAGATATGATTTCAACCTGTGGAGGGTTGAAGAGAAAATCAACATTACAAAAGGAAAAGCTAATGAAGGAGTCATCTAGTTGAAGACTCTTTCTAGATTTGCGTATGTCTCTAGAAAAAAAAACATTTAAAAACTATGAGAAATATTGGAGGAGCAAGGGTCTAGCAAATGAAGTAAAACTAATTAGTATTAGTTTAAAAATCCATTAAAAGGTTAAAAGCTGAAAATTGATAAATTCCAAGGACCTGACCACTTACATCCCAGAGTTTTGAAATAGATGGCTCTGGGATTTGTAGATGCTCCGGATATCACCTTCTTGAATTGTGTTGTTTCTGAAATTGCTCTTGAGAATTAGAGGACAGCAAATGTGACTTCATTTTTAAGAAGAGAGGAACAGAGAAAACTAGGAGCTACCAATCTATTAACCTTATGTTGTTAGTTGGGGAAGTGCAGAGATCCATAATAAAGGATGGGAAATTCAGGAAATAATCTTGTTGAACAGAGTAAGCATGGATTTATGATTAAAAAACACATGCCTGACCAATTTATTTGAGTTCTGGTAGAGCAGATAAGGGAATTCACTGGATGTAATAAATTTAGCTTTTCTTAAAAATCAAGGATAAGGTTAGAGCACAGGGATTAGGGATAGCATGCTAGTGTAGATTGTGAGTTGGTTGACAGGTAGAAAATAGAGTAGGGGCAGGTCCTTCACAGATTGGTAGGCTGTGACTGGAGGGGTTCCATAGAGATTGATAAATGGCCCCTAATTATTAAGGATTTGTTTGAAGGAAGCACATCTAATTTCCATGTGGGAATGTGTAGTATATGAGTTGTTATGCAGAGGCAAAGAGGCTTCAAGAGAATATAGAGTAGAAAAATGCGAGGTTTCTACTTTGTTTGAAAATATAGAAATACGTAGAATGCTTTAAATGGGGAGAGATTTAGAAATGACAACATTCATGTCCTTGTCCACAAGTCACTGGAAGTTAAGCTATGGGTGCAGCAAGCAATTAGGAAAGTAAGTGGTATGTTCTCATTGGAAGCAAATCATCTTTACACAATTATATAGTGCCTTAGTAAGTCCACAGGTGAGGCTTATTTACAATTTTGGTTCCTTACCTGAGAAAGAAGACAACTTTTGTGGAAGAAATGAAGATTCACCAGTATGCTTTCTCAGATTGTTGATCTGCTGTTTAAGAGATTGAGAGACAGCCTCGTCGAAGTGTATGAAATTCTTAGAGGGCTTAACAATTTGGATGGTGGGAGGAAGTTTCCCCAGCTGGCATGTGTGCAACATAGATCATAGGAGTTAGGGCATTTAGGAATGACATGAGGTGGAATTTCTTCAGTCAAGGATGTTAGTGGTAGGTGTCATGAATTCTCTACTCACAGAGAATCAGTAATTTATAGAATCCAAAACAGAGATAGGTAGATTTCTGGATATCAGAGAAATCAAGGATGATGGTGATTGGACAAGAAAATAATGTTAAGGTAAAATATCAGCCACTATCTTGTTGATTAGTGGAGCAAGCACAATGGTCCAATTAGCCTATTTCTCCTTGTGTTAATAATTCCAGCCCTAGTGGATACTTCATGAATATGCCCTAGACCCTGTCATCCTTAGCTGCACCATCAATGGCATATTTATCCAGGTATAAGATCAGAGGTGAGAATGATTGCTCCTGATTGCACAATCCTCAATTCATTGGCACCACCTCATAATGTGAAGCAGTCTATGCCAGCATGTGGCACAACCTGGACAACATTGGGCCCAGGTTGACAAGTCACAAGTAATATTTTGGCAAATACTCTCCAGGATGCGTGCAGCTCCTGCTGCAGTTAAGAAGCCATTGCCATACAGGACAAAGCATCCCAGTTGATTGGCACCTCATCCACCATTAAGTTCAAGATCAAGTTTATTGTCATTCAATATAATGTAGAACCAGTATATGTATACATGTCTAACCACTAAATGAAACAATGTTCCTCCAGACCAACGTGCACAACACAATACATCTAACTCCCACAAAGCACATAGAGTAATATTACCACAAATAAATTACAGTATATTTCAGAATATTGACACACAGCATTATGACACCAGTTAAAAAATAAATAGTATAATGCTACTGGTGTTTCAGAAGGATGAGACCTCAGTAGTGACAGGGAGTTCAGTAGTCTCATGGCCTGGATGAAGAAGCTGTTCCCCATCCTAACAGTCCTTGCCCTAAGTTACAGTATCTCCTGATGGTAGGGGGTTAATGAGATTGTGAGACAGTAGGGAGGGGTCTTTGACAATACTAAGGGCCCTGCATGCGCAGCATTCCTGATAAATATCTAGAATGGGGGGAAGAGAAACCAAAAGATCCCCTCAGCAGTCCTTGCAATCCTTTGTAAGGTCTTCTGGTCAGATGCCTTGCAATTCCCATATCAGACGATGATGCAACTGGTCTGGATACTTTCATTGACGCTGCTGTAAAAATTGGTTAGAATGGTGGGGGGGAGGTGGAAGCTTCACTTGTCTTAGTCCCTTCAGGAAGTAGAAATGCTGCTCTGCCTTATTGACTAAAGAGGTAACGTTGAGGGGCCAGGTGAGATCGTCTATTATGTGCACTCCCAGAAACTTAGTGCTCCTAATTCTCTCCAAGAGGGGCCATTTATCTGCAGTGAGGAGTGGTCAATTTGCAGCTTCCAAAAATCCACAATCATATCTTTAGTCTTGTTCACATTGAGACTCAAGTTGTTATGCTTGCACCATTCTACAAACCAGTCTACCTCCTCTCTGTACGCTGTCTCATTGTCGTTTTTGATCAGGCCAACCACTGTTGTGTCAACGGTGAACTTGATGATTTAGTTTGAGCTGCATCTAGCAATGCAGTAATGCTTCAGCAGCGTGAACAGCAGTGGGCAGAGCAAGGAACCCTGTGGTCTTAGTGTGGTGGAGCTACAGAAGCTGCTGACAACATGGACTGACTATGGTCATTCTGTCAAGAAGTCCAAGATCCAGTTACAGAAAGAGGTGCTGAGACTCAAGAGACTCTAGATGTTGGAATATGGAGCAACAAACAATCTAGTGGAGAAATTCAGCATCAGGCAGTACCTGTGGGAGGAAAGGAATTGTCGAAGTTTCGAGTTGAAACCTTTCATTAGGACATGGTGCAGGGGTTTCTACCCAAAACATTGACAATTCCTCCAGCAGATTGCTTGTGGAGGAATTGTAGTGGTGTATACCACCTACAAAATGAACTGTGTTGGCTGCTTTTACATCACTCCACAAATCAGCAACCTCTGCAGCCAAGAATAAGAACAGCAGACATATAGAAATGCTGTATCACCTGTAAATCCTTGATCTTGACCGATAAAACTGTTACTATTCCTTTATCATTACTATAGATAAATCCTGGAATCTCCCACCCAGCAGCAATTTAGTGTACCTTCTTCTGAAAGGTTGTCATGGTCATCATCACCATCTCAAGCACAGTCAAGGATAGGCAATAAGTGCAGGCCACGCCATTTGTGATTACATCCTATAAGAAATTTAACTGTCATCCTTCTGCTTTCTCTCATTTGGTGCTTTTGCTTATTCAAATTATTACATTTTTGTCCATTTTGAACCATTGCCCTTTTCAACTTTTGCCTACTCAGTGTCACTGCTTGTTTTCAACTGATGGATTCGGTACTGTCAGCACACAGCACCGCATTGTCCAACCACAGTCAAGATTCACAGTGAGTCAAGATAGCTGTGGGAATTTATGGGTTTGTAATGGATGTTTGTAGCTAACCTGTCTATGAGATGGAGAGAGAGAGAGAGATCCAGAAAGGAAAGGAAAGAATCAGAAATGAGCCACATGAAGCCGAGAGCTGGGCAGAAATAGTAATGACATTTTGAAACACTGTATGAGTGCAGGAAGTATCAACTATACTGAAAGAAAAAGAGAGGGCCAGAGTAGAATTGATTAAAGTGGAACTGTAGACTAGGGCAGCTTTGAGATATGGTGAGTTGATGTTTTTGCAGATAAAGGTCGAGAGTGTGCAGCCATTGGTAGACAATGCTTCACTAGTTTAAATGCCAGTTGAGGCAAGAAGCAAACAACTGCCATTAGTAAGGCAACCTTTCTTCTGATAGATTAAGTGTAATTAAGGTTACTTAGAAGGTTTACTGATGAAACCTGACAGGAAGCAGCCTGAAATGATAGTTGGAAGCCTGACATGTAACCAGGATAATTGTTCAAGTTCAATAGGTAAGTTTTTCTATTTTCTGTTTTGTATCAATGAGACAATCCATACATCTGCATGGTGAACACACATCCTTGCATTAACCGCTTTCTACTTACTTATGTCTTTGCCACCAGCACATGCTGGAGAGATAGAGCATGTCACTTTAAATATGGCACCTGCTTTCCTTGTAATGAGTCAGTGAATAGGTTGCCTGAGAAAACTGTTGGTTAGGAGCGTGTCGAGTCTGTATTTAGTTTATCTCTGATGATGTGTTGCAGAAGCAAGCCTACCTATGAAGCATCACTATAGGTCAGGCTTTACTTTCATTACATGCCAGCACAAACCCATTCCAAAGAAACTGCAAACTGGGAAGAACGGTTGCACTGCAGGCTTTTGGAGGCTGCTTTGCACGAAATGAATCGTCATTCCAGTACACATAATCTGTTGAGAAAAGTAAAAGAAAATTTGACCTTAATAAATGCCATTCAACCACCAACTTAAAGTGAGCGAGGAGCTAAATGAGAGAAGGCGTGTGTGGATGACATGAAGATTTATTGGATTATAAAGCCTATCTGAGATACCAAAGAGCTGGTTTGTGAACTGCAGTTTGATGGGCTCTGGATCAATGGATCTTTTGGTACATGATTGGGGGTGGGGGGTTGATGCTTTTGCTGCCGCTTGTGTGAAGAGAGGGGGCCTAGAGGGTTTTGATCTTTCTATCGTTCTATGGGGTTTCTTTGTTTCGTGGACTTCTGTGAAGAGGATGAGTTTCAGGTTATATATCATTGAAATCTTTGAAACAATAGCACTGACCTGTTGGGAAAAATGGCTTGTGAATTGCACGTATCACCCTCTCTGTTGCATCACTGCTAGAAACCAGTCAATGTTTTCTAGCTGCAGAGAAAGCTTCAACTTAGATGGAGTTTCCTGCCAATTTGGCTTCTGCTGATGGGGGCTTTGAAGGTGCCATAGCACTCCAATAATCTGTCCTCTTGCAGTTTATGAAGATTACACAAATCGGTTGCTGGGTATTTCATATCATATTAATAACTGTACTTTCAAGTATTTTGGGCATAAACATGAGAAAGTTTGCAGATGTTGGATATCCAAACCAACACACACGAAACGCTGGGGGAACTCAGCAGGTCAGGCAGCACCTATGGAAATGAATAGATAGACGATGTTTCGGGCTGAGACCCTTGTTCAGGACTGAGAAATAAGGGGGAAGATGCCAGAATAAAAAAGTGGGGGGAGGGGAATGTTTTGAGGTCATTGAAAGGCACTACGGGAGACTTTCATGTCATGTGGGAGTATTTTTTGGCATCGCTTGCTGGGGAAGACTGGGGACTAGTTCCCAGTGGCTCCCAGACCATTCCCTTTGATGTAGTTACTGAGCCTATCCATGCAAAGTAAAATAATTCTGACACACATTCAATATAATGTAATTGCATTGTTTCTGAATTCCTATGTTCAATGGGGACATATGTGACATTGGGGAATATTCCCCCTTCAATGGTTTTGTCCAGAATCACCAGTGTGAAGGGTCAAGCATGAAACGCAAATAAAACAATAGACAAGTGAACAGTAAGCTGCCAAAAGTAATTTTTAACATTACCAAACAGTCAAATCAAAAATAACAATGGCAAAAGTTTAGCAATTGGTAATTTGTTTCTTCCCCCATCTGGCATGTAAATATACACTCACTTTATTAGATACACCTGTACACCTGCTGATTAATGCAAATATCTAATCAGCCAATCATGAGGCAGCAACTCGATACATAAAAGCATGTAACCATGGTCAAGAGGTTCAGTTGCAGAATGGGGAAGTGATGTGATCTAGGTGACGTTGACCATGGAATGATTGTTGCTGCCACAGAGGTGGCTTGAGTATCTCAGAAATGACTGATCTTGTGGAATTTTCATGCACGACGGTCTCTAGAGTTTACAGAGAATGGTAAAAACAAAAAAAGAATCCAGTGAATGGCAGTTATGTGGGCGAAAACGCTTTGTTAATGAGTGGGGTCAGAGGAGAATGGCCAGACTGGGTCAAGCTGTCAGGAAGGTGACGGATCTGAAATAACCACACGTTAAAACAGTGGTATGCAGATAAGCAGCTCTGAATGCACAAAACCTTGAAGTGGCTGAGTTACAGCAGCAGAAGACCATGGACATTGGGCTGGAAAGGCTTGTGCTACACTGTATCTTTAAATAAAATTTTAAGAAAACCTCAGTGGCCACTTTATTAGGTACAGGAAGTATCTAATAAAGTGGCCACTAAGTATGTATGTATGTGTCATCAACTTCAAGGAATCCCAAGCACTTCACAGACAAGAAAATCCTCTTGAAGTATAAACATGGGCCAAAAGGCACAGGCACAGCAAAATCATAATGAGCCAAATGATTAGGCTTTGGAGGTGTATCAATGGAAGCTTACATATTGTCCAGAACAATACAATAGCTATGCATGAAGTACTCCAGAGTAGGTGGGCAAGATCTGAGTTAAGGTATAAAAAATGTTGGAAATGCTCAGTAGGTCAGGCAGCATCTGTGCAAAAGACAAACTTAGTTAGCATCTCAAATTGAATGTCCTTCATCAGAACCTTAAAAATGAGAAAGCAAGTTTGTTTTAAATTGCAGTGAGGGTGGGGAGGAATGATTAGGGTAATAAAAAAAATCTCTGATAGCATTCCCATGGTGAATCAGACATTTGGTAAAGAAAGATACATGGCTGATTTATTTTCCTATCCAATATATCCTCAAAACCCAGATTAAGTCTTCAAATCTCATAGTCTACTTCTATCCACAACCTTCCAGTTTAAAATCAAGTATCACTAAATGCTAACTGATATCTCTTGTTGGATAATAGCGGGCTAATGAACATTGTTTTACACTTGGCTTCAAATGCAAATAGTCTTAAAGTTTAGAGCATAATTTTTTAAATGTCATTGTCATTGTCAAAAATAAATTTGCATCAATTCATTATAATTACGTTAGTTCATACTATCAGCTAACCTTTTCAGCACAGGTTGGGAACAGACTTGCCAGTTTGCTCTCATAGGCAGTAGTGTGGGCTTTCATCATTGGAACTATGAGCCGATAATGATAACATTTAATTAGAGATGAATAAGAGGGAAGTATTGTTGTGTGGTCCTAAACCTTAATCAGAAGCAAGACGGGAATGTCAAAATGTGACCTTTCTCACGAAGCCATTGGCAGTTCTTCTGAATCTGCTGGCATTTCTAGATGGAAGCACATTCAAAAATAATCTGCATAATTAATATGCTGATAGCAAAGTGCCATTCGTCAACTTATTATAAATAACATAGCACCTTTATTTACCCTTATTTTCCATCCAGACAGGATTATCACTGCACAGCCACTATTTCTGCTGCCGCTACTCCAGTTAAGGAGAAAGAGAATTTCATTTGTGTAGTGTCTTTCGTTTCAGGGTGTCCTGAAGTGATCTATGTGTAGTTGAACATAGTTTGAAGTACGATCAGTATTGTATTGTTGAAAATACAGTGGTCAATATTCTACACAGGACGTCTGCCCTTTGTTCAAAATTAATGCAATCTTGCTTTTCAATATTAACTGTCTAGTCAATAGATAACTCCAAAATAGAAACAGATGGTGTCATTTGTCTGCCACATTAATTCTGTGCACCATTTCCACTTTGATCTATGTGTCTGTAGCCTCATGTATTGTTCCAATATAAACTTACTAAACAGAAATTCATCTTCCACCTGGGTGTGATGCAGCTTCTAGAGCTTGATATCGGATTCGGCATTGCCAGATAACTTGTTTTTTCTGTTTATACAGAGACCAACTCTGCTGTGAGGTTGCTGATCTGTTACAGGAATTAACTTCTTCTCTCTCCACTGACGCTGCCTGATCGGCTCGGTATTTCCAGCATTCTTTCCTGCCCTGATCTGCATTTTGCATTTTGTCTTTGATATGTTTTTTCTCTCTCCAACCTCCCTCCTTAATCCATCTAGAAGACATTTTTCAAAAACGAAGGGTTACAATCAAACCAGGAGTTTCACAGGCTTCTATTTCAATTATTCAATGGTTTCATTTAATATCAGAGAATGTATACAGTATAGAACCTGAAATTCTTACTCTCCACAGACATCCACCAAACAATGAATGACAGAGCAAACACGAGGAAATCTGCAGATGCTGGAAATTCAAACAACAACACACACAAAATGCTGGTAGAACACAGCAGGCCAGGCAGCATTGATAGGGAGAAGCGCTGTCAACGTTTCGGGCCGAGACCCTTCGTCAGGGCCAATGAATGACAGAAAAGTGTTAGAACCCAAACCCCCCTCCCTCTCCCCCTCCCCTACCTGCCTCAGCTAAAAGCATCATTCCTCCCACCATCCACCATGCAAGGTATATCAAAGCCCCTAAAGAGATCATGATCTAAAGTCCATTTAAGATAGAGATTTAAAGAAATTTCTACACTAGTGGGTAATGAACTTTTGAAATTCTCAATCCAAGAGAAGGATCAATCAGTGAGTATATGCAAGGTAGAAATGGATACTATTTTGGATGGTAAGGGAATCAGAGAATATAAGATTAAACACAAGATGTTAGGCAGATGCTGGAAATCCAAAGCAACACACACAAAATGTTGGAGGAACTCAGCAGCTCAGGCAGCATCTATGGAAATGAATGCATTATGTTTCAGGCTGAGACCCTTCATCAGAACTGGAAAGGAAGGGGGAAGAAGCCAGAATGAGAAGGTAGGGGGAGGGGAAGGAGTACAAGCTAGAAGATGATAGGTGAAGTCAGGTGGATGGGGGAGGGGAAATGAAGTGAGGAGCTCGGAGATGATAGGTTGAAAAGGTAAAGGGCTCGAGAAGAAGGAATCTGATAGGAGAGGGAGAGTGGGCCATGAGAGAAAGGAAAGGAGGAGGGACATCCGTGGGTGGTGATAAGCAGGTGAAGAAAAGAGGAGGTAGGAAGGGGGCCAGAGTGGGGAATTGAAGATGAGCAAAAATTACCGGAAGCTGGAGTAATTTATGTTCATGCTCTAAGGTTGGAGTCTACCAAGAATTTGCTCTTCCTACCTGAGAGTGCCCTTATGGTGGCAGTAGAGAAAGCCATGAACTGACATGTTGGAGTGGGAATGCTGATTGGAATTAAAATGGTTGGCTAGTGGGAAAACCATCCACCAGGAATATGAAATTAATACAGGAAACTAACACTGAAATTAAAAAATATAGCCAGAGTAGGTATGGAGGCCATATGATCTCTACCAGTCCCTTCTGATGTGCCCAATTAAAATGAATACCAATAATATTTTTGAAGTATCAAATGGAGAATAGCTGTGGGCCAAAAATGCACCCGAAAATGTGACAAAGTTGTTAGGCTTCAGATGTGGTTAGTAGGTTGCTCTGGTCGAAAGGTTATATATTAAAATCTCCGGCAACGTAAGTCCATAATCAAGATTGCCATTGTAATATCAGTTCTTGATAAATGTAGAAGAACACTTTTTAGATCAAAGTCCAGCCTCTTAGATCAAAAAGATCTCACGACATGATTTCTGAGAGCAAGGGAGTTCTTCCTTTTGAAAAGCAGTAAATAGTCACACTGGAAATCTAAAAACATGTCAGGTAATTCTGGAAGCACTCACCAGGTCAGGCAACATCTGTGGAGAGAGGATAAGGGTTAATGTTTCAGGTCGATAACCTTTCATCAGAACTGGGAAAAGGTGGGAAGCAGAGAAGTTGTAAATTTCAGAGAAGGAAGAAAGATGGAAAGAACAAAAGGATGATAAATGAGCACAGAAGAGAGAGGAAAATGCTGAGATTAAAAAATGCTAGACTTACCTTGCAAGACAGAGAGCAAAATTGGGGAGAGAAAATTTGAGTTTAACAAAACAAGTTCTAGGTTCAAAGTTAATTTATTAACAAAGTACATATATGTCACCATATACAATCCTGAGATTAATTTTCTTATGGGCATATTCAATAAATCCATAATAGAATAGCAACCATAACACTGAGAACATGAGGTGAAGAGTCCTTGAAAGTGAGTCCATAGGTTGAGGGAACATTTCAGTGATAGGGGAAGTGAAGTTGGTTCAAGCTGATGATGTTACCAATTCTGATACCAATAGGTCATCTGAAGTTGTTGAGTATTAAGGTCTGTAACATGCCTAATCAGAAATCATTGAATGCCAACCCCGCTCCTGTCAGTCCTCCACTGAATCGACCTTCCTTGATCTTTTACTGTTTACCTTTCAATCCAAGGTCAAGCACAAGATAGCCTGCTCCAGCAGAGCTAATACTCATAAAGTGTTGCTAATTTGGTAGCATTGTTAAGAAATGTTGGGTGCAGGAACTGTAACTGCAGGAAGGAGTACCGACATTGATATGAAGACAACTACATTTTTAAATTCTCAAAGTGCAGGATAAGACAAATGTAATGAAGCATAAATGCATACAAAGAACTGAGACATTAGCTTATGACAGGCTTTATACATATACATGGAAATATTAATGTCAAGCTCTTACGCAATTACATTGTAGTAATTACACAACACATATTGATACAACCATAAAACTTATGGCAACTATCTTGTAATGTGATCTTATCATCAGCTTGATGAAGATTGACTTTAATTTGGGCATTGTCAGCAACTGCTGTGATCTCCATGAGATTTCATAACAACAGGTTAAGAACAGACAGAGAATCATCTTAACAGTTACAGAAAAAACAAACTGCTGGAGGTACTCGCCAAGTTAATCAGCATCTGTGGAGGGAATAGAATGGTCAATGTTTTGGATGTATTTTAGGTAATTCACACCCCCTGTGCTCTTTCCACTCCCCTCTCCCTTTGTGCATCTTTACCTTTCCTCCACCTCCCATGACTTAGGTTTGTTACTCTCATCTACCTGATTCCACCTGTCCATCATTCACACACCTACATATCTGGGTTTCTTCACTCTTGCATACCTTTTCTATCTCCTCGCCTATTGTATTCCATTTATCTCTTCCATAACAATACTATTTATCACCTCCCAGCCTCTGTCTCCTCCATGTGGCTCTCCCCTTCCTATTTTCTTCCTTGTCGTTTTCAGCCTATCACTTACCAGCCCCAGTCTCACTTCTTTATACTAGCCATCTTTCCTCTACACTCCTTGTTAAAGTGCAGAGTTGCAATCTGAAATGTTGATCATTCCTTTGCCTCTACTGATGCTGCTTCATCTGCTGAGTTCCTCCAGCAGTTTGTTTTTTTTTTGCTTCAGATTCTAGCATCTGCAGTCTCTTACATCTCCCTGCTGGTTATAACTCTCCTCTCCTATCAGATTCCTTCCTCGCCAGCCCTTTACCTTTCCTACCCACCTGGCTTCACCTATCACCTTCTTGCTGCCCTCTTTCCCTATCCCCCCCACCTTTTTATTCTGGGCCTTCCCCCTTCCTTTCCATTGCTGAAGAAGGGTCTTGGCCTCCATAGGTGCTGCCTGACTTGCTGAGTTTCTCCAGCATTTTGTGTGTGATGCTCTGGTTATAACCTACCACCTTCAGGTGATGAATTAGTACTCCCCTGTGTGCTCACCCAACAGTCCCCACTAGCAGCTAGGGCACAAAATGTCCGCTGGTTGGATAACTTCAATGTCTGCTACCAGCAATGGCTCAGTGTTCACTTAATAACTAAACTGGTCAAATTATGAAGAACACAGCTGCTGAAGTGGGCAGGCAAAGAAGTCAATGGATAACCAGTATGAGATGAAAGACTACTTAACCTCATCTTTTCAAACCTACCTGAAATATTGGTAGGAATGAACTGCATAGTCATTTGAATTCAAAGTATTATCTTCATACTGGTGATAATGACCATGCTAAATGACATAGAGGACCCTATGACCCCAAGAGGGCCACAACCTTATCATGGTTTGGAGGCTTGCATACCTTAATGACCTGGAGAGCTACATTGGCTGGAATCAGGGCCTTGTTCTTTGGCTCTTGGTAGGGTCACTCATGCCAAACAGGTCAAAGGGTAGAAGCCAGACTAAGAGTGGCCCACTGGTCCTCTAGGTTCAGGGGTTCGGCTCAGGGCTAACAGTCCTGAATGGTAAAAAAAAATTGTTATGGAAACAGCAATGAAGAATCCTTCTATTATCTGCCCATGAGGCTGGTGGGAACCTGGTTGTTTGAAATATTTAAATAGAGATCGATAGAGGAATTGAGGGGTGCGGAGAAATGCCACTGAGAGGAGATGCCAGCATAGATCAGCCATGATCATGTTCTATGGCAGAGCAGGCTTAAGGGCTTTAAAGGCCTACTCCTGCTCCTACTTTGTGTAATGAGTTGAGCTTTCAACCCTTAATCCTCTCCATTAGTGACTGTGCAAATCCACTTGTATTATGTCATCAGTCTCTATTCCTGCCTCAGTCCATCCACCGCTGATACTTGTCTCTTTGTTATGTTACTGCCAGACTTGACTGGTTTGGCCTGCCTCCTTTTGCACATATTTAAAAAAAGCACTGTTGTCTAACTGATTCTTGACCCAAAACATCAACTATCCATTTCCCTCCTTGGCTGTTGCCTGACACATTGAATTCCTCCAGATCCTTTGTGTGTTTCTTCAGATTTCCAGCATCTGCAATATCTTGTGTCAGCATAAGTAAGTCAAAGTACTAAATCAAATATTAATAATCAGTGGCTGTGTTTAGAATTAATGTATTTGTCTGCGAGCACATTGAAAAATGATAAAATAGTGATGGTGTTGCTTATATTGGATTAATCATTGTTCATCTGAAGTTCTATGTACTTGGAGCTGTGTCTCCCGGAAACAAACTGAAATGGTTTCTTGGACAGGAGGCAGCTGTATTGTTGTTGAACACCACCCTCATATGGAAAGCTATAGCTTTACATGAATTCAACAAATTCAACTGAAGTTAAGCATCAAACAATTCCAATTTTTTGCTGCCTGGAACCAATTTGAAAATTGAAGTGAGGGAATGAAAGGCTTGGTGCATTATATGAAGATAGAAAGATTTAGGTGGATTGACACGCCTTTGCTTTCTGACTAACTACATTAAGAGGAGCCACTTGATCTTCCTCTGCTTTTGTGAATGTGAATTAAATGGCAGAGAAGTCATTTCTCTGGCTTAAAATTATATTATTTAATGTAGTTAAAACATATCAAATAGAATAGTGCTCCACCATTCAGGGAATCATTTATTGAAAGAATCAGATCTCCTGCTGGAACTAACAAGGGTTCTTGATCTTAGCTGAGGTGCTGTTATATAGGAAGTGAGGTGTATCTGGAGAAAGATAGTGGTAGAACATGTTTATATAATGCCTTTTAAGATCTAAGGACATCCAAAGTGTTTCACAACTATTAAAGTGCTTTGGATGTACAGACTTTAAGTAGGTAAATGCAGCCATCTTGTTCACAGCAAGCTCCCACAAAAACAAGTGAAGTAAGTGATAATGAATTAAATTTTTGTGCAGTTCGCTAAAGGATAAATGTCCAATGCACCTATTTTTAAAATGCTGTTCAAAGTTCAAAGTAAATTTATTATCAAAGTACATATACAACCCTGAGATTCATTATCTTGCCTGCATACTCAACAAATCCATAATAGATTAATAACCATAATAGAATCAATGAAAGATCACAACAACTTGAGTTTTCACCAGTGTGCAGAAGATCACAAACTACTAATACAAAATGTAAAAAATAAGAAGAAATAAATAAGCAATAAATATTAAGAACATGAGATGAAGAGTCCTTGGAAGTGAATCCGTTGGTTGTGGGAACATTCAATGACGGGGCAAATGAAGTTGAGTAAAGTTATCCCTTTTGGTTCAAGAGCCTGAAGGTTGAAGAGTAATAACCATTCATGAACCTGGTGGTGTGAATCCTGAGGCTCCTGTACCTTCTTTCTGATGGCAACAGAGAGAAGAGAGCATGTCCTAGATCAGGGGTGTCAAACACATTTTAGGTCACGGGCCAGATTGAGCAAAATGCAGCTTCATGCGGACCAGATCAGTCGGACGCGTGCGAACGCAGCTTTCGTTGCCTCCGTTTTTTCAGCCTGCTCTCATGTGTCTCAGTCTCTGCTATAACTACAAAGTGTTTCACTTTACAAATTCCGTTTCTTATGAAGAAGACTGCCGAATAAACACTAAAAACCCTGAAAACCTGGTACCTGAATAAACTCAGCATTAGCCATATCATACGCCATAGGCGCTTCGATTACTGGGGCCAGCTTTAATAGTAATTAGATATTATCTCGCGAGCCAAAGATAATTCCACTGCGGGCCGGATTTGGCCCGCGGGCCTTGAGTTTGACATATATGTCCTAGATAGTATATGAGTTTCAATCTAAGTGTTTGGTCATAGCCTGAATGGTCTCCCTCTACATCAGGGACCAAACTGGGCTCCACAAATTCCTTGCTTAATGGTATTGGTCTAATGCATAAAAAAAAGTTGGGCATCCCTGCTTTATATTCAAAATCTTTTGTGTTTCCATGCCTCATAATACTTCTGATTATAATGCAATTTGAATTTGCAAGATTTTGATTGGAAGGGTGATAATATTGCCAGCAAAAGACCAAGTTCAGATCACATTCTGTTACTAAGTTGCTTGTTTAACTCATGATATATCTGCTACCATAAAAGTTTAATACACATTAGCCAAATACAAGCTCATGAGGAATCAAAGGAAGTGCTTCAGGCATTGAAAACAATATCCATAACATTGCTATTTAGGGTCACCAACACTGCCTTCTAACAATAAGGAGCAAAGTAGGTGAGGTCACAATAAACTCCATTGTATTAAATATAAGCCCAGAAGAAGGAGAGATTCCAGGAGCCAGTCTGTCTCCTGTAAACATGATCATTGTTTGCAATTATTTTAACATAGTGAAAGTGGAGAAACAAACATAACACAACATCCGTCAGTCAACCATTCCTGAAATGTGAACAAAGGAAATACACTTTATCAAAAAAGATGTTTTAAGACTTTAAACTTAAAGGCCAAACATTTCTCACATGCCTAAAATCTGGAATTTAAGCCTTACTACTCACCATCTACACCTAGAGCTTTATACAAGGTTCCCTCACTTTCCAGGACATTCATCTGCCCCTTGCCAAGAGCGAGAACAAGCCTTAGAATGGTAGTTCAAACAATCACCCAGCTCATCATGTCTACAGACGCTGTTCAGTTTAACACTTTGAAATTGTAGTTAATGTAGTGAGAGTCCTGTATTCAGATCCTTGCCATCATATGGGTCCTGGGCTTGGCATTTGTTAGGACACTGGGAACTGAGCCCAGCATCCTGTGTGAAACAGAGGACTGAGCCTGATTTCACGTGCATTTCAGAAAACTGCCCAGCATCCTGTGGGATTCAGGACTGACATCAGTTGGGGCGTTGGGCCCTGAACCTGACAATAAATGTGCCCTAGAGACTGGAGCAGACATTGGGGACTGTTGAGATCACACCTTGACTTCTCAGCCACTACCTCCACAAAATCCCAGGTAAACTAATAATGCCATCTCTGATTGCTTTCATGGGAAAACTGGTAGTGTATCTCAAAATTCAGAAATTGGAGGTGGAAGGGGGCTTGGAATTCCTTATGCAGGGTTCTCTAAAGGTTAACTTGCAGGTTGAGTCGGTGGTAGGGAAAGCAAGTGCAATGTCAGCATTAATGGTAAGAGAATTCGAATATAAAAGCAAGGATATAATGAGAGGCTTTATAAGGCATTTTGGGACTGCACATGGAGTATTGTGAGCAGTTGTGGGCTTTTTATCTGAAAAGGGAAGTGCTGGCACTCGGAAATATTGAAAAGCCTAGATAGAATAGATGTGGAGAGGATGTTTCCTATAGTGAGAGCCTAAGCCCAGAGGGCACAACCTCAGAATAGAAGGATATCTCTTTAAAACAGAGATAAAGAGGATTTTTTTAGTGAGAGGGTGGTGAATCTGTGGAATTTATTACCACGAATGGCTGTGAAGATCACGTCATTGGGCATGTTTAGAGTGGGGGTTGATAGGTTCTTGATTTAGATTAGATTTAGATTTAGGTTCCTTTAATATCAGAAAATGTGTTCTGTATACAACCCGAACTTCGTACTCTTCACAAACAAGAGACCCCATAGGTTGAATGATAGAAACCCCCTTCCCCCACCCTTCATGGAAGCAAGTGCAAAAGCATCGACCCCCCCCAAACTCATGAGCAAAAGCACCAAGACCCCAACCCCCACTCATGCCAGTAAAAGCTCTGACCTTTCTACACACCCCACCATGCAAGCAACAGCAAAAGCCCCAAAGAAATCTTGATCCAGAGTCTATCAAAACTATAGTCTTTAACCCAGCACTTCAGTATCTGAGGTCAGCTCTCTCTCTCTTCAGCAAGGGAGAAAGAGGCCACTCCTGCAATAACAAGAATGAAAACCAGTGGCTCCTGTTCTAATGTTACAATCTGCTGCAATGCTTCTCCAAGCCCACCGTCTCAAGCACTGACAGGTTCTCACTCTCCATCAAAAGAAAGAGAGAGTGGGGAATCACTGGAGTACAGGGTCCTTCTTCCAACAACGATTAGCAAGCACACCACCTGCTGTCTTGATATTTCAGACTCCCATGACGCTTCAGTTGGCGAAATCAACAAGGGATCAGGTCATCTAAAGGGTTGCTTTCTGAAGGTGCACGTCTTCCAGGCCGTTCCTGGAAATAGCAAAGCACTAGGACGTGCAGCTGTTCCAAAAACCCCACAGCTTGTGATGAACCGTAATTTGAACTGTAGATCACAGACTCCAACAGAACCCCAGCCATCTTGAAAAGAAAGACATAAGAGAAGACGAATAAACTGTTTTGTGGATGAACTGGAAGAAGTTGCCTGGGTCTGCAAAAATTGCTGGCTCTACCTTTCCACGTCAAAGGTTATGGGGAGAGGGCAGGAGAATGGGGTTGAGAGGGATAATAAATCAGTCGTGATGGTACAGACTTGAAGGGCTGATTGGCCTTATTTTGCTCCTTTGTCTTATGGATTAAATGGACAGACATTTTCAGATTACTTTCACATATGCTTGCAATCCACCATTGAGCAACAAATCTGTTGTTAACAGAAAGATTGCAGAGTCCATCAAATTTTAATTTCAATGTTAACAGGATAATGAAGTGTTAGACAGGAACACTTATGCTAGTCATATCCTCCATGCTATTACTATGAGTACATTACATGATCAATGGCACATTGATTTACTGATGTGTAGAGGCTTGCATCTTAGATTTAAAAGATATACACAATGTATGTACCTGTCAGCAGGTCCCAGAACACATTACTGCCTGTCAAGGTGATGTGATCTGTGTTGGACTTGGCACTCATATTTCACACTGCCCCCCCCCCCCCCGCCATAACCAAGTAAACATTAATTAATCTTCATGAAGATGCTCTAATTCATCAATATCTCGTGACTGAGGTACAGTGAAAAGCTTGTCTTGAATAATATTCATAAGATCATAAGACATAGGAGTCGAATTAGGCCATTTGGCCCATCAAGTCTGCATGGGTGATTTATTATTCCTCACAAACCCATTTTCCTGCTTTCTTCCTGTAACCTTTGATTCCCTAATTAATCAAGAACCAATCAACCTCTGCTTTAAAAATCACTTGGCCTCCACAGCCATCTGTGGCAATGAATTTCACAAATTCGCCACCCTCTGGCTAAAGAAATTCATCCTCATTTCTTTTCTAAATTGATGTCCTTCTATGCTGAGGCTGTGCCCTCTAGACCTAGACTCACCCACTATAGGAAACATCCTCTCCACATCCACTCTAGTTAGGATTTTCAATATTCGGTAGGTTTCAATGAGATCCCTCCTCATTCTTCTAAACTCAAATGAGTACTGTTCTGCCATCATCCCTATTAGTAACCTGAGTCCATAGAGAGCACAGAGTATAGAATTTGAGAAATTACAGCATAGCAGCAAGATCCACCATACCTGTGCTGAAAATGATGAAAAATTAAACTAATCCTATTTGTCTATACATAGTCCATATAAGACCATAATTTATATGAACAGAATTAGGCCACTTGGCCCATCAAGTCTGCTCTGCCATTTTATCATGGCTGATCCAATTTTCCTCTTAGCCCCAATCTCCTGCCTTCTCCCCGTATCCTTTCATGCTGTGACCAATCAAGAATCTGTCAACTTCTGCCTTAAATATACATGCAGACTTGGCCTCCACAGCTGCCTGTGGCAAAGAATTCCACAGATTCACCACTTTCTGGCTAAAGAACTTCCTCTTCATCTCCATTCTAAAGAATGCCCCTTTATTCTGAGGCTGTTTTCTCTGGTCTTAGACTCTCCCATCTTTGGGAACATCCTGTCCACATCCACTCTGTCAAGGTCTTTCACCGTTCTATAGGTTTCAATGAGGCTGCCCCTCATTCTTCTGAATTCTAGTGAATACAGGCCCAGAGCCATCAAATGTTCTTCATCTGACAAACCATTCAATCTTGGAATCATTTTCGTGAACCTCCTTCGAACCCTCTCCAGTTTCAGCACATTCTTTCTAAGGTAAGGGGCCCAAAATTGCTCACAATATTCCAAGTGAGGCCTCACCAGTTCTTTATAAAATCTCAACATTACATCCTTGCTTTTATATTCTAGTCTTCTTGAAATGAATGCTAACATTGCATTTGCCTTCCTCACCATAGATGCAACCTGCAAATTAACCTTTAGGGTATCCTGCACAAGGACTCCCAAGCCCTCTTACACCTTAGTTTTTGTATATTCTCTCCATTTATAAAATAGTCAACCCTTTCTTTTCTTCCATCAAAGTGCATGACAATACACTTCCTGACACTATTCCATCTGCCATTTCTTTGCCCATTCTCCTAAACTGTAGCCTCTCTACTTCCTCAAAATACCTTCCCCTCCACCTATCTTCATATTGCCTGTAAACTTCGCAACAAAGTCATCAATTTCGTCATACAAGTCATTGACATAAAATATTTTAAAAAAAGGTCCCAACACAGTCATTGGCAGCCAACCAGAAGAGGCTCCCTTTATTCCCACTCTTTGCCTCCTGCCAAGCAGCCACTACTTTATCCATGCTAGAATCTTTCCTGTAATACTGTGGGCTTGTAGCTTGTTAAGCAGCCTCATGTGTGGCACTTTGTGAAAGGCCTTCCAAAAATCCAAGTACCCAACATCAACGATTCTCCTTTGTCTATCCTGCTTATTATTGCTTCAAAGAATTCCAACAGATTTGTCAGGCGAGATTTTCTCTTGAGGAAGCCATGTTGACTATGGCCTATTTTATCATGTGCCTCCAAGTACCCTGAAACTTCATCTTTAATAATCGACTCCAACATCTTTGCAACCACTGAGATCAGACTAACTGGCCTATAGTTTCTTCTGCCTCTCTCCCTTCTTGAGGAGTCGAGTGATATTTGTGATTTTCCAGTCTTCTGGAACCATTACAGAATCCAGTGATTCTTGAAAGATAGTTATTACTGCCTCCATGATCTCTTCAGCCACCTCTTTCAGAACCCTGGGGTATACTCCACCTGGTCCAGGTGATGTATTTACTTTACGATCTTGCAGTTTCCCAAGAACCTTTTCTCTAGTTATGGTAACTTCAGGCACTTTATGACCCCTGACACCTGGAATTTCCAACATACTGCTGGTGTCTTCCACAGTGAAGACTGACACAAGATACTTATTCAGTTTGTCTGTCATTTCCTTGTCCTCCATTACTATCTCTCCAGCATTGTTTTCCAGCAGTCCAATATCCACTCTTGCCCCTCTTTTACACTTTATGTATCTGAAGAAACTTTTGGTATCCTCTTTAATATTATTGGCTAGCTTACTTTTGTATTCCTTCTTTATCTTCTTAATTACTTCTTTTAATTGCCTCCTGTTGGTTTTTATACGCTTCCCAATCCGCTAACTTCCTACTAATTTTTGCTCTTTGGCTTTTATGGTGGCTTGAATTCTCTTGTTAGCATGGTTGTGACACATTTCCTTTGGATCAGTTCTTCCTCTTTGGGATGTATATATCCAGTGCCTTCCACATTGCTTCCAGAAATTCCAGCCATTGCTGCTGTGCCATCATCCCTGCCAGTGTTATTTTCCAACCAATTCTGGCCAACTCTTCTCTCATGCCTCTGTAATTCCCTTTTCTCAACTGTAATACGGATACATCTGACTTCAGCTTCTTCTCAAATTTCAGGGTGAATTCAATCATATTATGATCACTTGGCCCCAAGGGTTCTCTTACCTTTAGCTCTCTAATCAATTCTGGTTCATTGCACAACACATGTTCCAGAATAGCTGATCCCCAAATGGGCTCAACCACAAGCTGTTCTAAAAAGCAATCTCGTAGGCAGTCTAGAAATTCTCCCTCCTGGAATCCAGCACCAACCTGATTTTCCCAATCTACCTGCATGTTGAAGTTCCACATGAGTATTGTAACATCCCCTAGTCCCTTTGTGTTCACTGGTATGTCTAACTGCCCCCCTCATCTCACCATCATACATGCCCTTCTCTTTGATGAATACTGTTGTGAATTTCCATAATCTCATCTGATTACGTTCTTATCTGCTTGGCTCTTGACCTATTTCATTTTCCATTAATATTAAAGCCTCACAAACTCTCTGCATACGTGGATTATGTCTAACTTTTTGGGAATAATCATAGATCTTGGAACATTACAGCACAGCGTAGGCCCTTTGGCCCATGTTGTGCCGACCTTTTTTACAGACCTTAATATTAATCTAATTGCTTCCTTCCCACATAGTTTTCCATTTTTCTTTCATCCATGAGCCTGTCAAAGAGTCTCTGAAATGTCCTGTTACGAATGTGCCACAACTCTGAGGGGCCGAAGGGTACAAAGTAGCCCCCTCCTTTTTGAGAATCGCAAGATTGCTATTAATTCAGGTCTGGGACCCAGGAAATGAGAGAGAGACATGCAGAATCCACAAGAGTTTGGAATGTGTCCTGGCCTCAGCAAGACGGAACCAATGATAATGGCTATTGTCTCTTGGAGACGGAATTGTGTATTGAGTACTGTACTATTCATTGAAGCCCTCAGGAGATGACCAGAGTGGGCTGGTTGAGGGATTGCATCATCCCAACCTGATTGACATCTGAAACCCCGTGAGTAAGGATAAAAGAGGGTCTGGGGAACAACCCCTTCAGACGCACCAGGAGAAATGCTAGAAATCCCGTGACAGCGTTTAATAGCGACAGCCGGTGGGGCTCACGTGCGTCCTTTTCCCTTGCCTGGGAATTGGCGGGCTCGCCATGGAAGAACGGCTTTAGCTAAAGGAGAGGCCACACCAATGGAACTCTGGAAGGATTGAAATCATAAAAGGAAAAGCCGGCAAGTTCTAAAAATCTCTCTCTTGACTCCAACCAAAGGCTGCAGCCTGAATGAACTGAGTGACTTTTATATTTCCATCGGACAATACATTATCCCCTAGACAACGATAGAGCTATTTCTTATTATTATTATACCCGCACTTTTAGATTTAGTATTGACGACGTATAGTATCTGTATGTTTGCATTGATATTATTTTTGTGTATTTGTACCAATAAGTACTGTTAAAAATAGTACCATCAGATTTCAACAGACCTCTCTATCTTTGCTGGTAAGTGACCCAGTTATGGGGTTCGTAACGGTCCATAATGTATCTTTCTTTACCACCAGCCCGGCGATGCGTTTTACGCACCTACCACTCTCTGGAGTAACAAAAACTGTCTCTGATATCTCCCCTACACTTTCCCCCAAGTACCTTAAAATTCATGTCCACTTGTATTAGCCATTTTCACCTGGGAAATAGTCTCTGGCTATCCACTCTATGCCTCTTATCATCTTGTACAACTCTGTGAAGTCACCTCTCATCCTCCTTTGCTCCAAACAAAAGCACTAACTCGCTCAATCTATTCTCATCCATGCTTTCTAATCCATGCAATATCCTGGTAAATCTCCTCTGCACCCTTTCTACATCCTTCCTATAATGAAGTGACCAGAACTGAATACAATATTCCAAATGTAGTCTGTGCAGAGTTTTATAGAGCTGCAACATTACCTCATAGCTCTTAAACTTAATCCCCTGACTAATGAAGGCCAACACACCATACTCCTTTTTAACCACCACACCTTTGAGGGAACTATGGATGTGGACCTCGACCCCTCTGTTCATCCATATTAAAATAACATTACGGTAAGCATGATTAACACTGTATTCTTCCCTCAAGTTTGGCCTCCCAAAGTATATCACTTCACAGTTTTCTGGATTGAACTCCATTTGCCACTTTTCAACCCAGATCTGCATCTTATCTATGTCCCACTGTAAACTAGAGCAATCTTCTACACTATCCACAAACAACCAATTTGTCATCTGCAAACTTACTTACTCACCCATCCATTTCCTCATTCAAATCATTTACAAAAGTCACGAAGATCAGGGGCTCCAGAACGAATCCCTGTGGAATACCGATGGTCACCAACCTCCAGGTAGAATGTGCTCCATCTACTCCCACCCTCTGCCTCTGGGTGCATATCAATTCTCAATCCACAGAATTTCCCTGGAACCCATGCCTTCTGACTTTCTGAATAAGCCTACCAAGGAACCCTTGTCAAATGCCTTACTATAATCCATATACATTACATCCACTGTTCTATCTTCATCAATCTGTCACTCTCTCAGAGAATTCATTCAGGCTCTTGAGGTATGATGTACCTTTCACAAAGCATTGTTGACTATCCCTAATTGGGGTATACTTTTCCAAATGTTTGTAATTCCTGGTTCTATGAGTTCTTTCCAATAGTTTGTCAAACCACTGATGTAAGACTTACTGGTCTGTAATTCTCTTGCTCATCCCTATTACCTTTCTGAAACAAAGGAATAACATTTGCCACCCTCCAATCTTCTGGTACCACTTGTTTGGCTAGGGAGGATGTAAAAATCATGGCCAAGGATGGAAGAATCTTCTCCCTTGCTTCCATGGGAACCTCAGGTCTGGTAGGCCCTGGAGACTTCTCAATCCTAAATGTTTTCATAAGTTCCAGTGCAACCACCTTCTTAACGTTCCAGCATTTTAGCCTATTCTACGCTGTCCTAATATTGTCAAGGCCTCTCTCGCTGGTAAATACTGAAGCAAAGTATTCATTAAGGACCTCCTCTATCTCCTCCAACTCCAAGCACACCTTTCTTCTCTTTCCTCTGATCTGAGCTAATCACTCTAGCCATCCTCCTCTTCTTCATGTTCATGTAGAATGCCTTGGGTTTTTCCTTAATCCCACTTGCCAAAGCCTTCTCATGTCCCCTTCTAATTCTCCTAAGTCCCTTCTTAAGATCTTTCCTGGTTACCCTGTGACTCTTTCTTTCTTCCTCTTGACTAGTTGTTTCACATCTCTTGTCAACAATGTTTCCTTCAACATACCACTATTTCCCTGCCTCAATAGACAAACCTATCCAGAACCTTATGCAAGTGCTCCTTAAACAACTTCCACATTTCCTTTGTGCATTTCTCTGAGTAAATCCATTCCCAATTTATGCTCCCAAGTTCCTGCCTAATAGCATCTTAATTCACCCTCCCCTCCCATTAAACTCTTCCCCATACTGCCTGAACCTATCCCTATCCAAAGGTATGGTAAAGGTCAGGGAGTTGTGGTCACGCTTTCCAAAATGCAAACCCACTGAGAGATGTCACCTGACTTTGCTCATTGCCTAGTAGCAGATCCAGAATGTCAGCTTGTCTCCTTACACTTAGTGGCCACTTTATTTCTGTAGATCCCTCCTGTACCTAATAAAGTGGCCTGGAAGTTATGTCTGTGATCTTCCGCTGCTGTTGCCCCTCTACTTCAAGATTCAATGTGTTGTGCATTTAGAGATGCTCTTCTGCACACCACTGTTGTAACATATGGTTATTTGAATTACTGCCTCTTTCCTGTCAACTTGAACCAGTCTGGCCATTCTACTCTGACTTCCATCATTAACAAGGCATCTTCGCCCACAGAATTGCTACTCGCTGGATGTTTTTTTGCCTTTTGCACCATTCTCTGTAAACTCTAGAGACTTGTGTGTGAAAATCCCAAGAAATCAGAAGTTTCTGAGATACTCAAACCACCCCATTTGGCACCAAAAAATCATTCACGTGGTCAAAGTCACTTAGATTACATCTATACCCATCCTGATGTTTGGTCTGAACAACTACTGAACCTCTTGACCATGTTTGTATGCTTTTATGCACTGAGTTGCTGCCACATGATTGGCTGATGGGGAATTTGCTTAACGTGTGGACGTACAAGTGTACCTGATAAAGTAGGCCACTGAGCGTGAGTGAGTTGTGGAAAGTTTAAAGGTGATGTGCAGGGCGAGTTTCTTTTTTACCGAGTGGTAGGTGCCTCAAATGGGCTGCCAGGGGTAGTGGTGGAAGCAGACATGATTTTATATAGGCATGTAAATATGCAGGAAATAGATCGTGCACAGGCAGAAGAGATTTAGTTTAATGTGGCATTGTGTTCATGGACCAAAGAACCTAGTCCTTTGTTGTACTATTCTATGAAAGCAGTATGAAGCAACTTCCTGTGCAACTTCCAGAGGCCCAGACTATTCATGTAGATTTTATCATGACTGGTGAGAAACAAATTCAAATGATTAACTAAACAAAACTGAAATGACAAGTTACAATAGTGAAAATTAAACTACTGGGTTGCTTTAAAAACTATTAGGTCAGTATTGGGTTCTCTAATGCTGAGGAAGGACATAATTCTGACTATCCTATGCAGTTGAGCCTATAATGAGCCAGACACTGTGACCAACAGTGTACTGCCTTTGATAGACATTAGCAAACTCCACAGTTCAGGGACATGGGGATGAAAATGGTGATGGTCTAGCCAGTGACGAAATCAATATTCTTCAAAATAATAATTTTAAACAAAAAACTTAATCTCACAACTTTAGCATCTTTGGTGGGGATGTGCTAGGCCGAAAGGGTATTTCCATGTTGTATGAACTGGTCCCATGACATTTGGAAAGAATAAACATGCCGGTAAGGAACAACAATTTGCATTGAAACACAGTCTAAAATTTACAAGATGCTGGGTGCTCTAATGGAGTTTGTCGTTAAACCTAATATGGAAACAAAAAAGAATATGCAGAGTCACTGAGATCAAATTTAAAGGAGCATCTTGAAAAGGAGAGAGAACTAGAGGATTTAGGAAGAGAATTCCTGAAATTAGGGCTGAGGCAGTTGAAGGCACAGTAGCCAGAAGTAATAATGAATATGGACCACAACGAACTTGGAGGCTTGTAGAACATTGCCAAGATAGTTAGGCTGTGGTGCTATTTGAAAAGAAAGGTGAAATTTTAACTCACAGACTGGAGAAAGGTATGATATATCTCACAAACAAGCTGGAGTCCATGCAGTTCAAATATTGCGAGTTTCACCGCAGACTCAGATTATAAGACGTAGTGCTGATGCTGACATAAGTATTTTCACTTCCTCAGATGCTGTATTGATATACAGAATCTTTAAATTTTGTGAAGAAGCAGAGCCTCTTTGCATTGGCACTAATAAGCTAACTTCAAACAGGAACTTTCTAGACAAACTCAAAGTAAACTGACACACGTCGTTAGCTGCAACAGTTATTTTCAAAGTTGTTTGAGGTCATCCCAGAATACAATCTTTGACATAAGGAGGTTTCACCGGGGAACTTACAAAAAACATTTTAGTATTTTAGGAAAGAATGTGACTATATTCTTTATGAAATTGAAATATTAATGTTTTTTATTCAAGCATCATAATTATTTGTAGATCAGTCTCAATCTGTGAAGGAAATTCTTGATGAATTCCTGTTTCATAAATTTTTCAGCTTCATTTGGCTGGTGCAACAGATGTCATTGTTTCCCTCTCCTCCCACACATCCTTCCGATGATAAGTGATGACTATTACTCTGCAAAAGCCTAAGTACAGCGGTACAGTGAGATAATAGGAATATACAGTACTGTGCAAAAATCTTAGGCACCTGTGATGCCTAAGAGTCTTGCACAGTACAGTACATTGTCTTTCCAGTTAAAATTAACACTTAATACTTCTGAGCTAATACAAAGCTAAATACTCTCATTCCTGTTTCCCAACCACAATCCTATTTTAACCAACGTACAGTACTGTGTAGAAGTCTGAGGTGCCCTAGCTATATATGTGCCTAAGACTTTTGCACAGTGCTGTAGATAACAACGTACTGAAGTAATGGGAACATTCATACAGATACGTCGCAAAACTTGCTAGGGACTTAAGTTTTCAGAGAAACTATAGAAGAATATAAACAGTGTTAAGGATGAGCTCTGAGCTAAAATGTAATTCGTAGCTCGTAGCTTGTTCACATACTGTGTTCAAGCATCTTGAACTGACTCTGCATCAGCTCATTCAGTTTTAGACCTTCTTTCTCGAAGTTTGGGCAATACTGATAAAGTCAACATCCCAACATAATTGTAATGAGATAGCGATATGCCACCTTGTACCTCAGCATCTGTGTAGTTCTGTTCAGTGGGTAGTTTCAGACTTTTGATCCAGCAATACTGTAGGAACTGTGATAAATCTGAGAAAGCATAGGAATCGTAGGAGAACATGTGGTTGTCATAAATCCCCTAAATGTCTTTCTAGATGACAGTGGTCATGCAATAGAATGTAAGTAAAGATAATCGAATGTAGACTGTTGAGCAGTTGCTTAACATTTTAAAATCAGGGCCCAGTCACATTTGAGATCAAAATTATACAGAGATAAGCTTTATTTGTCTCAAGTGCATCGAAACATACAGTGAAATGTATCGCTTGACATCACATAGAAACATAGAAAACATATGGCACAATACAGGCCCTTCAGCCCACAAAGCTGTGCTGAACATGTCCTTACCTTAGAAATTACATAGGGTTACCAATAGCCTTTTATTTTTCTAAGCTCCATGTACCTGTCCAGGAGTCTCTTAAAAAGTCCTATCATTTCTGCCTCCACCATTGTTGGAGGCCATTCCACGCACTCACCATTCTCTGTAGAAAAACCTTACCCCTGACATCTCCTCTGTACCTGCTTCCAAGCACCTTAAAACTGTGCCCTCTTGTGTTAGCCATTTCAGCCCTGGGAAAAAGCCTCTGACTATCCACACGATCAATGCCTCTCATCATTTTATACACCTCTGTCAGGTCACCTCTCATTTGCTGTCGCTCCAAGGAAAAAAGGTCGAGTTCACTCAACCTATTCTCATAAGGCATGCTTCCCAATCCAGGCAACATCCTTGTAAATCTCTGACGAAGGGTCTCGGCCCGAAACGTCGACAGTGCTTCTCCCTATAGATGCTACCTGGCCTGCTGTGTTCCACCAGCATTTTGTGTGTGTTGTAAATCTCTGCATCTTTTCTATGGTTTCCACATCCTTCCTGTAGTGAGGTGTAGAGAACTGAGCACAGTACTCCAAGTGGGGTCTGACCAGGGTCCTATATAGCTGCAACATTACCTCTTGGCTCCTAAACTCAATCCCACGTTTGTATGCTTCCTTAGCCACAGAGTCAACCTGCGCAGCAGCTTTGAGTGTCCTATAGACTTGGACCCAAGATCCCTCTGATCCTCCACACTAGCAAGAGTCTTACCATTAACGCTATATTCTGCCATCATATTTGACCTACCAAAATGAACAACCTCACACTTATCTGGGTTGAACTCCATCTGCCACTTCTCAGCCCAGTTTTGCATCCTATCAATGTCTCGCTGTAACCTCTGACAGCCCTCCACACTATCCACAACACCTCCAACCTTTGTGTCATCAGCAAATTACTAACCCATCCCTCCACTTCATCATCCAGATAATTTATAAAAATCATGAAGAGTAGGGGTCTCAGAACAGATCCCTGAGGCACACCTCTGGTCACCCACCTCCATGCAGAATATGACCTATCTACAACCACTCTTTGCCTTCTGTGGGCAAGCCAGTTCTGGATCCACAAAGCAATGTCCCCTTGGATCCCATACCTCCTTACTTTCTCAATAAGCCTTGCATGGGGTACCTCGTCAAATGCTTTGCTGAAATCCATATACACTACATCTACTGCTCTACCTTCATCAATGTGTTTAGTCACATCCTCAAGAAATTCAATCAGGCTCGTAATGCCTGGCCTGCCTTTGACAAAGCCATGCTGACTATTCCTAATCATATTATGCCTCTCCAAATGTTCATAAATCCTGCCTCTCAGGATCTTTTCCATCAACTTACCAACCACTGAAGTAAGACTCACTGGTCCATAATTTCCTGGGCTGTCTCTACTCCCTTTCTTGAATAATGGAGCAATATCTGCAACCCTCCAATCCCCCAGAACCTCTCCCGTCCCCATTGATGATGCAAAGATCATCGCCAGAGGCTCAGCAATCTCCTCCCTTAGCCTGGGGTAGATCCCATCTGGTTCCAGTGTCTTATCCAACTTGATGCTTTCCAAAAGCTCCAGCACGCCCTCTTTCTTTCTATCTACATACTTAAGCTTTTCAGTCCGCTGTAAGTCATCCCTACAATTGCCAAGATCCTTTTTCATAATGAATACAGAAGCAAAGTACTCATTAAGTACCTCTGCTATCTCCACCAGTTCCATACACACTTTTCCATTGTCACACTTGATTGGTGCTATTCAATGAGGAATCAAACATCAAATCAATGAGGAATTTGTGCTGGGGCAGCCCACAAGTGTTACCATGCTTCTGGCTCCAACATCATATGCCTACAACTTACAAACTATAACCCTAACCATACACTTCTGGACTGTGGGAGGAAACAGAAGCACCCAGAGGAAACCTACGCAGTCACAGGGAGAATTTATGAACTCCTTACAGACTGTGGCGTGAACCAAAACCTGATCAATGATCATTGATCGCTGGCATTATAAGGCGATTGTGCCAACTGCTACACTAACATGGCACTCACATTATAGTTTATTAAAAATTATAGTTTCAACAGCTCGTGGTCAGGTTTTTAAATGCTTGAGAAATCAGATAATGAAATGGAGGTTGGAGCTCCTGGCTCAAGCTCTCCTTCTTCCGTTATTCAAGTAGTTGTTCTGTCGATTGTAATGCCTTTTCACTGTGACAGCTAATTCCATTCTTTCACTGATTTCCTTCATGATTGACAACCAATTGCCATCTCCAATCACCCAACTCCAAATCAGTTCTAACTGGCAGGGCTAATTTCCAATGGTCCTTGGAGTGATTTCCATCATAAATTACACAATAAACCAGAAACCTGCCAGCATCTGGATGGCAAGAATACCATAAAAATTGCATTTTCATAAAATTTAAGCAAGATTAATGTATCCACAGGCTGTTATCCATCATCCAGTCTCCCACTCCCCAAACAACTAGACTTCATCTGGAAATTAGGGCTAATATTTCAGTGAGCAGGTAATCATAGCACCCAAGGGAAAATGAGTTGTTGTCTTCAAATCCAAATTAAGTAACATTTTCAAAGATTCAAATACTCAAAGTACATTTGTTATTAAAGTAAGTATACAGAATACAATTCTGAGATTTGTCTTCACACAGGCAGCCACGAAACAAAGAAGCATCATGGAACCCATTCAAGAAAACATCAAACACTGAACGCATGACAAAAAAGAACAAAAATGGAGAGGAGGACTGGTCAAATGCCCCTGCCCCTGCCCCTCCTCCGCTGATGGCCTTGACTTCAGCCTTGCTCGACACCTCAGTTGCAGATAAATAATTGAGGGAATCATGGGCTCGCATCCTGCCTCCAGGCTACCAGGCCTCGAGGTCACACGCTCCATTCCAAACCTCATCGAACTCCCTCAGGGACAGGAAAGTGCCAGGTTATTCAATCTGCCCCAAAACACACCATAAAAATGTAGATCATAGTTTCCAAACCCACACAGCTTAGCAGTAGAAACATACTTGAAAGGGGAAGAAATAAACAAAGTGGTTTTATGAACCGTCTACAGGACATCACCATTGGTCACGTTGTTTGCTGGTGCCATCTTGTCAGAGCTTTTTGATACATTTCTGATAAATTTTGATACATTGAATAATCTCAAAGGCTAAGTGGGAGAAAGGATTCTCAGCACTCTCCACCAACGGAAGCTCCTTGTCTCTGTCCAAGTCTGTGGTAGATTGATGGAGATTGTTTTAAAGTAGTATCATACAGCCACTAGTAGAAGATGAGCAAAAGGTATCCAGCATTCCCGAAAATCTGGACAGCTAATTCGGAGATTAAATTACACATATACTCCTGATCTGTTTGATGTGTTTCTGAGAGTGCCACACTAGTAGCAAAGTTATCAAGAAGCAGCACCTAACAAAGCTATAGTTAACTAAATAAAAACACAAAATATGTGGGGTGGCATGGTAGTATAGCGGTGACCACGATGCTATACAGTACCAGTGACAGGGTTCAATTTCCACCACTGCCTGAAAGGAGTTTGTAACCCTAGGTTAGGGTTAAACCAGGAGTTGCTGCGCAATGCGGCTTGAAGGGCCTGGTCTGTGCTATATATCGATAAATAAAAATGCTGCTGGAACTCAGCATCTACGAAAATGAATAAACAGTCGATGTTTCAGGCAGAGGGCCTTCATCAAGACTGGAAAGGAAAGGGAAAGACTCCAGAAGAGAAGGGTTGGGGGAGGGGATGGAGGATAGCCAGAAGGTCATACATGAAGCCAGGAGGCTGGAGATGAAGGAATGTGATAGGAGAGGAGAGTGGACCATAGGAGAAAGGGAAGGAGGGTTTAGGCAGGCTAGAGCGGGGAACAGAAGAAGAGGGGAGGGGGAGGGATTTTTTTTTAACCAGAAGGAGAAATCAATTTTCATGCCATCAGGTTGGTGGCTACCCAGGCCAAATATAAGGTGTTGCTCCTCCACCCTGAGGGTGGCCTCATCTTGGCACAAGAGGAGGCCATGGACCGACATGTCGGAATGGGAATGGGAATCAAAATTAAAATGTTGGGCAACCGGGGAATTTCTACTTTTCGAGGATGGAGCTCGACAAAGCGGTGCCCCAATTTATGACGGGTCTCACCTATGTAGAGTAGGCCGCATTGGGAACACCAAATACAATAGAGGACCCTAGCAGATTTGCTAGTTAAGTGTTGCCTCAACTGGAAGGACTGCTTGGGGCCCTGAATGGAGGTGAATAAGGTGAACTAAATAATTGTTTTATAGATGTTTACTTGGAGAAAGTCGCATTATATGCAGAGTGGACAACAGAGGCCATTTTACAAGAGATCCATGTATGGAAGATGATGGTGTAGAGGTAAGGGTAACCTAACAGAACAGTTTATTGTATTCTGTTGGTCTTGTATCTATTTGTAGTATAGATTGTTTCAATGCATTGTAAAGGGTTAAACAGGAAAGTCGCTTTCCCAGTGTAGGATGTAGCTTGATCTATAAGGACTTCTGGTAAGGTGGTGGTGTGTTCAATCACAATGGCTTCTATGGAGTCAACCAAAGGTGTTATTGTCCTTTTTAAACTTATTTCTTATGATCGCAAGACTCTGCTGGACATCAAGAATTTGAAGTACAGTAGGTGTACCCGATACACAAGATGCTCATTGGCAGAGAAACTGGACTTGGTGCAGATCATGCCACGGCCTGCGACAGAGAAGCATTGGAGGATTTGGTGCGCACTCTAACAGCGAGTCAGATTAGCTGCCTTTCTTCTGATTGTAAGACCTTGGTGGACATTGTAAATGTGGACTGCTACAGGTCCAATTCACTGATTTATTGGTAATCCACAGGGGAGCTGCGTGGCCTTGCTTGTGGTGAGGACAAGCCCTCAATCCAGTGCCCCTGTTTACAGCCGCCCAGGACAGAGGTGTCGGAGTCCGTGTGGCACAGCGTCCAAGCTGGAGTCACGGTTACCCCCCCACTGTTACATTTGGCAGAAGGCAAGCTGTATTGTGTTTGACTGTAGATGGCTGCAACATTCATGGACTCAGGATCTTGGAATATTCATTTGTGTGACTGCATTTTACTGATGTCTTATATGTGCCTTGAGCTATGCGAGACTGTTTCGCACCTTGGCCCCAGAATAACACTGTTTCATTTGGCTGTATTAATGTGTAATCATGTAGAGTTGAATGATAATTAAACCTTAACTTGATTTGCTCAGTCACAGGTCCAGCACAATCCATTTTATTATAATGTAATCAAAACTTTTCAAATGATACATTGTAATATTTTAGTTTTACTATGACAAAATTTAACAAAATATTTCTGGCTCTACTCTGCAGAAAATTAAATAATTCTACATTTAAAATATTACAACTTCATGTAAAACATGTTACATAAATTAATATCAAAATATAACTTTAATATCAAACATAACAAAGAGCTAGTTTTTCCAGCATTATTACAAATTGTGTTTGTACCTCAATCCTTTCCGTACGGATTGACTTCCTGGTGCTAGTTTTACAGACCCTGCACCATCCCATCAAAGTGCTCATCTTCACCAATCAGTCCAAGCATCAATGTGCTACTCAAATACTTTTTGAAGTGTGATCACTGTAACGTAGGAACCACAGCAGCCAATTTGCAGATAGCAATCTTTCATTTATAGTTACATTTAGCTCTTCGGTGACATACTTTAAAAGATTAATGTTGGTCAAGAGATAATTTCCCTGTTCTTCAAAATGTCACATCCATTTAATATTCCACTTGTAAGGCAATGCCTCTGACAGAGCAGAACTCCTGTTTAGGCTGAGGGAATAACAGATCAGATTTTGTGCTTACTTACAGGTACAGTGTGCAACGGAACCTTCCAGCCCAACGAGCTACACTCCCCAGCAACCCACTTACTTCACCCTAACCTAATCACAGGACAACTTACAGTGACCAATTAACCTACTAAACAGAACATCTTTGAACAGTGGGAGGAAATCCATGCAGTTCACGGGGAGAATGTACAAATTCCTAACAGATGGCACCAGTGCCAGAATTGAACTCCAAACTCTGGGACACCCTGGGCAGTAATAGTGTTGCGCTAACCGGCACAAAACTTGACGCAAAACAACCAATTCAAAAGTGAGTATAGTACACATGGAGTTCAGCTGACTCCTCAGGATGCTTTATATCAGAGCACATTTGCTTTAACTGAAAACCGTAAGAGCACTTATGAAATTTTTCAATTTGCATTTATACACCTTTTTTTTAGTGTAGCCCAACCCCTCCAAAAAACATGACCAAGGGAGTGGAATCAGATCAGAAAAGGTGAACACTAAGCTGCATATAGACTTAGTATCAGATGCCCTAAAACTTGGTCAAAGGAGGTGTGAGGAGCATATTAAAAGGAGGGATTTAGGGAAATAATTTCAGTCTTTATGGGCAGCTGAAATCTTGCTACAATTGGTGGTGCAAAAGAATTAGTAGTGACACAAAAAGTCAGAGTTGGGAAAGAGATTAGATAGAGGGATAATTAATATTAGTGGAGATCTTGTGATGAAAGTTCCTATTAATTAATAGAATTGTTCCAAAGAAGTCTGATTAACACTGCCATTTAATGTGACTTTGTGACATAATTTTGTTTGAAGAGTGGGTGCCAATGAATTAGTAAAATGTAATAAGCAAATTCACAAGTGTTAAAAAATCAAGAATACTGTCGGCTGAGCACTGGAGCTGTTGCCTGAACACATAATCCTTACTCTCCTGGTGAGAAACTGTCAGAATAAAATTTACCTTAGTTATACACTGTCAACTTTTATATCCACTAAATTCACATCTGATGTTATCTAGTTAATTTTCCACTGGGTGGTTTAGTTTAAAGTCACCTTTCATGTTTGCCATAGAATCAGAGCACAGAAAGAGATATTTGGCCTCTCAGGTCCATCTCAATCATCAAGTACCCATGCATTTATTACATTTACCAGTAGCTGTCTGCTTTTCTACGCACTGATGATTCAGGAGGTTACTTACATATCTTGTAAAGGTTGTGGAGTACCTGCCATGGCTAAGCACACAGGCAGTATGTTCCAGGTAGTCAACACCCTCTGAAATCACCAGTTCAGCTCTTAATATCTGTCTAGTTCTTCTCAATTGGCTTCTGCAGTCAGACTAGTCAAATTTATTTGTCTCCTTTATGTTCCAAATTACTGGGGTGGACCTTGATCTAGTGCAATAGTATAAAACAAATGGTGGATGACCTGGTCCACAATGAATTGAAAACGCAGAGTGCAATACAGGCTTTCAGATTACTATCAATCATTTCACCCTCATGCACAGAAATCGAGGTCTTTTCCACCTCATCATCCATTCATTACACAAAAAATTTAATGTTTCTATGATGCTTTGTCACTTCTGTTTTCTGTATCACAAGCTCATGAAATGAACAGATCTGATTACAAACAGACAGGAAAATGAGAATGGTAGGCAAACATGAGTCTGCAGTTTTTCTAGTGATTGAGGTTTGAGAACTTCAGCCATCATCAAAGATAACATTGAGTTTAAAATAATAACAACTTAATTAAAGTGTAAAGTGAGGCTCCATAAACACTCAAGAATGTATTGGCGTATAACCAGTGAAATCCTCACAGTTCTCAGTGTATCAGTCCTGGAGCCAAATTACATTTATAGATTCAGTTTTAGTCCAATATTGCATAAAATATCAAATCATCTGATGTTACTGTCACCATTTCTACAACCTGACAGGTAAACAGAAAATTAATGTGGTGTCAAGTGCTATTAAAGGACGAGAAATAAGAATAAATACACATTTTCCTTACACTGTAACAATCACAATGTTTCCTGTTAGTAGTGTTCCGAATATGATCCATGGAACTTAGCTTTTACATTGTTGCACTACCTCAAACACACTGCAGTTTGGGCTGTTTCCCTTTTGCCAATTAACTGATGTTAAAACTACACAAGGACAGTTTAACTCTCTCCTCTCTCTTGACTGAGGAACCTGATGACATGTGAACCTAAAGAACACAGCACACATCAAAGGCAGTTAAGCAATTTATGTGAAATCAATGTCCAGTTGTTGACCAGCTTGCTGATTATTTTCAGTTTCAGTGCTTTGGTACAAAGCCTTGTGCACTAGGAGTGCCTACAGGGAACTGGTGTATCCCCATCTCTCAGCCAGCACACACCCATTGTCATGTGTGCTGGGAAAGGGTAAAATGAGCTGAAGCAGCTTCAGTAAATCAGGATTAGTTGAGGTACTTATACCCAGTATCGCAGCTTGGCTATATGCCATCAACTTAATAAAATGAGCAAGTATCTAGAACTTCAATGGCAAAAATGTGCTCAGTATATCCAATTGACAGTATTCAAGACAGTGTGCCAGTAACCATCTGTAGTAAATTTTACTGGGGTTTATTTGGATTCTTCTGGTATCACAGACTGAGCAGAGGGAACTGTTGATAGATAGTCTTTTCTACTGTTTCCAGTGAAGACCGTAAGACAAAGGAGCAGAATTAGGTCATTCAGTCCATCAGATAAATCATGGCTGATTTATTATCCCTTTCAACTCTATTCTCCTGCCTTCTCCTTGTAACCTCTGACACCCTTACTAATCAAGAACCTAGCAACCTCCGCTTTAAATAAACCCAATGAATTCCACAGATTCACTACCCTCTGTCTAAAGAAATTCCCCCTCATCTCTGTTCTATCCTTGTGTTCTGAGGCTGAGCCTCACAAGTGACATAAACGAACAACCATCTAGCCAAGAACCAAATGGAACTGGCTGGCAACTAAATTAAGATTCAAACCTTCATATGAATCAGAGCATTAAGTTTTCACTGAAACTGCCCAGCACCAATGGCAGACCCCATGAACTGACGAGGAGTTGGCCAGCAACCCCATGTGCAGTGTAGCAAGTATCTGACAGAAGTTTAGTAGTTAAAGTTGAGTGCATAATCACAAATATTTAATATTTATTACACTCATAGAATCTTCTCCACTAGTTTAGTCCAAGGAGACTGTGCTACCAACTCCACTTTGATATTTCGCTCTCATCATTTTCCTCTGGTTCATTCGGCCTTCTAGCTAGATGCACAAGCTCTTGCTCATCTGCTGCCTTCTGAATACCTGTCCCACAGGCACGGCTCGTATCCTTCGTGACAGTGTTAGTCAGTGCCACAGCAGAAATATGGCTGCTGCTGGCAGTGCCCCCTTCAGCCCACGTGGCTGGAATTGTCCTGTACAGCTCCAGCTGTGCCACCAGGGGGAGCCCCAAGTCGATATCTACGATTTCTTCCAGCTTTGGCTTTTTCTTACAGCTTTGATACTGAAGGATCACCCGCAGGATCAATGGTTGCTGCAAAAAAAATAGAACTGATCTCTTAGAAAACTTCCTTAGAAAGGAAAGTAGTTGCATTCAATTTGTATTTGTGTTGTGTAAGTAGCAACTTGCTTCCAGGCACCACCACACCGCAGGAAGAATATATTAGCTTCAAGATTCTTGGAGCTAAAAGGTTTGAGTTATGAGGAAAAGCCTTACTAACTTGACTTGCATTTCTTGAATTTAGGTATTTGAGATGTACAGAGACTCTGTATAATGGAGGGCAACTCCTTTTGGATGTGAAAATAGGAAAAGAGGTTTTAAAAAATGAGAATTGCACTATTCAGGGAAAACGTCAAGAATCAGAAAAGGATTGGAAGGCTCAAATAGTTGTGAAAAAGGAGAGCTAAACAGGAATTGGTAGATTTATATTAGTATTGAGAATTATAAATCAATGTGGTAAATGGAAATAAGATGGATCATTTCATTGAATGGTGGTGATGTTTCATGAGGTAAGTGGCTTCTACTTCCTCATTATTTCAATAGCTGAGGCAGTGTACGTAGAATAACAAGTTAGTCAGACTGACTGCCGTGAACGTGATGCACTTGCATTATCGGAAGTGGCTTAATAAGTTCCTGATAGAGTTTAGTCAACAAGATTTCAACAGACAGTAGAGCAGGCAAGTATCTTTATTTCAACCCGATTTGAAAAGAAAAATAGGGAAGTCTTCAGCAATTATATAGGGACTTGGTAAGACCACGTGTGGAGTACTGTGTAAAATTTAGGTGTTTTACCTATGAAAACAGTGCTATGAATATTCCTTTGACTGGGCCCAGGGATGGCAGGATTGCTATGAGGTGACTAGGACTGAATGAGCGTTCATACAAATTCTTAGAAGATCTTCACAGGCTAGGTACTGAGAGGTTGTTTCCCTTGGTTGAAGAGTCTAGAACCAGGAAACACCACTTAAGGGAATTGCCTGCCCTGAAGGTCTGTGGAAAGTCACTAGGGTGCTGGAGACAGTGGACTCTTCCTTCCCAGTGTTTAACTGGCAGGGAAAAAAATCAGCTCATAAATATTTCTGACGGAGCTTTTTTGGAGATAATGGTGCAGAATCAGGAAGGAAAAAAACTACTGTTGAACGTACTGTGTTACAAAGGTGGAACAAAGCAGTCCCACCAAGGAAAGGGACAGACCATGAAAAGGCAAAAGGAAGTCAAGAAAACTAAGGGATAGATGAAAGGAACATAAACACCAGTCACAAAATATGGCACTTGTCACTTTGTTAAATATGTCTCCTTGCTCTGGTAGTGACGGAAGCCACACCGGATGGATTCAAACAGAGTGGTGTTAATGGTCAGCAATAGCCTTTCAGAGCTGATTTTTGTTTTATGCGGAAACACATTTAAGGCCTAACAACGAGAAAACCTTAATGTAACCTACACAAGAATTTACCACCTGAGATTCATGTACATAACTGAAGCTGATATTCCAAAAAATGTCAGAGCTGCTATAATGTTGTAGATATTATTTCAAAAAGAAATTATACTAAATCTCTGTTTATTCTCTTCTGAATTTAAAGATACATTTTAATTTTGAAAAAGAGCAAAGGAGTTCTATCCAATATCCTGGTCTATGGCCTCAACTGTCCCAGTAAAATAGATGATCTCATCTTTATCATATTGGATCTAACCGTCTTAAAATTGGTTACAGGTAACCTTGTGTTGTGGTTTTTCCATAAATTTGCCCTTCACAAATCAGAACCTAAAATTTAAAAATAGGGAATAAAATCCGCTCTCATGTAATCCATGTTAAGTAAAAAATAATTTTTATTTCAACTTGTGCTTCTTGATGCATGTGTAGATGATGTGGCTTTACACCATGGAAAATGCAATATGGACTGTTTTCTAGGAGCACAACACTCTGCCCACCCCTCACCCCCACCCCCCATAATGCAGGGGCTATCTGTATTGTTTTTCTGCATAATTACTCAAAAATATTTTATTATATATGCAGCATTTTTCTGCACTGACCCTATATCCCCTGATGACTTTAATATCTAAAAACCTATTAGATAATTGTAATTAGTGACTGAACCATCACAGTCCTTTGGAATTCCAAAGATCCGTCTGTGTGTAAAGAAATTTCTTCTTGCCTGGTCCTGAACTGGGAGCCCTGATTTTAAATACTCCAGCCTGGGGAAACATCAACTTCATATTTACCCTGTCAAGCTCTTTACAAAGTTTGTATATTACAATAAGATCACTTCTCATCCATCTAAATTCCTGAGAGCACAGACCAGGTTGGCCTAATCTCTCTTCAAATAACAAACCCATCAATCTAGTAGGTTGTGAAAGGTGCCAGAAGACGTGAGCTTCTTTGCTCTTTACCTTCAGTTTATGCAGGCCACAGAGCTTCAATGATGTGTCTGATTGCTGGTTGCCATCGAGAGAAGAGAGCAGGGAATCCATTTGGGATGAGTCTCCATCAGGGTCTGAAATGTTATCAGCAAGCTCCTGGAACAAACAAGTAAAGCAACTCATTTTCTAACAGCTGTTCAGCAAATGCCAGAAAAGAGCAAAAAAAAATCTGAAGCACACTCATTCATTCATTTCCCATTTGAATGTCCTTTTCCTATTGTTTAGTTAAGCAGCCCTTTATATTATTATAAGAGGTGAACCAGCAATTTTCTTGAATGGAGGGCACAACCAGTAGCATTTTTTTGTAGAAGTAAAAGAATTGTGCTTAGCAATCAGTCTGCATTAGAGGAGGTTCACGAGAATTATTCTGGAAATGAAATGGTTAATGTATGAGGGGTGTTTGATGGCTCTGGGTCTGAACTCACTGGAGTTTTTTTTAGAAAGTGGAAGGATCTCACTGAAACCCATCAAATATTGAAAGGCCCAGTTAGAGTGGATATGAAGAGGATGTTTCCTTTAGTAGGTGAGTCTAGGATCAGAGGCCACAGCCTCAGAATAGAGGGGCGTACCTTTAGAACAGAGACGAGGAAGAATTTCTTTAGCCAGAGCATGGTGAATCTGTGGAATTAATTGTCAGAGGTAACTGTGGAGACCAAGTCAATTGATACATTTGAAGTGGACACTGACAGGTTCTTGATGAGTTGGGGCACGAAAGGTTATGGGGAGAAGACAGAAGAATGGGGTTGAGAGGGAAAATAAATTAGCCATGACAGAGCCAACTCAATGGGCCGAATGGCCCAATTCTCCTATGATTTATGGTCTTATAGAAATTAATGGTTTTGAACAAAGACATGGCAGACCAATTGAATAACTACTTTGGTTTTGTCTTCACTAAGGAGGACATAAATAGCCTTCAGGAAATAGTAAGGGACCAAGGGTCTAGTGAGATGGAGGAACTGAGGGAAATACATGTTAGTAGGGAAGTGGTGTTAGGTAAATTGAAGGGATTAAAGGCAGATAAATCCCCAGGGCCAGATGGTCTGCATCCCAGAGAGCTTAAGGAAGTAGCCCAAGAAATAGTGGATGCATTAGTGATAATTTTTCAAAACTCCTTAGATTCTGGATTACCGTAGATGTCGGATTATAAGCCGCTACTTTTTTCCCACATTTTGAACAGCTTTGAACACTGCGGCCTTTACTACGGTGCGGTTAATGCATGATTTTTTTTCATGCCGCCAAAAACATTTTGCCTCGTAACAGTAGACCAATAAAATTGATGAGTAGTTCACAGAGGTCCAATGAAATTGTACGATAAATCAAGCGCACTTTCACAATTAAATTATTGTAAATCAGTCATTTGTACTCACCCTCATCAACATGGAAAACACTCGAAGAAAAGCATTGTGCTGCCTTTATGGCAGTTATTTAGTTTATAATATTTTCGCTTAGTAATTCATTTGTTAGTAATTCATTTTCTAGTTAAAGTTAGAAGTGTTTTAACTATATTTGTTTTCTGTACTACATCGCGGGATGCTATGACGTCATACCCGGTTTCGCCGCGTCTTGTGGGAAAATGCCGGTTTGCGATAAACGGGAAGGCGGGGGCGAGCGCATTACGCGAGCGGCATTAGATCTGAGCGAACGCTGCTTTTAAGTTAAAGGCGATCAATAACTTTTCCTGGTAGGCTGCAGTATATATATTTTTTACCAGTCGTTAGGAGATATTGGAATGTTGTTCAGTAAAAAAGTATATGCAACGTATATTTAAAAGTAGCCGCGTTACAGGCACGGTTCGAAAAAAAGCATTTGCAATATGTATTTGTTTATGTTACCATATGGATTTAATTAAAAGTTAAAAAATCCTCACGTGTAATATCTTTCTGTGTAAATATCTCATATTACAACGTGGGACACCTGCGGCCGAAAATCTGGTGCGGCCTGTACAAGTACAAAATTGATTTTCTTTCTAAAATTAGAGCCAGCGGCTTTTAATCAGGTGCGCTCTGTAGTCCGGAATCTACGGTAGTTCCTGAGAATTGGAGGGTGGCTAATGTAACCCCACTTTTTAAAAAAGGAGGGAGAGAGAAACCGGGGAATTATAGACCGGTTAGTCTGACATCGGTGGTGGGGAAAATGCTAGAGTCGCTTATCAAAGATGTGATAACAGCACATTTGGAAAGAGGTGAAATCATCGGACAAAGTCAGCATGGATTTGTGAAAGGAAAATCATGTCTGACGAATCTTATAGAATTTTTTGAAGATGTAACTAGTAGAGTGGATAGGGGAGAACCAGTGAATGTGGTATATTTGGATTTTCAAAAGGCTTTTGACAAGGTCCCACACAGGAGATTAGTGTGCAAACTTAAAGCACGTGGTATTGGGGGTATGGTATTGATGTGGATAGAGAATTGGTTGGCAGTCAGGAAGCAAAGAGTGGGAGTAAACGGGACCTTTTCAGAATGGCAGGCAGTGACTAGTGGGGTACCACAAGGCTCAGTGCTGGGACCCCAGTTGCTTACAATATATATTAATGATTTAGACGAGGGAATTAAATGCAGCATCTCCAAGTTTGCGGATGACACGAAGCTGGGCGGTGGTGTTAGCTGTGAGGAGGATGCTAAGAGGATGCAGGGTGACTTGGATAGGTTAGGTGAGTGGGCAAATTCATGGCAGATGCAATTTAATGTGTATAAATGTGAGGTTATCCACTTTGGTTGCAAGAACAGGAAAACAGATTATTATCTGAACGGAGGCCGATTAGGAAATGGGGAGATGTAACGAGACCTGGGTGTCATTGTACACCAGTCATTGAAGGTGGGCATGCAGGTACAGCAGGCGGTGAAAAAGGCAAATGGTATGTTGGCATTCATAGCAAAAGGATTTGAGTCCAGGAGCAGGAAGGTTCTACTGCAGTTGTACAAGGCCTTGGTGAGACCGCACCTAGAATATTGTGTGCAGTTTTGGTCCCCTAATCTGAGGAAAGACATTCTTGCCATAGAGGGAGTATAGAGAAGGTTCACCAGATTGATTCCTGGGATGGCAGGACTTTCATATGAAGAAAGACTGGATCGACTAGGCTTATACTCACTGGAATTTAGAAGATTGAGGGGGGATCTTATTGAAACGTATAAAATTCTAAAGGGATTAGACAGGCTAGATGCAGGAAGATTGTTTCCGATGTTGGGGAAGTCCAGAACGAGGGGTCACAGTTTAAGGATAAAGGGGAAGCTTTTTAGGACTGAGATGAGGAAAAACTTCTTCACACAGAGAGTGGTGAATCTGTGGAATTCTCTGCCACAGGAAACAGTTGAGGCCAGTTCATTGGCTATATTTAAGAGGAAGTTAGATATGGCCCTTGTTAGATGTGGCTAAAGGGATCAGGGGGTATGGAGAGAAAGCAGGTACAGGGTTCTGAGTTGGACGATCAGCCATGATCATACTGAATGGAGGTGCAGGCTCGAAGGGCCGAATGCCCTACTCCTGCACCTATTTTCTATGTTTCTATGTTTCTATGATTGCTGTGAACAAGGTTTCCAAGGACACCACACACAAAATGCTGGTGGAACACGGCAGGCCAGGCAGCATCTATAGGAAGAAGCACAGTCGACGTTTCGGGCCAAGACCCTTCATCAGGACTAACTGAAAGGAAAGATACTAAGAGATTTGAAAGTAATGGGGGGAGGGGGAAATGCAAAATGATAGGAGAAGACCGGAGGGGGTGGGATGAAGCTAAGAGCCAGAAAGGTGATTGGCGAAAGTGATACAGAGCTGGAGAAGGGAAAAGATCATGGGACGGGAGGCCTCGGGAGAAAGAAAGGGGGAGAGGGGGAGCACCAGAGGGAGATGGAGAACAGACAAACAACTGAATATATCAGGGATGGGGTAAGAGGGGAGGAGGGGCATTAACGGAAGTTAGAGAAGTCAATGTTCATGCCTTCAGGTTGGAGGCTACCCAGCCGTATATAAGGTGTTGTTCCTCCAACCTGAGTGTGGATTCATCTTGACAGTAGAGGAGGCCATGGATAGACGTATCAGAATGGGAATGGGAATGGGACGTGAAATTAAAATGTGTGGCCACTGGGAGATCCTGCTTTCTCTGGCGGATCGAGCGTAGGTGTTCAGCAAAACGGTCTCCCAGTCTGCGTCGGGTCTCACCAATATATAAAAGGCCACACTGGGAGCTCCGGACGCAGTATACCACACCAGCCGAGTCACAGGTGAAGTGTCACCTCACCTGGAAGGACTGTCTGGGGCCCTGAATGGTGGTGAGGGAGGAAGTGTAAGGGCAGGTGTAGCACTTGTTCCGCTTAGAAGGATATATCAGAATGGGAATGGGATGTGGAATTAAAATGTGTGGCCACTGGGAGATCCTGCTTTCTCAGGCAGACCGAGTATAGGTGTCTACTGTCAAGATGAATCCACTCAGGTTGGAGGAACAAAACCTTATATACCGGCTGGGTAGCCTCCAACCTGATGGCATGAACACTGACTTCTCTAACTTCTGTTAATGCCCCTCCTCCCCTCTTACCCCATCCCTGTCATATTTAGTTGTTTGTTTTTTTTCTCTCTCTCTGCCCATCACCCTGCCTGTTCTCCATCTCCCTCTGGTGCTCCCCCCCCCCCCCCCACTTTCTTTCTCCCGAGGCCTCCCGTCCCATGATCCTTTCCCTTCTCCAGCTCTGTATCACTTTCGCCAATCACCTTTCTGGCTCTTAGCTTCATCCCACCCCCTCCGGTCTTCTCCTATCATTTTGCATTTTCCCCTCCCCCCACTACTTTCAAATCTCTTAGTATCTCTCCTTTCGTTTAGTCCTGACGAAAGGTCTCGGCCCGAAATGTCGACAGTGCTTCTCCTTATAGATGCTGCCTGGCCTGCTGTGTTCCACCAGCATTTTGTGTGTGTTGTTGTTTGAATTTCCAGCATCTCAGGTCCTCATGTTCCCAGGACACTGTTCTTTCCCATATACCACACCAGCTATGGAGGAAAGAAATCTTTGGTATCATTGAGACTCCTAAACTGAAACTTTTCAAAGGCATTAGCTGGACACATGGATGAATCTGAAAGCGGCTGACTCCTTTCCCATGGTGTCGGAGCTGTTGCAAAGAGCATGGGACCTTCCTCCTGTTCACCGTGTCTCTGATCTCAATCCAATGATGACCAATGCTTGAGTAGTACTGGCTTTCATTTTATTAGTGACAAATAGGTTAATTTGTAAGTGTTGGGATTCACATCCCACAAGCACATAATTTGATCTTTATTCTCCATCTCTGGCCTCCAAAATTTAATTGTTCAAATACCTGTGTATTGGCATCTACAAGATGTGCCTCCAACCTGTTAGTGCCAGTTCAAATTGGGCTAACTCTTGGAAAAGGTGAACTGCTGGAGGAACTCAGTGCCTGATCTCGAGGGTTTTTCCAGCACTTTGTGGTTTTTATTGCTCCAGTATCTGCAGTCTCTTGTGTCTCTGGGCTAACTATTGGCAACTCAGGGGTCTTGGGTCCTACACGGCCAGGTTTGGGAGTAGTTGTTTCCCTACAGTCTTTGGGCTCCTGAATGGGCTTCATTTAGCCTCAGTGCTGAATACACTCTCTCTTTCAGGGACTCTGCAGTTCATGTTCCAAGTGCTTTTGTTTACATTTTTTTTTACAATTTGCGTGATTTCATCAAGGTTGAGGGCGAAGGACAAAACGGTGATCTGCTCAATACTCCGTGGAGTTTACTCGTTTCTGCAGTTGTGGCCGCAACTATTGGCGCTTGCCTCAGCGCTGAACTGGCCCCATGGCTATGGCCCGCAGCTATCGGGCTCTTTGAGCCACATCACTTGCCTCCATGTCTGTGGACTCACTTTCGGGGACTGTGCAGTTAATGTTCTGTGTGTTATTTGTTTACTTTATTATTGGCACGATTCGTTTTTCTCCCCCCACACACTGAGTGTTAATGGTCTTTCTTATCTGGGGATTTTTAATAGGTTCTATTGTTTCTTTGTTTTGTGGCTGCCTCAAGGTTGTATATGGTATACATATTTTGATAATAAATGTACTTTAAACTCCATGACTCATTAAACAGTATGATAGAACAACTCATTGCTATTGCAAAAGGGGAATAACATTTCATCCCCTCACACTTACAGTAAAGGAATACCTGGAATCCTAGACACATCGCGATAGAAAGAATCTGAAACTCACAGACACTGAGATGGAGGATATTTGGTCTCCTGCTCTCCTGACATACTTGGATAGGTGTCCTGGTACAATTCTCGTTGGCCTCTCTTAGCATTTTGATGACTGATCAGAAACATGAGCCTGAAATGACTATTCAGATTGTGCTCACTCACCTTTGGCTTCTGAAGGGAAACTTTACACTCCAATATCTGGGAAGATCTTGCCTTGATGTTGACATAAATTGTCATCACGTTGGAGAAAACGGCACTACAGCTTAGCTCCACTACCACACCACAGGGAAATTGAATAGTCTTCTTCTCAGGCAGTTCTGACAATAGACACCAAATGAATATTAGGCCACTGTTCACCTGCTATACAGTACTGTGCAAGAGTCTTAGGCACATAAATAAAGCTAGGATGCCTATGACTTTTGGATAGTACTCTAATAATTTGAAGTATTGCACTGTACTGCTGTAACACAAAAAAACAAATTTCAATACATATGTGAGTGACGATTAGCCTGATTCTAATATGGGTCTCTATTGTGGACTGAGAGTGGGAAGGGGGCAGGGAGAGCGGAATCATATTTGGGGGAAAAGGGAATGGAGAGGAGATGTGTGGGAAACACCAGACAGACATTTGGCAATGATCAATAAACTAATTGTTTGGAATTAAATTGCCTTGTCTAGTGTCTCAGGGTTGGGTGCCCCTGCAACCCTGACCCTGATACTCCTCTGCCACCTGTCCCACACCCCTCTCACAGTGCTTCACCCTCACCATTCTCAATATCCTTTGCTCCCACCATATTTACAAACTTGCTCTCCGCTCCACATTAACTACAGTACCGTGCAAAATGTCTGAGGCAGCCTAGCTTTATATTATATACGTGCCTAAGACTTTTGCACAGTGCCTACATTGTCTAACTGTTAGCTCTCAGCTCTTGATGCACAGGGAAAATGGTAAAAAAGGAATGTACTGAACTTAAACCAGTTCAAACCACCGGTGACCTGAGGTGATTCCTAGGAACGCTGTCACATAACTGAGTTACATTTAAAAGCAAAGAAACTGAAAGGCAGAAGAGTTCATAATAAGAATTTGGATCTAGTTTCAGAGATGTGGATTCAACCCTGATTTTGCATGCTCTCTGTATGGCGTTTGCACATTTTTTTGTTGGATGAGTTCTCTCCTGTTGCTCCCAGTACAGTAAAGGGCAAAACCAGAGGATATTCATTTAAGGTGATTGGTGGAAAGTTTAGGGGAAATGTCAGAGGTAGGTTTTTTTTTAAAACAATGAATGGGAGGTGCTTGGAACACATTGGTGGTAGAGGTTGAGACAATAGGGACTTTTACAAGTCTCTTAGGCAGATGGATATAGAAAAGGAAGGCTACGGGCTATGTAGGAAAGGGTTAGATTGATCATGGAACATTTTACGTAGGTCAGCACATCATGTGCTAAAGGGCCCCAACTGTGCTGTATGATTCTATATTATTAACATGGAGTTAAGACTGGGATGAATAATGCCTTTCTAAATGGATGAAAACAAATTACCTAAAGGCTTTCCTCGCCTGCTATCATTTCCACGATATTTGAGTGAATTAAGATCATGTCAAGTTTGACTGTTACTATAAAAAATATCAGAACAGTCATCATTTTCATAAAGAAAAAGAAAAAAGAAACTAGAAATGCTGGAAAATTGAAATTTAAAAAAACAGAAAATACTGAATGGACCAGGCTGCAGAAATGGACCTAGTGAATGGTCTTCAATCTGAAACATCGATTTTGTTCCTGTCTCTTCACAATTGCTGTTTGACCCACTGAGTAGTTTCTGCTCTTACTAGTCTAAAAAAACCTGACCTTTGTCAGGAGATAGCAGTCATCTCAAGGTCATTGGCAGGAGTGACATTTAACGTCATATCAAAAGAAAATCTTCACAACTGAGCTGTACTTCGCAGTAAATATTAGAGCTGTTAATATAGAGGTGTTATTATGTGTGCTTAATAAAGAACTTCAATTCCCAGTGGGCAATGCAAGTGGTTCACCCGGAACTAGAAGCTACAGTGGTGACCTGGTTGCATGTGCACAGGGTTTGTGCAGTTCAGTAATAAAATGTTTCTTCCTTTATTGGAGTGTAGTCTGGAGTAGGCTCTTTGAGCCACTGCTATCCAGCAACCCCTCCCCTAATTTAACCCCAACCTAATCACGGGACAATCTACAACGACCAATTAACCTACCAACCGGTACGGCTTTGGACTGTGGGTGGAACCTGGAGCACCCGGAGGAAACCCACACAGTCACAGGGACAATGTACAATCTCTACAGACAGTGGCGGGAATTGAACCCAGGTCACTGGTACTGTGAAGTGTTGTGCCAACCACTATGCTACCATGCGGGTTTCTAATGTAAACCCATGCCAAGTTTGTCTTTATTAAGAACACATTCTGATTGGCAAATATGGAAAACATCCCACGTAAATGTATAAATTACCTGAAACCTCAATTGCATTCCAGCTGGTTATGTGCACTCTGACACCACCTCACAAATAAATCACATTAAGCTGAGAATCAACTTAAACCCTGTTACATTCCATATACATACTGAGTAAACTGATGGAGCACACAGTGGATTGGGTCAGAAATAAGTCCAATTTGTTTTGGAAATTCCCTTCAAACATTCTCCTCTCGCTTCAAACTTGTTCACTTAAACCAGAGGGTTTCAATCTTTTTTAAAATACCCTTAGCATTCTCAGGGGCCTGTGGACCCCCAGTTTGGGAACCCTGCCTTAAAACATATTTGCCTAGAAAAGATTCTGACTGTACACCACATAAATGCCTCTCATATACAGTGAGCCCTCCTTATCCACGGGGGATCAGTTCCGGGACCCCCCCGCAGATACCAAAAATCACGGATGCTCAAGTCCCTTATTTAAGCTGTCTCAGTGCTGTGGTCTTTAGGACCCAGTGGAACCCCGGACTTTATTTAACCTGTGTCAGTGCAGTGGACATTAGGACCTGGCGCAGCTCTGAATCTGCAATGTTTCTGTTCACGAAAATAATCACGATCACGATTGAAAATAAGGTGGAAGTAATAAAGTGATTGGAAAGAGGTGAAACGCCATCGGTCATTGGAAAAGCATTAGGCTACAATCGGTCAACGATCAGAACAATTTTAATGGAGCATGTGAAAGGCCCTGCCCCGATGAAAGCTACAATTATTACTAAGCAACGCAGTGGTTAAATTATCAAAATACGTATGTTTCTTAAATGTTATATGCATTGAAAGGTAAAATATATACTATATACTAAGACAAACGTTCTACTAACTGATGCTAAATAATACCGGATGTACCTGTTCCGACTTCAAATCCGACTTAAAGATGGACTCAGGAACGGAACTAGTTCAAAATGGACTGCCTGTACTTTAAAATCATCTCCAGATTACTTATAATACCTAATACAATGTATATTCTATGTAAATAGTTGCTATACTGTATTGTTTAGGGAATAATGACAAGAAAAAATAGTCTGTACATGTTCAAACAACGAGTGCTGGAGAGAGAACTTCCGGGTTTTCCTGATCTGCGGTTGGTTGAATTCGCGCATGCGGAAACTGTGGATAAGGAGGGCCGACTGTACTCCATTGCTCCAGAGCAGACTGTTCCAGCCTCTTCTTATAGATAATAGTCTCTCATTCAAGCAATATCCCAATTAATTCCTTCTGCACCTTCTTCAAAGCCTTCATTATCCTTCCTGCTGTGTGGTGTCCAGATATGCACACAATGTCCCAAATACAGCCTAACTAAAGTTTAAAGTTTTTGTTCTAAAATTGTCTAAAGCTACACAGCAGCAATTTCACCCAACTCTGGTGGGTGAAGGGAATGGGCTGAAAAGTTCCTCATTGGAATATTTTTGATTTTCTTTAAGAGATTTCAGGTGGATTTGATGGCCTCATATTTGCTTTCCAAAATAATCTTCCTTACCTAATTAAGACAAAGGTATATTTCATATGATGGAGGAATGTAAATACAGGGAAGGGCCAGGGGCCACTTCACACCACCCTGTGGATTACTTTTGGATATTTCAAAGAGCTTCCTGTAACCTGGTTGGGGCAGCTGGGTAACTTACCATTGGCTTGTCGCCAGCGCTCGTTCCTCACGTTGAGTTGCGCAGTATGTCCTGTCGCACAAACTTCATCAGTCAGTGCACGGCGCTCCTTCAGGGTGTGCCTAATCTCCATCACCTGCTTGCCAATGATCATCTTGTCCTTCCCCATGTCTGTGGTACAGAACAATAAATCTTAGAACTGAGCTAGAGGACTTGCGTGAAGTCAGTCATATTTAATTACTCTTAAGTACATCTTTGTCCTTACGAAAGGTTGCAGATTGCATTTCAGGAACAGCAAAATACAGCATGTACTGGAAACCTGAAATAGGAACAAAGAGTCCTGCAAACTCGGAGCAAACACAGAGTGAATAGCTTGATAACCTTTATCAGAAGCAACGTTAATTATTCCCCTTTCCGTCATAGCTTCCAGGCATGCTTTCTTGCACTTCGGCTGATTAATTCATTTCTTATTCATCCATTAACTTCCAAACCTCAAGTCCATTTTCTGACAGATTTCATAGTTAGGAAGTGTTGGTAGTAAAAGATTATATGGAATTTTAGATTGGGAAACCCAAACATTTTAGGTCCATGAGCTGTTTAATTATATTGTACTGCCATTATTGTCCATTCCTAGTTGTCTAGTTAAGAAGGCATTGTTATAATAAAATTTTACAGAACTGCAGATGCTGGAAATGTAAAATGAAAACCAAAAATAACTACTTGAAACAGAAGGTCAAGTTGTATTTAATAGAAGAAAAACAGAGTTAATGTTTCAGAGCACAGACCTTCATCCAAATTGGGGAGGAGAGAAAGGCGGTGCACGTCTCTGATGGGGAAGGGGGTAAGCTGTAGAAAAGATTCTCCAGGTAATGACTGTTTGGGAACAGTTAAGAGAGTGAAAATATGCACAAAAGAACTAGACAAAGGAGTATAGGAGTTGCAAAATGCAGAATAGAAAGACTTGTTGGGCATGTCCATCACCTCCAGTGACAATAAAAAGGAACAAAAAGGGAAGAAAACAATGCCTTGGCTAGTTTGAAAGAAAAGACCATTCTCCCATGCATTTCAGTCAAAGCACTGATGATGGCTTGGAATTCAGGGTGGACTAAAAGACCTGTGTCTGTGCTATATAACTCGACAACCTTCACAGTTTGTTGTACATACACTGGCTGCTACCTTTCCTCTGCTATAATAGAACGTTCACCTCAGAAGTTCTTCAAGGTTGTCTAGCATTTTGGGACATTCTGAAGTCACGAATGATGCTAAATGCATCTTTCCAGCGACACAGATATAAATCTCACCACGATAGCAAAGCAACTTAAATTCAAGTGAGTAAATAAAACTGGAATAAAGAGCTCTTACCATAATTGGTAATATGAAATTTGTGAAAACTCGCCTGATTCTTTATCTTTCAGGAAGGAGTTTTGATGTCCCTGTGTGGTCTAGCCTGAATAGGGCTCCAATAACTACCTCTGTTATGACCATGTGTCCTTGATTTAACATTTATTTATTGGACACGGAATAGGTCCTTTCAGCCCTTCAAGACAAGCTGCCTAGCAATCCCCTGATTTAATCCCAGCCTAATCACAGGACGATTTACAATGACCAATTAACCTACCAACAGGTAGGTCTTCGGACTGTGGGAGGAAACAGGAGCACCCAGAGGAAACCCACATGGTCACAAGAAGAACGTACAAACTCTTTATAAGCAGTGACAGGAATCTACTCTTAGAGGAAGAATTTAGGGACAGGCTATAAATGCTAGCCCTATCAGTAACACACACAGTGAGAATGAATACAGGTAGTCTTAACTCAGAAAATACAGTAAATACCTTGTCCATAATCATTCCTACAGTTCTGATCAAAAAGCTCTAGCACCTGGGCCTCCGTACCTCTCTCAGCAACTGAAACATATAAGATTATTAAGGGATTGGACACGCTGGAGGCAGGAAGCATGTTCCCGCTGATGGGCGAGTCCAGAACTAGAGGCCACAGTTTACGAATAAGGGGTAGGCCATTTAGAACAGAGATGCGGAAAAACTTTTTCACCCAGAGAGTGGTGGATACGTGGAATGCTTTGCCCCAGAAGGCAGTGGAGGCCAAGTCTCTGGACGCATTCAAGAGAGAGTTAGATAGAGCTCTTAGAGATAGCGGGGTCAAGGGATATGGGGAGAGGGCAGGAACGGGGTACTGATTGTGTATGATCAGCCATGGTCACAGTGAATGGCGGTGCTGGCCAGAACTCCTGTACCTACTGTCTATTGTCTATTGAATCCTCGACTTCCTAACCAGAAGACCACAATCTGTGCAGATTGGAAATAACATCTTCACCTCCCTGATAATCAACACTGGTGCACCTCAGGGATGTGTGCTTAGCCCACTGCTCTACTCTCCACCCATGACTGTGTAGCTAGGCACAGCTTAAATGCCATCCATAAATTTGCTGACAATGCAACTGCTGGCACAATTTCAGATGGCAATGATAGAGTGTACAAGAGTGAGATATATCAGCTGGTCGAGTGACGTCATAGCAACAACCTTGTACTTAATATCAGTAGACCAAAGAACCGTTTGTTGGCTTCAGAAAGGGCAAGATGAAGGAACCCAAACCATAGAGGGATCAGAAATGGAAAGAGCAAGCAATTTCAAGTTCCTGGGTGTCAATATCTCTGAAGATCTAACCTGGACTTAACATATTAATGCAGCTACAAAGAAGGCATGACAGCAGCTCTATTTCCTTAGGAATTTGAGGAAGTTTGGTATGTCATCTAACACACTCGTAAACTTCTACAGATGTACTGCGGAGAGCACTCTAGCTGGCTTCATCTTGTATGTGGGTGGTGAGGGCCTACTGCACAGGATCACAGTGAGCTGCAGAGAGTTGTAACCTTAGCCAGCTCCGTCACGGGCACTAGCCTCTGCAGTGTCCAGGACATTTTCAAGGAGCGACACCTCAAAAAGGCTACATCCATCATTAAGGACTCCCATCATCCAGGACATGCCCTCTTCTCATTGCTGCCATCAGGAAAGAGTTACAGAAGCCTAAAGGCACGATGATTCTGGAACAACTTCTTCTACTCTGCTATCTGATTTCTGAATGGTCACTGAATCCATGGACACTACTTCATGACTTCTGTTTTTGCACTACTTATTTAATTATATATATATATATACACACACACACACACACACACACACACACAGTAATTCAAGTTTTTTTCTATTATTATGCATTGCACTGCACTGCTGTCACAAAGACAACAAATTTCATGATGTATGCCAGTGATATTAAATCTGATCCTGATTCTAAGAGACCCCTCCAAAGAAATTTACAAACACCTGGAGGTTGACACCTTTACAGTAACCTTCCTAATAAAAGAGCACACTTTTACAACAGTTCCCATGATGATCATTACTGCAGATAATTAATGGATCCTTGTTTTTTTTTCCAACGTATGTTTTTCTATTATGTCTTCTCATTGCTTCCTGACCACTAGTCAACAAAACCAGTTGCCAACATCACTACATGCTTTTAGGAAGTCTAGTATTCCTTCCTGTTTAAAGTATTGATGAGATGGGGAGACACTCTAGCTTTGAAATTCAAGTGTATCTCAAACAATACTAACCCACTGCAAAAATCTAAGTTCTGTCTATGTCACTTGGTCCTCCAGGTACAACAGTTCAGCCAAAAGCTTAGATGGACCCCAAGGATGAGTATTGGGGCTTTGGACTGGAGACTCAATGACAATTTGATAGTCTTATTATGGATAAATGGGGAAAAGAATCCAGCCGAGACAGGACTTGTGTGGTAACAGTAGCAGGAGCGTTGAAGCCCTGCATTTTGTGAAAGTGAAGACCATTGGGAAGCTGACTAGCACTGGGATGCTGATGGGGGGGGAAGGGGATAGGGATAATCTGTGAATAATATCCCAGCAGCTGCACATTTGGAGAAGGCCGGCCATTATTCAAAGGTGAAGGAAAATATTGTAGGGAGGAATCAGAAGACTGGGTGCACTTGGGGGAGTTGGTGTGGTGTAGTGAAGACACATGAGCGTCAGGACAGGAAGTCCAATGATGAGGTATGTAGGTATACAGAATGGCACAAAAATGAAGTGGAGTATTTTACTTAGAGCTAACTGTACAGTTATCCTAGCTGTACCCGATGACTGATAACCATAGAGCAACACGGTCCAAGTTCCCCAAAATGTTGCATGGGGAATGATGTCACTTCATATGGCTCTGATGTGGAAACTGCATTGTGGTTGCAAGACAGAAATTGCCTGGTTGAATTTTCCAAGTGTCATGAAGAGACTCTGAAATAGTCATAATCATGCTTTATGTATTGCATCATTTCTAAATAAATATTAGCAATTGAAGCAACAAGTCACGATGTTTAAATCAGTCTAAATCAGAAACAAAATCTTGGTTTAATAGATAGTGACCCAGGTTCAATCAACTAAATTAACCAGTGCTGTTTACATGACAGAGGAAAACCAACACTGTTAGTCCAGCACAAGGACCATTGTTTGGAGAGGAACTAAACCACGATAATGGAACACTCAATATTCACAGAGCAGCAGTGCAGAGTAATTCAAAATCTTTAATGTGTGCTGCTGGCTATTTTCTGAAGCACAAATGCAACAACTTACTTCAAATAATTTCCAGTAGACTCTGTCCTTTTTAATCCCTGGCAGCTTGTCAAATCCCATGAGCAAAAGCTCATTAATCAGTATGCCTGGTTCTATTTAAACCCTCAGAGTCTTTGATCTTGATCAGCAGTCAAAAAGCTATAAGCACTTTTCCGTATTTCTATCCTGCATCAAGCTGTTGGTCCAGTGCAGAGGCAGCTGTCAATGAGCACGAGGTCAAGAGAATCAAGTTTCCTCTATCGGAAAGCTGTGATAATTTCAGGCAAATTAGGTCATTGCTTACGCAGGTAACAGCTTGCGTGGATCCAGCCACAAATGGGAGTATGATTACTAGGCAGAATTTTTTAAATGGTAAGATTATCAGCCAGGCTGAGATGGCTGATGTTGATCAACAATTCAGTGCATCATTAAAAAAGTGGTTTGAATTTGCTCAAGTAATTTTTTTTCCTCTATCCTACAACCACACCATATTTTTACCAATGGATTAAATTGTAGGTTCAAGATCCACTCCAAAGACGTGAGCACATAATCTAAGATAGGTGTACAGCACTGAAGCGAGATGTTACATTGGGCATTGCATTTTCCAGATTAGATGTTACACATGAGGTATCCCCTCCAAGGTATGTATAAAAATGTATACCAGGGACTTCAAAGTAAATTTATTATCAAAGCACATATACGTCACCATTTACAACCCTAAGGTTCATTTTCTTGTGGGCATATTCAATAAATCCAATAACCATAACAGAATCAATAAAAGACTACACTAAAAGGGTGGACAACCAGTTTGCAAAAGACAACAAACTATGTAAATACAAAAAGAATAAAAAAAGTAATAAAAATAAATATATAATTAATATTGATAATATGAGATGAAGAGTCCTTGAAAGTGAGTCTATGTCCACAGTTTGGTGATGGGGAAAGTGAAATGAATGAAATTATCCCCTTTGTTCATGAACCTGATGGTCCGAGTCCTAAGGCTCCTGTACCTTCTTCCTGATGGCAGAGGTGAGAAGAGAACATGAGAAGTGGGCCACTGGTGGTGGTCCCTAATGATGGATGCTGCTTTCCTGCAACAACACCCCGTATAGATGTGGTCAATGTTGGGCAGTGCTTAGCCCATGAGTAGTCGTATCCACTACTTTTTGTAGGGTTTTCTGTCCAAGGGCTTTGGTGTTTCCATACCAAGCTGTGATGCAGCCAGTCAATATACTCTTCACCACACATCTATAGAAGTTTATCAAGCTTTTAAATGACATGCAGAATCTTCACAAGCTCCTAAGGAAGTAGAGGCACTGTTGTGCTTTCTTTGTAATTGCACTTAAGTGCTGGGCCCAGGACAGGTCCTCTGAAATGATAACACCAAGGATTTCAAAGTTGCTGAGCCTCTCCATCTCATCTCTTGATGAGGTCTGGCTCATGGACCTCTGCTTTCCTTCTCCTGAAGTCAATAATCTTATCATCAGCCCAGTCTGGTTCCCCCAAACACAGCTTTCAAACAGATGATTTGGATCATTATCTCATTGTTGTCTGTGTATAAATAGCTAAGGTTCCTTCATTATATCTACACTCCAAAAATTCCTAATTGGTCTGAAGTTCTTTGGATGCCTCAAGATTGTGAATGAGATGATATGAATGGAAACTCCTCAAAGATCAAGAATTATATTGTGCTATTATTTGCAACTAAGAAGTTAACAATTATCATTATAGAACGCAGTGGAAAACTATAAGGGCACCACCTTATTTCCACTTGCATTGCAGCCTATGCTTGTTCTCTGGGAGTACCCAATAAAGTGGCCATTGAGTGCATGCTCATGGTCTTCTGCTGCTGTAGCCCATCCACTTCGCGGTTTGACGTGATGTGCATCCAGAGATGCTCTTCTGCACGTCACTGATGGTTATTTGAGTTGCTGCTGCCTTCCTGTCACCTTGAGCCAGCCCTGGCCATTGTCCTCTGAACTCTCTCATTAACAATGCACTTTTGCTCTCAGAAATGCCACTCATTGGATGTTCTTTTGTTTTTCACACCATTCTCTGTAAACGCTAATCTATAAACTGTAATCCCAAATTAGCAGTTTCTGAGATACTGAAACTGCCCCATCTGGCACCAATAATCATTCCACAGTCAAAGTCACTCACATCACATCTATTCCCTCATCCTAATGTTTGGGCTGAAACGCTTGACCATGTCCGCATGCTTTTCTGCATTGAGTTGGCTGATTAAATATTTGCGTTAATGAGCAGGTGAACCGAATTAAGTGCTACTGAGTGTAGTTACAATTCTTCCATTACATTAAGTGCTTGTAATGTGTGAGGGAAAGAAGCATCACATCTCAGGGGTAACAAGGAACATTGACACCACCCAAACATAAACATATCCTAAAATGTCCTAAAACCATTAACACACATCAATTAATAATACACAGAATGAAAGATTAGCTTTATTTGTCATGTGGTCATCAAAACATACAGTGAAATGTGTCCTTCGCATCAAATCAAATCAGTGAGGATTGTTCTGGGCAGCTGCAAAATGTTCCCATGTTTCTGACACCGACAAAGCATGCCCACAACTTACGACCTACCTCTAATCATACATCTTTAGACTGTGGGAGAAAAGCGGAGCACCCAGAGGAAACCCGTGCGGTACTGGGGAGAACACACAAACTCCTTAGGCAAGCAGCAGGAATCGAACAGCTGGCACTACAAAGCAATTGCGACGCTGATGCATCACCAGCAGTGTATTTGTACTCCAGGGAGTGCGAAGTGCAGAATCAGTTATCACTGTGATGATTGTATGCTCTAGTATCAATTGTTTGGCGACAATAAAGTAATAAAATAATAAAATAATCAGGTGACTCCTATTCACATTAATAAATACAATAAAATCTTTAAATACCTAAAGGGAAAATTAAATTAACAAAACAATTATTGAATATATTGAAATTTATAAGCAGAAATGGTTTTGAAATTACAAGGTCTAGCTGTAACTCTCTCTTAAGAGTGGCACAGAGCAGGGAGCCACTTGACATGTGATCTGGAAAATGATCACTGTATTCATATAATGAATGGTTTTGCAATTTGTTTTGATGCATTGCCTTAGATAGATAGTTCGAAAAAAATTGCGATGGGCCTTGAGGCCAAGTCTCTGAGCACCTCTGCCTGATATCTTTCCGTGGTTCATGCACAAGGAGACCTAGGTCTCTCTGTACTCCATTCATCTGCAATTTCTCCATTTAGATAATAGACTGCTTTTAGATTTATCTTGCCCTAGTGTGTAACCTCATACTTTCTCATATTAAACTCATTTTGCCAAGTTTCTGCCTACTCTCTCAACTTATCTATATTCATTTGCAGAGTTCTATCCTCATTCCAACATGCCCTTCCACCTACTCTGTGCCATTGACGTACCTGGGATACCTGACACTATGCCTCCTCCTCCGGTTCATGAATACAAATTGTAAATGGTTAAGGGCCAAGAACTTGAAGACCTCATTAAATTCCTGGGCATTAGCATCTTGGATGACCTGACCTGGGCTCTGCACATAGATGCGGTTACAATGAAGGCATGCCAGTTCCCCTATTTCCACAGAAGCTCAAGGAGATTTGGCATGTCACTACCTTATACAGATGCACTGTTAAAGTATCCTGACTGGTTGCATTATGGTCTTGTACTGCAATTCAAATGCATCGGATTGCAAAAGGCTGCAGAGAATAGTGGAAACACCCAGTCCATGACAGGTATAGCCCTCCCCACCAATGACAGCAACTCCAGGAAACATAAAGGCAGCATCTATCATCAAGGATTCCCACCTTCCAGGTTAAGCCCTCTCTTTCACTGCTACCATCCGGCAGAAGGTACAGAAGCCCTATGTCCCACACTACTGGATTCAGAAATGGCTTCTTCCTTACAAACATCAAGACTTGAAACGACCTGCATAACTCTAATCTTGCCTCAGCAATGGAACAGCACCAACATCCTCATCAAAGATCAAAGTAAATTTATTTTCAAAGTGTGTGTGTGTGTGTGTATAATCAATATATATATAATTCCTCCATATACCTGTCTAGTAGTCTTTTAAATTTCATCAGTGTATCTGCCTCCAACACTGACTCAGGCAGTACATTCCACGCACCAACCACTCTCTGAGTAAAAAAACCTTCCTCTAATATCCCCCTTGAACTTCCCTCCCCTTACCTTAAAGCCATGTCCTCTTTTATTGAGCAGTGGTGCCCTGGGGAAGAGGCGCTGGCTGTCCACTCTGTCTATTCCTCTTAATATCTTGTATACCTCTATCATGTCTCCTCTCATCCTCCTTCTCTCCAGAGTAAAGCCATAGCTCCCTTAATCTTTGATCATAATGCATACACTCTAAACCAGGCAGCATCCTGGTAACTCTCCTCTGTACCCTTTCCAATGCTTCCACATCCTTCCTATAGTGAGGTGACCAGAACTGGACACAGTACTCCAAGTGTGGCCTAACCAGAGTTTTATAGAGCTGCATCATTACCCCGCGACTCTTAAACTATATCCCTCGACTTATGAAAGCTAACACTCCATAAGCTTTAACTACCCTATCTACCTGTGAGGCAACTTTCAGGGATCTGTGGACATGTACCCCCATATCTCTCTGTTCCCCCACACTCCCAAGTATCCTGCCATTTACTTTGTTCTCTGCCTTGGAGTTTGTCCTTCCAAAGTGTACCACCTCACACTTCTCCGGGTTGAACTCCATCTGCCACTTCTCAGCCCATTTCTGCATTCTATCAATGTCTCTCTGCAATCTTTGACAATCCTCTACACTATCTACAACACCACCAACCTTTGTGTCGTCCGCAAACTTGCCAACCCACCCTTCTACCCCAACATCTAGGTTGTTAATAAAAATAACGAAAAGTAGAGGTCCCAGAACCGATCCTTGTGGGACACCACTAGTCACAACCCTCCAATCTGAATGTACTCCCTCCACCATGACCCTCTGCTTTCTGCAGGCAAACCAATTCTGAATCCACCTGGCCAAACTTCCCTGGATCCCATGCCTTCTGACTTTCTGAATAAGCCTACCGTGTGGAACCTTGTCAAATGCCTTACTAAAATCCATGTAGATCACATCCACTGCACTACCCTCATCTATATGCCTGGTCACCTCCTCAAAGAACTCTATCAGGCTTGTTAGAGATTATCTGCCCTTCTCAAAGCCATGCTGACTGTCCCTGATCAGACCATGATTCTCTAAATGCCCATAGATTCTATCTCTAAGAATCTTTTCCAACAGCTTTTCCACCACAGACATAAGGCTCACTGGTCTATAATTACCCGGACTATCCCTACTACCTTTTTTGAACAAGGGGACAACATTCGCCTCCCTCCAATCCTCCGGTACCATTCCCGTGGACACGAGGACATAAAGATCCTAGCCAGAGGCTAACCATAATAGAATCAATGAAAGACCACACCAATTGGACAGTCAGTGTGCAAAAGACCATAAACTGCAAATACAAAAAGAAATAATAATAAATAAACAATAAATATCGAGAACATGAGGTGAAGAGTCCTTGAATGTGAGTCCATATGTTGTGGGAATGTTTCAGTGATGGGGCAAGTGTAGTTGAGTGAAGTTATCCCCTTTGGTTCAAGGGCCTGATGGTTGTGGAATCATAAATGTTCCTCAACTGGTGGTATGGGTCGTAAGACTCCGTACCTTCTTCCTGATGGCAGCAATGAGAAGAGAGCATGACCCGGGTGGTTGGGGTCCTTGATGATGGAGCTGCTTTCCTAAGACAACACTCCATGTATATGTGCCCAGTGTTGGAGAGGGCTTTACCCGTGATGAACTGGGCCATTAGGATTTTCCATTCAAGGGCATTGATGTTTTCATACCAGGCTGTGATGCAGCCAGTCAATATACTCTCCATCACACATCTATAGAACTCTTGCACTGATATTGAGTGTTTTTGCACTAATGTATGGTTTTGCAGTTCTTTTCCTTCAGTGTTTTGTACAACTCATTTAATTTATGTATAGCTCATGTTCTGTGTTGTTGGTACTCAAATGCCTATGATGCTTTTGCAAGCAAGTTTTTCACTGTACCTGTACCTCACTGTACTTCTGAATGACAATAAAGCCAATTTGACTTAATTACATTCTTCCTGCCTCAGTAAGACCCATTTATTCTAACTTTGTCTTCTATGCAATAACCAACCTCAACTCATGCTAACGCACTTTCCGTAACACCATGAGTGCTTATCTTGTTCATCAGTCTATTATGTAGCACACTGTCAAATGCCTTCATCTACGGGTTCCCCTACAGAAGCACATCTACAGGTTCCCCTCAATCAACTCTGCTTATTAGATCCTCAAGAAACTCAGGCAAAGTACTTATTTAACTTATCTACAATTTCCTTGCTTTTTGTTATTAATTCCCAGTCTCACTCTCAAGGGATCAACCATATGCACTAGCTATCCTCTTCCTTCCATTATATCCATTAACACCTTTGCTGACTCAATTTTACTTGCTAACATTCATGATGAGTTTTCTCTTGCCTTCTTAATTCTTTAGTGTCTTGCCACTGGTTCTTGTAAAATCCAGTCCTCTGGTCTGTCACTAGCCCTTGCTAATTTTTGTGCTCTAGTCTTTGATTTAATATTTTCCTTGCCTTCTTTTGTTAACTATAGATGATTTATCTCTCACTTGCAATCTCTTTTTCGAATTGGGATTAAACTTTCCTTATAAACTAGCCACTTAAATATCCATTGCTTATCCACTGACCCAGCCCACACCTTTTACCGTATTATTAATGTAATAACTGCATCCAAAATTCTACTATAAATACAAGGAATTCTGCAGATGCTGGAAATCTTGAGGAACACACACAAAATGCCAGAGGAACTCAACAAGTCAGGCAGCATCCACGGAGGGGAATAAACAGTCGATGTTTTAGTTGAGACTCTTTATCAGGACTTGAAGGGAAAGCGGCAAAAGCCACAATATGAATGCGGGGGGGGGGGGGGGGGAGGGTGAAGAGTAACATGACTCCTCCCCCTCCTCTCTTTGGCTTCTGCCCCCTTCCTTTCCAGTCCTGATGAAGGGTCTTGAACCGAAACATCAACCATTTATTCCCCTCCACTGATGCCACCATATGACCACAAGAGATAGGAACAGAATTAGGCCATTCAGCCCATTCAGCCTTTTCCACCATTCCATCATGACACATTTATTAACCCCCTCACCCTCATTCACCTGCCTTCTCCTTGCAACCTTTCGCATCCTTACTAATCAAAAACCTATCAACTTCCGCTTTAAATATACCCAATGATTTGGCCTCCACAGACACCTGTGACAAAGAATTCCACAGATTCACCACCCTCTGGCTAAAGAAATTCTTCTCATCTCTGTTGTAAAGGACAGCCTTGTATTTTGAGGCTGTGCGCTCTGGTCCTAGACGCTATCACTATGTATTAGAAACATCCTCTCCATGTTTGCACTATCTAGGCCTTTCAATATTCGGTAGGTTTCAATGAGATTACCACCCCTCCCCCTGCCATTCTTCTAACATCCAGTGAGTGCAGGTCTGTGCTAGTCCCACTGAGCCATAGCTGACCCAAGAGCCTGTAGCTAGGAAGCACATATGAACTGTGAGAGAACAACCAATGAGGTTCACCGACACTGTGGACTCACTGTAGGTCCAGCTGCCCCAGTAGACTCGGTCACCTCAACTAGCCACAACCGTCAGGCACTGGCATCACTCACCTACAAGCTCCTCCCTGGAAGGCAAAGACCTGACAACAGAGAAGTCCCAAAGTACAGTAGTCAACTTAGAAACATACAGTGCTCCCAGACCCCACCGATTTTCTAAGTTCCTCCAAACTTCTGCAGTGTTGCGATCACTACACTCTAGGGGTATTTTATTAATTCTATCTCATTTCCAAACGTTCCCATCCTAAGAAACACATTCCACAAATTAACTTGCCCTTGCCAGTTGGATTAGTCCACTTACCCATGATAATTGTATTTCTCTTTTCAACATGCCTTTGGTATTCATCATTTATGGTCTGTGCTATCAAGAAGGAATAGCTTGAGGCTATAAACTACTTCCATCCCAATCTTCATACTTTCATTATGTTCACCAAACCAAATCCATGTCACAATCCATTCCATCTGCGTTGATTCTCATCACTGCACTGATTTTCTTTCTTGATTAACAACCCCACAGCTGTCTCCCTTCTCTTTTTGCCTATTCTTTTGCAACCTTGAATATTGAATTACCTGGAATATGAGTTCCTAATCCAGATCATCTCACAACTACGCCTCCTTAGTAGTCATTAAATAATATTTGTTTGTTATTATGTGTGGTCTCAGCACATCTAAGTTGTTACACATGCTGCATCAGTCACATAAAGAGCCTTAAGTTTGAGCTTGATACTTCAATCTGATTGGTTCAGGAATTATGGAATTGTTTGCCCTTTAAACTCAAGTCTGACCTTCCTTTTGCCCCTCATTGGTTCATTAACAGGTTTCAATTTTAGCACCAAAACCTAATAAACAATAGATATCATTGATGTATTGCAGGCTCTGTTCCCCTGTAACATTGTTATTTGGGGGGGGGGGGGGGGGAAATCAGTGGAAACTCTGGGAATTACTTTTTATTTGTTGCCTGTTTCCAGGCATTCATATATATTACATAAATGGGTTTGTCTGCTTTTCTGTTTCTATTTCTAAGCTATTTGTAACATGAGCTTTTTATTTGAAAATCTTCTGTGCCATATATAAAAGTACTTCCCCTTTATCTATTTTCTCCTTATCCCTTTTATTCTAATAACAAAATCTTGCATTCAATAGCACTTTTCATGAGCACAGGAAGTCCCAAAATATGTTACGAAGCATTGCTGCCTTTTTTTCAATGCTAGTTCCACAAACAGAAATGAGATAAAAATGTCAAGATATTCAGGATCCTAAGAAAACATTAAAGCCATCACTAGCACGACATCTAGCGCCCCAACTCCCATCACTCTCAATGTCAGATCTGACTCGGCTTCACAAACCATTATTGGGCCCCTCTCCATTTGTTAAAGCTGCTAACTATTTCAGGAACATCCAGAACAACAAAAATATACCCCAGCTTCCTTTGTCTACTGGGTACTGTCCTTGAAAAACCCACTTCCTTGTTTTCTACACCCTTATCTCCAAAAACACACAAGGACATCCTGTATTTTAAGAAGAAAAATCAGAAGATGGATTTGTATCTTCCCTTCCTTCCTCCAGCATCCAAAACAACTTCCTGACTTCCCCTCAGCCCTAGACCTTCCTTGATTTCTCTCCCGTACTCTCTCACGACCTCCACACGTTCCAGTAATCCATAAAGTACAATTCCTGCCCTCTTGGCTACATTTCTAATAAACCACTGACAACCTAACTTCTTTTCTAGAACCTTATGTTATATATTGTTAATAACTTTCTCTCATTAGACACTCTCCATCTCCTTGAAAGATGCCATCGTGGCCTCTCTCCTCAGAAGAACTCCTTAACCAGAGAGTCACACAGCACAGAAATAGACTCCTTGCCCACCATATTCTGTATGTATCTATACCAATCCCATTTACCTCCATCTGGTCTGTACCCTTCTACACACTGGTGATACCTTTCAAGTGTTGAGAAAAACACCCACCTCCAGCATCTTCTCAGGACCTGCCTTCCAGATTGTATAAAAAAATCTCAGATTTCCTTTGATCCTTTCATCTCTTACCTTAATCCCATGCCCTTCCAACTATTGCCCCATTTGAAATCTCCAGTCCCTCTCCAATTTCTCCAAATGTGTTGTAAGCTTCCACTTTGTTTGATTATACTCAGAACACTCTCTGAATCAAATCTTTGTTTGGTGTTGTGACAGGCCTCCATCCTATCATAATATCCAACAACTCTGATAAGGCAAAATAACAAGATCAGATTTATTATCACAGATATATGTCATGAAAGTTGTTTTGTGGCAGCAGTACTGTGCAAGACAAGTTGCAATAAAAATAAACAAACAAGGAAACAAATGGTGTGAAGGACAAATCGTGAGGTAATGCTCACGGGTACGTGGACTGTTCCGATATCATGGCAGAGGAGAAGAAACTCTTCCTTATACACTGAATGTGGGTCTTCAGGCTCCTGTACATCCTCCCTGATGGCAGTAATGAAAAGAGGGTGGTGAGGGTTGTTAACAGATGGATGCTGCGTTTTTGAGGCAGTTATCCTCAGTGGTTGGGAGCTTTGTGCCAGTGATGGAGCTGGCTATGCCTGCAGTCCCCTGCAGCCTCTTGATTCTGTGCCAGACAGTGATGTAACCAGTCAGAATTCTCTCCACCGCACATCTGTAGAAATTTGCTACTTCGGTGACATACCAAATTTCCTCAAACTCTGAATGAACGAAATTGGCTGGTGCGCCTTCTTTGTAATTGCATCAATATGTTGGGCCTAGGATAGATTCTCTGAGCTGTTGATGCCAAAGGACCTGATGCTGCTCACCCTCTCTACTGCAGCCGATCCCTCAATGAGGAGTGGTGTAGGTTCTTCAGGCTTCCCCTTCCTGATGTTCACAATTAATTTCTTGGTCTTCCTGACACTGTGTGCAAAGTTGTCATTGCAACACCACTCTACCAAACCGACCAAACGGAGTGGCCACTTTATCAGGTACACCTGCTTGTTAATGCACATATCTAATCAGCCAATCATGTGGCAGGAACCCAATGTATAAAAGCATGCAGACATGGCCAGGAGGTTCATTTGTTGTTCAGACCAAACATCAGCATGGGGAAGAAATGTGATCTAAGTGACTTTGACCAAGGAATGATTATTGATGCTAGACGGGATGGTTTGAGTATCTCAGAAACTGCTGATCTGCTGGAATTTTCACACAAAACAGTCTCAGTTCAGTGAATGGTGCAAAAAACGCCCAGTGAACAGTAGTTCTGTGGGCAAAAATTCCTTGTTAATGAGAGAGGAGAGTGGCCAGACTGGTCAAGCTGACAGTATCACAAATATCCACGCATTACAACGGTGTTGTGTAAAAGCGCATCTCTGAACGCACAACACGTCAAACTTTGAAGTGGATGGGCTACAGCAGCAGCAGATCATAAGCATACACTCAGTGGCCACTTTATAAGGTAAAGGAGGTATCTAATAAAGTGGCCACGGAGTGCATCTCACTCCTGTTTGCTTTCTGGTCAGCATCTGAGATTCTGACAACTGCGGTATCATCAGTGAATTTATAGATGCTGTTTGGACTGCGCCTAGTCACACAGTTATCAGTGTAGAGAGTAGATCAGTGGGTCAAGCATGCATTCTTGAGGTGCGTCTGCATCGATAGTCAGTGAGGAGATGTTACTACCGATCAGCACTGACTGGTATCCTGATGAGGAAGTCACAAATCCAGTTGCAGAAGGAGGTACAGATGCCCAGGTCTTGATTATTACTGAGGAGATATGGTTTGAACTCTCGTTCTGGTCTATCACCTGACTGGCTCTTTTCAATCTATCTTATTGCAGCCAGTGAATTCCTAGCGATGGCTCCTCTTTCTGTTGTTACACCATTGCCTCTGGTGTCCCACAGCTTTAGTCCTTGCATCTCTTCCTATCTTATTGCCTTGTTGCCCCTCAGGATCCTTGTGGGCGATAATAACTATCAATCAGCTCTTCCTCACTACTACCTTTCTTATTCAGCTATTGTTCCCAATCTATGTAACGCCCAGGCCATGTTACTTCACTCCTGATGAAGGGTTTCGGCCCGAAACGTCGTCACTACCTCCTCCCATAGATGCTGTCTGGCCTGCTGAGTTCTGCCAGCATTTTGTGTTTTTATCTGTAGAAATTCTGTCCACTTAAAGATTGGAAAGAACGAACACACTGTCAACAGGCCTAACCACTATTATTATTCCTTATCCATCAATGCTTTCATCACAACTTTGGTATTATATTCAAGTTAAGTGCTGACCTCATATCCATGCCATCTCTCAGACTAACTATTAAAGCTCTTTTAATGTAATTCCCCTGAGGCTTTCCATTAGCTCATTTGTTACTGAAACCACCATTTGTAAATTGTTTACCTCTACATCTGATTATTTCAACACTCTCCTAGCTGCCTGCTTTCATTCCACTAGGTGTAACGCAGTCGCTTATACCCAAATTTGTATACAACCTCATTCACATGTTAGCCTTATACTTATTGAATCTAGACTAAACAATGCTTTCACTTTAAAATTCTCAATATTGTTAGCAATCTCAATGTGCTCCACTCTTCTCTCCTATTAGACTCTTTCCTCTGAAGCCCTTTACCTTTCCCAACCAACTGGCTTCACCTTTCACCTTTTAACTATCCTCCTTCTCCTCCCCCACCCCTACCATTTTATTCTGTCATCTTCATCCTTCCTTTCCAGTCCTGGAGAAGGGTCTTGGCCTGAAACATCGTTTGTTCATTTTCATAGACGCTGCCCGACCTGCTGAGTTCCTCCAGCATTTTGTACATGTTGCTTTGGATATCCAGCATCCGCAAAAATATTCGTCTTTATGGCTTGCAGATCCACTCCTTTGGCTGCCAAGTTCCAAAACTCTGGAATTTCTAAATAAACCCCTTCCCTCAGCTTAAGCATCTTCCAGAAAGTCTCTTTCTGACCGCGCCTGTTGTCATCTGTCCTGGTATCTCTTCAGGTAGCTTAGCATCCATTTATTTTCTGTTTGATTAGATTGGAGCATTGAGGAACTTTCTGTGCCTGTACTAAAGGTGTCTTATACAGTATATGTAATTTCTTACTGAATCTTGAATGCCTTTCATTCAATTTGGAGTAACTTGCTATTGGGTCTTTTACATCAGATTTTCTGACTCCAGTCACAATGTAGTTTGGGGGACAACGTTGTGCACAAAATGACTGCCCAATTTTCTCAAATAACAACAAAAAAATCTTCATTGGTTGTAACTTCCTGAAGATGTGAAAGATGGTGTTTCTTTTCCCGTTTTGTATTTTCAATTAAAGTACGTCTTGCTGGAATGCCCTGCATTCAAAGGTCAATCTATTGAATCAAGAAGCTGGCAGTGAGGGTCTGGCTGAACCACTATAATCCAGGTGATTAAAGTTGGAACTAAGATAACACCAGAGGGCAGCTTCTTTGAGCTCATGTGAAAACAGCTTAATTTCTTCCCTCTAATGTTTTTATTTTCCCTTTTCAAGGTGAATGGAGCTCTGTCAGAATCCTTGATCTACAGCTGCACTCAAACTGCAGTTCTTTATGGCATTGGGTCCCACACCTGGGGCTCACTGACCGGCTGAAAGATGCGGGCTGGAAAACGCGTTTTCTTTGTTTCTCTCTCTCTCGCTCTCATCAGCACCCACCAAGCACGCAATAGCAAAGCCCAAAAGAGAGACCGTGATCTGCAGTACAACCTGGTGGTGGGGGGAGGGGAGTTTGCTGCTCATTCTCGAGTCCAAACGCTCGGAGTAAAAGTGACACAGCAGACTTTAACACCGTAATCAGCGAGTTGTTTTGTTATGTCAGTCCTCCCTCTCACTTTATGCGGGGGGGGGGGGGGGGAGAGGAAGAGGGAAAGCCTCTGGCATGTCGGGTGAACAACTAGCTTTTGGTGTACTGCATACCACGGTCTCTCTTTGGGGGCTTTGCTATTGCGTGCTTGGAGGGCGGTGGGTGCTGAAATCAGTGGAGGAGGGGGAGAGTGGGCGCTTCCCGGCTGCTTATGCATGGGAGGGGGAAGAAGGGGGCTTTGGGGTTCCAACATTTTTACTGTCACTCATTCTTGGGGGTACTTTCTTTTTTCCTGGATGTCTGCAAGTAGCAAAAATTTCAGGTTGTTTATTGTATACATTCTCTGATATTATATAGAACCATTGAACTATCTGACAATACTCCAACAATGCTGTCGTGTTGGGAGTGTGGCAGCTGTACTTCAGGATCTGGACTCCATTACAAAAGAACAGCCATATATTTCTGAACCAGAATAATACATACGAGGGGTGACTGATCAGTACGTGGCCTAAGGTAGAAAGAGTCCATCTTAGAAAACCTATTTTTCAACATAGTCCCCGCCTACATTTACACACTTAGTCCAGCGGTCGTGGAGCATACGGATCTTGGAACTCCAGAAAGTGTCTGCAGCAGGAGTGATTGATAAGTTTGTGGCCTAAGATAGAAGGAGATGAGTTATTAACTTCAAACTTTCTGCATAATCACTCAAAGAGTTGACCTGCATGTGCACGTAACGGGAGCTGTATAACTCATCTCCTTCTACCTTCGGCCAAGAGCTTATCAATCACCCATCTGTGGACATTTTCTGGAGGTCCAAGATCCGTATGTTCCACGACCGCTGGACTAAGTGTGTAAATGTAGGAGGGGACTATGTTGAAAAATAAATGTGTTAGGTTTTATAAAATTGACTCATTCTACCTTAGGCCACAAACTTATAGATCACCTTCATAAAGCAGAGAGAATGTTTTAATACAGCAGTATTCCTATATATTCTGCCTTTGCCTTACTAGATGGTAAATGTCACAGCTTCTGGAGTTACAGTTACAGTTTTAGTCAGATGTTACTTACAGTGCTTTCTAACGATGATACACATTGCGATATACACTAGTAGTGGAGGGAATATGTATGGCAATAGATCATCGTGGTTACATTTTCAGCATCCTGTTGACCTTTAAGTCATTAGAATTACGCAATCAGAATCAGATTTATTATCAATGTTTTAAATGTGAAACTTGTTGCTCTGTGGCAACTGTACAGTGAAGATATAAAATTATTATAATTACCGTAAAGTTACTGTATACCCTTCCAATAAGATGAAGAACACCTTATCATTTTCTGGTTATACATAGTAGATGATGAAAAGGCTTTGGGGAATTAAGACATGACTCATTCACTGCAGAATACCAATTCATTAATCTGCTCTTTCATTCACAGCATTTAGGTGGGTGGCCTGGTCATGTTTGACCCTCTGAGTGCTGACAGTGGGGTTTTGGGGACAGTATAGCCTTTGAATGTCAAGGTGGCTTGATTCCCCCTTTGTTGGAGATTTTCAATCATTTTCACTTGTATGATATGAATGTGAACAATTACTTTCAGCTCAAGCCTGAAAGTTGCCTTGAACTTGTTGTACATGGACATCTTTGCTTGATTTTCAAAGGACTAATGAACGGAACTAATGTAATGCAACCATTGGTGAATATCCCCACTTCTATCCTCTTCTATAAAGGCAGCTGGAGGTAGCTGGTCCGACAGATATTGAAGAATTTCTGATTTAATATCTTTGGACAGAGATAATTGGATTCCAACAAACACAACCCATGAATAAGCAGCACATCATGAATAGAGATGCAATGAGTTTCCTTGAAGGGAAGGACCTGACTTACCCTCAGAGACATTCTCCAAAATCTGAGTGACTTTCTCTTTTTTGAGAATATGCCTCTTAAGATACTTCATAAAGATTCCTGAGCTGTGTTCACCATCTTGTACCTCATAGGCTTCTGCATCTTCACACCTGCAATTACAGTGCGGGTTAAAAGAGTTAAGTTTTTCCTCACCGTTTTCAGTTTGGTCTGATATCTTCTTCCATTTGTCCTTCTTTTATCTTCTTATCTCTTGATGGGCTACTTGTGCTTCTACAGTAGAGTTGTCAACACATTAGCCACTAACACAGGAAGGTAACAATTGTTGTGACTAGACAACAACTAGATTGATGTTATTGGTGGATGTCTGACCTCGATAATTTTAACAGATGCATATAGATTTTATTTGTTGGTAAAAAGAGGAAGCAGAATGAATGTATTTTAGTCAAACAACTAAAAATGCTGAAAACATTCAGCAGGTCAGGCAGCATTTGCGGAGAGCACAGCAGAGCTGACATTTCATGTTGAAGACTCTTCATCAAAAACTGGAAATGTCAACTATATTTCTCTTTCTACACATACTGCCTGACCCGTTGAGCGTTAAACTATTTTCCGTTTTTATTTCACATCGACAGCATCTGCAGTTTTGTCTGATCTTTGAGTACATTTTCTTGTTGAGAAACTACTTTGATCACTCGTGTGACTGATGTCTTTTGATCTAAGCCAGAGGAAAATATTGATCTGTATCACCTAAGGCATAAAGGATTTTCTATGAAGTCTCATGAATGCAAGCATAGTTACTCAACCATACCTGAGATTAATCAGCAGTTTCCATTGACTAGTACTGTTCTACAGATGTCAGCTTTCCTCCGATACCTTGTCTAACTTGTTACTGAGTCACAGAGCTTTTGTCTTGTGATTCAGAAGGTTTTGGGTTCAAGCGCCACTCCGAAACTTAAAGTAAGAAGATCAGATAGAATCAAGCCCCATTTTTACTCTAAATCAGGTATTTCAAATGCTATTTCAAAGAAGATCAGGAATAGTTCCTGCGTCCTAAAAATTTCATTCAATTCGATAAACTAGACAATATTACTTAATCGCCTGTGGAACATTTCAATGTATAACCGGGATACCACATTTCCCATAGTAAAATAATTACTTTTTAACAATACTCTTGTTAACACTGGATCATAGTGTCAGGTTTTGAAGAGTGGGAGAGAGGCGTATAGATTTCAGAAAAGAATTTCAAAACTTGAAGCCTTGGCAACTGAGGGGACAGGGTGTTAATGGTGAAAGATAAATGAATAAATTTGAGTCAAAGAACACGGTGACTCTAGGCACAATTAATTCTGCAGTCTTCTTCAGTTCTAAATGTCACACTCTGTGAAGAGGGAGAACTTTCTGTGGCTGCATTCCGAAGCTGATGGGGGTGGGGGGGGGGGGGGCTAAGAATGCAAGACAGAGCGTGACTGAGAGAGGTAAAAGTGCAAGTAAAATAGAGTAAACGAAGAAAAAAAAAGAGGAGTGACTTCATACCCTGAAAGGAACTGGGAGAATACTCACGTTGCATATCCATAAACGATATTCCCTGTGGGAGCAAGTGGCTGTAGACCTGAGGGAAGGTAATCCTGATTATACCTGGAAAATAAATGTAGGATTCACTGGAATAACTGGAGTCTCTCAAATGTGTTAATGTTTCTAACACAGTAGAGTGGCTGAACTCGAAATTGCAGCCAGGGGAGGGGGCAAGTTGTTGCTGCAAGGGCTTATAATGGGTGGGTGATGGCACCAAATAAGGGTCTGGTGGTATAATGGGTGATCTTTCTTTACTGTTCAATAACGCTCAATGCCTTTTATGCACACTTTGAAAGGGAGAATAAAACTACATCTGTGTGAATCCTCGCAGCATCCGGTGACTTTGTAATATCTGTCTCAGAGGCCAACCTCCAAACATCTGACAAAATGATGAATCCTCACAAGGCGTCAGGCCCCGATGGTGCACTTGGTAGGGCACTGAAATCCTGTGCCCACCAGCTGGTGGGATTGTTCAAGGACATCTCCTATCTCTCACTGCTGCAGTTCAGATGTTCCCACCTGCTTCAAAAAGGCAAACAAAAATGCCCAAGACCACGGTGAGGACTAATGCCCAGTGGCACTCACATTTACTGTGATGAAGTGCTTTAAGGGGTTGGTCATGGCTAGAATCAGCTTCTGCGATTTACCCATCACTAAAATAGGTCCACAGCAGATGTAATTTCACTTACACCGCGTATCACAATGCACTGCTGCTGCAAATCAGCAAATTTCACGATGTATGCTGGTGGTGTTAAAACCAGATTCTGATTCTGGGTGAAAAAAGGGGATGAATGAATGAGAGATGTAGGATAACAAACCCACCCCCCAAGCAATCAGGATGGTAGGATGATTTCTTCTTTTATGAGTCCCTAGTTCCGAAGGCAAAATAACGATACTGCAGCACCATTCCCATTATACAGAGGCATGGACTTCATGCAATTGTCCTGACATTGTGGGGAAGATTCATGTCACAAATCATTTTACAGTGGTATCCACCATATTAGATATTAGCCATATGGGTATTTATGAATAATATTGTAGCTAATTTCAGTTCTATGTTTTAAAAAGAATAATAAGATAATTCATTCAGTGTGATTTTAATCTTCACTGTGTTATAGATTTACACAGCATAGAATCCCTTTAGCCTTCGGCCCAACTTTGCCCATGCTGGTCATGGTGTCTGAATTTGGCACATATCCCTCTAAACCTTTCCTATCCATGTACTGTCTAAATATCTTTTAAATGCTGCAATTGTCCACCACCAGTATTTCCTTTGGCAGCTGGTTCCAAATACCTACCTACCTCTGTGTAAAAAACCTTGCCCCTCAGATACCCTTTAAATCATTCTTCTCTCACCTTCAGCCTATGCCCTCTAGTTACACTCACCAATCCATCTTATCCGCATCTCTTATGATTTTATAAACTTCTGTTCTCATGTGCACGCATTGCTTCTTCCACTATTTTGTTGAATGAGGGATCCTGACTGCATACATAGCTTATGTGAGGCACGTAGGACAGAGAAAGAAGAGGAACTGCAGCCATACCATTTCCTGCACATATCCAGTAGGAGGACATTGAGGGCTGTGTTCCTCTCTTGCATCCTGCACAGGATTTTCTGGACATTGATGCAGTTCTCTGGCTTGTACGGATTTGGAGCATTGACAGGCACCATGTAATTCCGGCCTGCGCATTCATAGCCATGCCCAGCATAGTAAAAGAGAGCTGTTGAACAAAAACCAGAAAAAATAAATAAACCATTTACTGATACCAACCCATAAGAACCACCATCTTTGGATATCCTCTATCATCTCCCTAACTTGCCAGTTTTAAAAATAATTTCAAAATCTTCAGCAACTCAGACATATGACACAGTGTCCAGTAAGTATTCCTGTCCAATTTAAAAGCAGCCATAATTCAAGTTGGTAACACTGCTTCTTGATAATAAATTTAATGTAGGTGTTGGGATTCCAATGTAACTATGTGATATGCAGACAGAGAGATTTAGAGAGTGAAATGTTAGACAGTAGATTTGGGGATATGGGGGGAAGACGGGGAAAGAGGGTTCTATACAGTGTTCTGCTTTCATCCATATTATTTCCTCAGCCTCAGGTGAGTATTGTATCATCTGTATAAATACAGCATCAATGTGTACTCCAGATCAGGAATTCCCATCCTTTTTTTATGGTAGGTTGGGAACTCCTGCTCCAGACTATAATGATGGAGTATAACATGTTTTTTCCACTTTTGCAATGACATTAAATAGTGATGTATTAGAACAAGGTCAGACCACTTCATTAAATTACGTTAACAACTTCTAACTTCCAATATTTTTTGGAATTTCATCGATTGTCATTTACTGCAAAAAAAATGGTCAAACCATTTGTCACTTACCCTATGGTAGTTACGTAACTTATTCAGTAGTTGACCAGATATTAAGCAACAGGAAGATCTTATCACTTTCTGAAGGATTTGCAGTGGTGATAAGAGATTTCAAAACCAGGGTCACTAATATTTAATTCAGGCATAATTTCACCCATTTTCCCAGGTATAACTTATTCTTTACTAACGCACGAGTTTATCCAGCTTCCACCTAACAAAGCAGCTTGGGGCCGGTGTTCACCTGAACCGGCTGCCACTGGCTGTATGTACAGTCTTGGCATCCTGATCAGAACTATATACCTTGGAACTCTCACGGTTTTATACAGAGCCTCAAGTAATTTATGAAAGTGTTTATAGATTTTAGAACTGAGACAGGTCACTGAAGGTCAAAAAAAAGTAACCAAAAACTTTGCATGTACATGATGCCAGCACTGCATTAACATCCAATTGCAACTGTCCTGAAGTCTGAAAGGTCCTAGGCCACCAGCACAGGCGTCTTGTTAAAAGAAAATGAATACATTTTCAGGGAACTTGGGTCAAAGGTTTATTTAATATCAGAGAATGTATACAGTATATAACCTGAAAATCATACTCTTCACAGACATCCTTGAAACAAGAAGCCCATAACTGAGAGTAAGGAGTTATGCTCATAAATAAGGTTAGAGATGGCTTTTGTGAATCATCAAAAGTGGTGTAAAAAACCTGGGCAGCTTAGCTTTTTCTTTGTTATATATAAAATGTAATTCCATGCATACATGATCTGGAAACTTTAGCTATAAAAGTTGTTGTAATGTCAATAATGTGTCTACCCTCTTAATGGACCCAACCTTTGTATCTCCCAGTGGTGTCTGCAGAAATAATACAGGGCTCCTTCTCTTCCTCCATGCTTGTCTCCTTCATTACATCCCTGTTACCAGGTGAAACTCCGGCAAGCCAGAAATAGGTCACTCCACTGCCCTGACACAGGCTGCTGCCGCCTCTTATATCCATTATTCAGCTGATGCCAATGCTGACAACGAATGGAGGAAGTGGACAGGGTGCACTCCTTGGGAAAGTTACGCTTTCTTGAAATAGTTGTTGTCCACTAATAGCTAAAACCTGATTAATTTGCCAAGTTTACATAAAATTATCATTGCTGACACTACTTAAAATTCTTCCCCATCACCATTTTCAAAGGCAAGCTGCCATAGTGTGAGACAAACTTATTCCTGCAAACCTTACCAGCCTATCACAGCAGGAGGAAGAAGACAACCAACTAAGCTGGTTGAAGAATATTTTGTGCTTTAAACTCTCTTTGTGCTGTGATCTCTCTTATCAGGGATGAAATGGTGGGGCGAAGGAAGAGAGGCCACAGTTTATTTTTTCAATTGTTCATCTACGGCAGGCTTACTCTGTGGATGAGGCAAGTCTAACTGGAAGCAGAATGGGGTTCAGCACATATTTGACAATGTGTTTTATCTGCATGAGGGTGAATCTTTATCAGACTCTGAAATTATCAACCAATCTTCATGATTCAAGGAATGGACAACAAAATGGTAGATTGCCCAGCAATATCCACATCCCATGTGTGAATAAAAATTAGTAAAAAGGTGGCACTATTTGGGAACCATGTATGTTCATTTCTGTACCACATCCAATGTATTGAAATAATCTGAAGTTTCGTAGGTGCTTTGCACTTGCTTTGTTCAGGTATAGAATCACATTATATTCCAATTTGCTGCTACAATCTCAATTTCATCATGAGTGATGCTTTCTAAGGAATTTAATGGATGTAAAATGGTTTGGGATGTCCAGAAGGTGAGAAAAGTAAATATCAATCTTATCCATTTTCACATATTTAGCTTTGAAAAGGGATGCAATGACACTCGTGTGGTTTTTTGGCCAATTACCTCTTTCCATCCCCTCCTGTGGACTTTACTAGACACTTCTTTCTTCACATGATTCCTTACCAAATGTAAACCACCAACTTACCTTGACAATTTGAGAACCTGTGGGCAGTCTCCATTTCTAATCTATAGATTAATATCAACACATCACTATTACAATTTTAGACCATGACTCAGTTCATAGACTTCTTGGAAAGTCACCTCAAGGTCTGTACCAAAGCTCCTCCATCTGTTTCTCTCATTTTCCATTGCGTACATTGCTATACATAGAGAGTTATGTGTTCATATCTTGGAAGTGTGGTTAATGGGCTGTTTGTCATAAACTCTTTAACTGAACAGTGTGTGCCATAAATCTGGCTGAACATGTCACAAAGATGACACAGCAAAACAAGGATAAACATTTAGTAGATGTGAATCTTGAAAAGGGTCTCCATGCCACAGCTTCCTGCTTCTCGGAACCTCACTTTGAGCTAACTAGAATCAAAGCCTCACAGAATTAATCCTGAGTTCATCTTTGACCTTCTGTTCATGAAGCAGCAATCAAGAAATTGATGGTTGTTTCTTTGTTTAAATATAGTGGATATTACCTTAGCTTTCAACACTTCCATAGAAAACTCTGGATTCAAGTTAAACTTCAAAGTTTTTAGCACAAAATATAGGCTAATAGAACACTGCAGCAAGGAGGAACCAGTACATGGTCAGCAGGATTCTCCTCGGTCTGAAAAGTCTACTGTTTATTTCTTTCCACAGATGCTGCCTGACTTGCTGAGGTCCTCCAGCATCTTGTGTGTTTGCTCTTGTTAATGGCCAAATAATTTACCTTCATGAAACTAGTTGAAGCATAAATATTAGCCAGGATATCAGTGAAGAATTCACCATCTTTATTCACCATAATACAGTGGGATCTTCTGCATCTCAAACAATAGACAGGACCGTGGTTTATTATCACACCCACATAATGGTACCAGCCCATACCATGCCACAACTGTTTAATGCTGCACCAGCAAATTAGCCTAGATTTTGTGCTCAATTCTCAGAAATGGGATTTGAAAGTTCAGCTTTAAAACAGACATGGGATACTTGGTGCACACCATGCATTCATTACAAGTAGCTGCCCTATAAAGGGCACAATATCTCTGCAGCTTGACTGCTCATACTTGCACTACTCATGGAAGATGCTTGTTTTAATTGTTAAACATTCCTGCGGGAAAGTGAATTGGTGGGTAGCATACGATGATACGGTAGCGCAGCGGTTAGTGCAATGCTATTACAGCTTGGGGCATTCCAGAGTTAGGAGTTCAATTCTGTGCCATTACGTAAGGAGTCTCTGTATGTCTTTCCTGTGGAATGTGTGGGTTTTCTCTGGGTCCCCCAGTTTCCTCCCACAGTCCAAAGACATACCGGATAGGTTAATTGGTCATTGTAAATTGTCCCATGATTAGGTTGGGTTAATTGGGCCTGTTGGGAGTTGCTGGGTGGCATGCCTCGAAGGGCCTATTCCGCACTGTATCACTAACTAACTAAATAAATAAAAATATATATACTTCTGTAGCGGTGTGCAACACACAGCGCTGAAATAACAACACGGAGTCGGTAAACTGCAGTTAAAGAAGATTTTATTCGAACTTCGCGGCCTCGCTTTAAAGCCTCCCTGATCCCGCCCTCCCCGGGCGCGGATACTGTAGGGGGCACGTATTCACAGCCCCGTGCCGGCTTTTCCCTTTGTTGGTGAAGCAGACCTGGCCTTTGTGCCGGCACACTGGCTATTTGTGAGCCGGTTCGAGTGCGCTAGGAAGTGGGTCGCCACATAACCCCCCCCCCCCCAGAACCAGCGATACACCCCCCCAATGTCCACAGTCTGGTGGGCCAGACCCTGTTTGGGAGGTCGGCCTCTGTGCTGCGGTGCCGGGAACTCGACCGGTTGCGCCAGGTCCACATGGGCCGGTTTGAGTCGGTCCACCGTGAAAACCTCCTCTCTCCCCCCAACGTCCAGCACGAACGTGGACCCGTTGTTCCTGAGCACCGTAAACGGCCCCTCGTAGGGCCATTGCAGCGGTGGCCGATGCCCGCCCCTTCGTACAAACACAAACTTACAGTTCTGCAGGTCTTTGGGTACACAGGTCAGGTTCTGCCCATGCTGTGAAGTGGGTACGGGGGCCAGGTCGCCAAGCCTCTTGCGTAGTCTGCCCAGGACTGCTGTGGGTTCTTCCTCTTGCCCCCTTGGGGCTGGTATGAACTCTCCTGGGATGACCAGGGGTGCGCCGTACACCAACTCGGCCGACGAGGTGTGCAGATCCTCTTTGGGCGCCGTGCGGATGCCGAGCAGGACCCAGGGAAGTTCGTCCACCCAGTTAGCTCCTTGCAGGCGGGCCACGAGAGCCGACTTTAGGTGACGGTGGAAACGCTCCACCAATCCGTTCGACTGTGGGTGGTAGGCAGTTGTGTGGTGCAGCTGTGTCCCCAAAAGGCTGGCCATAGCTGACCACAGGCCGGAGGTGAACTGGGCGCCTCTGTTGGAGGTAATGTGGGCCGGTACACCAAAGCGGGACACCCGGGCGATCAGTGCCCGGGCGCAAGATTCGGAGGTGGTGTCGGTGAGCGGGACCGCCTCTGGCCATCTTGTGAACCGGTCCACGATGGTCAGGAGGTGCCGCGCTCCTCGCGACACTGGCAGGGGGCCCACGATATCCACATGAATGTGGTCAAAATGCCAGCGGGTGGGGTGGAACTGCTGCGGCAGAGCTTTGGTGTGCCACTGCACCTTGGCCGTCTGGCAGTGCATGCACGTTTTGGCCCATTCACTGACCTGCTTGCGGAGTCCGTGCCAAATGAACCGGTTGGAGACCATCCGGACGGTTGTCCTGATGGAGGGGTGCGCCAAGCTATGAATGGAGTCGAAAACACGGCGCCGCCAGTTTGCCGGGACGACGGGACAGGGTTGGCCGGTGGTGACGTCACAGAGTAGGGTCCTCTCACCTGGGCCTACGGGGAGGTCCTGGAGCTGCAAACCGGAGACTGCGGTTTTGTAACTCCGGATCTCCTCGTCTGCCTGCTGCGCCTCTGCCAGCGCCTCAAAGTCTACCCCTTGGGAAAGGGCATGAATGTTAGGGCGAGAGCGCGCGTCCACCACGACATTGTCCTTACCCGAGACGTGCCGGACATCCATCGTGTATTTGGAGATGTAGGACAGATGGCACTGCTGGCGGGACGACCAGGGATCGGACACCTTCGTGAACGTAAAGGTAAGCGGATTGTGGTCCGTGAACGCGGTGTAGGGCCTACCTTCTAAGAAGTACCTGAAATGCCGGATTGCCAGGTATAGCGCCAACAGTTCCCGGTCAAAAGCACTGTATTTGAGCTCGGGTGGCCGCAGGTGTTTGCTGAAAAACGCCAGGGGTTGCCAGCGACCCTCGATGAGTTGCTCCAGTACCCCACCGACTGCCGTGTTAGATGCATCCACTGTGAGGGCGGTAGGGACGTCCATTCTGGGGTGCACTAACATCGCGGCGTTTGCCAAGGCTTCTTTCGTTGTAATGAAAGCGGCGGCGAACTCCTCGTCCCAGGTAATGTCCTTGCCCGGACCCGACATCAGGGCGAACAGGGGGTGCATGATTCGGGCAGCTGAAGGGAGGAAGCGGTGGTAGAAATTCACCATACCCACGAATTCCTGAAGGCCTTTGATTGTGTTGGGTCAGGGAAAATGGCGGACTGCGTCTACCTTAGCGGGCAGAGGGGTTGCCCTGTCTTTAGTAATCCTGTGGCCCAGGAAGTCAATGGTGTCGAGCCCGAACTGGCATTTGGCTGGGTTGATTGTTAGACCGTATTCACTCAGTTGGGCGTAGAGTTGACGGAGGTGGGACAAATGCTCCTGACGACTGCTGCTGGCTATGAGGATGTCGTCCAAATAGATGAAAGCGAAGTCCAGGTCGCGTCCAACCGCGTCCATTAACCGCTGGAACGTCTGTGCGGCATTCTTCAGGCCGAACGGCATGTGGAAGAACTCGAAAAGGCCGAATGGGGTGATGAGTGCCGTTTTGGGGACGTTGTCCGGAAGCATTGGGATTTGATGGTATCCTCGGATGAGGTCTACCTTGGAGAAGATCCGTGCGCCGGGCAGGTTTGCTGCAAAGTCCTGAATGTGCGGCACAGGGTAGCGGTCCGGTGTTGTAGCCTCGTTCAGCCTGTGGTAGTCGCCGTATGGTCTCCAGCCCCCTGTCGCTTAGGGCACCATGTGCAGGGGGGAGGCCCATGGGCTGTCGGACTGCCGTAAGATCCCCAATTCCTCCATCCTCTTGAACTCCTCCTTCGCCAGCTGGAGCTTGTCCAGGGGAAGCCGCCGAGTACGGGTGTGTCGGGATGCGGTGCTGTACGCCGTGTTGGGGCATGGCTGCCGTGAACTGCGGTGCCAGAACCAATTGGACATCTGCCAGGACTCTGGTGAAGTCATTGTCGGACAGCGTGATGGAGTAAAGGTGAGGGGCTGGCAACTGGGCTGCACCCAGGGAGAACGTCTGAAAGGTCTTGGCGTGGACCAGTCTCTGCCTCGGCAAGTCGACCAGTAGGCTGTGAGACCGCAAAAACTCTGCACCCAAAAGCGGTTGGGCTACGGCGGCCAGTGTGAAGTCCCATGTGAACCGGCTGGAGCCGAACTGTAGCTGCACCGTACGGGTGCCGTAGGTCCTTTCCGTGCTGCCGTTCACAGCCCTCAGGGGGGTCCCGGTTCTCTGTTGCGGGTGTCGTAACTCGTCGGAGGTAAGACGCTGATCTCAGCACCGGTGTCGACCAAAAAACGGCGTCCCGACCTCTTGTCCCACACATACAGGAGGCTATCCCGATGGCCAGCCGCCGTGGCCATCAGCGGCGGCTGGCCCTGGCGTTTCCCAGGAACTTGCAGGGCGGGTGACAACGGCGGACTTCTGCGCCCCACCGCTGGTGGTAGAAGCACCATTGTTCATTGGTCTCCTCACCCCTGCCTCTGGGGTTAGCGGGCTCTGTGGCCGGGCCTGGTCTGGTTTGCTGCTGGGAGTGTGGCCTGGTGATCTGTGCGACGGATGCCCCACTCTCCTTCTTGGCTTTCCACAGCAAGTCCGCCCGGGCTGCCACCTTCCGGGGGTCGCTGAAATCTGTGTCGGACAGCAGCAGGTGTATGTCCTCGGGCAGCTGCTCCAGGAATGCCTGCTCAAACATGAGGCAGGGCTTGTGTCCTCCGGCCAGAGACAACATCTCATTCATTAAAGCCGATGGAGGTCTGTCCCCCAAACCATCCAGGTGCAGTAAGCGGGCAGCTCGCTCGCGCCGTGAGAGTCCGAAAGTCCTTATGAGCAAGGCTTTGAATTCCGTGTATTTGCTGTCCACTGGGGGAGACTGTACGAACTCCTCAACCTGGGCCGCTGTTTCCTGGTCGAGGGAGCTCACCACGTAGTAGTAACGTGTGTCCTCCGAGGTTATCTGCCGAACGTGGAATTGGGCTTCTGCTTGCTGGAACCATAGGTGAGGTCGCAGCGTCCAGAAGCTTGGCAGTTTTAACAAAACTGCATGAACAGATGCGGCGTCGGTCATCTCCGGTCCAAATATCGTTTGGACCGTCGGGGTCACCAATTGTAGCGGTGTGCTACACACAGCGCTGAAATAATGACACGGAGTCGGTAAACTGCAGTTAAAGAAGATTTTATTCGAACTTCACGGCCTCGCTTTAAAGCCTCCCTGATCTCACCCTCCCCGGGCGCGGATGCTGTAGGGGGCACGTATTCACAGTCCTGTCCCGCGTGCGGATGCTGTAGGGGGCACGTATTCACAGTCCCGTGCGGGCTTTTCCCTTTGCTGGTGAAGCAGACCTGGCGCCCTTTTGGGACTGGCCTTTGTGCCGGCGCGCTGGCTATTTGTGAGCCGGTTCGAGTGCGCTAGGAAGTGGGTCACCACACTTCGATAATAAATTTACTTTTGACTTTATTGTGCAGCATTTCCAACTAAACTCTGAGCTACAATTGGTCCGGTTGTGGTGGTGATTTATGTGTGCATGGGGATGGACATTGGAAGCCAAGAAGATAAACATTATGATGTATTGTTAGGAGTTCAGATCACATTTACATAGGTCACACAGACCAGGTGGGATATGAGAACAGCACAGTGGGTGATGGAAATGGCGATGGTGGGGAAGTGTAGGGAGGGAATGCGGGTACAGAGATGACTTTTATGCAAATGATGCTAAATGACAAATTGTAATTTTCCAATTATACTAAACTGTCAATTACAACCACTTGTGGACTGCTGAGGTCTTAAACCATTTAACACATGCACACATACACACAGTATAGACAGCAGATGATGCAAGTCAGCTGAAATATGGTCATTCTGACTTTAATGATATCATGAAAGTATAAGGCATTACTCATGCCATTTGTCTCTTAAGTCTATTCATTTCATCCTCTACACCCCCACTGTCATCAAGTTGTTGAACCAATCTGAAAATTCCTAATTTGGGTTCTATTTCAGTTTTCTGCTGAAAAACTAACTTACACCTTTATACTGAATAGACTAGATTACTGCAAAGCCCTTTTTACTAGTCTTCCAAAGCAATCTACTGAGAAACTTCAATTCCTTCAGAATGCAGCTGCTAGACTTTTAACCAAAAACAGGATGAAGGAATGTATCACTCCCATACTAGATACTCCTGTATCTTTTAGAATTGATTTTAAAGTCTCTTACTTGTTTTTAAAGCTATTAATGGTCTGGGACCAGAGCACATCACAGAATTGTTTTTCCTTTCATAATCCAGCTCGAGCTCTCAGGTCTTCTTCCGCCAGTTTCTTAAATTTAAACAATCTCATTCAAAAGATAATTGGCAGGTCAGCTTTTTTTGAACTACACTCCTAAACCGTGGAATTCAATGCCTAACACTATAAGGGATTCAGACTCAGTTGACACTTTTAAACACCAGCTCAAAAGCTATTTGTTTAACCTTGCTTATAACTAACATCTTTCTGCCATTTATTTTCATGTTTCTTTTTTCATATTTACACTTTTATCCCATTGTAATGTACTATGGACATCATCCGTATGAAAAGTTACAATTATATTTCCCTCAACTTAAACTGATGTCACATTATTTTTGTTTATTGTGTTGTGCAAATTATATATCATTTAAGTTTATGGAATTTTCATTTGTCATGTTTGTAATGAACTGCTGCTGTAAAAGGCTAATTTATACCCAGATTATGTATGACAATGACAATAAACTTCAACTTGGACTTCTGAAAGCACAAAGGAGCTATAAAAACAAACTTATTAAATTAAAGTTGCCTCATATTCCGCTGTGAACATCACAATGTTTTGCCAGATAATGTTCCTGAGAATTGTTTTGCAATGTGATACGTCATCAAAGACTCGATATAAATAGAAGTTGTTCTCGCTGTTGTATTACATTCTGGAAATAGGGAGCATCTGGAATGAGACAATCTGCTGTCTTCTACCACTCTGCAGCCAATCAAAATAAGCTAGAATTGGGTGACACGTTAGTATTTGTTGTTTTACCTCAGAGTCAAGATCTGCCAGTAGCCTGTGCTTACTTACCAATGGCAATGTCCTAGCACAGCTACGAACATACGCTTCAGAAAGAGAATGGTTTGAATTACAGGGTCTCACTGTTTCACGGTTCACATGCATTCATCCTCTACACATTCAGATTGCACTGAATACTTGCACCTCGCATGTTCCAAAAGACCTGCCATTCACTTTCAAGTCCTGGAAATTTTCAGCCCTGTGTCTGAATGTAAGGCCCACCAGATCAGGGACAACTTGACCTTGCCAAAAATACAATTCAATCATGAAGAAGGTATTACTTCATTAGGAATTTGAGGAGATTCAGCACGTCACCAAAGACTCTTACAAATTTTTACAAGTGAACTGATACAGTTGAATCACAGCCTGGTAAGGAGACTCCATTGTGCCGGATCACAAGAGGCTACAGACGGTTGTAGACTCAGCCAGCTCCATCACAGGCACAACCCCCCCCCCCCCCCCCCCACCCAAATCAAGAACATTTTCAACAAGTTTGCATCCATCACAAAGGACCCTCTCCATCCATAACAAGCCCCCTTACCATTACTACCATGGGAAAGGTGGTACGGGAGCCACAAGACCCACACTTCCATGGACTCATGAACATTAACACATTATTCCTTTTTTTTGCACAACTTAACCATTTTTATAACATGGTGATTTTATGCCTTTCCCCTGTACTGCTGCCTTAAAACAACAAATTTCATGTGATACATATTAGTGATAGTAAATCTGATTCTCACCCTAGACGTAGAAAGGACTAAAGGAATGTTACGTTCCTGCTCCAAAGAGAACTAATTGGCATGATTTCAAAGACACTTATCCTCTCTGAGGTGAACTGCTGTTCCTTAACAAGGCAGTTTTTTTTATGAGCAGGAATCAGCGTTACTTGAAATAAGAACATGAAGGAAAAAAATTCCTGTAGTTCTAGTGAAGTATATAAGGGACGAAAGGCCGATACATTGAGCCATTCATCTGCCTACAACCACCAATGGAAATTGTGCTTGGTTGTACAAAATGTATCCTGTACTGAATGCCAGTCTCTCAGTTAGCTAGTCTTCTCACTCTGTGTCCTCTTCCCTGAATATTGGTTACTGAGAATTACTAATCTAGAGTGTTATTATATGCATGGTTAATCCATTCAGTTGGCATTCCCATGTGCTATTTTAATAAGGTCTTTAGGTCATTTAATTTAAGAAACTGACGTCTCTGATGAAAAGATATATAAACACCAGATTCCGACACCTACTCACACATCCCGCCCACTCTCCCAAACACCCACCATTCTGAATGAAGAGCTAAAGTTTAAACTCCATTCACTGTCACCAGTCTGGATACAGATACCAGGCGAGACAATCCTAAATATGCAAATTGTCAATGCCCAGCAGCACGATCGGTCAGCCTCATTGATTTCAACACAGCATCAGAGAGAATTACAGCGCAAAAGGAGGCCAATCAGCCCATCGTACCTGTACGTTAACAGTAATTAGAAACTATCACTACTGCACTTTTGCTTCAAAACGTAACTGAGTTTTAAAGCTGCAATTGAAATTTTTGTAGTATTATTATGGGCTGAAAATTAACTCAGTACCACTCCTGATCCCCACTGCACTATAAATGAAGACATGCTCTCATTAATTAGCCTTTACTTCCTCTTTATTAAAAGCAAATATTAATCTCAAAGCTATAGGGTGTAATGAAATTTGATATAGTTTACATAGTTTATTGCTTTATTATTTATTTATTTATTTATTGAGAAACAGTGCAGAATTGGTCCTTCCTGCACTTCAAGCCGTGCTGCCCAGCAATCCCACAATTTAATCCCACTCTGATCAGGGCACGATTTACAATGACCAATTAATCCACCAACCGGTACCGGAGTCTTTGGACTATGGGAGGAAACTGGAGCACACAACGGCAGGAAATGAACCTGGGTCACTGGTACCATAAAGTGTAGTGCTAACAACTATGCTACAGTGCTGCCCCGCAAATCTATATTACTGTCTATATTTTCTCATTGTGGTTGAAAACAAGTGTTCAGAAAAGGTAAATAGTTGTTTTGAAACTATTCCTGAAGATCAGAAAGCATTAATGTATGAATACATGAAGACTCATATGAATATACAGTAGACTAATACATAGAGACTTTTAAACATAAGGAAGACTAGAGACTACTCCTCAGAGCAGAGAGTTCCCAGTAATTAAAACAGTTTATAAACCACAGGACGCGAACTGGAACAAGCAGCAAAATAATTCTGACAAATTGAAATTCACAGGATGAGGAAATGTTAAACATTTTTCTTGCTGATGTGGATCACACGTAGCAACTGAGTGCATGGCTCCCTCATGATCACTCACCATAGACACCGCTGTCCAGCAGTTGGAGGAACTGTTTGACTGCACTTTGCATCTCCTCTTTGGTCAAGTCCAGCAGGGAAACTACCCGGAAGTCCAACTGCTGCAGAAGATTTGACAGTTCAAAAACATCCATCATGGTCGCTACCAGCTTGGGATGATTTACATAGTTCATATTCCCAATCAGCAACGCCACTTTGTCAGTTGCTGAAATACAAGGAGAAAATAATGTTGGATTGGTGCTGTAAAAACTACTAGGCAGAGAAAATCATAGGCTGCGGGATGGAGCAGCTTACTACTTTGAATCAGAAGAAGTACTCAATCCACAGATTTAAGTACCAAACTTAGTCTAAAGTCTGCTAGATTTTCAGATGAAACAATAAAACAATAAAATGTATCTTTTCTGGTTCGTGTGAAAGATCACAAGGCAAAATATAAAGTAGTGTAGGGAATTATTCCTCAATAGAAAACATTAGAGAGGAATAAAGTTTTCCTGGGCTTCCAGCCAGGTACAGGTATCAATTTTAACTGACATTCCCATGGCAAACATTGCCATCTTCATCCAGAATGTCTAAGCATGTCTAGTCCAGTGTTATTCAAACCCCCGTAGTCCATCCCTCCTGATTGGTTAGTTCTCAACTGTTGTCTGCTGTCCCATCCTGTTAACAGTCGCACTCCAGATGGGACAAGCGGAAACCTGACCAGCGTGAAGCCTTTCACATCATTATTAGGGACCTCAATCAGACTTGCTTGAAGAGATCTCATCTCTGCGCAATTACCATCAACATATCACCTGCAGCACCAAGGGTCCCAACACAATCAATCACTGTTTCACTATGATCAAGAACGGCTACCATTCCATACCTAGAATGGGTTTCGGGGATTCTGATCATCTGGCTGTCCTCCTCTTACCCGCACACAGGCAGAGGTTAAAGAGCAAGGCGTCAGAGGGGAGGACAGTGAGGTGGTCACGAGGAGCAGCTATGGGACTGCTTTGAGTCTGTGCATGCTGAAGGACACATCAGAGGATGTGAATGAAAATGCCACGGTTGTTATGGACTTTACAAAGACCCTTGTGGATGAGTGTGCCGCATAAAATCATTCAGAGTTTTCCCCAACCAGAAGCTCAATAATCCAAGAGATCTGCAAACACCAGTGTCCAGGTCTGGCAATCAAGGGAAGTACAGGAGATCCAGCTATGACCACTGGAAAGCCAGCTCACATGCTAGGTGGCAACTCCAGACCAAACTTGAATCACGGAAGGATGCACGACAGCTGTGGCGGGGCTTGAATGCTATCACCATCTACAAAGCAAAACCAAGCAACATACAGCAAGTGACAACAAGGTTTTGCTCCCAGATGAGCTCAATGCCTTTTATGCTCACTTTGACCAACAGAACATGGAAGCACCTTTACAAACTCCTACGGCACCCAGCAACCCTGTGATTTCAGCCTCTGAGGATGACATGAGAGCATCCTTCAGGAGAGTGAACCCACAGACAGCATCTGGCCCAGATGGGGTAATTGGCCGTGTACTAAAGACCTGTGCTGATCAACTGGCTGGTGTGTTTACTGATATCCTTAACCTCTCGTTTTGGCAGTCCAAGGTACCCACCTGCTTCAAGCGGGCTTCAATTATACCGGTGCCCAAGAAGAATGTGGTAACCTGTCTCAATGACTATTATCCAGTAGCACTTACATCCACAGAGATGACGTGTTTTGAGAGATTGGTGATGAAGCAACCTGGATCCGCTCCAATTTGCCTAGCATCACAAAAGGCCAACAGCAAATGCCATTTCTGTGTCTCTTCACTCAACTTTGGAACATCTGGACAGTGAAGATGCATACATTAGAATGCTCTTCATTACCTACAGCTCTGCATTTAACAACAACGTACCCTAAAAACTAATCAATAAGGTCCAACACCGGGGCCTCAGTGGCTCCTTGTACAACCGGATCCTCGATGTCCTCACATACAAACCCCAGTCAGTTCAGATAACAATATCTCCTCTACAATCACCATCTGCACAGGTGAACCACAAGTCCAACCTCAAAATGGAACTTCAAACACAAAATACTAGGTACCCTGATGGTACTGACGATATAGGGGAGAAAGCATCTTACAACAGCCAAAATTTAACCCTTTCTTTCTGATAATCTATAGTGTGGATACTACAATGAGTACACCAAACCTGTTAGTTGTGAAAGCTGTGACAAATGTAGACTCTTTCATTCAATCCGATGTGATATAGCAGCGACTAACAGCTCATTGACCTCATCACTCCTGCACTCTGCTGAAATGTTATTCTTTTATTCTCAATGCCTTGACTCTAGTTCCCCATTTCCTTTCGATGTAATTGATTATCTCTACTTGTATTTTTTTTTAATCAACTATATGAAAAGTAATTTACTAGTCCCGAGCCCCATTTAATTAATGAAACGGCTCTAGTAAATTATGTTAGTTTATGACTGCGATAAAGGAACTGAACATTTTCCTATAAACGCTCTTTATTTACAGTATGAGACATTTCAGAGAAGAGTCCTTGAATACTGTTAGGGCAGTTGTAGAGTTTTCATACTCAATGGGATAAGAGACTATCAGGGGAGATACACGTAGTACAGGAGCTACCTAATAAAGTGGTTACAGTGTATTTCTGTATGCTTGTGCTCTTCTGCTGCTGTAGCTCATCCACTTCCAGGGTGGACATGTTGTGCATTCAGAGATGCTCTTGTGCACAGCACTGTTGTAACATTTGGTTATATCAGTTACCGTCGCCTTCCTCTCAGCTTGAACCAGTCTGGCTACTCTCCTCTGACGTCACTCAGTAACAAGACGTTTTCACCCACAGAACGACTGCTCACGGGATGTCTCTGCTTTTCACACCATTCTCTGTAAACTCCAGAGACTCATCAGTTTCTAACATACTCAAACCATCCTACTTCGCACCAACAATCATTCCACAAAGACACTTAGATCAAATTTCTTCCCCATTCTGAAGAACGACTGAACCTCCTGACCATGTTTGCATGCTTTTATGCATTTGATTGCTGCCACATGATTGGCCGATTAAGATATTTGCATTAACGAGCAGGTGCACAGGTGTAACTAATGAACTGGCCACTAGTGTATGTTGGTTTACAACTGCAATAAAGGCACCGGTCATTTGTCTTAAACACTCTTTATTTACAGTGTGTTGTGTCTCAGTGCAGAGTCTTTGAATAGTCTTAAAACAGTTCTATATGGCTTCTTCATAAGATATGGGATGAAAGATTACCAGGGAGGTAGGAATGCAGAATTAAGATTATAGGTAGATCATTCAAGATCTAATTGAATGATGGAGTAGACTTCATGGGCCAAGGCACTTATAAATTCTTGTGTACAGTACTGTGCAAAAGTCCTAGGCACATATGCCGTATATAGCTAGGGTGCCAAGACTTTTGCACAGTTCTGTAATTTTAAATATTACATGGTACCGTTGTCAGAAAAAAAACACAGATTTCATGACAGATGTGAGTGATGATAAACCTGATTTTGATATGGGTCTCAATTGTGGATGGAGAGTGGGAAGGGGGCAGAGAGAGGGGAAATCATAGTTGGGAAAGGGGAAGGGAGAGGGAAGGGAGTGGGAGGCACCAGAGAGACACTTTGTAATCATCAATAAACCAATTAATGATCAATAACCAATTGTTTGGAATCAAATGACCTTGCCAGGTTTCTCAAAGCTGGATGTGTCTGAACCTGCATCAACCCACCCCTGGCACTCCTCCACAATCTGCCTCACACCCCTCCCGTGGTGCTCCATCCTCAGCATTTCCAACATCTTTTTGCCTCCACCGGACTTACAAACTCGCTCTCTGCTCCATGATGACAAATACAGTACTGTGTAAAAGTCCAAGGCACCCTACCTATATATATGTGCCTAAGACCTTTGCACAGTATTGTATATAGCATCTGTCATGACTCTTTAAGATATTTCAAAGTGATGTTACTGTAATGTAGAAAACACAGCAATTAACTTGCAAGGAACAAGGTCCCTTAAATCACCTGGTGATGAGTATGACAGGTAAAACCCAGGTTCAGTTCCCACCTCGGGTGCTGTCTGTCTGCAGGTTTTCTTTATGACCTGTGCTAGCTGGTAGATTAACAGGCTAATGCGCATGTGAGAGAGAATAGCGGGGATGAATATTAGTGATGGAACATGTCTAATGGGATCTTTTGAGTATAGCCAAAACTTGGCACAGCCCTGCACTTTCTCAACCTCTGTAAATTAATGTAAACCTAGATTTTGTGTTCAAGGGTGGGAGTGAGACTTCAACACAGCATTACAGATTCAGAGATGAGAATATCAATGGGGCTACGGCTCCCCAGGCCTCACCTTACAGTTCTCAAATTGATTAACAATTGAGTCAAATTGGGAAAAGTACTGAGGGAGAAGTCCTGATAGCATAACAAAGGAAATACATGAGAAGTAGCCAATAAATGGAACCCCTGCAGGGTGATTGTGTCTGTTTTAAGCTAGTGGTGATGTTTTAGTACAAAATCAGGAAACCTCAGGGTCCTTATCTTTACGTAACAATCAAAATATGCACCAGCAGAACAGAAAATCAGGCACGTTAATGCCACTTAAACAGATAGGATAACCAACAGTGAAGAGCTATCGTCTCTTAAGGGCACATCACAGGATGACAGTCCTCCACCACCACATGGCAGAAATAAATACCGTGAGAGTGTGGTTGCTTTCATTCTCACATGATTCTGTCCATCTCCTAGACCTTTACGTCAGCTAAACTGCTTCCCTGTTAGGAGGAACGCGCGCAGAGCACAAGCATCCGCTTCGGTGTTGTAAATATTAATTAAATAGATCAGGAGCAGAAATATTAGAAGATTTTTCATATGATTCATTGAGTAATCTGATCCTGATAATGGAAAATCTCGTGCTGTGACACTGTCATGAAAACTTTGACACAAAAACCCAAATGAAAAGACAAATGATTAATGACATACCGCACAGTCTGACATCTCGATGTGTGGCTGGAAAGGAACAGAGAAAAAAATACATAAGAACCAAGATATCTCTTCCTGCCAAGACTAGAAGAACGTTAATGCCAGATCACTGATATTGTGGGCATATCTGAGTTGTGGCTGAAAGAACACAAGTTGGCAGCTTAACATCTAAGGATACACACTCTAAGAAAAACATGGCAGGCAGGCAGAGCGGTGGCTCTATTGGTAAAAAAAAAGAAATCAAATCCTTAGAAAGAGGTGACATAGGATTGGAAGATGTTGAATCCTCGTGGGTAGAGTTAAGAAACTAGAAAGGTAAACAGACCACGATGGGAGTTACATACAGGCTTCTGAATAGTAGCCTGCATGTGGACTACAAATTACAACAGGACATAGAAAAGGCATGCAAATAGGGCAACGTTGCAATAGTCAGTTTGCTTTCTGCACACTGGTTGAACATCCAAGTTGGTGCGGTCTTTCTTTGACTCTATCATGGATATTATTCTATTATGGATTTACTGAGTATGTTTGCAAGAAAATGAATCTCAGGGTTATATGTAGTGACAGACATGTACTTTGACAATAAATTTATTTTGAACTTTAATCATGGGGATTTCAATATGCATTTAGATTGGGAAAAGCAGGTTGGTACTGGATCCCAAGAGAGGTCATTTGTAGAACGTATATGAGATTGCCTTCTCGAGCAGCTTGTGGTTAAACAGGGGTTCAGAACCATTTTTATGCTCTGGACCAATACCATTAAGAAAGGGGTCTCTGGACCCCAAGTTGGGAACTCCTGCACTAGAGGAACAGCAATTCTGGATTGGGTGTTACATAAAGAACCAGATTTGATTAGGGAACTTAAGGTAAAGGAATGCATAGGAGGCAGTTATCTGAATATGATAGAATTCACCCAGCAGTTTGAGAAAGCGAAGATAAAATTAGATGTATTAGTATTACTGTGGAGTAAAAGAATATTACAGAGACAGGAGACAGGAACTGGCCAAAGTTGACTGGAATAAGACACTAGCAAGAATGATGGCAGAACAGTAATGGCTGGAGTTTCTAGCGGGAGATTGGAAAGGCACGAGAAAAATACATCCCAAAGATGAAGTGCTCTTGAGGGAGGATGAGGCAACCATGGCTGGCAAAGAAAGTCAAAGACAGCATGAGGGCAAAAGACAGAGAAAATGAGAGACTATATTAGTGGGAAGGTAGAGGATTGGGAAGCTTTTAAAAACCAACAGAAGGCAACTGAAAAAGCCATAAAGAGAGAAAAGATGAAATATGAAGGTAAGCTAGCCAATAATATAAAGGTTACAAAATGTATTTTTTTCCAGATATTTGAAGAGTAAAAGAGAGATGAGAGATCAGACCTCTAGGAAATGACATTGGAGAGGTCGTAATGGAGGACAAAGAAATAGCAGATGAACTTAGTAAGTATTTTGTGTCAGTCTTCACTGTTGAAGACACTAGCAGAATTCCAGAACTGTGACAGCGCCAGGGGGCGGAAGTGAGTGTCATTGTTATAACTAAGGAGAAAGTGCTTGGGAACTGAAAAGTCTGAATGTAGTACGCCACAGGGTTCTGAAAGAGGTGGCTGAAGAGATTGTGCGAGCATTAGTAACGATCTTTCAAGAATCACTGGATTCTGCAATGATTCCAGAGGACTGGAAAACTGCAAACATGACTCCACTCTTTAAGAAGGGAGGGAGGCAGAAGAAAGAGAATTATAGACCAGTTAGCCTGACCTCAGTGGTTGGAAAAATGTTGGAGTCTATCAATAAATTTGAGGTTTCGGGATACTTGGAGGCACATGATAAAATAGGCCAAAGTCAACAAGGTTTTCTCGAGGGGAAATCTTGCTGACAAATCCTTTGGAATTCTTTGAGGAATTAACAGGCAGGATAGACAAAGGAGTGTCAGTGAACGTTGTTTACGTTGATTTTCAGAAGGTCTTTAACAAGATGCCAAATGTGAGACTGCTTAACAAGGTCAAAGCTCATGGTATTACTGAAAAGATTCTGGCATGACTAGAAGATTGGCTGACTGGCAGGAGGCAAAGAGTGGGAATAAAAGGGGCCTTTTCTAGTTGGCTGTTGGTGACCAGTGGTATCCACAAGGGTTGGTGTTGGGCCCACTTCTTTTCAACATTATATGTCAATGATTTGGATAAAAGAATTGATGGCTTTTTGGCCTAGTTTGTGAGTGATATGGAGATAGGTGGTAGGGTTCGAGAAATAGGGTGTTGCAAAGACAGATGGAGTATTGTGTAGGGAAGCACACGGTCATGCACTTTGGCAGAAAGAATAGAAGTGTGGACTATTTTCTAAATGGGAGAAAATTCAACAGTCAGAGGTGGAATGAGGCAGGAGTCCTCATGTAGGATTCTATAAAGGTAAACTTGCAGGTTGAGTTGGTGGCAATGTCAGCATTCATTTCAAGAGGACTACAATACTAAAGCAAGGGAGGCTTTCTAAGACATTGTTTAGATTGTACTTGGAGTATTGTGAGCAGTTTTAGGGCACTTATCTAAAAGATGTGGTGGGATTGGAGAGAGTCCAGAAGTTCATGAGAATGATCCTAGGAATGAAACGGTTAAAATGAGGAGTGTTTGATAGCTCTTGGCCTGCACTCGTTGGAGTTTAGAAGAATGGGGGGGGGGGGGGAATATATCTTTGAGACCTATCAAATACTGAAAGGTGTAGACAGTGTGGATGTGCAGAGGAGGTTGCCGATAGTGGGGGAGTCTAGGACCAGGGGGCATGCCTCAGAATATAAGGACATCCTTTAGAAGAGAGATGAGGGAAACATTTCTTTAGCCAGAGGGTGGTGAATCTGTTGAATACATTGCCACAAACAATTGTGGAGGCCAAGTCACTAGGAATATCTGTGGAGGTTGATTGGTTCTTGATTAATCAGGTTATGAAAAGTTGCAGGGAGAAAGCTGGAAAATGGGGTTGGGAGGGATAATAAATTCGTCATGACAGAATAGCAGAGTGGACTCGATGGGCCGCATGGCCTGACTCTGCTCTTATATGTTATGGTCTTATAAACAGGCCTTGTTCGTGCTCAAGGTAAAAAAAAACCTGACACCACAGTAAGCATTTGTTCAACGAATCTCTGAAAACTGAACCACCTGCAAGTTTTATGGAATGTGGGAGAAGCGAAAGCTTGGCAGCTGGTCAAAAACACAAAGTATGAGCAGTTCACATATACTCTTGCCAGAAACAGCAGCAGTCTTAAAACTGATGACGCTAAACTCAGGCTTGAGGAGCAACATCTCATACTCTATCTGGACAGCCTCCAACTTGATGGTATGAACCTTGATTTTGCCATCCTCCAGTAATTACACCCCTCCCCCTTCCCTTTCCTTATTTCCCCTTTTCCATTCCTTATTCTGGCCACTATCTCACCTCTTCTCTTCTACTCACCTGTCCATCACCTCCCTTTGGAAACCCTCCTCCTACCCTTTTTTTTCCACAGTTCACTGTCCTCTTTTGGTAGATTCTTTTTCAGTCCTTAACCTCCTCCAACTATCACCCCCACAGCTTTTTAACCACATCTCCTTTCCCCACCCACCAACGCTCCCCCCTCACGTGGTTTCACCTATCACCCGTCAGCTTGTACTCCTTCCCCGCCCCCCATCTTCTTATTCCACCTTCTGCCCCCTTCCTCTCCAGTCCTGATGAAGAGTCTCAACTTGATACAACTCTCCATTTCCCTCCATAGACATTGCCTCACTTTCTGAATTTCTCTGGTATTTTGTGTGTGTTCCTCAAGATTTTCAGCATCTGCGGAATCCCTTGTCTTTAGTCTTAAGACTAATTGTGCTGCCCAGTTTCTGTTCCAATAGCCTCAGGCAAAATGTTGATGATATTCCATTTGGTTATTCTGAAACATTCAGGAATTCATTAATGTATGTAGCTGAAGATGCTGATTCTAACTATTTTAAAAATATTTATCTTATGACATAGGAGTCCTTTCAACCCTTCAAATGCATGTTGGCACTCAGAGCTATTCCACCAGCTCCATTATTTCACTACAACCCATTTGTTGTCATACATCCATGAACTCCTCTTTTTTTTTTTTTTTTTTTTTTTTTTTTTTTTTTTTATAAACTTTTTTTATTGTTTTCAAATAGTTACAAAATAAAAGTGTATGAGAAAAAAAATGTTACCCAGCCCCCTCCCCTTAACCCCTCCCCCCTAACATCCCTAAAAAAAAAGAAAGAGAAAAAAAAAAAAAAAGGAATGCCTGGATATTGGAAGATCCCCACACGCTCCACGGAGTTCGTAATAACTTTGGTGTATGCATTTATTTCTTTCCCCAAGTAACCAATTATTTCATCTTCGGAGCACCTATATATTTAATCCTGTCTTTTGTAAATAAGGGCGCCAAATTTTCAAAAATGTTTCATATTTATCTCTTAAATTGTAAGTGATTTTTTCAAGTGGAATACAGCCATAAATTTCGTTCTTCCAACGATCTATACTTAGATATGTATCCGATTTCCAAGTCACTGCAATAGCTTTTTTGGCTACTGCCAATGCAATTTTTATAAATTCTTTCTGATATTTATTCAATCTGGCTATCGGTTTTATCCCGTCAATATTACCTAGTAAAAGTAATGTTGGGTTGTGTGGAAGTTGTATTCCAATGATTTGTTCCAGTAAAACTCTTAAATTTGTCCAAAAAGGTTGAATGTCCAGCATCCACCTGCACGAGGGGCAATTTACAATGGCCAGTTGAACTACCATACATTATCCTTAAGTGTAGTTTTGAGGCACAGTCGTGGTGGAGCTTGTCCTGTCTGTCTCTCTCCAGCAACAAACAACCTGTGCTATCACTTTACAAAAATACCTTCCGTATTATTTTAATGTTTGTTTTTGGTGGGCACAAAGACAGTGCAACTGAGACAAGTAAGAAGTTCTTCACTAAGAGGACTAGATATTTGGAATTCTGTTATTAATTATTAACTAAGATTGACAGTTTGAACAATGGGGATTAAGACCATAAGATATAGGAGCAGAATTCAGCCACCTTTCATTCTTCTGAATTCTTGTGAATACAGGCCCAGAGCCATCAAATGTTCTTCATATGACAAGCTGTTCAATTCTGGAATATTTTCATGAACCTCCTTTGGACCTTCTCCAAGTTTCTCCAGAATCTATGGTCCCTGGATGGGAACAAAATTACCACCAATCCTACTGAGTGGTAGAGAAGGCCCAAAGGGTCTTCTTTTGTGCTGGCCTAAAAAAAAATCAATCCATGAGGCTTTTCCCTCATGCCTAACCCCATCTCCCGGAATGCTGGCAACTTGTTCTCGGACTGCTGACCAGCTCATTGAGTGAGATGGCAGATTTCTGTCCTCCCAGAACTGATGAGATCCAACTTAACATCCATTACCTGCTATCAAAAGGTTTATAGGACCAAGGCCAGGTAGGAGCAGGTCAATCCTTTTGATTGCAAGAAGAGGCTAGCAACAATTGTGGTCTGACTCAGAAATGCAAGGTTTCAGTATGCAATTCTTTCAAAAAGTTATACAGAAATGTTGATACAGGATAGAAGGATAGGTCACAAAAGAATTGGGGTTTCCTGGTTTTATCTGACTCACTGCATTAGTATGCAAATCAAGGATCTGCATAGACATTAAAAACTCTGAATGTGTCAATTAAGTTACAAACAACAATTAAAAACAATCAAGTTTCATGTTCCCTGACACCCAAATGTTTTCACAGAGCTTGTAGTTTGAAGCTTGGAATGCCTTTAGCATTACATCACCTATTTTGCTGGAACCTGCTTGATGAACTTTGCCTTTCTCAAGTCACACCCAGACACAAGCGGGAAAAAGTGAAGACCACGTCAAGTACTTTCTCCTACCTGGCGTCAAGCAGACTGGTGTGGAACTTCCTGCTGCCTTCCCTTCACACGGACCTGAAAATGATTAATTGCACATCACTACATTTCAAAATAACCTCAGACTTCTTAAACAAACTATACACAAAAGTATCAGCATGCTCCCTTGAACATACTGTAGATCAAGAGATGAATACAGGAGCTGTTTAACATGATTTGCTTGGATAGGTAGAGAGAGAGAAAGATTGCTTCCTGCAGTGGGGGGAAATCCAGGACTAGAAACCTAACCTTAGGCAGTCACGCTTACATCAGGTAGCATTTCTTCACAAAGGGGTAGTGGAGCTCTCCTCAGAACATGTTAGTGCTGGTGAATAAATGAACATTTCAAGAATATTGATGCATTTTTGTTAGGGCAGAGAGTTAAACAATTAAAAATGTAATTAGATCTAAACTGAATTGCAGAGCAAATTAATCAGAATCAGAATCAGACTTTAATCGCCAAGTACCTATGCACATACAAGGAATTTACTTCCGGCAGATGTTGTCTCTCTGCTCATAAAATAATAATGATAAATATAAATGAAAATATAGATTATACATACAGGTAGTGCAATCCAAGTAATAGTTAGCCGACAGTTAACCGTCAGTTAACAGTTCAGCAAAGTGACCGCAGTAGGGAAAAAACTTCTCCAATGCCTATTAGTCTTAGTCTGGAGGGATCTGAAGCGCCTACCAGACGAAAGCAGATCAAACAGTCCGTGCGCAGGATGGGAGGAATCAATATAAGGACTGAATATTGCACGCAAATGTTCCAGTTCACATATTTTTACTCCACCCTAAGACTACTGGAATGGCCCTCTACTCTCTCCGCTGTATACAGGAAATCTGAATGAAGCAAGTTAGACATTTCCATATTTCTGATATCATGGAGGGAAATCATTTGGCTCATCAAGTCAATGCCAGCTCATAGAGCAATTCTGTTCCCCCCAGCAATTCTTCCTATTCTAACCTATTTTTTTTACTCATTTCTATCAGCTCTACCCTCAGATTCTGCAGTGGCCAATTAACCTCCTGATCTGTACGTGTTTGGGATGTGGGAGGAAACCCATCCCAATGTCGGGAGAATGTACAAATACACAGATAACATTATAAACCAGGATTGAACCTCGGTCAACAGAGGTGTGAGGCAGCAATTCCACTAACCGCAGCTAACGTACCACTCAGTAGTAAGTTCTTAATTCCATGAGTTACAGTTCTACAGCAGAAAAGCTGCAACCAGACACATTGTAGAAACACTATCAAACGACTGACAGTCAACTTGTGCCAAATAGACCAGGTTGGATTTACTCCCCAAAGTATCCAATTTAGAAAAGTTTCATTTGCATTTTTGCCAGTATCTATTGAAAAATGTTTAAAGGAAGTTTAGTACTTACTCTTCACTCTTCGGGAAGGTAGTGGTAATGGAGCACTGATGTTTTCCACTGCATGGGAAATAACATGATATATTCCAATAAAAACCTTGGAAATTATTTACATAAATACCCACAGCGATAAAGAAAATACAGAACAAGGCATCAGCAACATCTTCTTAGGGCATATCTTTAAGTGATTTAATGGGAATCTGAGGGGCAACCTTTTCTCTCGATGGTAGTCAGCACATAGGTTGAGCTGACAGAGAAAGTGGTTTAGACAGGTCCATTAACAACCTAAAAAAACATCTGGACAAGTACAGGGATAGGAAAGCTTTGGATGGATATGGGCCAAACGCTGGCAAGTGACACAATGTAGATGGAAATCATGGCTTGCATGGACAGGTTGGGCCAAAGGGCCTGTCTCAGTGCTACATGGCTCAATGGCTTTAACTCGCATACAACACAGGAAAAGCCATTCTAGGATACAGACTTAACAGTTTCACATCGCATTCATTACTCATCACTGTGTCAACACTCTGAAAGTCTTCACTCAACCGGACAACTAAAGCATTTGTAAATTGGATTACCTCCAACAGGACCACAATCTTGTCACAGGGTTTGGAGGTTTGCGTGCCTCAGTGACCCAGAGAGCTATGTTGGCTGGAGTCAGGGCCTTGTGCTTTGGCTCGTGGTAGGGTCACCCATGCCATCTGGTCAAAGGGCAGAGGACAGACTAAGAGTGGCCCACCGGCTCTCCAAGTTCCGGGGTTCAGCTCAGGGCTAACAACCCTGACTGGTCAAAAAATGTTACAGAACCAGCAATGTGATTGTATGGACAGGCAGAGGTGGAGGCCCTTCAATGTCAACAGTGTAATGAGCAGTAAATACGAAAAACTGGATTAGTGCAGGTGGGCAACTGCACTCCGTTGACGTTGAATGGCAAAGGGCCCACTTGCACTATAGCTGTTCAATGTGACTCTTCATTGCTCTCACGCGAGCAGCTGAGTATGGGTGATGATGCTGACTCTATTTGTGACATTCACTTCCAGGAACGGCATAAAAATACACAGTCTATGAATAAAACAAGCATGAATCTGTATGAAACTAGCCATCATACGCATGTTTGGGGTAAAGGATAAGAGGCTTAGAAGGGAGACAGGGAAGTATTTTTTTACCCAGAGGGTGGTTGAAATCTGAAATGCACTAACTGACGGAGAGACTTTCACACAATTTAAAAGCATCTAGATAAGCACATGAATCACAAAGCCAATTAAAGTGTTATAGACACACACACACACGCACACGCACACGCACGCAGTGCTGGAGGAACACAGCAAGTCAGGCAGCATCTATGGAAATGATAAGATAGTTAATGTTTTGGGCCAAGACTCTTCTTCAGGACAGAGTCCTGGATTTCCAGCACCTCTAAACTTTCTTGTGTTTATGAAATGTTAGTTAATAGAAGGGTACTTGATAGTCAGCATGGACATATGGACCAAAGCACCTGAATCTGTGCTGAAAACTATATTAATGTTGAATGGCAAAGATCCCACACTTTTGAAACAATTTTACAGAATGCACACATCCTGGTTATAATGGGTATCAGGCATCTTTGCATAGAACTTTCACTATTTTAAATGTTAGAGTCCACCAATTTTCAACACACTGGATGGGTGCTGAATTTAGTTTAAGTATCCAGTCAAACACCCTACAAATTGGTGAAAATGGTGATATTTAGCACAGAAATAAGTTGTAAGGATAGATTTCACTTCTCCTTTATTAAATTACTGCGTGTGGATACTCAAAAATCACCAGATGCTTGTTATACCCAAACTGACTAGCAACTGGGAGATACGTCAGTGCCCTAATAAGCATTCTGTATGGCATCCAAAGTACAGTAGGTTAAGATAGCAATTGATCTTGTGCATGCAGTTTCCCCCAAGTTACCATGAAGTCTGGTTTATCATTCACACAGAGACCGCACTACATATACCTGCAGTGAGGAGTTCCAATAAGCACTCTGACACATCACTGACAGCCCGCACAAGCAGTGCAGCGAGGAGGAAGGTATGATCAGAGAGCAAAATATCAATGTCCAGTCACAGCACCATCATTCATGCATGGTTAACAAATTAGTGTTGGATTTTCCCCTTCTATTTTGAGTTAAAAACACCGGTCATGGTTTGCACTTCATTGTTCCATTTTCTGTTGGGGAGGCCAAACCGCTGGGGTGCTAGTTGATCTCACTGCACGTGTGAATAATGCCAGGGAGCTTGTTAGGTTTAGCTGAACCCAGAAATGACCAGTGCACTTTGCCTATGATTAGATTCCCTACTGAAATAGGCCAACCATATTAACACATCTTTATTTGAAAGTTACACACAAGATTTGGGTGTAAATAGGTCTAATTTCTAGACTTTAGTGCCAGTAAGAATGAACTCGTACTCCAGTAATGTACAAGAAGACTTTTAGATAAAGTCCAGCTCATGCTTTTTTAGCAAGGACATTAGGAATGTAGAAACTAGGTGCAGGAACAGGTTTGTGGCTCTTTCGATACCAATATGGGAGATCCACTGTCTCAAGATTATATTTCAGCGCTCTCCTCACCCACCCATCCCCACCCCCGTGCCTAGGAATCTATCTTCTTAAAAATATTCACAACTTGGTTTCTACTGCCTTCTGTGGTTAAGAAATCCACAGGTTCACCATCTTCTGAGTGAAGAGATTACTTCTTATCTCAGTCCTAAACATCTTTCCCACTGTCCTGACACTGAAACTCTTAATCTCGATCCTCTAGCCAGGGAAACTGTCCTCTTCAGAAAGTCTACGTCTACCAGAATGAGGTTCCCTCTCATTCTTCCAAATTCTGGTGGAAGTAGGCCCAGTCAGAATTAGAATCAAGTTTATTATCATGGGCATGTGTTATTTTGTGGCAACCACACAGTGCAAAACATTAAAATTATTATAAGTTATGAAATACATAAATCATGCAAAAGATGAAAAATAATAACACTGAGAGACAGCAGCTCCAAAAGGTGCACCACTGGCCCATCCCATAATTTGTTCTATAGACTGCAGAATTTTATATGACAACCGATACATCCATTTCTTGCATGGTTACCTCTTTCAGCACTTTGGCATGCAGGCTAGCAGGCTCAGGAGATATATCAGCTTTCAGTGGGATAAATTTCTCCAAGACTCTTTTGTATAATAATTCTTTTAATTCTCCCTTCTCATTAGGCTCCTGGCTCTTTCACGTTTCTCAATGTCTGTTTAATCATTTTACCATTTCTTCATACCTCATTATAATTTCCCCCATTTCTGATTGTAAGGTAACTGTATATACCTTCATTAATATTTTTCTTATGTACTTGCAGTAGCTTTTAATCTGCTTTCATGTACCTTGCAAGTTTACACTCACACTCTTTTTAACCCTCTCTTAATCAATGTCCTGTCCCTTTCTTTGCTGAATTCTAAGCTGCTCCCAATCCTCAGAATTTTTTTTCTGGAAACTTTTCATTTTTCCCTTTCCGACTTAATACCTTTCTTTTTGCTTCTTTGGTAAATCACGATTGGGTCACTTTTCCTATTGAGTTTCTGCTCTACATTGGAATTAATTATTGTTCAGAGTTCCAGTACTGATTCCATGGATGTTTGTCTGTCCCACTTCAGGCACTTCACTGAAGTTCCCCAATCATTCAAAGTTAACTCATTCATATCTTAATAGTTTTGCTTCTTTAAATTAGGAATTTAGCTTTGGATTAATCCTGCACAAGAAACGTATTAACTTGCCTCTCCACATTGTGCTGTAGCCAATGCATGGTAAGCACTCTCCCGGCTGCATCCTTAAAATAGTGGATTAAGAAAACAATTTCATACAGTACCGTGCAAAAGTCTTAGGCACATATATACAGTAGCTAGGGTATCTAAGACTTTTCAACATCAGTTTAGTAATTTTATGTATTGTACTGCTACCACAAAAAAAACCAACAAATTTCATGACCTATTGAGTGATGATAAATCTGATTCTGATCTGGGTCTCTGTTGTGGACTGGGAGTGGGAAGGGGGCAGGGAGAGAAGAATCATGGTTTAGAATAACAGTAAGGAGAGGGCAGGGAGCAGGAAGCACCAGAGACACATTCTGTAATGATCAATAAACCAATTGTTTGGAATCAAATGACTTTGCCTGGTGTCCCAGCGCTGGGTGTGTCTGCACCTGCGCCTCTGCTGCCCCTGGCATTCCTTCTCTGCCTCCTGTCCCACGATGCTCCACCCTCACTATTCCCACATCCTTTGCTCCTGTCAGATTTACAAACTTGCTCTTCACTCCACGTTGACAATATAGTACTGTGCAAAAGTCTTAGGCACCCTAGCTATATTAATGTGCCTAAGACTATTGTACAGTACCGTACGTACTCCAGGAATTTAACCACTAAAGTAGTCTGCTAAACTATTTTGGCCAGTTCATATGAAGGCTAAAATCCCTCATTTTCCCCAAAGAACCCTTGTTACATCATAATTTTCTGTCTGATGCCAACTCCTAAATTATCATATTATTTGGTGGATTACAGATAACCTCCAGCCTCCATTGTGGAAAAGCCAGGTTTACAAGCATCTTACACCCAGCCTTTGTTTTTGTTTTGGTCTAAATTGTACAGGATCTGTGATGTAGTTTTATGATACTTGTGCTAGATATAGGGTGCCAGTGTGGAGATAACATCTCTACCAAAAGATGCTCCTTCCCTCCACTAGCCTGCAAGTCACCCTTGGGCAGGGTGTGCTACCTGCTTAACCCCTGTGCCCCCCCCCCACCCCGATTAGGATCACATGAAGCCATGGGAGCAGGTGGTGGGTATCACAAGTCCTGGTTATGTGGCCACTGACACCAGGAAGACAATCTCTGAAGAATACTGACAATGGTTGGGGTCACCCGTCTTGTAAAGACACTGCCCAGAAGAAGGCAATGGCAAACCATTTCCGTCGGTAAATTTGCCAAGGGCAATCATGGTCATAGACAGAGCAACAGCATGAAGGGGATCTTCACCACAGGCAATGAGGCCCCGCCCAATAGACAGACTGAAGGCCATGATTGCCCATGTCATGACACTTCATTTGATGCTGATACTAGCTTTATTTGGATGAGATAGGCAATCTGGTAAAAAATACAATGCAATTTAGAGATCAGGAATATGTTTGATGGTTTCCGAAAGCTTCATACTGTTGTCTAGATAATTCCACTATTTTAACCAAATGAATTGATGGAAAGAAGAATGATTTATATTCCTTTGTCACTTTCCTTTAAGTCAGATGTAGGTACACACATTTTGTAATGTGGGAAGTGCAGCAGGTAACAGGACAACAATAGCCAAATAACTTTTTTTGCACAATGGTGGTTGAAGGGTAGAGAGAAATTTCAACTGCTCTTGTTTCAAAATAGTGCCTTGATTATGATGTAGCAACTGTTTAAACCCCCCCCCCCCACCCGTCAGGTAAAAGCTGATACCTTTGACAGGACCTTCACTGCAAAGTGTTCATTTTTTATTAGAGAAGTTGGTTACCAACACCCTGCTGCCAAAGTTCTACTTTTGGATTGAATTCCACCTGGATTGCTGGTAGAAAGCCCTTTGCTGTCGCAACCAGTCTTAATCCTAGACACAGAGGTGAGGTTCCTGTTCTCCCCATCATCCAGATAAAGTAGAAGTTTAGACAGAATAGCATTGATGTATTGGTGGTGACATTCTCCTATTCTGTATTATCAAAAGGACTTTTTTTCCTCCAGGAACAGACATTCAGGAATAAAGCAGCACAAGAAGCAGTTACTGGTCCTGCATGTCCTTAACTCTGTAGAATGTTCATAGTTACCTGCTTAACTTCATAACAATGGCTCCCATCTACACAATAATATGAGGATAATTAGCTGAGTCACGACTGGATATTCTTGGTACATGTAGTTAATGGCCAGCAGAGTGTTTCGAAGGAACACAATGAAATTCAGAAAGCATCACCTTTGATTGTTGGAATGTAAAATCAAGATACTGGCACATAATATTAAAACAGAACTTGCACCTGAATGTACAAAGCAGCGATAGAATAGCAGCAAAAGATAGGAAGCAATTAAGGGTGTGGTTTTGGGCTTAGCTTGATAAAAACACAAGGGAGAACAGGACAGGGTGGCCTGAAGACGAACAACAGTAATCCAAACTGAGTGACCCACTTCTGTGTTTTATAGAATTAATTTTATATAATTAATCTAATTCTGTGCGATATTAACGACAGCGCAGTGCTGGTATTTACCTACGCTTACGTCAGCAGCAGAACTCCAGCACTCTTGTCCTCGGTTATTGGTGACCGCACACAAGTAAGACCCATAATGTTTCCGCTCAGCGGCAGCTATCTGGGTACAGAGAGAAAACACTTTCAAACGTAGCCTGCAGAGAACAGCATCAGTCTGATCACAAAGATCCAGTAATTTGCCTTCACAGCCATTTCTCAAAATCACGATCTTTATATTATCGTCATGTGAAAACAAAATGAGTTGGCTGAAATGTCACATCTTTGTATTTCTAATAATCAAAAGGCAATTATTAAAATAATAGTTCATCAGTACAGAACATATTAAACTTGTAGGAACATAGAAAAATGAGATAGTCATTTATCTCTTTAAACCTTTTCTTGGCTGATCTTTTAGCTCAATCTATCCAGCTTGAATCGTATTAATAGCTCTTTCTGACAAAAACCTTAGTTCTGATATTTCCACGCTGACTCTCATCCATAAAAGAAACTGAATAATTTCATATCTCCACTACGCATTCTGTTCCATTCCAAAGGACTACTGCATATTGTTTGTTTTTTTCATAGTCCTTCATCTACAGCAGGGTTCCCAACCTTGTTTACGCCATGGACCAATACCATTAAGCAAGGGGTCCAAAGACCCCAGGTTGGGAACCCCTGATCTACAGGTATCTGACAGTGCTACACTTCATGTTTTAGAATAGTCATTGTTACATCCTGTTTAATTGAACATTGGATACACCACAAAGCCAATAGCCTGCAAGTTCAAATCACAAATCACCGTGCCAGTTTTCACTGGATCCAAATACTCCCTGATCCAAACGAGAGATTACCAATCTGAACCTCCATACTCACTAGTCCTCCCACTAAATGGAGTAGACCATAAGTAGTACCTGGTTCACAGGTAGCACAGGGGAGTACCTGGTTCACAGGTAGCACAGGGGAGTACCTGGTTCACAGGTATCACAGGGGAGTACCTGGTTCACAGGTAGTACCTGGCTCACAGGTATCACAGGGGAGTACCTGGTTCACAGGTAGTACCTGGCTCACAGGTATCACAGGGGAGTACCTGGTTCACAGGTAGTACCTGGCTCACCGGTATCACAGGGGAGTACCTGGTTCACAGGTAGCACAGGGGAGTACCTGGTTCACAGGTAGCACAGGGGAGTACCTGGTTCACAGGTAGCACAGGGGAGTACCTGGTTCACAGGTAGTACCTGGCTCACCGGTATCACAGTTGGAGACACAGAGGCTACAGATGTTGGAATCTGGAGTAACAAATAATCTACTGGAGGAACTCAGTGGGTTGAGCAGCATCTGTGGGAGAAAAAGAAATTGCCAACATTTCAGGCTGAAACCCTTTTGACTGAAAACATCGAAAATTCCTTCCTTCTCACAGATGCTGCTTGAGCCATTAAGTTCTTCCAGAAAATTTCTGTTGCCCTAGACTGCAGGTGATAGATCATTAGTCCATGTCCCCAGCATTTCATGATGACCTGTAGACTGTCCATACTATCAGATGTTGAAAGGATATTCAAAAATACTTACATAAAACAAAACTAAGAACTACTTGAAGTCCCAACAATAAACTAAAAGATTAATATGAAATAAAGGACAATAAAATACTCAACTGCAATAATCATTTTTAAGGCGAGGGACCTCATTCAAATGAACGGGGCCACACTACTTAACCTGCTGTTATAAAAATGAGAGGGTCTCTCACTAAAGTGGTTCAGCCCAGCATGTGCGTCCTGCATCCAACTTCCAGCTCAACTCTGACTCCTAGTTTCCAATACACAGGTGCAGAGGTCAGAGATAAGCTGACCCACATGCAGGTTCTCTCAAGAACAGGGGTTCCCAACCTGGGGTCCATGGACCCCTCAGTTACTGGAGGGGTCCATAGCATTAAAAAAAAGGTTGAGAACCCCTGCTCTAGAACCACCATGCTCATGGCCTTCTTTAGTGGAGCTGCTTTCAGACTAAACACTTAGTTTTGTCTCCTTGATGGTATGAAAAGGTGCAAATTTATTGAGGTCAACTTACTGTCAACTCCTCTTTGGATTGATGAGGTAACTGTATCCCATTTTTGTACCACTGGTAGTTGGGAGCAGGAATTCCAAATGCAACACACATCAAGGATGCTCTCTGTCCAAGTTTTACTCTCGAGGACTCAGGCTGCACACCAATCACTAGCTCGCCCTGCCAGTTTCGAGGTAACCCTGCTACGAGTGTACAACAGAATATGTCAAAGTACAATATAGTATTTGTAAAGCACACACAGTACTGCAATGGCACAGGATCAAGTTGCAAGACAATAAAACATTATCATGCCATTTAAAGCATACTGGCTTCCCCCTCCAACACTTACTTGTTATTTGCCTCAACCATGCCCTGAGGTAGCATGCTTTCATATCTCAACATAAAGACATTTTTGCTGAATTCCCCGGGATGTGTGTGGAGTAATAAAGCTTGCTGATTATACCAAATTAGAAAAGCACAGACACTGAAGAAATGGGGCAAGTTATTTGAGTTGACAAAATGGCAGTTGAATGCAAATAATAAAATAAAGTACACTTTGAATATTGAGGGCTAGATATTTACCCTCTTCTGTTTGAGGGGTTCAGAGGGTAAATGTCCTCTGTTCCATTGATTTCAGAGTGCATACATTACCACACTGTTCATTTAGTGTAGGTGTTAATACATTCCACATTTACCATGAAAACAAAGATCGTATCTCTACGGCTAGACCGTTAGCTGAACAGAAATGCAAGCTTTAATTAATAAGGGCTTTGCTTTCCTTGCAGTAATTAATTGGTGATCTCGAGAGTGGCATGCACTTATCAATCTCAGTGATGCACATATTAGCAAGTAATGTTGTCAAATTTGTCAGTTGTTAAAAGTTGTACAGATCACTATTGTAGGTACTTTATATGAAAAAAAATTACATTATGTTCGAGGACCTGATGGTATGAACATCAATTTCTCGAACTTCCCTCCACCATTCCCTGGTTCTGTTACCCTCTCTCATCTTATCTCCTTACCTGCCCATCAACTCCCTCGGGTGCTCTTCCCCCTTCCCTTTCTTCCATGGTCTCCTGTCCTTTCCTATCAGACTCCCCCTTCTCCAGCCCTTTATTCCTTTCACCAATCAACTTCCAAATTTACTTCACAGCCCTCCCCCTCTCCTGGATTCACCTATCACCTGCCACCTTGTACTTCTTCCTCCTCTCCCCCAACCTCCCTACTCAGACTTCTCCCCTTCCTTTCCTGTCCTGAAGGAGGATCTCGGCCCAAAACATTGCTTACTCTTTACCATAGATGCTGCCTGGTCCACTGAGCATTTCGTGTGTGGGTTGCTATGGATTTCCAGCATCTGCAGATTTTCTCGTGTTTGTGAGGCTCTGTAAGCATGCTTCTCAGCAATTTAAACCCACCTGGAGAGAAGGAGATCCTATATAAGCAGTGAATGCCTGGATTCACTGACTGCCTGGACTCTCCATTGCAACAACCAAGCCAAAGTCTTACACCCACAGCTGATCGGATCTAATGTCTGGAGGGCTAACTGCTGACTGATACCATTCAGATATTGCTGAAGGTATGTACTATGTGGACTTTTGCAGTTGCCACTGGGCGTGGAGGTTTATTATATGTAAACACATGCCTTCCCACTGCATGTAAACATGAAAGAATGACATTACAATTGAACCAGATATTGCCACAGATTTCTGTCTGTTAATCCAAAATCTAAATTGTAAACAGGAATAAATTAAAATATGTTACAACACACTTGACATTAATGTTTTATAGCTCATAATGGCTTTGATTTCTTGGAATATTTCAGCAGCTGTGTTTTTATTTCTTTAAAATATTTAATTCATAGAATGGCTGATGTTTTTGAGCAAACAGCTGAGGCAGCTGCTAAAGGAGGTGGTGGAAGGAAAGGAAACTAGAGTCAGAAGCTGTCTCTGGCAGATGAATTAGCAACGCAAACACGTCATCAGCAGGTCTTCTTCCTGCTTTCAGTTCTTTAATCCGAAATTGGTGTGTCTCGATGCTGCGATGGCACTAGCCATTTGCACCACAGTTTCCTGTTTGTATGCCCGTTTTCTGTGTCTCTGTACAACAATAAGGAAACATTGTAAAAGTTGTACCCCACCTGTAAAGTACGAGAAAATTCTCCATAGCCTGTGTAAGTGATGGGTGGGGAGGGAGTTGTCAACAGACACAGAGGACAACTAACAAAGAAGCATTTACTGATTCAGGATGATGACCCATGAAGTACTACTTTATTTTCAATCTATTCATACTATTGTGACATCAGGATAAAGAGTGCACATACCCAAGAAGTCAACCTATCATTTGACATTCATTTTCAAATGGATTTCCACTGTTATTCCACGATTTTCTGTTTTATTTAGACTGCGTATTGAGACACCACGCGAAATAGGCCGTTCCAGCCCTTCCAGCTGAACCACCTAGCAATCCCCCGATTTAATCCTAACCTAATTATGGGACAATTTACAATCACAAACTAATCTACGCCTTTGGATGGTGGGAGGAAACTGGAGCACCAGGAGGAAACCCATGTGGTCATGGGGTGAACGTACAAACTCCCAGCAGGCAGTGACGGGAATGGAACCTGGGTCGCCTGTGCTGTAAAGTGTTGCTTTGACCCTGCTGACCCATTTTTATAATAGCAATATTATACACAGGGATATAACATTTTGCGAAGCATGTATCTATAAAAGCTACCAGAATAGATGACAAGGAATCAATGATCCTGCACAACGAGTTTGTAAGAGATAACATGGAAATCATGTGTGGTGTGACGGAGTTTGGTAGATGGCATAGATGGGGCCAGTCTGTGCTTCAAGGACAGGGAAAGATTCTAGAGGCACACATTCATAAATCGCAAGAATAATTCTAAAGAATGAAAGCCAGAGATACCAGAAACTGCAGTTGCTGGTACCGAGGAACTCAGTGGGTCAGTCAACATCTGAGGGAAATACATTCAAGATTCAAGTTTATTTGTCACGTGTACATCGAAACATACGGTGCTAACAACCAGCACAACTGAGGGTGTGCTCCGGAGCAGCCCACAAGCATTGCCGCACATTCTGCCGCGTAGCGCGCCCACAAAGCTCGGCAGAACCACACAGGGCACGAGAAAACAGAACACTACAGACAACAGCAGAGCAAGTCGCATTCCTCCCTCCCTTCCACACCACCAGCCGACTCGGATTTGGACTTTGACACGCAGGCATTGAACATTCAACTACCCCAGTGGACTTGCAGACCTGGAGCTCTGGCCAGGGCCTTGACTCATGGACTTCCGATTTGACCGTCAGACCTCAATCACAGAACTTACCAATTACCTTACACCAGGCCTTGAAAGCCGGCCTCACCATGAAAGGATCCCAAACTCCGATCTCACTGATTGGCGAACACGGTGGGGTGGGGGAGGGGCATTGAACCTCTTTCCTCCTGCCCAACGTAACCATTGACAACAACTCGCTGACCCTGGCGGAGCCACTGGCCTTCTCTCGGCCCAACATCCCAGCCCCATCCACGGACGTCCCACGTCCGCATTGTTGTCCTTTGAACGCCGAGTGGAGACTTAAGGCTCTAACTCCCCACATCCCTGTACTTAAAATACTGACCACTAACTCCCCTCTGTCCTCAAAACCATTCCCACAAGTCCAAAAAAAATGAAAAGCAGCTAAAATGGAGCCATGACCTCAACAGAGGTCACTGCCCGGTGCCACCTTGAGGTTTCAGGTTAAGTGGGAGGAGCTAAAGATGGCACCGGAGGTTTTTGCAAACCTAGACAACTTCTTCCAACTCATCCGTGAAACAGCTTCAGCTTCCTCTTCTCTTTTCAGGGTGGCTGGGGTCCTGTCAGAGTCCGTGATATACAGGTGCAACTCAAACTACTTTTTTCCACAGGCACTGGGCTTTCATTCTCAGACTCGCGCACAGCCTGGTGTTTCGATACCTTTACTTGTGGCCTGGAAGACACGCGCCTTTGAGGGGTGGCCCCGGCTGTGGATGTCCTGGTTCCTCTCTGATGTCGCCAACTATAGCGCGCAGTGTGCACTGCTGTCGAAAGAAGGCCCCTGCGATCTCTTTCTTGATGATGATTGAGACTATGTTGGTCCTCGAGTTGGGGGACTGGGGCAAGTGACACGGTAGATTGTAACACGAGAACTGCGTGCTGCTGCTCTCCCCCTCTTGTTGGTGCAGGAGCTCTATCTCTCTCTTCCCTCTCTTTAACATCTGCCGGACGAGGCTGAGGACTTTCTACGAGGCTGTGGTGGCCAGTGCTATCATGTTTGCTGTTGTGTGCTGGGGCTGCAGACACCAACAAAATCAACAAACTCATTCGTAAGGCCAGTGATGTTGTGGGGGTGGAACTGGACTCTCTGACGGTGGTGTCTGAAAAGAGGATGCTGTCCAAGTTGCATGCCATCTTGGACAATGTCTCCCATCCACTCCATAATGTACTGGTTAGGCACAGGAGTACATTCAGCCAGAAACTCATTCCACCGAGATGCAACACTGAGCGTCATAGGAAGTCATTCCTGCCTGTGGCCATCAAATTTTACAACTCCTCCCTTGGAGTGTCAGACACTCTGAGCCAATAGGCTGGTCCTGGACTTATTTCCACGGCATGATTAACTTATTATTATTTAATTATTTATGGGTTTATATTGCTATATTTCTACACTATTCTTGGTTGGCGTGGCTGTAACGAAACCCAATTTCCCTCGGGATCAATAAAGTATGTCTGTCTGTCTGTTCCCCCAGTAACGAGAGAGAGAGAGCCTGTCTGAGTTGTCCAAGTGTTGGGATGGACAGTACTTTTTGACGGGCGATTGTCCCTTGGGGGACTTTGCTATTGCTTGCAAGGTGGGTGGTGGGAGGGGGTTTGATGGTTTTGCTGGAGCAAGAGGGGGGAGGGGAGGGGACTTTGGGGTTCTAATTTTTTCTGTCATTCATTGTTTGGGTTTTTTCCTGTTTTCTGGATGTCTGTAAATAGTAAGAATTTCAGGTTGTATACTATATACAGGTGTCCCCCATTTTTCGAACATTCGTTTTACAACAGCTCGCTGTTACGAAAGACCTACGTTAGTACCTGTTTTCGCTAACCAAAGAGGATTTTCGCTTTTACGAAAAAAAAGACACCCGCTTTATACGTGTGTTTACCCCGAGAAAGACTACAATGACCGTGAAGCCTTGTGCGGGCAGTTGTTTGCGCGTGCGTGTACGTGCGTACGCATGTGCGTACGTATGCATGTACATGCTGATTTTTTTTTCTCTAAATTGATTTTGGCTCGCTGTCTTCCCAATTTTGATAAGTGAAACTACACCGTACCTACAATATTTCTACTTTATATAGGCTGTATACATCATATCATTCCTGCTTTTACTATATGTTAGTGTTATTTTAGGTTTTATGAGTTATTTGGTTTGATTTGGTAGGTTATTTTTTGGGTCTGGGAACGCTCAAAAATTTTTCCCATATAAATTAATGGTAATTGCTTCTTCGCTTTATGACATTTCAGTTTACAAACGGTTTCATAGGAACACTCCACCTTTGAATTACGGGGGAAACCTGTACATTCTATGATATTAAATTGAACCCAGTTTGAGACCCTTCATCTGGACTGGAACTGTAACGAGTTCAAAGCAAAATGAAAACCAAGCACTGAACTTTATCTTTTAATGGGACAGAATTGAAAGGTAGAGAACCTAGATTGAACTCACACTGAACTTTGGCACTGCTCAACAGTTCTAGTCTCCTGAATGTAAAAAGATTAGTACGGTTCTGGTTGAGGTTCAAAATAATTTACAAGGATGGTGAAACTGAGACAGCATGCTTCTTTTAGAAAATTTTGATCAGACTTGGTTTTACTTTTCTTGAAGTAGAGAGCTCATTTGACGTAACAGTTTAAAACTGTGAAATGGGGGGGGGGGGGGGGATGGGATTCCTCCGTTTTTGGGAAGAGAGCAAGAGTTCAGGAGTCGGTTTGGAAAACCCAACACTGCATCCATAAATTTCAACAATTTCAGATCACCAGTCCTGGTGGTTTGTAGTGTCGACAATTTCTGATGTTACGTCATCAACCTGTAACGTTACCTCTGCTTTTATTCCTCCCTCTGTGAATGCTGCCTGATCTGCTGGGTATTTCAAACATTTGGTTTTATTTCACATTTCCAGATCTACAATATTTTCAATCTTACAGTTCCCCCCCCCCCCCCCCCACTTCAAGTGAAGTTTGGATAGGTACATGGAGAGGGATTTGGCAGGATATTGCCTGGGTACAGATAGATGGGACTAGGCAGAGTGGACAGCATGGACTGTATTGCAGGAAGGGTCTGTTTCTGGGTTGTGGAGCTCTATGACTCTATATTTATATCAACTCCAGACAGATCAGCTGTTATCACCGTCTCTCAGGAGGCACCACCGCCACCACTTGTATCATTCATTCTCCCTTGGTCTCAACTCTATCCCAGGCATTCTCAACGTACTTTCCACCCTACCCTCCTTCTGGGTCTTTAAATAGGTCATTCTCTGAATGGATTATGCCTCATCTCTAGCAATAACTGCTGCCTGACTTGTTGAGAATTGCCAACATTTTCCATTTGTGTTTGGAGTTTCGGCTGCCTGCAGCGTTTCTTGCCCTTTTACATGGACCGGTTAACAGATCGGCAAGTGTGATGTTGTGGTGCAGTTACCGAGTCTTCGTGAGCGGGACAAATGGTATAGATAGATAGATACTTTATTCATCCCCATGGGGAAATACAACTTTTTTCCAATGTCCCATACACTTGTTGTAGCAAAACTAATTACATACAATACTTAACTCAGTAAAAAATATGATATGCATCTAAATCACTATCTCAAAAAGCATTAATAATAGCTTTTAAAAAGTTCTTAAGTCCTGGCGGTAGAATTGTAAAGCCTAATGGCATTGGGGAGTATTGACCTCTTCATCCTGTCTGAGGAGCATTGCATCGATAGTAACCTGTCGCTGAAACTGCTTCTCTGTCTCTGGATGGTGCTATGTAGAGGATGTTCAGAGTTATCCATAATTGATAACTTGTATTGTTCGCTCATGATTTATTTTTGCATTGAGGAGGATATTGGAATGTCGGTCAGTGCCAGGAGCCAGCTGCTCTGCTGAAGGGGGCCTACAGCTCCCTGCATCACTGTTCAGCATCAGAATTGTGAGATGGTGCAGCAGACTATACAGAGAACAGTGCTGAGGAATTGAGTATTCTGGCAGCCTCCCATATGATGTTCCACAGTCTATTGTTTTTATCTTTAGGCCTGTTTTACTTCCATTAGATAGCTAGGTTAAAATTGATTGAGGAAAGCACACAGGTAGTTAGGGTGAGGGCTGAGGGAAAGCAGCATTCTGCTGAGGTAAACCTTAAGTTCTTTCCCAGAATCCTCGCTGCTCAGGTGGAGGCCTGTCACTACTAGGCCAAACTGGAATGAAGGTACCAAGTCCTGAAATGACATTCGCGTGGCGCACGTTGCTTCTGAATGTCCTTCTTGCTTCCTCTCGCATGTCTGTCAGCTCTTCTTTTTAGTCATTCCCTTGGGACCTTGCATGACTTGCATCCAAAGTCAAAGTCCAAGTTGAGTTCACTGTCATGTGCGTAAGTACACACAGTATATACACAGACACAACGCAAAACTTACTTGCAGCAACGTCAAAGGCATGTGGCATCAGATACACAACAATCACAAGAAGAACATAAATTATACTTGACTTTTTACAAGGAAGAACACAATTACAACTTTAAAAAGTATCCGTTGTAATGCAAAGTGGCAGTAGTATTGCTGTTTTGAGGCTGTGATTAGGGTTGTGCAGGTAGGTTCAGGAAGCAGATGGCTGAAGCCAAGTAGCTGTTTTTGAACTTGGTGGTGTGGAGCTTCAGGTTTCTGCACCTCTTGCCTAATGATGGCTACGAGAAAGTGGCATGGTCAGTTGGTTCATAGAAACACTCTGCTTCTATGAGTTCTGAGGTGGCTAATGAGGCCAATGTGGGAACCATAGACTCCTTCAGGATCGGGCAGGGTAATGACTGACTGGATGGATGTGTGATACAGCAGTGTCAAAGTCAAAGCTGGAACACTTGGAGTATTGCGTGCAGTTCTGATTGTCGTGCTATAGGGAAGATGCGATCAAGCTAGAGAGGGTGCAGAAAAATTCATAGAAATGTTGCCAGACAAGAGGGCTTGAGTTATAAGGAGTGATTAAATAGGCTGGCTCTGTTTTGCCTGGAATGACACAGTCTGATGGGTAACCTTATACTGGTTTATAAAAGCATGAGTGACATAGATATCAGTCACTGTCTTTTTCCCCAGAGAGGGGAGCCTAAAATTAGCTGGCATAGATAAAAGGCGAGAGGGGGAAAGATGAGGGGATCCCAGGGACTAGTTTTTCCACACGTAGGGTGATGGGTAGCTGCCAGGGAAAGTGGTAGAGGCAAATACCATTACAATGGTTCAAAGCCTTTTGGGCCGGTACATGGATAGGAAAGGGTAGAGGGATACGAGCCAAATGCAGGAAAATAGAATTGGTAATAGGCAGGTCAACATGGGTGGAAGGGCTTGTTTCTGTGCTGTTTACCTCCATGACTATGAATGAGTTATGAGCAATGACTGTAGGACACCGTTCAGGATCACTTTGGGACAAGGTGCTGTTTGTAAGTCAGAGGAAACAATACTGACACTAACTCCAAGCCAACCCCTGGCTAGAAGCATCCTAACTCACTGTACTGCAGAATTAAGCATTGTCTAAGTTGTCTTATCGACCAACACCTCCCCATTTATAAACCACACACTAACGCCTATGTGAACCAATTATAAAAGGAGCTTTTACCAGATTTGATAAAATGAACCTTGACCTTTGCCCAGTTGCTGAAAACACATCGGTTCTGTTCATCGTTCACTCGGCACACGTAAATCCCAGTCTTCACAGAGTCAACCATAAGTACTGACTGTGTTGCCCCGACGATCTGTAACCAAAAGAGAAAGAACTTCATAGCAGGACCTTCAAATACCAACGGCTGGCACAATTGTCATGACACAGGGATATCAACAAGCCAAACAAATGTACTGTATCTGAAAAGGTCCAAAATATCAAATCAACTGTTGTATTTTACACTTCATATTTAGAAATGAGCACCGACACGGGCATTGGCAAAGTGATGCCACTAGCAAACTCAATCACTTTCTGGTGTACTCTGGAACAAATCTGCATTGCTTGAGGAGTGTCTTTGACACAAATCACTCCTGCAATAGAATTGTCCTTGTGTTTCTATTGATTGAGCTTGGTACAAGAGACCTGGCAATTTAAATACAATCACGTAAATCAAAAGCAAGATCAATCGGTATTGGTGATTGTGGAACTAATCGATAATAATAAACCCACCTGGCTCACTTCCTTCCTTGAAGGAAGTACAGCAACCTGTCCTCAGTCTGACCTATCTGTGACTTTCAACTGAAAATGTAGCTCACTCTTAATTGCACATAGTAATGCTTGGGCAAGGTATTTAGATCAATGAAGAATCAGGGATGATGACAAATATTGACTGTATCAGTAATGTTAACGATCTACCAACAAAAACATTTCTTAATAATTTTTATTGATGATGCACACTTAAACGACACTGCTTTCCTTTAAAAGCAAAAGGATGGCACAGTAGTGTAATGGTTCAATTCTTGCCGCTACGTGTAAGGAAGTTTGTACGTTCTCCCCATGACCACATGGTTTTCCTCCAGGTACTCCGGTTTCCTCCCACAGTCAGTCCAAAGGTGTACTGGTTCGTAGGTCATTGATTATCAATTGTCCAGTGATTTGGCTAGGGTTAAATCAGGGGGTTTGCTGGGTTTGTTGGAGGTGAAGATGCAGATAAGCAACAGGAGAAGAACAGAGGGTGAGAGGATGGTGAGGCCTTAGCAGATTCACTGCTGCTTGAATAGGTGATTCTGCTTCTTTCCTACCATCTCTAAAATCCTCTGCTTTTCATACAGTAGCATAAAGATCAGTGCAATTGCTTTATAGAGCAGGCTGTAAGACCAGGATTTGATTCCCGCCGCTGTCTATAAGGAGTTTGTGTCTCTCCCCATGACCCCACTGGTTTCCTATGGGTGCTCTGATTTTCTCCCACATTCCAAACACGTACGATTAGGACTGATGAGTTCTGGGCATGCTTATATTTGTGCCGGAAGTGTGGCACCACTTGTGGGCTGCCCAGCACAATTTTCACTGATTTCTTTTGAAACAAATGACATATTTAACAGCATGTTACATTGTACATGTGACAAATAAAACTGATCTTTAAGCTCAAGATATACCACCCTGATATTAATTGCATGGGCTCGATGAGATCCACATTTCTTAATAACAGTGTAAGACAGTGTCCTACATAGCAAACACACCATTTGAACAGCCATGCATTGCACTCTTGTAATTTTCTTGGCTCAGACCACACAGGCCTCACTGATGTCCTAAAGACACAAGTTCTTCAAAATAGTCACTGAATTCTTTCTTTGATTTCTGGATGCAGGCTTTGCCAGTGAAGGCAAGATTGAGGAGATAATGTTGAAAAAGCTTCTTAATCCGATGCAGTCCTGGTGGTGAAGAATTCCCTCAGTGTAGCTGGGGAGGAGGCAGCAGAATTTGCACCTACTGACTATGGAAGAACAGTGGTACATTTCTCAGTCAGGATTCTGTGCAACTAAGAAGGGAACCTGCAGGTGATGGGACGTCCACAAACTTCAAGCCCATACCACACGGAAGAGATGGGAAATTTATAATAAGCTGACTGAGTAACTCATGCACACTGAACAAACTGGTGGACTAGTAAGATGAAGGTATGCTTAGCCACAGCGGCCGCTCTGGATCCAACAAATGGTGCAAACATTTGTCTTAAACATTTTTCTTGTGATCGAAAGAACCTGTTAGAGATTGGTAATACAAAATACTATGAGTTCGGTTCACTGATCGATCGGCAAGACCAACAGTGAGGGAGCTGCTCGGCCTTGATTGGTGCCCATTACAGCCACTCAGGGGGGTAGCACTGGGGACAGTGAGGAAGAGAGCAGAGACGTAGTAGGTGTGCTAGATCAGTGCTGAGTTGGAGGCTAGTCCTGGCCGGCCAGCTCTCCAGTGTTCCCTCACTGATCTGCCTTCGTCTGTGGTTGACCCAGCATGAGATGAGAAACTGCTGTGTGCTTGTTTTTGCAGAAACGTGGCTCTAAGACAAAATACCACGCACCATGAATCTTCAGGCCATGTCACTCAGGGGCTTGTACTAATATTATTTTGTAACTATATGTGTTTTACGCCTTGACGCCGGAGGAAGGCTGTTTTGTTTAGCTGTATACATGCGAACAGCTGAATGACATTTAAACTTGATCCTGATGTTTTTCAACTGCTGGAAGAACTTTGTGCCATCACTGGCAAGGAAACTCAATGAAAAAAGGGCACAAAGTCACATTGGAGCTCACGTAGTCATTCTTCCACCATCGGTCTCCTCCGAGCATCGCTGACCTTCGGACCCTCAGATCCCAGTCCACCTCATCCGGTGGCCTACCAGTTCTCTCCACACGCGTCCTCCCTCTTCATCTCTCCTCGACAGAAGACCGCGAAAAAACATCTTTCCAGACTCACAAGACACAGCAACAATCTCTTATTGGCTCACGTGCATCCTGTTACCTCCAGCCATAACCTAAACATTGCTGCTACAGAGAAACCATTACCTCAGCAGGGAACATTACAGAGAAGTCATTACATTAGCAGTGAAACCTTACAGTGCATTACACTCTCTCCCCACCAAATTTAGTCATGTCCTCATGACGTTGAGATAATTCGCCAGCCCTTCCTGCAAAACACAAAGCCTAATCCAGGAGCAAAAGGATTAGGTATATATATATAAAGATATAGCTCCCCAAAGCAGTAGAGATCACGCCCTGTTCCCCAGGTGCTACATAGGCCTACCTATCTGGGGGATTCCTAATTCTCTGAGACCTCTGTACCTCCTCACCTAACTCCTCAGGCTCAGGCACTACTGGGGGTACTTTGGGTCTACTTGGCGAGTCCTCCCTCGATCTATCACTCATGCCTCTCTGCAATTCAGAGCCCTCTGTCCCATGTCCAGGCCCTGCTTCCTCTCCTTCAGGGTCCTGCTGTAACCCAGGCTGCCCACAGATAGCCCTCCCCCACCTCACCTGACCTAGTGGGAGAAGGGCCAGGAGTCTCTTCCTCAATCACAGGGGAGTTAGCGAAAGGCAGCATATACCACACATCCAGATCATCATCCTCCGAATCAGTACCCCTCTCATGGGCAAGGCCCGGCCCAGCCCCTCCTGCTGTGGGCCATGCAGTCGCCCCGTGTTTTCACAGAGTCCTTTTACTAGGTGTATGCTCCAAGTCAGGCTCTGGGTCTACCTGCACTTCTTGTCCCAGAGGCAACAGGTGGTTCCGATGGAGAATCTTGACAGGCCCATTCCCTTTCTCTGGTTTCACTTGGAAAACTGGTAGGTTTGGCATCTGACTCTCCACCACATAGGACGTAGCCACCTAGCGGTCAGCCAACTTGTGCTTTCCAAGTAGCCCCAAATTCCTTACGAGGACTCGGTCTGCCGGCTGGAGTTGGGAGAACTTCACTTCTGATCATAGCTCCTCTTATTTCCTCAATTCTGCTTGCCGGCCGCAACCCCAGCCAATTCATAAGCCTTTTTCAGCTCTCTCCTCATTCATATCAGACATACTTCAGGTAAGGCTTTGGTGGTAAGTCACCCTCGTCAGTCCCAAAACAAAAGTCAATGGGCAACCTTGCCTTGCGCCCAAACATCAGATAATATGACGAGTACCCAGTAGCTTCATTTCGTGTACAGTTCTAACAGTGAACCAGATACCCAATATGTTGACTCCACCTGCTCTTCTTGCTGTTCTCCAGGGTCCTGAGCATGTCTAGCAATGTCCGATCAAACCTCTCTGGCTGGGGATCACCCTGCTGGTGATAGGGGATGGTCCTCGACTTCTCAACTCCAAGCATGCCAAGTAACTCACTGATGAGCCTGCTCTCGAAGTCCCATCCCTGGTCACTATGTATCCGCCTGGGAAGGTCATAATAAACAAAATACTTCTCCCATAACCCTTTCGCCACTGTAGTCGCCCTCTGGTCTTCGGTAGGAAAAGCCTGATCATATCTGGTGTGGTGGTCCGTGATGACTAAGACGTTCGCCGTGTTGCTGGCATCAGGTTCTATTGACAGGAAATCCATACACACCAGGTCCAGGGGCCCCGCACTCTGTAGGTGGGACAAGGGAGCTGCCCGCGTAGGCAGTGTCTTCCACCGTATGCATCGAATGCACAACTTGCAGTATTCTTTGACCTCTGACTTCATTCGGGGCCAGTAAAACCTGTCTCTGAGCAATCCATAGGTCTCTTCCACCCCCAAATGTCCAGAACCATCATGAAGTGACTTCAACGCTGTCCTCCGATACTTCTCGGGCAGTACCAGCTGGCAACGCCGAGGTCAGTCCGGAGGTGACGTGACCCGGTTTGAGATCTGGTTTTTCAACTCCAACCGAGGTCATTCTTTCAGTAATCAAGGCACCAAAGCCTGTTTCATCTTGCCGCCTGAGCCATGTCTCCCTTTTCAACCGCAGACCAAATAGTACCAATGCCCGGGTAATCTTGCAGAGCAGCTGCCACTTCCCCAGAATTTAATTCCGGCAGCTGATTTGTCTTCAGTGCAGTCAGGTGACAGTAAACTTGGGGTAGGGCATCATCAGAAGCCCCCAATTGATCCACTGCTCGATCCTGCCTCTCCTTTTCCTCGGCCTTCACGGTGATGGCAAACTGACACATGGCCTTCACCCCCGGGGCAGGAACACTCTCCCACTCCTCGTCTCTGTCCAGTCCCTCATGCGCCCGTCGGGACAAAGCATCCGCATCAATGTTCCAGCTCCCCGGCCGGTACTTCAGGCTGAAATCATAGGCGGACAACGCTGCCAACCACGGACGGCCTGTGGCATCCAGTTTCGCCGAGGTCAGGATATAAGTTAGGGGATTGTTGACCGTCCGCACCTCAGACTTGGCCCCATAGAGATAGTCACTCAGCTTATCCACCACCGCCCATTGCAACGCCAGAAATTCCAAATTGTGTGTGGGACAGTTTCTCTTGGAGGGTGACAAACTCCGGCTGATAAACGCCATAGGCCTCACCCGGTGCCCTGATCCTGACACAGGATGCCCCCTAGATCCTCTCGGCTGGCATCTGTGTGTAGTACAAACGGCAATCAGGGGTCCACAAAAGTCAGCACTGGTGCCTGGGTCAGCGACTGAAAAGCCTCCTCACATTTTACATCCCACCTCTTCCCCTCCCCTTCTTCCCCAAGGGAGGGTAACCACACAGAAGCTGATTCAAGGGGTGACTCACTTTGGCGTTGCCCTTCATGAATCTCCAATAATAACCACAGAATCCAAGCAACGAGCGCAGAGCACTCACAGTCTGGGGCCTCGGCCAAGTGGTCACCGCCTCTATCTTAGCCGGGTCTGTAGCTACTCCAACCGTGAGATTATGTGCCTGTCATAGCTAACAAGACGTTTTGCAGAGCTGGCACTTGTCCAGGGAAAGTTTTAACCCTACAGCTTTCAGGCGGCCTAGCACCCTTAGCAGCCTCACTTCATGTCCTTCCAAGGTGGATCCAAATACTATCAAGTCATCCAAATATACTAACACTTCAAGCAAGTTCATATCCCCCACTGTCTTTTCCATTACCCTCTCGAAGGTGGCAGGGGCTCCCGATATGCCCTGGGGCATCCTTTCAAACTGGAAGAATCCCAGAGGGCACATAAATACCATCTTCTCTTTGTCGGCCTCACTCATCGGGATCTGGTAATATCCACTCCTCAAATCCAGCACACTGAACCACTTCACACCACTCAGACAGGCCAACACGTCTTCTACCCTCGGGACGGTGCGCCTGTTCGGAGTCCTACGGTCCACACACACGCATACCTTCCTGTTCTTCTTCTGGGCCACTACTACTGGGAGCGCACTCAGTGATGATCCCAGCTTCCTTCAACTTACACAAATGCTGCCTCGTCTTCCACATCTGCAGGGGCCAGTCACCGCGACCTCTCTGTAAACGGGGTGTCCTCGGTCACCCAGGTGGTGTGGCGAGTGTTCTTGGAACAACCCACATCAAACTGGTCAGTGGAAAAGACACCGTCCAGCTTCAACATCTTCTCCACCAGCCTCCTCTTCCAACCCGCAGGAACTGGGGAGTCCCCGAAGTTGAATGACCCAGCGGGTCAATTTTCCCCCCCTTTCCCAGTAGTTTCTCCTGGCGTGCCTCACGGGGGCATTAGCTATTACCGTCACCGGGAAGAAATGCACCAGGGGCATCCCCCGCTTGAAGGTGACCTCCCTCTTTGTAGAGTTCCTGACGATCACTGCCATCCTGCTCGCCTGTACAACCAAGGGCTTCTGCAACTCGGGCCTCACCAGTACCCCAGGAGGAAATCCCGACTCCCCCTCGAGGTCTTCTGGAGCGTCCACTAAGAGGGCCTCGCCCTCAGGCACTCTGGGAAATCTGGGGGTCCCCATCATTCTCACTACTTCTCTGGGCCGTACCACCATTGGCTTTGACCGGGTGAACCATACAGTCCCTCGTTTAAATTCGGTATCCGGCCCAGTGCGGCCACACACTTCCTCAAAAGCAGCTCGAAACAATGGGTGCATGGACAATGTCCCCAAAAAGCTCTCACCTGCCTTCTCCATGCAGGCCCCCATGAGCCTCCTCACAAGAGGGGTGTTGGTCCCCACCAGAATTGAAACGCCGCCCTTCTCAACAGGGTCTGGACAAACCAGCACCAATGTATTAAGAACCTCAGACACCCCACATCGGCCTCCAAGAACTCCAGTTTCACTAACAAATAACTGTCGTATGGTTAACTGTCTCTGCTCTTACTACATCAGCCACCAACCCCTTCAAACTTCCAACCAATCTCTGTCGCTTTTCCTCATCACAGCAGTGCTACTCATCTAACAATTGAGAGGTCTGCTCCCCCCACGTCTCAGATTCCTCTTCCCCCTCGGGGGTGGGCGTTATTCTAGAAAAAATCCTTAGCTTCCGGCGGGGACCCGCTGCCTGTGCACTGGGCCACTTATTCGCCAGGGAGGTAAGGGCTGATGCCAACTCAGAACCCTCACTCCTCACTGGGGGACGGGGACTAATTAAACTTTCCAAATCTGACCACCCTTTCCCCTCACTCCTCAGAAACGATAGAACCCTGTCTCTGAAATCTCCACCCTGTGACCCAGCCTGCTGGGCTCCCTTCTCCTCCTCCCTGACAGTATGGACAGGCCTCACCTGGGGCGCCAGTAGATGCTGGCAGTTCCACCACCATTACGTCAGCGCTAGTCTGAACTAAACAAGGTCTGAGCCCACCATTTTATCAAACCTTCGCGCTACAATTTCAACCTTGCCAACAGCTTTAACCATACTCAAAAATCGAACAAACAATTCATCCGGGGTACGACTATCCACCCCACTCAACATGGATGCCTTAACTACCGGCAATCCCACAGAGGCACACCAATGCTCCACCCCAGCACAGATTTAAACAGGGCAATCACACTGCATCCAATGGAATCAATCCAGGACGTAGCCCCCACAATTGTAACCCTCAGGCTCGACCAGCTCGTGTTCGTCTGGGAAAACAGCCATCCGCCCTGCCAAACTGGGCAATCACGTTTGTATGGCTGCTGTGTAACGTACCCCCAGTTACAAACCCACAACGCAAAATATCAGACAGTACTCCATATGCAATTAAATGATTGAACTTTATGAATCTTAACCTGAATATAGGGTTAGTAATGAAAATAAACAACAAAAAAGGGCACAAAGACACATTGGAGCTCACGTAGTCATTCTTCCACCATCGGTCTCCTCTGAGCATCGCTGACCTTCGGACCCTCAGATCCCAGTCCACCTCATCCGGTGGTCTACCAGCTCTCTCCACACGCATCCTCCCTCTTCATCTCTCCTTGACAGAAGACCGCGAAAAAACATCTTTCCAGACTCACAAGACACAGCAGCAATCTCTTATTGGCTGACATGCATCCTGATATCTCCAGCCATAACCCAAATATTGCTGCTACAGAGAAACCATTACCTCAGCAGGGAACATTGCAAAGAAGCCATTACATTAGCAGTGAAACCTTACAGCATGTTACACAAAGCAACTCCATATCAACTTATTCCATCACCACATACTGAGTCAGTTGAAATCTCATCAAAGCTGACTCAACTCTATTTGCAAAGATAGAAATTGCTGGAAGCACAAAGCAGAGCAGGGCACCATCTGTAGAAACAGAAACCAAGCTAAAGTTTAAGCTTTTTGTCAGGACCACATTCAGGTCTTTATCCTGAAACCTTGACGGTTTCTCCTTTCAGCCCCCGCCCGATTATTCTAGAAAACTGAAAATTCAGTTTTCAATTTCCGTTTTCCTGCAGTTTGGTTTTGTTGACTTCTATTTGAGAAGTTATACTGACAGCACAGTATGTGCCAAAGATTTCTCTGCCAAGTCAATAAAGTAGTTACTGTCCATGCTAAGCTTTAGACGTCAATTCTAAGGCGGCCTGAAGGCTTGTGTCATCACTCACTGTTGGCACTTCAATGTACCTCCAAATGTTCCAACACAGAAAGGTCAGCATTAAATTGGACCTTTCACCTCCTCATGGTATCAACGAGCTGCTTAGTCATTTAACAGTTACAACAAAGGAAACAATGTAGAAAGATAAATTTTGATTTTTTTTCCTCTTTTAGTTTTTAGCATTTGAAATTGGATATCATAAATTCAAATGAAATAGCACATAATTTGTACTTTTGGTGAATAAAAGGCCCTTGTCAATGACCTCAAAGTTAGACCTTCACAAAAGTCTTGGGACGTCTGTGGTGAAAGCTTTCTTTCTCTTTGTGGAGAAGCCATCTTCATAGAGCTGTTGGTGGCAGTATGTCTGAGTGCATTAGAACGAGGGCATAGCCTTCTCTTGGATGATGATAAGCACATTGAGGAGAGGGGTCTTGCTCATTGCCAGACCAGGCCTAGCTAAAAGTGGGATCTCACAGTGGCTACCCATTTTAATTCCACTTCCCATTCAGATTCTGATATGCCCATCCATGGCCTCTACGGTCGTGATGAGGCTACACTCAGGTTGGAGGAACACCTTGCGTTCCGTCTGGTTAGCCTCCAACCTGATGGCATGAACATCGATTTCTCAAACTTCCAGTAATGCACTCCACCCCCCCCCCCCCCCCCTTCAGCAGTCCCCATCCCCTTCTCCCTCTCTCACCTTATCTCCTTGCCTGTCCATCGCCTCCCTTTGGTGCTCCTTCTCCCTTTTCTTTCTTTCATGGCCTTCTGTCCTCTCCTATTAGATTTCTCCCTTCTCCAGCCCGGTCTCTCTTTCAACAATCACCTTCCCAGCTCTTTACTTCATCCCTCCCCCTCCCGGTTTCACCTGTCACCTTGCGTTTCTCCCTCCCCTCCCTTACGCTGACTTATCATCTTTTTTTTCTCCAGTCCTGCTGAAGGGTTCTGAACCAAAACATCGACTGTATTCTTTTCCATAGATGCTGCCTGGCCTACTGAATCACTCCAGCATTTTGGATTTCCAGCATCTGCAGATTTTCTCTTGTTTAGGCTTAGCTGATAAATTGGTTTATTACTGTCCTGGCATTGAGGTAGTGTGAAAAACTTGTCTTGCAGACCGTTCGTACAGATCGATTCATTACAACAGTGCACTGAGGTAATCAAAAGGTAAAACGGAGTGCAGAATAAAGTGTTTCAGTTACAGAGAAAAGGCAATGCAAGATCATAATGAGGTTGACAGTGAGGTTGGATCATTCTAGGGAACTTTCCAACAGTCTTATAACAGCAGGACAGAAGATGCTTTCAGGCTTTTTTATCTGGTCACCACTCATCAGGAAGGCCACTGAGGCTTTGGAGAGGGTGCAGAAGTGGTTTACCAGAATGCTATCTGCTTTACTGGGTATGTGCAATCATGAGAAGCTGGCAAAATTGGTTGTTTTATTAGGAGTGGCGGAGATCGAGGTGAGATCTGATAGAGGTTTATAAGATTATGGCATAGGCAGAGTGCATTGGTTTCCCAAGGTAATAATGTCTAGTCAGGGGGCATGCATTGAAGGTGAGAGAGGGTTAGGTTCAAAGTATTTTTTACTCAGAGTGGTGGGTGCCTGGAAAGGACTGCTTTCCACTGTGGTAATCAAGGCAAATACATTAGAGGCTTTTAAGAGATGATTAGATAGGCACACGAATATGCGGAAGATGGAGGGATATAGACTTTGTGTAGGTAGGAGCGTATTATTTTGGGGGGGGGGGGGCCTAAAACTTTTTAGCCGGTTTGGCACAACATTGTGGGCTGAAAGACCTGTTCCTGTGCCGGACCGTTCTATGTTCTGCCCAATGGGAGAGGGAAGAAGAAAGAATGCTCAGTGTGGGTGAAGTCCCTGATTATACTGGCCGCTTTGCTGAGGCAGCAAGAAGTGTAAACGAGTCCATGGAGGGGAGACTGGTTTCCATGATGTGCTGAACTGTGCCACAACTCTGCAGCTTCTGGGGTCAAGGGCATAGCAATCACCATAACAAGCTGAGGTGCATCCAGATACGCTGCCTTCTACGTTGCGTTGATAAAAAATTTGTGAGCGTCAAAAGGGGACGTGCCATATTTCTTTATCCTACTGTTAGCATGAGGTGGACTTGCTGCAGAAAAATTACCATAAAAATAACTAGATCATTCAACTCTTCACTGGGAAACTACCTAATTGGGAGAAATTAACGGACCTATTGAACTGTGCTCCCTAAAAGTTCTGATCGACCAAAACATCCTTTGACTTCTTCAGAAATGAGAGAAAAAAAATCTAGCTACGTGACACTCTTGTAGAAAGATACACTTTTGACATTACTGGGGGAACACTCTTTATTGTTCTTCCAAAAAATGTATGAAATGTTTTGGCTTGGAAATGTGATGACGCTGTGCTTATATTTCCAACCAATGATTTGCAAGGTAGAAGGCACATGCTCATTATGAGCCAGGATGACAGCCCCCAACCCATCACCAGGGCTCTTCTTGCCTCTGTAAAGGTATCTGTTGGAGGCCGTCTATTCATACTGTACGGAGGTGACTTGAGCACAGGTAGTGAGGCGCTGACTAGATCTTGGAGTGATAGGTCTACTTCCACCTCAGCTGATAGTCATCAAAATACAAAATCACTTCTACCTCAGCATGACACCGCAGGGCTCCTTGCAGCCTGTCTGGTCCCCTCCTTTCAATCCAGCTCTTTTCACTCTCTTTCCATAGGGAATAACAGGCAGAGATACGTCTCTACCAAAGGAGCTGCAAGATAGTCCTTCCCTCCGTTAGCTTTGCAGGTCACCCTTGGGCAAGGTGTGGCACCTGCTTAGCCCTCCCCTACCCCCGATGAGGGTCATGTGAAGCCATGAGAGCAGGTGGTGGAAGATAACTTCGGTTAGCATTGTTGAGTTGGGCTAAAGGGCCTCATTCCATGCTCTATAACTCTAATAACAGGGAGAGACCTGCAATATAAATATAACTGATGACAAACAGCACCATTTTTACTGAACTGTGCATGAGAACGGGAAAACACAATAAAAAATACCTGCACTGGGTGGTTTAGGTTATCACACCCCCTTCCTGCCAATCAACTTGCATAGTTCTCACCACATTAAAGGGTCGTTTATATACTTAAGATAACAAATACAGGAACTGAGTTGATCTGCACATCTAGAGAAATTCAGTAAAGGTCATCCTTGAACAAATTCCTCGAATTGGTATGTCATTGTAGCAAAGAAAGAAAACAAAATAACAGTTTCATTTCTGAAGTGTTGATGCACTTCTCCCCCATCCGTCCAGCTCCAACGACACCTTATGAGGACTAATTACACGTGTAAATGTCACCACAAATACGTGATTAGCAAAACCTATCCGACACTGACAGAATGCGCATGTAGAAGGTATATTAAGCCAAGGTCACGTGTGCTTAGTTAGACATTTAAAGCTCCCATAGCACTACCTTGAAGAGTAGCTGAATTCTCTTTGGTGTCCTGCTAAAAACCAATTTCCAGGCCAGAATTACAAATAGATTAGTCCTGACGAAGGGTCTCGGCCCGAGACGTCGACAGTGAATCCCGACGAAGGGTCTCGGCCCGAGACGTCGACAGTGAATCCCGACGAAGGGTCTCGGCCCGAAATGTCGACACTGAGTCCCGACGAAGGGTCTCGGCCCGAGACGTCGACACTGAGTCCCGACGAAGGGTCTCGGCCCGAAACGTCGACAGTGAGTCCCGACGAAGGGTCTCGGCCCGAGACGTCGACAGTGAGTCCCGACGAAGGGTCTCGGCCCGAGACGTCGCCAGTGAGTCCCGACGAAGGGTCTCGGCCCGAGACGTCGCCAGTGAGTCCCGACGAAGGGTCTCGGCCCGAGACGTCGCCAGTGAGTCCCGACGAAGGGTCTCGGCCCCAGACGTCGCCAGTGAGTCCCGACGAAGGGTCTCGGCCCGAGACGTCGCCAGTGAGTCCCGACGAAGGGTCTCGGCCCGAAACGTCGCAAGTGAGTCCCGACGAAGGGTCTCGGCCCGAGACCTCGACAGTGAGTCCCGACGAAGGGTCCCGGCCCGAAACGTCGACAGTGCTTCTCCCTATAGATGCTGCCTGGCCTGCTGTATTCCACCAGCATTTTGTGTGTGTTGTTTGAATTTCCAGCATCTGCAGATTTCCTCGTGTTTGCGCTTTACAAATAGATTACCTGGCTATTAGTACATTCGATTTCAGGTGTTCTAAGCAGCCAGAAATGGATTCAGTACGTTAAGGCCTGGATCATTTTGAGTCCCTGAGAATTGAACTGGGCAAGTAATCCTTGCAGACATCATATTGATTCACATATAATTCAACATGAAGGGGAAAAATTGTTTACATTTTGGGTTGAAACTCTACATTAGGAATAGATGCAGGGTTTTGACACGAAATGTCAACACTTCCTTACGCTCGCAGCTGTTGTTCAACCCACCACAACCCTCCAGCAGATTGTTCGTTGGCCCCGAAAGTAACAGGTGGAAAAGTTTCAAACTGCATGGAAAATCTGGTAGAAGTTCCAATCATGAGGAACAAAATACTGGAAAATTCCACAAAATTAAAGACAGACAAACCACAGACCAATAGTTTACACCCAAGGGATTTAAAGGATGTAGTTGTAGAGGTGGTGGGTTGACAAGTGCCTAATCTTTGAGAAGTGCCAGTGAATTGAAAAACAGAAAATGTGACTCAGTAATTTAAGAAGGGAAGAAGACAAAAAAAGAGAAGGCAGGAAACTACAGGCCAGTGATTTTATCATCTATTGTGAGCAAGGTGCTAGAGTCAATAATGATTAAAAAGCTTACTAGCTAGGAAAGCTGAATATAATCACACAAAATCAACACAGTTACACAAAGGGTAGATTACACTCGATACATTTGTTTCTTTCAGTATGTAGCATACAAAGTTGGTGGAGGGGAAACCTATAGATGTAATGTATTTGGATTTCCAAAAGGCTTTTAACAAGATGCTACATAAGAGGCTGATGCAAGTTAAGAAATCATGGTATCGCTATATTAGCATAGACTGAGAACTGGTTATCACGGAGTTGGAATAAGTGGGTCATTTTTAGGTCAGAGGGGTGTAACTAGAGTACCCGAGGATTCAGACCATGACATTTGAATTGAGTGATCTTTATTGTCATTATACATAGGCACAATGAAACTCTGTTTGGCTTCCACTCAGGCAATCTAACAAAGTGGTAGATAAAAACAAGACAGTAATAGAAAAACAGTATTAAATAGATAAATAGCAGAAAATAAGTTACAGCAGCACCAAAATGTCACAGTAATGCACAAAGTGCCATTAGTGTGAGTATTTGAGTCCTTGTGTGTGCTCACAGTTTCAGTCATTGTTCTGTGGGAGTGGTGTGATGGAGGCCACAGCTCTGGGGTAGAAGCTGTTCCTCAGTCTATTTGTTCTGGTCTTTAGTGTCCTGAACCTTTTGCTGGACGGCAGCGGGTCAAACAGGGAGTGGCCAGGGTGTGTGGTGTCTCTGGTTATGCTGATTGCTTTCCTCCTGAGACTGCTGGAATAGATGGTGTCCAGTCCTGGGAGCTCCATCCTGACAATTCGCTGGGCCGCCTTCACCACGCGATGCAGGTCTTGTCGCTCAGCGGCTGTGCAGCTGGCACACCACACTGTGGCGCTGTTGGTCAGGATGGATTCAATTGTGCTTCTGTAGAAGTTAAGCAACAGCTTTTGTGGGAGTTTGGCCTGTTTCAGCTTTCTGAGGAAGAAGAGTCTTTGTTGTGCCTTTTTTTACAAGCAGCGAGGTGTTGGTGGTCCATGTCAGCTGCTTTGACAACATAACTCCAAGGAACTTCAGGTGTTCCACACTTTCCACTACCTCTCCATGTATATGGAGGGGGGTGTGTACTCTGTCCTTTGATCTCCTGAAGTCAATGATCATCTCTTTTGTTTTAGAAGTGTTAAGGACCAGGTCGTTGTTCTTACACCACTCCGTTAGATGATCCAGTAGGCTGTAGGCTGTTTCATCCTCGTCCAAGATCAGGCCAACCACTATGGTATTGTCCACAAATTTAATTATGGAGTTGGAGGTGTAGATGGGGGTGCAGTCATGTGTGAAGAGTGTGTAGAGCATACTCAGCACACAGCCTGTTTTTAAGATGAGGGTGGTAGAGATGTGGCAAAGATGGAGATTAATTATTTATATTAGTGACCTAGAGGAGGATGCAAAATGCAAGCGTCCAAATTTGCTGCTGACATAAAGGTGGGAGGAAATGCATCTGGTGATGAGGATACTGTGAGTCTGCAAAGGGATGCGGACAGATTGAGTGAATGAGAGAGAACGCGACAAATGCAGTTTAATTTTGGGAAGCCCGAGGTCATGCACTTTGGCAGAAAAATCAAGAAGCAGGTTGTTTTTTGCTAAATGGAAAGAGTAAACTGAGTAAGCTCAAAGGAGTCTGAGTGTTTTTATGCATGAACCACACACATAAAAAGGTCAGCAGGCAAGATCAGCGAGCAGTTAAGCAGCAAATAGCATTCGATACAGGCCCATTTTGCAGCTTGGCCCCAAAGGAACGATGTCTCCTTTAGCTGCATACATGTGTATGGTTGAATGTGTATGGTGGTGAAGTCAGGCCTGAATTTCTGAGCAGATTTGGTTCTCTTTCTTCCAAAAGCCCTTCGGAAGTCCAAATACATCGATCGGCTCTCCCCCCCACCCCCACCAACTTTGCATGTTACATTCTGAAGGAATATAATCGCCTTGGAGGCAGTACAATTTTAAAACGGAGACCCTAGGATCTACTGCTCACAGAGAGTGAAGAATCTCCAGAATTCTCTTGCCAAGAGGGTCAGGGAGGCTAGATCTTTGGAGAATGGGATTTAAAGAAATATTTTTGAAATATCTGGGAATCAAGGGCTCAGGGTATCTGGCACAGAGGGATTGTGGCCTGGGTCAGATCAGCCATGATTATTTTGAGGGGCACTAAGGCCTGAGTGGCCAACACCTACCCGTCTTCTTGACAGGTTTTGTTGGAAATCTAGAGGGGTTGCTGAACATGGCTTGGTACAACGTACAAACTCAGTAAGATTAGGAACAATAAGCCATTCAGTCTAGAGCAACAACCTGTCAACAATGATTTATCAGCCAACGTGATCACACATTGCAAAACAGCAAATGTATGGCTCAGGCAAGTGATTTCTGATGCCTCGACATTGTGAAATACATCCAGAAAGGAAAGTCTTTTCATTCCTCTTACAAAACAAAGCTTTAGATTTTAAATCCACGTACCCTGGGGGATAGGGGGTGGATTTCTCATCACAAAAGCTGCACGCCTCAATGCAGTTGCTCACCCTATGAGTAATCACGGCATCATTGGGATTTTCCACACACTCTATGCTAAGGTGGTGGGTGGGGAAGAAGGAACTTACAATTGCTTTATATTGACAATCAAGAGTTAACTGCTGGTCATCAGTAACGTCAGGTTATGAGTGTCCCATTTTATAGCAGATTCACACCTCCGCTAAGGTAAGAAGATTAAGCTTCCTTCTGGTGTGGTCTCAGTCCTATCACACTGCAGAATGTCAGCCGTTCTGTAGCTGCACCGAAAAGCTTACCTTCACACCTTACTGTGTCTGTGTAACTCTGCTAGCGGGGGTGCAGTGTGCCTGGTTTTTTAAAAAAAACATTGTCCATCAGACTGTTTCATCTGGGTACTGCTTTCTATCACATTTCAATGACGTACCTGCTCTAAATTACCTCTTAGTGTACGTGGGTGGGAGAAGAATCAGGGGGAGTTGAGCGGCAGGAGAAAGTGAATAAATTACAGGGAGGTAGGTTGGGATTGCCCCGAGATATTCAATGGGCTGAATGGCTTCCTTCTATATTGTTAAAACATCTGAACATACAGTGTACGAATTTAGTTTCAATATAATTAAAACTTCGGTTGCTATCATCATGGTTTGTCGCTATTAACGCCCCTTCTGTTGTTTTTAGTTTCTTTCTCTGCTTTATTCTTGTTCTCAGGTTAAAATAACTCCTTTCTCACCGAAAGTCAACTTTGCTCTAGTTCTGAGTTTATGTGAAAAAAAGTGAAACAACTTTCTTTCAAGGATATTAAAAAGAGGAAGGAAAATAGTGTGGGTGGGGGAAGGATGCTTTTTTGTTGCATCTATACATAGTCTGCCACGTCCACATGATGTCCTGAAACAGGTCCAACCAATCAGATTCTTACAAATCAAATGAATGGCTTGTTCCCCTGCAGCAGTCACCCAAAACACCACTCAACTACGGCAATGATAAAAGGCACCAAGTTCAATTTCTCATTTGCAAGATACCAGATAGTAAACACACACAGCTCATGAACAGGCTCCAGGCAGGCTGAACAGGATTTAAAATGCTCCTCAATTACAGAAGTCAGTCCCTTTATATATTTTCTAATAAAAAATCTGGTTTGCCAAGTGTGGGTTAAAGAAAATATATTGCCATAAGCGATGGGAGAGAGAAGTACTTAGTGACCTCTGTTCCTTATTAGTCGACCTGCGATCAACTTTATACGTGCACGTTCAGTCTTTGCGTGATTTCGTGACAATAAGTGAACAGTGAACAATTTCCGGCCAAAAGGGGAATGACAGATGAGACAATGGGCATCTGCTCTCAACCTTCACTGCTGCCAAATATGGAGCAGCCAGGGTGACTCCGACCTGAACTTCTGCTTCAGTCTCTCCTCTTTCTGTCCACGTCAGCAGAAGATGCAGCTCTGACTAAGGAACTCTCTGAACATAATGCAAGATTGAAGCACATTACATTTAAAATAAAGTTCAGGATTGTTGGCTGGTGTTAACAGCACAAGAAAAAGAGCTAGCGTTGCAGCCCTGAGTCTCGTCGTTAATTAAGATGTGGACAACATAACTGGGTGAGATCGTGAGGAAGATGCAAAGATGGTGCAAGATGACTTGGATGGACTGAGTAGATGGGGACAGACACTTGGTAACTACAACTGCTCATTAAAGCAAGTACCCAATCAGCCAATCATGTGGCAGCAACTTGATGCATAAAAGCATGCAGACACTAGAGGTTCAATTGTTGCTCAGACCAAACGTTAGAATGGGTAGGGGAAAAACTTGATCCAAGTGACTTTGACCATGGAATGCTTGTTGGTGCCAGACAGGGTGGCTTGAGTATCTCAGCAACTGCTGGCCTCCTGGGATTTTCACACACGACAGTCTCTAGAGTTTTCAAATGGTGCAAATAGCAAAACCATCCAGTGAGCGGCAGTTCTGGGGGTGAAAGCACTTTGTTAATGAGACAGGTCAGCGAAGAAGAGCCAGACTGGTTCAAGCTGATGGGAAGGTGACAGTAACTCAAATGACCACACGTTACAACTGTGGTGTGCAGAAGAGCATTTCTAATCACGCACACACGCGGAACCTCGAAGCTTGCAAAATGATTTGTGCATTTGGTGCAACTGCACAGGCCTTTGCAAGGTCACGCCTGAATTACTTTCTGCAACTTTAAATCTCCTTACCCAAGAAAGATAATACTTGCAATAGAGGGAATGCAGCAAAGATTCACCAGAATGATCTCTGGAAGGGCAAGGCTCTTATGTCAGAGAAAACCTGGGAGAACTAGGCCTGCCTGAGAGGGTATCTTATTGAAAAGTATAAACTTCTGATAGAGTTCAACAAAGTGAATGTGGGGAGGATGATTCCCCTGGCTTGTTTCTAAAGCAAGTGTTAGGATATGGGGCAAGAAATAATGGCTGAGATGAAGACAGAATCTTCTATATGTGTAATTCTCTACCACAGAAAACCAGAGGTGCATTTTCTGCATTTTTACCCTACCAGGAAGCAACTTGATGAACTGCCTCCAAGGCAAGTAGATTAAAAGTTCATATATGTGTACAGTACATGTCATCATATACTGCCTTGAGATTCATTCTCTAACAGGCATTCATATTGGAAGAGAAATGCATTAGAATCAATGAAAAACCACACATTAAGTGTGACAAACAACCAACGTGCAAGAGAAGCCAAACCATGTAAATAAAAAAATAATTCTGAGAACATGAGTTGTGGAGTCCTTGAAAAGTGAGTCCATAGGTTGTGAAATCAATTCAGTGTTGAGGTGAGTGAAGTTATCCTCGCCGGTTCAGGAGGAGCCTGATTATTGATGGTTGATAAATGTTCCTGGTGGTGTGGGACTCAAGGCTACTGTACCTTCTTCCTGATGGAAATAGCGAGAAGAGAGCATGGCCTGGATGGTGGAGATTCCTGACGTTATTGAGAGATCTCTGCCTGCGATGGACTGGGCTGTGTCCACCACTTTTCCTGGGCTTTTCGGTTCATGGGCATTGGCATTTCCATAGCAGGTCATGATACAACCAGTCAGGACACTCCACTGTGCCATCTATTGAAGTTTATCAAAATTTTAGATGACATGCCAAATCTGTGTAAACTCCTAAGACAGCAGAGGCATTGTTGTACAAAGACGAGAAAGTATGAAGATGCTGGAAATCCAGGCAACATACACAAAATGCTCGGGGAACTCAGTAGGCCAGCAACATCTATAAAAAGGAGTAAACAGTCAATGTTTTGGACTGAGACCCTTCATCAGGACTTTATTAATTTTTAAAAAAACCTGGAGAAGGGCCTCATTCCAAAAAAAATGACGGTACTCTTTTCCATAGATGCTGCCTGGCCTGCTGAGTTCCTCCAGCGCTTTGTGTCAGCTACAGAGGCATTGTGGTGCCTCCTTCGTGATAGTACTTACGTGCTGGTCCCAGAACAGATCCTCTGATACGACAACACCAAGGAACTTTCGATCCTCTAATGAGGACTGGCTCACGGACCTCTAGTTTCTTCCTCCTGTAGTCAATCATCAGCACTTCGCTGTTGCTAATGCCGAGTGAGAGGTGGTTGTCATGGCAGCATTCAACTGAATTTTCAACCTCCCTCCTATATGACTGTTGTGTCAGCTAACAGTAGTGCCATCAACAAATTTAAAATGTGGCATTGGAGCTGTACTTAACCATCAGAAACACAAAGTGAGTGGAGCAGGGGGCTAAGCGCACCGCCTTGTGGTGTACCTGTGCTGACGGTGATTGTGGGGGAGATGTTGTTGCCATTCTGAACTCACTGGGGTCTTGGAGTGAGAAAATTGAGAATCCAGTTGCACAAGGAGGTATCAAGGCCTAGGTCAAGGAGTTTAGTGATTAGTCTCCCAGGGGTGATGGTGTTGAAAGCTGAGCTGCAGTCAATGAAGAGCATACTGATGTATGAATGTTCCAGAGCTGATTGAAGAGTTAATTAAATTGCGTTTGCTGTGGACCCAGTGTGACAGCAGGCAAACTGAACCACAGCCAAGTCCCTCCTGAGGCAGGGGTTGACATGCTTCATGACCAACCCCTCAAACCACTTTATCACCATGGACGTAAGGGCTACTGGATGATAGTCGTTGAGACCGGTTACCACATTCTTCTTGAGCAGTGGTACAATTGGAGTCTGCTTGAAACAGGTGGTTACCTCAGACTGCTGCGGTGAGAAGTTAAAGATCTCAGTGAACACTCCAACCGGTTGATCAGCACAGGTCTTCAGTACTCGGTCGGGTACACAACCTAGGCTAGATGCTTACAATGGGTTCACCCTGCGGAAGGATGCTCACACGTCTGCCTTAGGATTGTCGGGGACTGTGAGTGGGCTATGTTCTGTCGGTCAAATTGAGCATAAAAGGCATTGAGCTCATCTGGGAGCGAAACCATATTGTCATTTAAGTTGCTTTGCTTTGCATGAGGTAATACCAGTCGAGCCCTGACAAAGCTGTTGAAGATCCTGTGATTCAAACTTGGTCAGCAATTGCCACTTCTCCTGTCAGCTGGCTTTCTGGACCTCTTGTACTTTCCTGAATAGCCATCTCTTGGTGCTTCTGATTGGGAAGACTCCAAATCATTTTGTAGGGATACACATGTACACAAGTGTCTTCATAAAGTCCATGGCAACTGTGGTGTATTCATTCAAGTCCTGTGAGGAGTCCTTGAATATGACTCAAAGCAGTCCGATAGCCGCTCCTCTGCCTGTGACCACCTCTCTGCTGTCCATACCTCTGGTACCTTGCTCTTTAGCCTCTACCTGCACGCAAGCTGGGGGAGAACAACCAGATGATCGGATTTGCCAAAACGCAGTCTAGAGATGGAACAGTAGGCATTCTTGATCTTTGTATAGCAGTGTTGGTATATGCTGGGTCCTCCGGTGCTGCACATCTATCTGTTTATTGGTGTTGATTTCCTTATTTGAGAGAAACAGCCTTATGTGTTTCTTAGAAAGAGCACTTGCAGATCCCACGGAGATCAGCATTCATACCTTCCAAGTAGCAACCTGTGTTTCTTATCTTTCAACTGGGACTCGGGTTTAAGATGGGACTGGTGAAGCCCGGTGACTACTTACTGTCAGCAAACACAACAAAGAAAACAGCTAAATATTCATGATTTTTATCAAATGTTATCAATAACATTTTTTCCTTTAAAATTTGTGGTAAACTATCAACGCAAACAATGGAGAGGCGAGCAAAGGCAGGGTGAGTCGAGGGGTGAAGCGTGCATGGGCGCAGTCTATTCGAGCAAAAAGGCAGGAGACGCAGATTCGAGGCTCATCCACCCAAACTAAGCCAAAACCCAGTGGCAGGGCCAAGCCCAGAGTGTATCGATGCAAAAAGGCCCAGGTCCAAATGTGAGGAACAACCCGATGTTTGGTCAGTTTCATCACCAGGGCAGATATATTGAAAAGGCAGGGTGTTGGGACAAGAGGCGAGGGCTGGGCTGGTTCTGCTCCAATACGTTTACTCGGCTCGGTGCTGAACTGAGGTGGAGGCCTGCTCCCGGCTTCATGTCTATGGTCTCACTTTTGTCCTGAATGCTATTTGCTTATTTTTACTACTTGTACTATATTTTCCCCCCTCTGTACACATTAAGTGTTTGACAGTTTTCTTTTAATGGGTTCTTTGTTTTGTAGCTGCAAGATGAATCTCAAGGTTATATAATGTACACATACTTTGAACTTCAAGGTGGGTAAACTTTATATACTTTTACATAATACTCCATCTGCCTTCATTTTGGCCATTTTCTTTAATGCAGGCACATCCAGATTCTCCACAACACAAAGCCGTATCTTCAACGCATACATGAGTAAATGATAGTCGGAAATAAATTATTTATTTTCTTTTCCTACACAAATTCTGTGAGAGCAAATTTTATTCCACCTTTCAAATTTCTGGGTGGTGATATGTGAATTTTATAAGTGTGAATTTCTGTTAACTGAATGACTGTAATACAGAATTCTCTTTCACCAACATTTTTTTAAAACAAACACTAATATCAATATTTAAATAACACCCACTGGACAACTAAAAGGTTATTTTTGTGTTGTGTTATAAGTGGGTTTACAAGGAACAGTTGGTACGCTCTGCATCCTGTATTGGTTACCTTTCTTATTTTACAGAGAATAGTTCCGTTTGAGAAAAATGGCTGGCAAGAGTTCTTAGAATCTGCCACCTGCATCATGGGTACAAAAACTCAAGCCATTGGCTACCTTTTACTATCTACCATATCTGAGAAGAAATCCAAACTTCTTGGAAGATAGGAAACATGAATACTTTGTAATCCAACTCCCTCAGGAGACAAGGCCTTGGAACCAAGCTCAAAGGGACAGATTTGTCATCAAAACAATTAAATTTTAACACTCCAACTCTAAATAGTCACAGAAGTGTCCTGTTGTGTCCTATAGAGTACACTCGACCTGACAACAGGATGCTTACCCATAATCTAAGCTGGTTAAAATGAACATTTCCGACACATGGACGACGCATCAAATTGTAATACTACACCAAAATCCTATGATCAATAAGCGACACTAGGCCTACTGAGGGAGCAATTGGGAGAAATAACATGCATAATAGACCTTAGCTGTGCATTCCCCAGTAGCATGCTTACGTTTTAGTCCAAAATGTGATCAAATGGGTCAAATTTAAAATCAGCATTCCAGCCTCAAGACTGGTGACCTTGAAACATCTAAGGCAAAGTAGATTCTTGTCTTGATAGGCAATGGAAATGTTGAATTGGAAGCGAAGTGAAAATTTCACTTTGATAAGCCCGTGCACGTCCACCTGCGTAACCACTTACTCGTCACAATCTCTTACTCAGCAATGTTCATTGAACCCATTACAGTCCAGCGCCCTCTTTCCATTCACTCACTTACTTTGTGGATCCTTAACACCCTTTCATAATCCGTAGCCTTGACATTTTAACTCGGCCAGTATTAGCAATACAGCTGCCAGGAGAAGTTGCGAACAAAAACCCAATTCATTAAACCTACTTCTGCTGGGAGGAACTTCAGACCACAAAAGCCTCAAGCTAGAAAACAGGGCAGGTGCTGCTGAGTGGAGCTTTTCAGTTTAATGCAGATGAGCTTTGGTCTGGTGATATTTGATGAGCGGAAGGTTGTTAATTATTTGGTTCCATTTGTCACCTCTTGTCATAGTTCCTTATACCATAGGAGGGTGGTAGCCAGTCCAGCCCATCAAGTCACTGCCCGCTATTACAGCATTCTATCGATGACCCCTTCTCCCATCTTCAACCTTCCTCCTCTTTCTGGACACTCCTCTCTAGATCCTTCTATTGTTAACTGCTGAAGAGGTATCACCCGTCTTGATTTTAAAACACTCCTCTCTGTAATTCTAAGGTCACTCCTTCCAAATGCATTGCTCTCTATTCTCTCCACACCAATCCTAACCTCGCCATCAAACCCACAGATAAGGCGAGTGCTGAGGTCATCCCTCAACCTTGCTGAGGCCAGGTGACAACTCACACCTCCTCTTACTTACCCCTCGAACAGGACCCCATGAAGGAGAACCAGGCCATTGTCTCCCGCACCATCACCAACCTTATCAACTCCCATCCACTGCCACCAAGTTCTCTTACTCCACACCTCCTGTTTCTGCCTCCTACCCAAGGTCCACAGACCTTCCACCGTCATACCAGGGATAGGGTTCTCTTGCCCTCAACTACCACCCCACTAGCATCTGTGTCCAGCACAATTCTCTGTAACTTCCACCATTACCAATGAGATCCCACTACCAAGCACATCCTTCCTTCCACCCACCACCCCCTCCAGTTTCTGCAAGGATTGCTCCCCATGTGACACCCTTGTCCACTCGTACCTCCTGATACTTATTCTTGAAAGTTGAACAAGTGCTACACCTGCCCCTCCACCTCCTCCCTCACTACCACTCAGGGGCCCCGAACAGTCCTTCCAGGTGAGGTGACACTTCACCTACGAGTTTGTTGGGTTACCTACTGTGTCCGGTGCTCCCAGTGCGGCCTCCTGTAAATCAGTGAGACCCGAAGTAGATTGGGAGACTGCTTCACTGAGTATCTATGCTCTGACCGCCAGAAAATATGCAATCTCCCTGTAGTCACCCATTTCAATTCCACTCCCCATTCTGATGTCCCATAGAGGTCCATGGCCACCTCTACTGCTACAGTGAGGCCACACTCCGGTTGAAGGAGCATAACCTCATAGTCCATCTGGTTAGCTTGCAACTCGAAGGCATGAACATCAATTTTTCAAACTTACAGTAATTGCCCCTCCATTCACCACCCCCCCGTTTTCGTTTCCCCCTCTCACCTTACCTGTCCATCACCTCCCTCTGGTGCTCCCCTCCCTTCCCTCTCTTCCATGGTCTTCTACCCTCTCCTATCAGAACCCCCCCCCCCCTTCAGCCCTTTATCTCTTTCACCAATTTTCCAGCTCTTTACTTTGCTCCTCCCCCTCTCCCAGTTTCACCCATCACCTACCACCTTGTACGTCTTCCACCCCCCTCCATTTTCTTACTCTGACCTCTCCCTTTCCTTTCCAGTCCTGATGACGGGTCTTGGCCTGAAATGTCGACTGTTTATTCTTTTCCACAGATGCTGCCTGGCCTGCTGAGTTCCTCCAGCATTTTGTGTGTGTTGCTTGGATTTCCAGTGTCTGCAGATTTTCTCTTGTTTGTGATCAGAGCGTTCTTATTCTCCCTAACCTGCTCTTTCCCACATGCCCGTCAAGCATTCCACATGGGGTCATCTACAATGGCTAATTAAATTATCAGCACATCTTTGGGATGAGTGGAGAAACCAAAACACCTGGGATAGTCCATGTAAACAAAGCACAGGAGATGGGATTTAACCTGGGTTCAGCACAGATTACCGCACACCCAGAAGGGAAACTGCTGATTTGGCCTGTTCTACCAAAAAAAAGAGATTATGTCATATTCCGATCATTAATTCCATTTACTAGCTTTGTCTCTAAAAATAGTTGAAACAATAAACTTTGTAGTCCCGCCTCCCTCCTAGATGTGTGCACCCCCTCCAATTCTGACCTCATTTATATCCCAAAGATCTTTCATGTCACTGTTAGTGGTCAGACCTTAACCCACTAAGGTTCTGTCCGGAATTCACTGCTGACCTATCAAGCCTGAAGACTCATGTAAAGTCACATGATCAAGATTTCATTCATCTGTTCTAATATTTGCACCAGCCTCGCTTAAATGGAATTTCTGGTTTTATTTTGTGCTTTTATCCTCTCTGAACTGTAAATGAAAGGAGGGTACAAGATGTGAGCTTCTGCAAAATTCTAACAGATTAGAATAATTTGGGAGGCAGGGTCTATTTATAGATTGGGTAAAGACAATGATCCAGATCCTACTGGCAGGTGCTGGCACTTTGGAACAGAAGCGAAGGATGAAGAGCTCATTTGATTTAGTCACAACATAACTAGCAATGCATCCTGGAGTTAGTTATACAGATCTCAGCTTGATGGATTTGAAGGGCATTCAGGGCTCACCTCCTCCTTGCCTTCAAACCACTGGTACTGTAGTGGAGTAGGTCCAATGGCAGAACAATGAAGAGCGACAGGACAACCGGCTGGGACAGATGCACACTCAGGTTGCCTTGTGATGACAATACCTGCGGAGTGAAACATAATTTTCATTAAAAAAAGCAATCATTCTGCAATACTGTCAGATGAACCACCTTCAATCCAAAGACACCTTCACTCTTAGTTTCCAACAGTTAACTTAAGCCAGCCAACTGGCATTTTCAACATTTTGCTCTACTGAAGTTATTGGCCAAAAGCAGGTGTAGCAAGGAACAAAAGGCGAGATATTTTTAAGCATAAAGGATTTTCAGATGATCTTAATATGGTGATATTGAGCAAATTAGAGGACAAAGGGATTGGGAGTGGCGAGGATCAACTAAAATATGAAAAATAGAGGAGGAATAAGCAGGTCATTTTGAGGTTGCTTGGTTGGTGTGTGCAGGAGCCGAGGGCTGCAGGTATTACCAGCCAGGTCACCACCTTTGCTCATTCCACACACTGCCTCCAACCTGGTTCGATTTTTCTTCTTCCCCCCCCCCCCCCCCCCCCAACCCCGGCCAATAAATGCAGGTATTCAAGTCAAGCAAACTTATAAAACAAAAAAAACCCTGATACTTCATCCTCGCTGGACATAAACGTTCAGGAAGTCTCTGAGGTACTCTTAGAAGGCTGATAACCCGAGCCAACTCCAGTCCTGCTTTAAGCAAATCATTAGAGACCAGAAGAAGCTGGTCTCACAGCATTTTACACTTCATAAAAAGCATCCGATGGCCAATTCCGGATGGATGAATTGTGTGTTCAAAGTAGGGCAGCGGCTGTGAAGCAGTGATTGAAGAACGTGAAAAGCAACTTGTGTACGTACAAACAGGAGATTCTGTAGTTGCTGCAAATTCACACAAAATGCTGAAGGAACTCAGCAGGTCAGGCTGCATCTTTGGAGGGGAATAAAGTCGTTGATATTTTGGGGCCAAGACCCTCGATCAGGTCTGTAAAGGTAGGGGAAAATAAAACAGAATAAAGATGGTGGGGGAGGGAAAGAGGATGACAAGCTGGCAGGTGATAGGTGAAGCCAGGTGGGTGGAGGAAGGGGATGAACTAAGAAGCTGGGAGGTGGAAAAGGTGAAGGGTTAAAGAAGGAGTCTGTTAGGGGAGCAGAGGATCTGGGAGGAAGGGAAAGAGTAGGGGATAGGCAGGTGAGAAGGGAAGTGATAAGAAAGGAGGCAGAATGGGGAATGAAGAGAGAAGGAGGTTAAAGAAATCAATATTCATTCCATAAGGTTGGAGGTGACCCAGATACAGAATAGGAATGTTGCTCGTCCAATCCGAGAGCGGCCTCGTTCTGGTAGTAGACTGACATGTCAGAATGGGCATGGGGCATTGGAATTAAAATGGCTGGCAACCCGGGTACAAGGAAGTTCAATGTTTCGTCGCAGTGATGCATCGAAGACACCCAGAAGACGTGAGATGGGATTAGCAGAAAGTGTCAGAAGAGCACCTCTTCCAGCGGACGGCATTTTCCAAGACATTCACTACAAGACTGGATAGGTTTGACTGCAAGCTGTGAGAAGTGAGAATTGAAACAAAAAGACTGTTGGAAAGATTAATTCCAGTTCTTCAACTGACATTCAAAATGATTCATTCAAAACCACATTTCCAATACTAGCACCTTTGTACTAAAAGAGGAAATGCAGGAAACGTTATTTTGCACCTTTTGCACGCGGAATTCTGTTTCTGACCATTTGGCACAGCTGCTGCAATTGCTGGAGATGTATTTTAGCTGGAATTGAAAGCAAATTTGAGTAATATGAGTTCAACATATACGTACATTTTTCTTACATCACACAGAATCCCAGCGTGAATTTCTATCCCACAGCGCTTTCTCTGTTAAAAAGTGCAAACCTCTCGGTGGTGTGCTGTGGAGCAGAGAGGTCAGTCACTCAGGGAGGAGAAAGCCTCCAAGCTCAGGCAGGACTGTGTAGAGAGTGAAAAGCTAGAGGGCACAGAGAAAACAGGAGGGGGAGAGAGGGGGCTGAAAGCAAGGACTGGACGATAATCCCACAGAGAACCAACAGCCACCTGCAGGGACATCCAGCCCCGGGTGTTGGACTTTCTTGCAGAGCTTCTGACCCCTCTCTCCACCCTGAACTCCAGTCCAGAGGCGAAGGGTTGGATCCATCTCCCAAGCTTTACGTCAACCACTGCCAGCACATTCCCACAGGCCCATTCATTTTAAAGGGTACTCCAGCATAAATACAAAGTTTAGGTTTGTCAAATTTGTGCTTATTTCTTTATTTGACAGTATATTTATTTCTAAAGTGTACTTCTAAATAAATCTATATATTTTAAATTCAGGATGGATTTATTTCCCCCAACCGTTTCCAAATTTCTCTGATCATTAGAATTATTTGGAAACATTAATATTCACAGCAACAAATGTTGACAGAAGACCAAGCAACACACAAGATGCTGGAGGAACCCAGCAGACCAGGCAGCATCTGTGGAAAAAAAAGAGTACAGTCGATGCTCGACCCGAAACATCGACTATACCCTTTTTCCATTGATGCTGCCTGGCCTGCAGAGTTCCTCCAGCATTTTGTGTGTGTTACTTGGATCTCCAGCATCTGCAGATTTTCTCTTGTTTGTTGACAAGCACTCCACAGATGTGGTTCAAAGCCGGCTCCAGACTTCCCACAATATCCCCAGCTCATGGGCAAGAGTAAGAGTTAATGCAACTTCCTGGGGTGGGGGGAGGAGACTGCAAACCATGAGATTGGTGAAGATATCAGTTTGATCTACCACCATGTAGGCTAATGTAATTGGTAGAAACATTCCTAATTGAGAACCACTGTCATTGAGTTGGGGTTCATTTTAAGAGGCAGGTCTGATGTGATGAAGTAAGTCCGTGAAGTGCCTTGTGTTCAGAGTTTGGAGTACAATAAATGAGTTGTTATGGTTTTTCTTAAACATAAAACGCCTCACGCCATTTTATTTGAGAAAACTACAACGATGGTGATCCATGGGACAGCAACATCGAGTTAGTGCGGGGTGGGAGGGAGAAGATTTACTACCAAGGACTAACAGCAAGTCAGACTGGACAGAGAGCCTTGTTCCTGTTGATTATTACAAACACATCACCCTTCAAGTAAAAAAGGCATTTTTGTTCAAAGTAAACTATCAAAGTACATACAGTATATGTCAGTATATTTTATATTCTCTTGCAGGCATTCACAGTAGATACAAAGAAACACAATAGGCTCAATGAAAAACTTCACATGACAAAGACAGACAAACAACCAAAGTACAAAAGGCAACAACTGTGCAAATATATATATATAAATAAATAATAAATAAACAATAAATTATCAAGAAAATGAGTTGTAGAGTCCTTAAGAGTGAGTCCGTGATTGTGGAATCAGTTCAGCGTTGAGGTAAGTGAAGTTATCCTCTTTGGTTCAAGAGCCTGATGGGTAAGGAATATTAACTGTTCCCGAACCTGGTGGTGTCAGTCCTGAGGCTCCTGTACCTTCTTCCTGATGGCAGCAGCGAGAAGAGAGCATGGCCTGGATGATGAGGGTCCTCGATGATGGATGCTGCCTTCGTGACATTGCTCCTTGTAAGTGTGCTCATCAGTGGGAGGATCTAACCCGTGATGGACTGGGATGTATCCACTAATTTTTGAAATTTTTCTCTATTCAAGGGCATTGGTGTTTCCATAACAGGCTGTGATGCAGCCAGTATACTCTTCACCACGCACATAAAGAAGTTTGTCTAAGTTTTACGTGACATCCCGAATCTGTGCAAACTTTTAGAAAGTAGAGGCACTGCCTTCGCTGTAATGGCAGTTAAGTGCTGAACCCAGATGATGTCCTCCGAAACGCCAACTCCAAGGAATTAATGTGAGATAAAATTACTTTTGGGGAAAAAAAGTGATGATATATAAATTTCTCTGCATAACGACACATGAGGAGGCTACTCAGCCTATCAAGTACATGCCAAACCCCTAGAGAGCAATCCCATCATTCCTACTTCCCACCCCACCTCCTTTCTCTGTATCTTATTCTCTTTGTTGTCCATCAAATGCCCCATGACCCTGACTGGTATTAACTTACACTAGGAGTAAATGTTCTACAGGTAGCTAACCCACCAGTGTACCTCTGGGATGTAGTGGGAAAGCAGATGACTCAGTGAAAACCTCTGTAGTAAGAAAGAGGTGAAACCTGCACAGATAGCAGCACAGATGTAAACACTGGTCCTGGGAACGTTGGAGATCAGAGGATGAAGAACCAACTGGTGCAACACTCTCTCTCTTAAACTCTCTCCTGAGCTCATTTACTTTTTACACCTTTTTATTGAGATATTTTGAGCCATGTCACCCAGCAACCCCCGATTTCATCCTAGCCTAATCACGGGACAACTTACAATGACCATATCAACCGGTATGCCTTTGACTGTAGGAAACCAGTGCAGTCATGGGCAGAACATACAAACTCTTACAGACGGCGGCAGGAAGTTGCAATGCCTTCCTTATAGTTAATCTAATATCTGTTACATTCCTTTTGAACTTGTGCAAACATACTTTTAATGATGGCACTTCAGGAAGAGAAATCCAAAACTGATTGCTGGTATTGTACCTTTCAGTCATGGGGTTTCCCTAAAGGTGAGCAGTCAGGCACACTACAAGGAAATAGTTTTTCTTCTTGTAGATCAGGAACGTGAGTGCAAATTTCATGCCAAAGTCTCTCGGCTTGGACTCCGTGAAACTGACTCTGATGTACAGTTGGCTCTGTCAACAACTTCCTGCCGTGGAAAATGTAACTCTTAATCCACATTGTTCACAATCTAGTCTCTCGCACTGCAATGCAATCAACCAAGGTCTGTGGAATTTTCACTGGTATAGCAACAGTCAACAATTCCCACTGACGCAATACCAATGATATCACCAATTGAAACCCAGCCGATATTGATCAATTCAGCTGCTGCCCACAGCCAGTTATTGGGCAACCAGAGATCTTCCAAAGTTATGCGAGAACCAAAGAAAAACTGCAGATGCTGGAATCTGAAACAAAAACCAAAACTGCTGGAAATATGGATCAGATCAGGCCGCACTCGTGGTAAGGGAAACAGATTCAACATTTCCACTAAAATATTGACTCAGTTACTTTACCCACAGATGCAGCCTTCTCTGCTGAATATTTGCAGCAGCTTCCTGCTTTATGGTCATCTGCAAGTCTGGTAACAGCCCACCATCAAAAAGTAGGCAGGTCACAAATTATAATTCATCCAGTTACCTCAGTGACCCTGCACCATGCTGGCAATGCAAGTTATCTTATTACTATTCTGGTGTACTTGTACTGGGAATTTCCTCCAGATTTCCATGTTCCACTCTTGGAATTGCCTAGGCTGCCAGATGCTTCTTTTTGGATCAAACATTAATTGAGCGTCTCGTCTATACACACAAAAATCCATAGTACTATGCTGTGCTCTCTAATAAGATCATTAGACATGGGAGCAGAATTGGACCATTCAGCTCATCGACTCCTCTCCACCATTCAATCACAGCTGATTTATTATCCCTTTCGACACCATTCTCCTGCCTTCTCCTCATAACCTTTGATGCCCTTCCTAATCAAGAACCTAACAACCTCCACTTTAAATATACCCAAGGACTTGGCCTCTACAGCTGTCTGCTCAATATATTTTTCTTGCTAAGAGTTTAAATAAAATGGATAAAGTAGTCCTCCCGACTTTGGTACTCCCAGCAGTCTGCTGCATGCAAATTAGTTGCCTGCTCCCTCCTCGACCATTGGCTGGAAAGCAGTTGGGAGTCACTTGTACTATTCCAATGCAAGTCACCTTCTTTTTGTTTTAGAACCAACCACTGAGGAAAGCAAAATTGCACAGGTCACCTTTTTTTGCTGGAAAGGCAAGTGTAGCCCTGAGGGCTTGAGACAAAGCACAAATTTTATCATGTGGCAGTACTTCAATAGGTTGCTCTTGGTGGGTTCAAGTAATCAGCTGCAGTTTAGTACACACACCTGCTAAGATTTTATTGTTCAACCATCAAGCTTCTGAACTAGTGGGGATAACTTCACTCACGTCAATACTGAGCTGGTTCCACAACCTACGGACTCACTTTCAAGGACTCTACAACTCACGTTCTCGGTCCATTATTTATTTATTTTTTGTAATTGCACAGTTTGTCTTCTTTTGCACGTTGGTTATTTATCACGCAAGAAAATGACTCTCAGGGTAGTACATGGCAACATATAGATACTTTGATAATAAGTTTACTTTGAAGTTTGAACTTTGATTGCAAGTTATAAAGCATAAACCAGGAAGATTTCTGCTTGCCCAGTAATCATCCTTGGGCAGCAGTGATGATCGAGAGTGGGTGGTTTAACTCACAGTTGCCAAAAGTGGGTTTCCTTCAGGTGCTCTGGTTTCCTCCCACAGTCCAAAAGATGTTCCGGTTGCGAGGTTAACTGGTCATTGTAAGTTGTACCATGATTAGGCTAGGATTAAATCGGGGTGGTGTGGTGTGGCTCGAAGAGCCTATTTTGTGCTGTATCTCAGAAAAATAAAGTATTGTGTCAGCCTGCCAAGGTCCGATCGGCATGGAACAAGGAAGGTAGACCACATGACTTTTATGATCGAATACTTAAATTATTCAGATTTAGAGTACGTGAGCACTAAACTAGCAAAACTTCATTATCAATACAGCTAATTCAAATAGTGGTTATCTTTCCTTTGCACATTCCACAACACTCAATTGCTTTTTAATAGCTTCAATTAGGCGGCCAATTACAGGGCAGATTTTCCTCAAACAGCAATCTGATAACAACATGTAACATACCCAATGATTCCACCGTGAAATAACGACAGGGAGTTCTTCATGCGCCAGCTCATCTCTGGTCCACTACACCAGTACACCCAATCCTCGGCCCCGAAACCGAACCAGGGACAAAGCACAAAGGTGCTGAGCGGGGGGAGCCTGATGCACTTTGCATCCAGATCCTCTGCTTCGTATCACCCAAGGCTGATCCTTATGCTAGCTCAATGCACAGTGTAATGATTTGATCTTATTTATTTATTGAGGTACAGTGCAGAGTAGGCCCTTCCTGCCCTTCGAGCCATGCCCCAATTCAACCCTAGCCTAATCACAGGACAATTTACAATGACCTACTAACTGGTCCGTCTTTGGACTGTGGGTGGAAACTGGAGCACTCAGAGGAAACTCACGCGGTCATGGGGAGAACGTACAAACTCCTTACAGACCGTGGCAGGAAAGTATAAACAGTATGCAAAACAGGTTTTTCCAAAATGTCTGGGAACATGTGACAATAATAAATCAATCCAATCACATACGCAGAGTTAATGAGTGATCAGAATAGATTTTCAAATGCAGCTCAAAGGTCTTTGACAATTAAGCATGAGGCCTATGACAGAGGACCCCATAAACTTCTCCCCGAAGCCCATTTGTCTGTGGAATGATGTTTTACTGAAGCCCAACCGGTGTCAACAGGAATAGGCCTGTTCCACCGTTGAACAAGATCGCGGCTTCTTAAATAGGCTGCACAGCTGGTGCATCTGTGCCTGACACTCCAGCAGCCCCAGGTTCAATGCTGGCCTCTGGTGCTGGGTGGCATGCCTGACCGTGTGGTTTGCTTCCACATCCCAATGACATGCCGGTTGGCGGCTTAACTGGCCACTGTCAATCGCCCTAGTGTGTGGATGAGCAGTAGAATCCCTGGGGTGGGGGGGTGAATGTTGAAAAGAAGGTGGGCAGAATAAAACAGGATCACTGTTGGATTAGTGCAGTTAGGTAACAGATGGTCAAGGACCCGTATCCTTGACTCCGTTCTGTAAACCACCTCTGTAAACATCACTTAACATCTTAACCTGTATCTTGGCATCAATTGTCATTTGCAGGACCTTTAACACCCCTTGACTGCAGGCCTTCTCTGTCGCTTTCTAGTTGTTCAACTATGCACCATAGTCATTACCCGCACACGACAGGAATTCGGTTAATGGGGAGAGGCCATCACTTACCCTTCATCATAGAGAAATTTACAAACTAACACTTAACTTCCAGTAACTGTCTCATTTGTACCAGTACACTATGGAGTCTTGGCAATATTCAAATAAACCCACACTGAGCTCTCTTCAAAAGGTCATTTATCCCACACCTCTCTCCAGCACCCCCCCACCCCCCGCCCGGGAGTGTGCGTTGCTAACGTAGGTACTCCGTACAAGTGGTCCCTAATCTCAACCAGCACCACAAATATGAAGGAGAGTTTTTCCATTAACTTTTTATGGTCATTTTAATTAATTTATTTATTGAGATACAGCACAGAATAGGCCCTTCCAGCCTTTCAAGCCACATTGCCTTGCAATCCTCCGATTTAATGCTAGGCTAATCATGGGACAATTCACATTGACCAATTAACTGACCAACAGGTACGTCTTTGGACTGTGGGAGGAAACCAGAGCAGCTGGAGGAAACCCACTTGGTCAAGGGGAGATCGTATAAGCTCCTTACAGGCAGCGGCGGGAATTGAACCCAAGTCTCCTGTACTGTAAAGCGTGTATGGATCCCCAAGCAATTTCAGACCTTCAGGTTCAAGATCTATGACATAATATGTTTTAAATATTACTCGATAACATAGATATAATCTTAGTTTAATATCTCATCTTTGGACTGGGCAGTCTGCCCCCATTGTTTCTTTAAGGCAGAGCTCTAATACGAATCCCCAGCAATGATAGTTGCACTTTATTTTCATTTGCCCCAATCCAAGGGCATTTTCAGCTTTCCTTTGCAGGGCCCTAGAGTCAACAAGGTCAAGCTTTCGGAACGCTAAAGCAGTGATACATCTCCAGACCAAAATGCACGTGACTTGGAGATTCCGCTGCATTTGGCTTTCTTGGTTAGACAATTCACAGGGCAAGAAAGGAATTCTGAACAAAAATTGGCAAGGTGAGGAGCACCGTATGGGGCATACATAACGTAGATAGGGAACTGGTGGGAATGGGGAGCGGGCGATGAATCCAACTGAGGTAACACTGATAACGCTGACATCCTCATATCTTGTTGGTGGTTATTATGGCCTCTCCCACCTGGCTCTGTACATGAGCTGAAAAAGATTTAAATTACAAGGACAGATTTTATAGTCCAGGGTTGTACCCACTTATCCATAAGAGTGATCTTATGTAGGGATTTTAATTGATCACCGTCATCATTATATTGAGTGACATAGCTGACCGTGCTGTATAACCACAATTGTCCTTGGCAAACTTTTCTACAGATGTGGTTTGCCATTGCCTTCTTCTGGGCAGTGTCTTTACAAGGCAGGTGACCCCCCCCCCACCCCCCAGCCATTATCAACACTCTTCAGAGTATTGCCCAGTGTCAGTAGTCACATAACCAGGAATTCTGATATGGATCAGCTGCTCATACGACCATCCACCACCTGCTCCCATGGCTTCTCATGACCCCTGATCTGGGGGGGGGGGGCTAAGCAAGTGCCACACCCTGCCCAAGGGCGACCTACAGGCGAGCAGGGAGAAAGAGCACCTTTCGCCTCCTTTGGTGTAGACGCATCTCCACCCCGGCACCCATTTAACTGATAAGTAGAGAAGAAATTATCTCTTCTGCTCTTCTGTTAGAGAACATACATGTGAAAGGGTCAGTAAAATTAGAGGTAGGCTGTTCAGGTTGAGCACTTCCTTCAGCAGATAGTGGAAATCTGAATCAATCCTGACTGAAATTTCTGTAATGAGACTGATCAATTTTAATGGTAACAGGTTGTGATATTAGAATGTGCTTTCTGGATTTAGTAAATATATTAGCCACAAATGGATACATTCTGACTAAGGATCCAAGGGAAATAATGGTTTGACAGCAAGGCTTCTGGTCGCTGACTCATTTTATACCCACAACTGATTTCAATTAAATTTATTTTCTTGATTTTCCTTGGCTAAAGGCATTGCAACAAAGGTTGCATTACAAAGGCTGTAAATCTCTGTGACGTACTGAAATTAAGAAAGGCACTGTGGAAAAAAATAAATGCATTTATCATAACGCAATATTTGATGATGTGTTCCAACTGAATGCTCCCTTACCTGGCTTTTCTCTGGGTTGTAGGGTTAAGGTTCTTTTAAACCGCTCCTCCCAGCTCATCCTCCTTATAGCGGAAACCTTCTCGGCTTCCCTTCGCTGCAGCTTTTCACGGAAACGGGTGCCTGCGCATCTTTTTCGTCCAGTCAATGAACAAGGAGTCACTGTCGTGCAACAGAAAAGAAAGAACCTAGCATCCTGCAGGCCTTGCAAACCCCATTCTCCAGTTAGTCACTCAACAACTGAGACAATCTCCGATCCAACAGGATAGGAGAAGTAAAAGCAAACAGCGCAACCGCACGTGTTCTGTTCAAGACAAACATTTCAGTTCAGCCCAAACTTGGAAAAGTCCCCAGAGTCCCAGTGCATCTTGTGCAGTGTTTTCTACTGCACTTCAAGCTCACGCTACATGAGATCAGCTGATTTTGCAAAACGTTTTATATTATTGCACACATCTTCCTTTCAACAGCGCAGCCCCGGCATCTTTTACTATATTAAACAAACATGGAACAAACATAAATTGCTGCTGTTGAGACTCTAAAGGGAAAATAGTGATTTGCAGCTGGCTTTAAACATATTAGATCGGTTATTCCTATGTAAATTTTACCAAAGAAATACTAGGTCAGATAGTACCTTTAATGAAGTCAAAATCCTCCTTCTTCAAAGAACGGTTTCCCTCCCACTGACGCTGCCCACACACACACACATCTCCTCCATTTCCCGTACATCCACGCTAACCCATCTTCCGCCACCTTAACAGTGATGGAGTTCTTCTTGTCCCATCAGCCTCTGCTTCCAACACATTATCCTCTACAATTTCTGCCAACTCCAGAGATCCTACCACTAAATACATCTTTACCTCTGCCCTCCCGGTTTTCCCACAAGTATCACTCCTTCTGTGATTCCCTTGTCCATTCGTCCCTCCAGGCACTTATCCCTGCACGTGGCACACTTGCCCATATTCTTTCTCCCTTGCCTCCATTCAGGGCCCCAAACAGTCCTTCCAGGTGAGGCAACTCTTCAGCTGCAAATCTGCTGGGGTCACCCATCATGCCCGGTGCTCCTGACGCAGCCTCCTAAACATTTGGTGAGACCTGTCGTAAATTGGGGCAGCGCTTTGTCGGGCTCCATCCACCGCAAGCAGAAATTCCTGCTGGGCAAACATTTTAATTCCAGTTCCCGTTCTGACAAGCTGGTTCATGGCCTTCTCCTGTGCTGAGATGAGGTCACAGTCAGGGTGGAGGAGCTACACCTGTGTAGCCTCCAACCTGAAGGCATGAATATTGATTTCTCCTTCCAGTTAAAAAAAATTCCTCCCTCCTCTATTCTCCACGCTGACCTTTTACCTCTTCTCACCTACCTATTACTTCCCATCTTGGTCCCCTCCTCCTTCCCTTTCTCCTATGGCCCATTCTCCTCTTCTACCAGATTCCTTTCTCAGCCCTTAACCTTTCCCACCTACCTGGCTTCACTTATCATCTTCCAGCTAACCTCCTACCCCTCCCCCTACCTTTTTGTTCTGACATCTTCCCCCTTCCATGCATTCTATGTTCTACCTCATTCATCCTTCCAAAACACGTCAGGTCCCATTTATCAAGCTGCATCTGCCCAAGTTGCCCAATGATCAATATCCTGTATCCCTAATTTCAACGACACCAATTTTGTGTTATCTGCGAACATTAAATCATACCTCTGCGAGGCAAGTTCTTTCCCCCCCCCCCCCCCCCACACCAGGTAGATGTATAGAAAGAGAGGCCAGAGGAAATGTTAGACGTAGGTATGAAAACAATGTGTAAATGACACTTGGACATGTACACAGATACTAAAGGTTGAGAAAGATATTGGCCAAATGGGGCTAAATCAGGAAGATATCGGACAGAATAGGTGAGATGGGCCAAAGGGTCTTTTCCCATGCTGTGACTCATGATCTCCTTAATTCATATCCAAATCATTAAGGTCCAGTGTATAACAAATAGAATGTGTCCCATCACCCAAACATGTGGTCAGAGATTTCCATTCACAAAATTAATCCTTCACCATCACCTTCTGCCTCTCATCTCCAAGCCATTCTCTCCGTACACCTTCTATCTGTCCTAATTCCATGCCCAATTAGGTTCAAGCCCGTCTCTGCCGACACGGATTTTTGACCACATTCTGGTTCAGCTGCCAGCCACACAGTTGGTACAAGTCCCACCTTGCCAGAAATGGCCTGAACGATCCTGAGCCCTCCCTCCTACACCACCCTTCTAGTTACACATTTATCAGTCCTACCCTCCCTGTCCTATTCGTACCAGCATGTGGCACCAGTAATCCAGCAACTGCAACCTTAATCTCTGACAGGAACTTGGATGGGTTGGTGATGACAGCGAATGACTGATGGATTTGTGCAGGGAAGGCAGGTACGATAGGGAAGGGGACCAGACTAACGAACTGGTGCAAATAGGTGAATAAGATCGAACTTGGACCGTGTACGTGCTGGGCAACCCTACCTACTTTCCAGTGAACTGCTTCTCCAAAGCACAATCAGAATTGTTAAATAGACAAATAAAATGAGAATGTCAAAGTTCAAAAGTTCGAAGTATCTATACCAGACACAACTTTGAGATTCGTCTTCTTGCAGGCAGCCACGAAACAAAGAAACGCCATAGAACTGGTTTAGAGAAAACCCCATACACAATACCATCAAGTGTGTGAAAAAAAACAACAAATCACAGGGAAGAATTATACAGAACATTAAACATCAAAGCACAGAATCCCCCGAGTGAGTCCACAGCCACCGAAGTGAGTGAAGGCAGTCCAGCGGCCGGTTCACAACCACGGCTGCTGGGCCTAGTCACAGATCCACTTCCACCGATCAAATCACGCAAGCAATAAACTGCCTTCGGCACCGAGGACATAAAGCGTCAAACCGCAACCTGGAGCGAGTCCACCGCCACGAGCCCATCGAACGCGGGACCCAAGACTCCAGCACCCTCCAACGGCACTGAACCCGTTCATTTTCCTTGTCGATTTTCATCTCGCTCGACGCTTCAATCGGAGTGGAGCCATGGAGCCAAACCCAAGCTGGCACTCTGCCTCTCGGAATCGACGCTGCCACCCCCAGCAACGGCTGTATTTGGAATACAAATACTCACAGACAACCCCACACAGAAGCAGCTTATTGGAGAAGGAATGAAGTGACACAATGCTTCATCTTGATTTAGCATACAATACGCTTCCCTCCACACCCCTCTCTTAGCTGTCTTGTATAATTTATATTTTGTCTGCGTGTCAACCTACCTGTCTGGGCTGCTGCTGCTGCAGGTAACACTGCACTTGCACGTCACCATCCTTGTGTACACTGCAATAGATTCAACTTGATGATACCTAGCCACTTTCACCATACTTTTCATTACTGTGGACAATGAGGTTATGTGGTGAAACTGGGAGTCCTTCCAAACATTTCACAGAAGTTAGCTTTTTATGAGCCATAGCATTTTATCTCTGCTCAGGAACATCAATCTGACAAACTGAGATTTGTCTTGAGAATGATCATCAAGTTTTCAGTAGAGATTGAGAAGAGATTTACCCAACACTTCAAAACCGATGAAGAAACAATGCGAACAGGATACTGATTGGAAGCGGTGATTACAAAACCAGAACTGTATTCAATTTTCATGCTTTTAGCAATCAAAATCCGAATCAGATTTAATATCACCGGCATACGTCATGAAATGGTGTCAACTTCGCTGCAGCAGTACAATGCAATACTTGATCGTATAGAAAAAACAAGTACGTATATACGTCTATTAAATACCGGTAGTTAAATTAAAAAGTGCAAAAACAGAAATAATAAAAATAAAGTGAGCTAGTGTTCATGGGTTCAATGTCTATTTAGGAATCGGATGGCTGAGGGGAAGAAGTTGTTCCTGAATCACCGAGTGTGTGCCTTCAGGCTTCTGTACCTCCTTCCTGATGGTAACAAAACAAACAGAGCATGTCCTGAGTGATGGTGGGGGGGAGAGGGGGTCCTTAATAATGGACGTTGCCTTTCTGATGGCACCAGTCCTTGAAGATGCCTTGGATACTACAGAGGCTGGTATCCATGATAGAGCTGACCAATTTTACAACTTTCTGTAGCTTCTTTTAATCCTGTGCAGTAGCTCCCCCCCCTCCCCCATACCAGATAGTGACGCAGCCTGTCAGAATGCTCTCCCTGGTAGATCTGTAGAAGTTTGAGTGCTTTAGGTGACAAACCAAATCTCCTCAAACTCCTCATGAAACATAGCAACTGTCTTGGCTTCTTTGATATGTTGGGACTAGGTTAGATCCTCAGGGATCTTGACACCCAGGAACTTGAAACTGCTCACTCTCTCCACTTCTGATCCCTCTGAGGATTGGTGCTTGTTACTGATCCAAAAGCAGCCACTGTTATACCTGTGATCTGATTTTGGAAATGTTAGGTTGAATTGTGGATAGTACAGAACAGTTGCAAAGTAAAACCAATCAGAATATAGCATATTTAACATGCTAAAGACAGCCAGATGGAGAAAGCAGTTTTATTTTGTTTTAATTGCCTTGATTTACCTGAGAGGTTGTGTGACATCACATTTTATTTACAGTCTGCATTAGGTACTTTCTGTTTGGAGCTGAACTTTGCACTTTTAAGTTACTAGTATACTCTCTATGGCATTGGTTGGTTAAATGGTGGACATGTTCCCACTGTGTCAAGGAAGTTTCTTCATTGCATTTTTTATGAGTCACCATACATTGAGATGGTGATTTAAAAATAGATATACGCTCTCAAAAGCAGAACGTCCCAGTGGCCAAACATTTTCAATCCGATTCCCATTCCTGTTCTGACACGTCGGTCTTGTGCCAACATGAGGACATCCTCGGGGCGGAGGGCAACACCTTGTATTCCATCTGAGAAGCCTTCAACCTGATGGCATGAATATCTATTTCTCGCTCTGGTTAAAAAATATCCCTCCCCCTCTCCTTGTCTTCCATTCCCCACTCTAGGGCCTCACCTCTTCTCACCTGCCTATCATATCCCCCTGGGTCCTCTCCTCTTTCTCCTATGGTCCACTCTTCACTCCTAACAGATTCTTCCTCTCCAGCCCTTTACCTTTTCTCACCCACCTGGCTTCACCTACCACCTTCCAGCTAGTCCTCCTTCCCCATCTTTTTATTCTGGTGACTTCCCCCATCCTTTCCAGTCCTGAAGAAGGGTCTCAGCCTGAATCTTTGACTGTTTATTCATTTCCATGGGGGTGGGAGTGTGTGTGAGGGAGAGGGGGAGGGGGAGGGGGAGGGGGAGGGGGAGGGGGGAGGGAGAGGGGGAGGGAGAGGGGGGAGGGAGAGGGGGGAGGGAGAGGGGGAGGGAGAGGAGGGGGAGGGAGAGGGGGGAGGGAGAGGGAGAGGGAGAGGGAGAGGGGGAGGGGGAGGGGAGGGGGAGGGGGAGAGGGGGAGGGAGAGAGGGAGAGGGAGAGAGGGAGAGGGAGAGAGGGAGAGAGGGAGAGAGGGAGAGAGGGAGAGAGGGAGAGAGGGAGAGAGGGAGAGAGGGAGGAGAGGGAGAGAGGGAGAGAGGGAGAGAGGGAGAGAGGGAGAGAGGGAGAGGGAGAGAGGGAGAGGGAGAGAGGGAGAGGGGAGAGAGGGAGAGGGAGAGAGGGAGAGAGGGAGAGAGGGAGAGAGGGAGAGAGGGAGAGAGGGAGAGGGAGAGAGGGAGAGAGGGAGAGAGGGAGAGAGGGAGAGAGGGAGAGAGGGAGAGAGGGGAGAGAGGGAGAGAGGGGGAGAGGGAGAGGGAGAGGGGAGAGGGAGAGGGAGAGAGGGAGAGAGGGAGAGGAAGAGAGGGAGAGGGAGAGAGGGAGAGGGAGAGAGGGAGAGAGGGAGAGAGGGAGAGAGGGAGAGGGAGAGAGGGAGAGAGAGAGAGAGAGCTGCGAGCGAGAGCGCACGCACTTTGGATTTCCAGCATCTGCAGAATTTCTCGTATTTAGGTATAGTCTCGGATATCTTTTGTATATTACAATCTTTAATTTCATCCCAACACTCAGTTACTACATGTCTGCAAACAGTTTAATTTTTCTCCCCCTAATAGAAGAACACCAAGGCAACTCTGGAGACGAATCCAAGTTGCTTTTGACTTTCTCCCGCTTACACTGGAGAAAGGAGTTAGCTGTGAGTTACCTGCTGCCAACCTGCAGTGTACGTGGCAGGTCTGTTGTATTTCTAGTCACTGGCAAGTTTCATGATATTGTTAGTGGGTGAGTCAGTAATGATATTGGTGTTCAATGTCAAGGAAGGGCGATTAAATTCCTTCTTGTTGGACACAGGTATTATGTAGCAGAAATATTATGTTGAACGAACTTGAGTGTTGTCTAGATCTACACACACACACACTTTTCGGGAATAATGAATTAGCTAAGGATGACTTGGGTTGGGGTTCTACACTGAGGGTATGCCTGCAGTGATATGCTGAAGCCAAGATTATTAGGCTGCATCTTCCTCAGACGCCAACAGCAGCGAGCTGGACCCTCGACTTCCACTTTAACCTTAAACACCAAGGCCACACACCATCAAATGCTACTTTGACATCTCATTTCATACCCGGTAGTCAGACTTCTGTCTCGTTTTAGACCAGGGTCTGGAGCTGAAAGGTCCAGACAGAAACAAAGTGCCAGCGAGAAAATTCTACCCTTTCTCAATAATAACAAAACCTCAAAGACATGGACAAATGTTGCACTTGCAAATGTCTCATTAATTCTTAAACACAGCACAAAAATAGTACTAGTGTTTTTGATTAATGCTTGCAGGTCAATTTGTTATTAAAAGTTGCAAACTCTACGTAATTTTCTCAGAGAAACTGACTGGTGCAATTGCTGGCTCTGCACAAGAAACAACTCTCGGAAAGGGTTTTCTACAATTCCTTCACAGTCCATCAACTGCACTTTCCCGTCCACCCTCAGCCCCAGCTGCAGATACACACTACACTATCGTGCACAAAATATGGCATCCACCAACCATGGTAGTGTAGCGGTTCGTGCGATGCTATCACAGCTCGGGGCATCACAGGAGGTTCAATTCCGAGCGTCACCTGTAAGGAATCTGTACATCTTCCATGTGGAATGCCTGGGTTTCCCCCGGGTGCTCCAGTTTCCTCCGTGGTCCAAAGGTGTACTGGGTAGGTTAACTGGTCATTGTAAATTGCCCTGTGATTATGTTAGGGTTGAATTGGGGGTGTAGAGTTTGCGACACAGAGCAGTTTCAAAGGGCCAACTTCGCACTGTATCTCTAAATGAATAAATAATCTTCTTGCGTTTAATTAATCATCATCTCAGCTCCTTCTAATATTGGCATAAGCAAGCCTCTTAGTTAGTAAATTGCTACAAATGGGAAGTCTACCAACATTAGATGTACGAAATGGGACAGAATCTTTAGGTCCGGAAAAGAACGACAGTGTTGACAATTTCTTTCAGTAAATGCTGCTGACTTCGATGAAAACATCTACGTTTGACTATAACTGTTTTACAAGCTTAAGGTCTTCATGTTTAGCACAAGAATCATTGGCTGTCTTAATCTAAAATCACAACTCACAGCTAAAAAGGGGTAAAGAAAGAAGACTGAACTACAACTCCCAAATAAAGCCATTGATTATAATTCTCAAAAGTTTTGACAGCTCAAGCCTGAACATGTGGTTTAACCATTAGACTATGTTACAGATAGCAGAATTAGGTCATTCAGCTGACTATTAATAATCCATTATTCAATCGTGGACTTTTTATTAACTCCATTAACCTACCTTCAACTTCTGACCCTTAACCCCTTTACCAATCAAGAAATAATCAAACCCTGCCTTAAATACACCCGATGAGTTGCCTTCCACAACCCTTTGTGGCAACAAATTCTCCAACCTCTGGCTGAAGAAAATTCCCCCTCACCTCTGTTTTATCCTGAAGCTGTGCCCTCAGATCCTAGACATCTGAGGGATCCATGCATGCGGATCCCAAGATCACTCAGTTTCCTCCATAATGCCAAGAATCATGCTATTAACCCTGTAATCTGCCTTCAAATTCAACCTTCTGAATTGAACGTGTTTACACTTCTCCGAGTTGAACTTCATCTGCCTCTTCTCAGCTAACACTGCATCCTGTCAATGTCCCATTACAACCCTTCACACCGTCTATAACTCCACCAAGCTTTGTGTCATCTTCAAATTTACTAACCCACTCTTTCATGTCCTCGTACAAGTCACCCAAGAGCAGGTGTCTCAGAAATGATCACTCAGAACACCACCGGTCCAGGCAGAATACACTCCATCCATTGTCACCCTGTCTTCTATGTGCAAGGCAATTCTCTATCCACACACCCAAGTTTTCCCTGGATCACATGCCTCTTGACTTTCTGAACAGCCTATCATGGAGAACCAAAATCAAACACCTTACTAAAATCCTTATACACTACATCTACTGCTCTACCCTCATCAATGTGGTATGTCATCTCAAAGAATTGAATCAGGCTTTTTGGACATGACCTACCCCTCACAAAGCTACGCTGACTAATCCTAATCAGACTACGCTTCTCCAAATGCTCATAAATCCTGTCTCTAAGAATCTCCTCCAATAATTTTCCCACCACTGAATAACGGAATAACATTTTCCACACTTAGTTCATCTGGTACTACATCTCTGTCCTCCTGATAAATTCCTTGTGAAAGAAGTCGGAGCAGTATGCCTTATCGGGAGTCTGATGGTGTCCATGTGATGGAGTTGCCTGCTTTTTTCAGAAATCTCCAAATATAATCATAGCCTGGAGGACACTGATGTTGGTTTGATTATCTTGCCAGTGGAGTTGGAGGAATTTGCAAACACACTCAGGGTGGCTGCTGCCAGGCAGGTTTTTCTGCCGTCCAGTGGTCCAGAAACTTTATCCTGACCCGCAATCATCTTTTTCCCCCCCCCCTCAGATATGTCAAGGCCGTGCTGGTACACTGAAAGTATGAGTGAATTTCAGCATCGACGCCCACTTTCTATGAGAGGTGCTCCCCAGATATGAAGCATGGTCCAGTTCTTTCCTGAGCTGTGCAGTGGACACCAAATTAGTTGAATGGTCTTTATCTTGGGGATGTTTATTTCACAGGGGGTAGGATCCAATCTAGAGGCACCTCAAAGGGCAGTTAATGTATGAAAACACCGAGAAGATTCAGAAACACGTTAATAACCGCACCGTGCCTTGCATGGGATACAACAGTCAGAAGACAGCCAATTTCAAAGAGCAACCCTGTGGGTACACCTTCTTCCAGAGAGTTGTTGTTCCTTTTCACGACATGTAGCGCAGCAGGTGGCTTTTTTTTTTTTATTGCTGTTTCCCTAGCATTTGACTAGTCTTTTTTTTAAAATGAGGCCGAGTTGCTAGCTTGATGCTTAATCCGGCAGGGATGGAAAGTGTGCAAGGAACTGGCCGGATTCGAACTCAGGACCGTCTGCCTCGAAGTCCAGTGCTGATGCTACTACATCACCAGCTGGTACCTTCTTACAGATTAACCAACAAGAAAGAACAGTGCCTTTAAGGAGTTGGGTTTCACCATCAACAACTTGCCCTGAAGGATAAGTGGCCGTCCCCTGACCCTCCATCTTACTGTGTAGAACTATAACATCATAGTGATCAGGGCCAATGCTCTGACCGTGGCCCAAAGGTTCAGGAGCTCACTAAAGTCAAGTGCAAGGCACTTTCAGAATGGAAACTTGGTTATGTTTCAACAGCTGTGCTGACACATAAAGGTTGTTATCCAACAGAAACCTCATGGCCCAAAGAACAGATAGTGGTGGGTAAAGCTCAGAAGATCCAACAACCGCGATGGGGCTATATTCTTCAGCACTGTAGAGAACATTAGTGGCCCGAACAGCCAAGGACTCCAACTACTAAAAGCAAGAACAAAGGTGAGCTTATCACGAAAAGCGGTGAAGTCAGCACCCACCAAGTGGAACATTTTGAAGAATTCCTCAACCACAAGTCCGTCCTGACTCCATCCCACCGCAAACCAATTGAACGATCTCTCTGTCACCCTAGACAGTCCAGGCATCTATGTTCTATTAAAAAATTATCTTTTTTTTTACTTCAAGATAATGCCGAGCTGTGACCTCCATTGAGGTCACGGTTCAGTTTCATTTTTTTTAGAATGTGTTTTCTTTATGGGTTCGTGGTTTTTGTACATGGGGGCTGAGAGGGCAGTTAAACTCTGCCATGGGTGGCCCCAAGCTCCACTGCAAAAGGAGGAATGTTGTGCACTGGGCTAGTGAACCTATCCCGTTAAAAAAAAAAAAAACAGCACTACAGAAACTCTAAAGACCTCATCCCTCGGAGAGGAATGACTTTTGATGGGCTACACCTTGAAAGACTGTAAAAATTGGCCCAGGACTTTGGCAAGCTGCTGTCCGCATGGCCTCTGCCCCAGTAAGGGTTTTGGGCTAGTGAAGAAGAAGAGGAGAGTTTAGGGGGTCAAGTTCAGGCTGAGGGACAGGAATGTGGGAAAATTAGAGGAATGAGAGGACAGGCTGGAGTCTTACACATTCGAAAGGTCAGCAACATGGACATGGGGCTCTCACTGGCAGACCAACACAAACAAGAGCTGGTGGTTTCTCTAGGGTCAGCAAATTGTCAGTGGGTTCTGGAGTCGGGGTTCTTTGTGGGCCAGAGAAATGAGTTCCAATGAGCCCCCCCAAGTTCGCAAATAGGTAATAGCAGGTTTTGAGGCCTAGTGTCCAGGCTCTTGCCAACAGTGATTCCTGATTGAGGCCTGGTGGTCAATGATCGGCATGTTCTGGGATTGATGCTGAGGACTGAGGCCCAGGGATGAATTGAAAATCCAGAAGTTGAGTACTGTTGTCTGGAGCAGAGTCCTGCAAGTCACTCCAAGTCCACTGTGGGTGGGTGACAGTCTGCGAGCCCAAATCCATCCCTACTGGAGGCCTGTCCTGGAGTTAAGGGTCTGACTGTATGTGTGTGAGTGGAAGGGAGAACGGGGCTTGTTTTTGCTGCCGCTGTTGTTTGTCGCTGGTTGCGTCTTGTGTCGTTCTGCCGAGCATTGCGAATATGTTACGTTGGCACCAGAATGTGTGGAGAAACTTGCCAGCTTCCCCCAGCCACCAGAGAGCATTGGTTGTTAATGTAAATGACGCATTTCACTGCACGTTCGATCCACGCATGACAAATACACTTGAATCTTAATTAAAATGATGCAAAGAACATAAATCTGACTTACAATTTAACCACGCCACAAGACATTAGTCTTAACAATTTCTTAATCATAAAAAATACATCATTTACCGATCATCTATTTTCTATTGTAATGCCTGTAATATCTCTGCAAGCATGCGAGCTCCCTTCCCGACCCCAACATCCAGTGTTACTGAATAACAAAACAGTTGTGAACCAGTACTCATTATCTAATACATCCTCTCTACTCTGCTTCTGGATTCCAGTCAAATCTGAAACCGACACTGTGAAGTGGTTAAGGACACACACCATGTGCTCTGGCTCCATCTCAGTGATAAATTATTAAGGCAACATTAAGTTATATCATTTAAGTTTTACATGTTTCAAGTCCAGGGCTGCTCCTTTGGGGCTGCTTTTTTTTTTAAAAAAATAGTCATATTTTACAATGGGGCACAAGCACCAGCCATTTATAATTGCTTAAATCCAATCAATATGCTGGATTCAAAATAAAATCAGAAATGGTGGGTACTTAGTAAGGAAAGTTACATCTGCAAATACATTTTTGTATTGAACAGATATGAAAAAAAACCCAAGAAATGTAACATTCACTAAGATCAGATAATGGACCTCATTGTATACCACAAATGAAATAAATGGAGAAAAGGTGCTTTTTTTTTAAAAAAGAACAACAACACATCTTTGGCTTGGTGGTTTATGTGGACTAAAGAAACTCAACTACTTTACAGTAAGTCATTAGTCATTTTAATATATTTTTAGTAAAAGTACCACGCAAGGTCTTTTTTACTGGATCAGCCCATTAAGAAGAAAATAATTATTAATTATTTGGTTTCCAATTCTGCCTTTAAAAGACAGACTGTCATTTGGTAGGTATAGGGAACTTCTGGCAATATTTCAAAGTAGTTATTTGGGAAGAGATGTTAAAGGAATATTTGTACACTAAAGTTTAAAAAAAAATCCACTGAATGCAAATTGAGTCCATTATAGAGTTTGGATGTAGATTTTCTGAACTGAAAGATTACCTGTTTCTCTTTATTCATATCCTGCCTAGTTTGCAGAGTGTTGAAAAGTTTTTGTTTCTCCCCACCCCCCATTCCAAAGTTCAAAGCAAGTTTTATTATCAAGGTTCATATATATCAACATATGCTACCCTGAGATTCATTTTCTTGTGGGCATTCACAGTCGATCAATGGACAAATTAAAAACTACACACATTAGATGAAGATCAGACCACATTTTATAAGTAATTGATGCAGAACATTAGGTAACTGCAAATGGTTCACAAACTTTTTCTTGCATCTGTACACGAGCCTAAAACTTTTGCACAGTATTGTACATGGCCCTCTTAAGGATAATAAATGACTTTCAATGTGCTGTGTGATTTTATGATTTAATGACATTTAGGACTAATTTGGGATTCTTGCAGATATATAACAAACTCTGCCAGATACACAGCTTCACCGCACACCCCAGTGTTCCACACGCAGTAAACAGTTCCCAAAATGTCCTTGCGACATGCATTGACTGCAGTCTCGGTAACATTCACCAACTAAGGACTCATCATCACCAACAGAAATTCCCAACCTTGAAAAACATTTTTCTTCATTTGAATAAAAAAAACATGAATAAGCAGAATTTAGCTTCCTTAACAGAAGCATTTCCCACGATATACTGTGAACAGCTGATTCACATTCGATGCATGAAATTCCACATAAACACTGTTCTTATTTAAATCTTTCTACACACAGCTGAACGTGTCAGAATGCAACTCTTCTAACCAACAGCTCTCATTAAGTCTTCTCTTTTAGTCAAATCAGTACACTTTCTTTGATAATTTGGTATTTAAAGCACCACATTTGTTACTGCATCAGTTTATTCAATACATAACTCAGAATTTAATTCCCTCTAAAAATATTACAAACAGGGAGTTCATCATTTTTATGTCTTCATCATAGTGAAAACAAAAAGGTGTTCTGGAAAAATGCATCTGAACAAAATGACTTGCAATGACTTCACTGCCCTGGAAATCCAAGCCAATCACACTTTGATGTTTAAGTATAGACACATCTGTAATTTAGGAATCACAGCAGGCAATATTTGCAAAGCAAGGATGCAAAAAGATAATAATCAGTTCCAGCACCGCTGTTTGATAAGCATTGGTAAGGTGACTGGAAAGATCATTTCTGCGCTCAGAAGGTACGTGGAACTGTCAAGTTCATCGGACAGGATGGACAAGAAGAAGAACTTAACACCTTGCTCAAAGGACAAGACCTCAACAAAGCATGACTCTTGCAGTACTGCACTCAAGCACCAGACTAAATTTAACCCCGCGAATCAAGGGGCAAGTATTCCACCCAGCCTGCCATTAATGTGCTGTTCCAACTAATTCTAAACTACAATACCGGAAGGAGCCAGAAGTCCACCCCCTACACCTCCCCTCAGTACCGTGTGGACCTGGGTACCAGGACTCCTTCCCTGCACTGGCCTCAGTGTGCTCTACGGTATTAACCCAGCGTAATGCTCCGGTTAAGATTGCTATTGCTCTGCTGTAGGCATTTCATTTTAGCAGTTTTCTGCAAAAGTAGCATGTCCTGCTGGCAGAATGTTTCGGTTAAAGATAAGAAGCCCTGCTGTTCAACTTAGGAAAGTTGTGTCAGCCAGTCAGGATGGTGGAATCAGCAGGTTCCAGAGAGAGATCTGTGAGAGACAATAATCTGGCTTGGGGTCTTTTGGCGGGAGGTCGCAGAATGCCGGGAGGAGGAGAGTCCCCTTTGCAAGAAACGCTTTGTGCAGACGAATTGCTCTGAGAGGGAAGGGCCAATACTCCTGAGAGAGAGTCAGTTTGTTCAAGATGGACTTTGAGGGAAGTTGGGAATGTTGCAGGTGTTTTCACACAGACCGGATGTCCAGCACACAAAGGGATACACCCCCAGCGACTCCTGTATGCATCCCAACATTATGCGCACACTGGACTGGTTTAACGGCAATGGGTCCTTTTATTTTCTTTTTCCTATTAACTGTTTGATAAAGCTAAAATTGGTAAATATACTTTTTAAATGACTTATGCATTGTATGACCCGATACTTCTTGCCGACCAATAATTGTGTATGGGTATAATTTAAACAGCATCCGCTCAAATCAAAGTTCCTTTAGCCGGAACATCATGACGTTCCTGTTTGGTTGAACCCCAAATCACACCGACCCTAGGCATATATTGTTTATGAAAGGCAGCCTTGCTACCGCTGAGTCATGTGGCTGTTCGCAGAGTTAGCTAACGTGCCAAGCCCGTATATGAACCCAGGTGAGGGGGTTGCACCTGTAAGGCAATGGCTGTCTCAACACCGACTCTTTGAAAACTATTGTTTCTCCGTAACACTATAAATGATCCTTTTAAAGTATTTACCTTATTTTTGGATACGTATTTATAACAATTCATTGGATTTTATTTCTCCAAATTAAGCTTAACTGGTTAAGTGCTTCTGGCATTGGAAAGAGTCTATCCTTATTCATTCTCTGGAAACCCTTTAAAGTTTTGAGTAGTTTGATCTCCTAACAGATTCTCTTTGAGACACAGCTATACAAAAATTCTGTAATCTTCTAAAAAGTGCGTTTAAGTGGCATTGCCAGATTCTTCACTCCTTTCTTCCCAAAACCTCCTGAATACAGACGTTACGGCTGTGATGTAATTTTACATATTTGCACTTCATTATAATCTCGAGAGGGTAGTTTATACCGGCAACTCACCGAAGTTCAACATTGAGCCACAATCCCTGAAGTTTCTCTATAGTCACGGTGTGTCATTTCTTGCCGCCGGGGTGATTACTTCCCAGAAGGTGATCTAAATCCTTGGCTCCCACTCAGAAACTCTGACATTTAGGTAGCTGAAAGTCTGTCCTGTTCTTGGTTTTGTGGAACACGTGTAGCACCCTGAATTTCCAACACCGCACAGGAACTGCTAGTAAGGATCCCAGCCCACTTTTATCTTTGCTCTACTTTTCGTTCTCTACAGCCTTGCTCTCATTTCTCTCACGTTTCCTCATACCGTCCAACCCATCCAATCTATGCCGACCCTCAGGACAACCCCATTCTCCACTCTTCCCGCTGCAACCTTTTCTCTCACAAACTCTTCCCTAATCTAACTAGCAATTTCAGCTCTACAACTTTTAAAAATGTAGACCAGCTAGTTTTACTTAGTTCATTTTAGATTCATTAATATCGGCAACTCTCCGTTTAGTTAATTGGAAAAATTAATTCTAAAAGAAGAACATTACAAACACACACTCGCTGAGTTCCGTTGCTGACAGAAGATTTCATTCCAAGCCGCGGTACGCAGGACCGTGCCACCCAGGACGTGCTGGTGTTGATGTTTCAAAAAGGCGTGGCGATTCTAAGTTTGTAAATGTTTCCCGATATTAACAGTCATCGCCCCACACTCACCTGAGGATCCGGGGGTCTCTCTGACAACAGACGGCATGGAGAGCGGTGACGATCCGGGACGCCAGCGCTCTCAGCCGGCGCTCAGCAGTGAACGCTTCGCCCTCAGCATCAATGATTTAAATTACTTCAGGCCTCAGGAAAATTCCCGGAAGTTAACTCACCACATGCAGCAGAGGGGAAAAGAAACTTTATGGAAAGTTCCGCTGCAGGGCCGGAGCCGCCTCGGCTCCTCCAGGTCCTAACGCCTCCTTGTTTAACTATGAGCGAGCTCCACAGGTGCCGCTTAATGGGATTTTTTGTTTAGTATTTTATTTTTAAATTAATGTTTATTCATCATATATTTTTAAAAAGAACACAACGTCCTTAGTGTTGCCTGTTCAATGCATTCAGTGTTGCTGGTTTACTACATAGCAATGTTTGCACATAATTTTTGTACGTGCGCCAGAGCCACTCAAGTGGACAACTGGAGTGATACAACCGCATTGTTGTTTAAGAGCTCTCCCACCCTTCAGCTCCTCCACGTCCAAGCTGGGGCAGGAGCCGAGCCTGTGGGCCTTCCTCACAGAACTTGAAAGCGCCAGTCGGCGGAATTCCCTTACGGATATCTCACCGTTCGGGAAGAACAATTCGTTTCGGGCAGACTAAGGCGCATCTGTGAAAAATTAGGCTCTTCCAGCAGCGCTGAAATGTTCATCCATGTGTTTGTTTTTAAATTAGCAATAATGTCACATGTATCAAGATGCAGCGAAAAGCCTGCCTTACATCTAGATCAAATCAATTACACCGTGCATTGAGGTAGAACAAGACAGACAGTAAGAATGCAGAATAAAGTACAGGGCAGGTAGACAATCACAACCAGGTAGATAGTGAGGCCAAGAGTATCCCTGCAAACGGGCCATAGATCACAGAGTCCAGTTATACACACTGGATACAGACATCCCACCCTGCAAAAACTCATTTCAGGGAGGTAGCACCCCTGCCCCCGCCCGTCGACCTCCAGGGGTGTATGTAACACTTTGTTTAGTGATTTTGTAACCAAGTTGGGTGTATGCAGAAAATGTGACATTAAAACGTACTTATATTATCATGGAGTCATTTTTTATTCTATTACAACTTTAAGCAAGTCTACAGGGAGTTTGGCCTCATCACATAGGACATCAATAGAGTAGCTCCTTAGCAGCTAGCCAGCTAGTTTAAATAATGTTAGCTATGCTAATGAACGAATGACACCTGTTAAACTCACCTCAACATGTCGTTTACAGTCATTTTAACCCACCATGGGCAATAGAAAAGTCACTGTTGCAAACAGTGCAGCGAGCAACACTGTCATTATTTTTGACCCCTATTAGGCAGGGGTACACTTTAGTGTAGTCTGGGGTGAAGTATGTTTTATGTTTCCTTTTTTTTAGAACACTCTGCCATGGCACTGCAGGACACTAAACTGAACTGATGGACAATGAAAGAGACTGTAAAGCCCGCCCACAGAGAAAACTGATAGGTCTACTTATCACAAAGAGAGACCAATCAGGATGCTCCCTCTCGCTCTTCCTCTTCGTCCCCTTCTCCCTCTCAAAAAAATTGATTTCCGGGATATTGTAAATAATTTGTGGGTGCCAGGGAGCCACTATCAATATGCGGGAGACTCCCGGAACTTCCGGGAGAGGTGGGACGTCTGTGGATAGAAGGTCAGCTGACTAGCAGGAGGCAAAGAGTGGGAATAAAGGACTCCTTTTCTGGTTGGCTGCCAGTGACCGGTGGTGTGCTGCAGGGGTTGGTGTTGGGGCCGCTTCTTTTCAAGTTATATGTCAATGATTTGGATGAAGGAATTGATGGCTTTGTGCCCAAATTTGCAGACCATGTGAAGATAGCTTGAGGGACAGGTAGTGTTGAACAACAGGGTGTCGTGCAGAAGGAATTAGATTGGGAGAATGGGCAAAGAAGTGAAAGGTGGAATTGTAGGATTTTGTGAATAAATCAACCACCAGTTGTTTTATGGGCTTAACAAAAGCCCTTCGCTTTCATTGCAAACAAATTTAAAAAGGAGTGTACACTTACATCATTACGTTAGGCACCATCTCTTAAAGAGAACACAACTCCATGATTGTGTTTGTGAATTATGTAGTACAGTTTCGATTATGTGTCTTCTGTCACCCATTACATTACCCTTCACAGGACACGCTGCCCGCCCCTCCCCCCTTCAAGAATTCACCAAAACTGGCATTGTGCGTCTACCTGGAGTTCGTATGAGCCGCCTGGCTCGTGTCCGATGTGCCTTGGGTGGAGGAACAGCCAGATGCTTGTCTAGGGATGTGCTGACGAGCGTATGGTCATGTTCTGATGCTGGGGGGATGACAGTGGAACCATCCGGATCTTGGTGGGCCAGTTTAAGGTGATCTACAGGCTTACCCTTCCTATCTTCAATCAAAGTCTTTTCACCCTGTTCCAAAACACGGAACGGGCCATCGTAAAGGGGTATTGATGTCATCATGGCGGACAAAAACGAATGAGGTCAACCATGCTAAGGATATGTGTAAAATTTGGGGGGGGGGGGGGGGAAGACCAACCAGGTCCTAATTGATGTGGTCAAACCGTGGCTCAGGGCCTCGAAAGGTGATGGTTAATTTTCGCCCGCTGAACACAGGTGCCACTCCAGTCTCACACATCCTTCCGAGGCTGTGCTAATCAAAATCTGAAGTAACCACTTCCTCTGAAGCCTCTTCCTGCCTGGATGCAGGGGTGGGTGGGGGGTGTGAAGAAGTTAAAGAACAGTCCGGGTCCAGTTTACAGGCGCTGCGGAGCGAGGGCGACTGGTTGAGACATCGCACAGGAGTAAAAGTCCTGCATTCCTGAACGTGACATCAGCCAACCAGAGACCCATGGCTCCCATCCTGTAAGCCCGGACCCCTGGGCCAGTAGCTCGGTCAGCTGCCATGCCTGCATAGTCGACCGCAATGTGTATGGCGTGAGGTGTGCTGTATATCAGCCGCGAATTCTGAAAGGTAGGACAGGCGGCGTTGCTGCTGTGCACGCCAAGGGTGCCATCGCGCAAAAAGGAGTTTGTGGTCAGGGAACACTGTGAAATGCCAACCGTCCAGCAGAAAATGGAAAATGGCAGACGGCCAGATGAAAACCAAGAAGCGTGCAGTACTTCCTCTCGAGGGGGAGAAGGCAGAGCTGCCAGCTGAAGCAGTCATGCCTACAGCTGACTGTTTGCGCACAGCACCCACAGCATAGTTCAGTAGTGACAGTCACGGGTGCATTGGGGAGTGGGTACACCCATAGGCTCACGTCCATATGATATCATCAACTGCTTAGTCACATCCGCTGACCACTCAAGCGTGAGGTTAGGGGCACCATACAATGGGGAGCATGAAGTTAGCAGCTTGCAGATTGAAATGATGATAGAAATTCACCATACCTAAAAATCCTTGCAGTGCTTTGATAGTGTGGGGCAGTGAAAAGTCTCTAACAGCGACGAATTTTGACGGCAGGGGTGTTGAACCTTCTGCGGAGATGCGGTGGCCGAGAATATCAATCGTAGACCACCCAAACTGGCATCTAGTGGGTTAGAAATCAGCCCATGTTGGCTTGAAAAGTGTGTGGAAATGTGACAAGTGTAGGTTGTGGATGTGCTGGTGACAAGTAGGTAAATAAAAAGAAAATCTAAGTCCTGTAGTACAGATTCCATAAGTTGCTGGAAAGTCTGTGGTGCATTTTTCAGCAGGAACTCAAATAGGCCAAATGGGGTTGAAATAGCAGTTTTGGGAATGTCCCGCACATAGACAGGCCCATGACTAAGTCCACTTCAGAAAAAAATTAACTTTATAGCTAAACGTTCTGAAAAGTCTCGAATATGTGGGACTGGGTAACGATTGGGGTAGTGGCCTCGTTAAGGTGGTGGTAATCGCCGCACAGGCATCCACCACGATCGGTCTTAGGGAGTATGAGGAGGTGTGAAGCCCAAGGGCTTTTCGACCTGCGTACAATCCATGTTAGCGAACTCAGCCTTCATGCTGACCAGCTCTTCTGAGTCCAGTCTACGTGCATGGGCGTGGACCGGTGAACCAGCTGTGGAAATGAGGTGCTACACCCCTTGCTTTGTGATTGTAGTAGAAAATGTGGGCTTCCTACTTACCACTCTCCAAGCACTTGTCTCTCCCCTCACCATTCCCCTCCTTCCTCCTGCCTCCGTTTTCCAACTCCACCCTTCTTCCTCCCTCCACCTGACTTGATCTGCCTATCATCCACCCCCAATCCACCAATTCCCTCTGGCCTCTGTTTCACCCCTCCCTCTCTTCACTTTATACCAGACTATCTCCCCTCTCCACTTTCAATCCTGATTCGGGGTTTTGACTTGAAACGTTGAGAGTTACTTTCTTTCCAAAGATGCTCTGGCTGGGTTCCTCCACTTCATTGTTGCTCCGGATTTCAGCATCTGCAGTCTCCAGAAATGTATTGTTGGAACCAATGCTGTTCTGCATCAGAAATGCTGAGCCAAAGCTGATATTACTCACCTGGAAATCAAAGGGACTGCAGATGCTGGACATTCAAAGTAAGACAGAAAATGCCGGACAAACTCAGCAGGTCAAGCTGTATGAGTGGAATGAGAAACAGTTGGCATTTCAAGTTTGGGACCTTTTACTTCCTGTTCTTACGCCGTTAAATTGGAGCCATGAATGCCTTTGGTGAAGCGTATCTGGCTGGCCTTGTGCTTTTACCGTCATGTTTTAAGCTTGCATTGTGTGTTTATGTCAAATGGGGCATCTCCCTCTTGATGAAAAGTGGAAGAGAGTGGAGATCTGCATGCTTCATCCGAGCTTTCACTCGCATTTTGCTTCAGTTCTCTGGCCTCTCCTCTGTGCCATCAGTTCTCTGCCACATTTCCACTCTGACCTTTCTGTTGTTCTGACAAGACCCAGCTGAAGTCCAAGACAGTAGCCCTGTTAGATGCCATACATTACAGTCTTTCCAAATCAGTTCAATGATTTTAGATAATCAGCCCTCATAGCTTATGTTTTCCGTATTTCTTTTCCTCTGATAATTTCACATGACTATTTACCTTCCTTTCCAGATTAACCTTGTGTAATTCACCTGAAGATTTTGTAACCTGCTTTCACCCAATTTCTTTTCACCCTCTTTTATTGTTTAATCTTCCTGTACTCTGCCTGATCACAAATTTGTTATTTTGTCCATCAATCCTCCCTTCTACTGTAGAGGTGAAACATGTTAAAACTGGTTCGACCTCTAACTTTTGCCAGTTCTAATGAACGATCATCAGCATGAGGCCATAGCATTTTTTTCTCCACAAATGCTGCCTAACCTGATGAGTCTTCCAGCAAACTGGGTTTTAAACAGAAATAGAAGATGTCAGAAGCAGTCAGCAGGTCAGTCAGAATCTGTGGAGAAAGAAACAGTTAAAGTTTCTGGACCAGGGCCCTTTGTCAGAAATGGGGAAATGAGAGCAACAGTTTAGCTTTTAGTAGAAGAGTTGAAAAATCCCAGACCTGAAATTCTGTCAGTTTCTCCTCAATTCTGTTTCCAGAATTTCCTGCATTTAGTTCAGATTTCTAACATCTTCCATTTTTTTTTTAACTTTCTTCTCTTCTTTAAGCCAGACCGACGGCCTCGGGCACACATGTGGGTGCCAAATCAGTTTGAATGATTGAAAGTTTCATTGTGAATTGATGAGTATGAACTACTTTTTAAAATTCCATCAATTTAAGGAAGAAAGATCCTTTGATGGTTCTGCGATAAAATTGTTGTACGTGAAGAAATTGTCCTGGTACCATTACAGAGCTGCGACAGTGGTGACTGCTGACAGATAGTATCTGTTGTCTCTTGCAGTTAATTGTGGTCACCCAAGGTAAGGCTATTTCTTGCAGACTGTAACTCTTGAATAGACAATAGACAATAGACAGTAGGTGCAGGAGTAGGCCATTCGGCCCTTCTAGCCAGCACCGCCATTCATGTGATCATGGCTGATTCATACACAATCAGTACCCCATTCCTGCACTCTCCCCATATCCCTTGACCCCGCTATCTATGAGCTCTATCTAACTCTCTCTTGAATGCATCCAGAGACTTGGCCTCCACTGCCTTCCGGGGCAGAGCATTCCACATATCCACCACTCTCTGGGAGAAAAAGTTTTTCCGCATCTCTGTTCTAAATGGCCTACCCCTTATTCTTAAACTGTGGCCTCTAGTTCTGGACTCACCCATCAGCGGGAACATGCTTCCTGCCTCCAGTGTGTCCAATCCCTTAATAATCTTATATGTTACAATCAGATCCCCTCTCATCCTTCTAAATTCAAGTGTATACAAGCCCAGTCGCTCCAATCTTTCAACATATGACAGTCCCGCCATTCCGGGAATTAACCTTGTGAACCGACGCTGCACTCCCTCAATAGCAAGAATGTCCTTCCTCAAGTTTGGAGACCAAAACTGCACACAATACTCCAGGTGGGGTTTCACCAGGGTCCTGTACAGCTGCAGAAGGACCTCTTTACTCCTATACTCAATTCCTCTTGTTATAAAGGCCAGCATGCCAGCATGAATGTCTGTTCCATTAATTATTTGCATTCCATTAGTTAATTACAATCAGTTGCCATTTTATTAGGTACACCTGTACACATGCTGATTAATGTAGGTATCTAATCAGTCAACTCAATGCATAAAAGCATGCAGGCATGGTCAAGAGGTTCTGTTGTTGTTCAGACCAAACATCAGAATGGGGAAGAAATGTAATCTAAATGACTTTGAACATGGAATGATTGTTGGTGCCAGATGGAGTGGTTTGAGTATCTCAGAAACTGCTGATCTCCTGGGATTTTCATGCACAACAGTCTCTAGAATTTACAGAAAATGGTGCAAAGAACAAAAAAAAAAATCCAGTGATTGCTGGTTCTGTGTTATAGAGTGAGGTTCGGGGAGAGAATGGGCAGACTGGTTCAAGCTGACATGGAGGCTACAGTAACACAAATAACCATGTGTTACAACGGTGGTTTGCAGAAGAGCTTCTCTGAATGTACAAAACGTCGATCCTTGAAGAGGATGGGCTACAACAGCAGAAGAGCACTGACCTACACAAGTGGCCACTTTTTCAGATACAGTGGGTACCTAATAAAGTAATCACTGGGTATACATACAGTTTTTTCTTCCAGTAGCAGAGAGAGTAAATTCAATTGTTCATTTGATTTATGGTAAGCATAGATTCTCGACTCAGTCTTCCTCATAAGTATGCCCAAGGCCATTTTGATAGCTATTGTGAAATCATGGTAATGTGGAAGTTGATGGAGCATTAATTTTTTGACCTTGTGCCCTTGCTGTTAAAAGTTAGAAGGCTTACAATGCAACTCTAGATTTTGAGAAAGTTCCTATAAAAGGGATGCCATGTGGAGATACGTCTCTACCAAAGGAAGTGAATGGCGCTCCTTTCCTCCGCTAGCCTGGGGCAAGGTGTAGCACTTGCTTAGCCCCCCGATCAGGGTCACGTGAAACCATGGAAGCAGGTGGATGTGTCAGTACCCCCAGATAAACTCTGTCTTTTTGTGTGTTTCCCTCTAGCTGTCAGTCTGTGGTTTTGTATTGCCATGTGTTCCTGTCCCCGTCCTGCTCTACTCCGGCCCCTGTATCACTGAGTACTCCGTCTCTCATCTGTTTCCCATTATCACCTGTATTGCTGCCACCTGTATCTCGTTGTGCTCCACCTATCATCTGCCTCTCTGTTTATTGCTCGGTGTATTTCAGTCCTGTGTTTTCACCTGTTTGTGGCCAGATTGTGCCAGTGAATTTTCCTGAGCCTTTCCAGCATTTGTATCTGTACTCTGGCAGTCTGAATATCAACTCTGCCTGTTTCCCGATTGTGGTTTTTGGATTTCTTTGGGTGTTTTGATCTCTGCCTGAACTTTGACGCTGACTTTGTTTGCACCTCGGGATTTGTTACTCAATTAATATCACTGTGTGCACAGTACTGGGTCTGTGACTGGATCCCTGCTCCAGCGTCCTGACAGAATGGTCGTATGAGCAGTTGGTGTAAATCACGAGTCCTGGTTATGTGACCACTGACGCCAGTCAGACAATCTTTGAAGAGTATTGATAATGGCTGGGGTCACCCGTCTTGTAAAGACACTGTCCAGAAGAAAGCAATGGCCAACCACTTCTGTAGAAAAAATTGCCAAGAACAATCATGATCATAAGACCAAGAACAATCATGATCATAAGACCAAGAACAATCATGATCATAAGACCATGATTGCCCACATCATACGACACAGCACTTAACATACCAACATAAAAAATAAGAGCAGGAATAGGCCATCTGGCCTGTCAAGTCTACTCCGCAATTTAATAAGATCATGGCTGATCTGACCATGGACTCATCTCCACCTAGCTGTCTTTCCCCCATAATCCTTAATTCCCCTACTATGCAAAAATCTATCCAACCTTGTCTTAAATATATTTACTGAGGTAGCCTCCACTGCTTCATTGGGAAGAGAATTCCACAAATTCACCACTCTTAGTCTTAAGTTTATTCCCGGAATCTTGAGGCTATGTTCCCTATTTCTAGTCTCACCTACCAATGGAAACTACTTTCCTGCCTCTATCTTATTTATCCCTTTCATAATTTTATATGTTTCTATACGATCTCCTCTCATCCTTCTGAATTCCAGCAAGTACAGTCCCAGGTGACTCAATCTCTCCTCATAGTCTAACCCCCTCATCTCTGGAATCAGCCTGGTGAACCTCCTCTGCATTGCCTCCAAGACCAGCATATTCTTCCTCAAGTAAGGAGGCCAGAACTGCTCAGAGTACTCCAGGTGCGGCCTCACCAGAACCCTGTACAGCTGCGGCATAACCTCCCTGCTCTTAAATTCAATCCTTCTAGCAATGAAGGCCAACTTTCTATTTGCCTTCTTGACAGCCTGTTGCATCTATCAATTTGTGCACTCCCAAGTCCCTCTGCACAGCAGCATGCTGCAGTCTTTTATCATTTAAATAATAATCTGATCTTCCATTTTTCCTCCCCAAGTGGATGGCCTCACAGTTCCCAACAAACTAACGAACAGTCTTAGCTATAAAAGGTGCAGTGCAGTTTACCGAATTGGGCAACAGGCTGCATTATGTCCCCCAAGGTTAAAAGGTTAAGCTTAAGGTTGCATGGATCTTTATTGCAGTCTTGATCACCATTTACACTGAGCCTATCTCCTACTGTGCTGTCTGTATTATACATTCTACCTGTGTGCTTGTTTACAGGAGTTTTAATTATACCTTCGCGTCTCTTATCAGTTACTTTCGGTATTCATCTTTATCTTTGTGAGTGCTTTAGTAGTTAACATTGTTTCCATTGCTGGTCATCATCCAGCCTGCCCCTCCACCCCCACTGTCCATCCCTCTGGCACCATCCGTGTTCTTTCAGTAAGCAAACTCTGTCAGAACTTTTAGTCAACTTCAGCTGCAAGGTTCTCCCTTACAGACGTGTCATAGTTACACAGCACAGGAACAGTCCTTCTGCCCACTGAGTTGATTCTGTCCAAAGCATCCATTTGAATTTTTTCAGATCCTATCACTCACCTGCACACCAGGTCTCAGTGACTAAGTGACCTACCATTATATACAGCAAACTGGGAGACACAGAGTTTCCAAGAAGTGCTGAAACTACTGGCAAATAGCCAACCACCACTCGCCCCACAGCAGTTCTTCATGCTTGGTAATCTCCTAAAGCTGCACTGCACTGGAGAAGTTTGACATTTAGGCCAACTGGCCCAAGCTGTGAGGAAACTTCCAAGTTTTTCTTTCAGCATTGAATGAGACAGTTCAGCCCACTGAGTCCTTGCTGGTTCTCAAAGTGTTCTCATCCATTCCCTTCCCGCACCATTGACTCCTCACTGATTCTCCCACTGCCCAGGTACTCTTGGACAATTATCAGCATCCACCCGTGATATATTTGCTGGAGACAGGATTACAGGTAGGGTTCCATTCCCATGAACTCTTCATAGCCCATACGGTTCACAACTAGGAAAAGCGGCCAGGAATGTACTTCCACCTGGCAGGAGATGTCTGCGTCTGTGCAGCAGCCAGTAAATCCATCTCGCTGGTCTCCCAAACACTCAACACCTCTGATCCTCCTAGTACAAGGCAATGAACCTGGTCAGGTGACAGGTCTCTCAGCAGGAGAGCATTTTGCCATCAGTGACCACAACTCCTTGACCGTTCCTGTAGCTTTGGACAGGGGAAGGAGCAGACAGTACTTGGGAGAGAGTGAATTATGATGCCATCAGAAAGGAACTTGGGAACAGATAGAAGTTCATTGGGAAATGTACAACGGAAATGTGGAGGTTGTTTAGAGAGGACTTGTATGAGGTTCTGGATAGGCATGTCCCATTGAGGCAGGGAGATGATAGTAGGGTGAAGGAGCCATGGCTGACAAGTGATGTGGAACATCTAGTCAGGAGGAGGAAGAGCATACTTGAGGTTTAGGATGCAAGGATCAGATAGGGGTCTGTAGTCAGGACGCAGCTTAAGAAAGGAGTTAGGACAGCTAGAAGGGGACATGGAAAGGTCCTAGTGAGTAAGATTCAGGAAAACCGCAAGACATTTTACACCTATATGAAGAACAGGAGGATGACTAGAGTGAGGATAGGATTGGTCAGGGATAAAAGAGGAAACATGTGCCTGAAGTTGGGGTGGGTAGGGAAGACCTTAATAAATACTTTGCTTCAATATTCACCTTTGGCAGGGACCTTGGCACGTATGAGGACAGTGTAGAACAGGTTGCTATGCTGAAACATGTCGATGTTAAGAAAGAGGACGTGCTAGAACGTATGTAAAACATTAGGATAGGCTTGTCCCTGAGCCGGATAAGATATAGCCCAGGTTACTATGGGAAGTGAGGGAAAAGATTGGTGTGCCATTGGCAATGATCTTTGTGTCCTCGCTGTCCACAGGAGTAGTACCAGAAGATTGGATGAGGGGCAAATGTTATTCCTTTGTTCAGGAAAGGTAATTATTAGGAATTATAGACCTGTGAGTCTCATATCAGAAGTGGGCAAACTATTGAAGAAGATTCTTGGATCCAGGATTTATGAGAATTTGGAGCAGTATAGTCTGATTAGGGATATGTCGCATGGCTTTTTGAGGGACAGGTCATGCCTCATGAGCCTGACTGAATTCTTTGAGGAAGTGACAAAACAAATTGATGAAGGTAGAGCAGTGGATGTGGTGTATATGGGTTTTAGTAAGCGTTCAACAAGGTTCCATATGACAGGCTCATTCAGAAAGTCAGGAAGCATGGGATCCAGGGAAACCTCGCTGCCTGGATACAGAATTGGCTTGGCCGTAGAAGGCAGAGGGTGGTTTAGATGGAGTGTATTCTGCTTGCAGGTCGGTAACCAGTGGTGTTCCACCGGGGTCTGTTCTGGGACCCCTGCTTTTTGTGACTTTTATAAATAACTTGCACGAGAAAGTGGAAGAGTGGGCTTTCAGATGACATGAGAGCTGGTGGTGTAGAAGGTTGTCATAGGTTACAACGGGACATTGATAGGCTACAGAATTTTGCTAAGAAGTGGCAAATGAAGTTCAATCAGGAAAGGTGTGTATTGATTCACTTCGGAAGGTCAAATCTGAAGTCAGCGTGCAGGATTAATGGCAGGATTCTCAGCAGTATGGAGGAACATGAGAAATCTTGGGGTCCACATCCATCGATCCATCAAAGTTGCCACGCAATGTTAGGGTGTGGTGGCTTTTAAGAGCTGCAAGGTAATATTGCAGCTCTGTATAACTCTGGTTACACCACCCTTAGAATATTGTGTTTGGTTATGGTCACCTCATTATAGGAATGATATGGAAGCTTTAAAGAGGGTGCAGAGGAGATTTACCAGGATGCTACCTGTGTTACGTTTTGTAACTTCAAAACATTAAACTAATTGAAAGGAAGGCACAGGACTCCAGGAATGTGGATCTAACTTCGTGTTTACTTTAAGTGAGGTCCACGTGCATCACGTGGTAACATGACAATATATGCGACTCATGTGTTTATACATATAACTTGTAATGGGTTATTTAAATTGCAAAGAATGTTTTGTAAACCAAAATATATACATGATTATTCAAGTATAACTGAAATATTAAATACTCAGCAAGCTGGATTAGAGACTGTGTTTTATGAGGAACGGTTGAGTGAGCTTTCGCTCCATGGTTTTTCTCTATGGAGCACAGGAGGATGAGGGGTGACGTGAAAGAAGTTGTACAAGATGATAAGAGACACAGATAGAGTGGACAGCCAGTGTCTTTTCCCTGTGGGAGGAAACTGGAGAACCCAGAAAAACCATGCATTCCACAGGGAAGTCTCCTTACAGAATGTCGCGAGAATTGAATTTGGAACTCTGAAATGCCCTGAGCTGTAATCAAAGCTTGGAGACTTAATGGCCACTAGTACTATGGATAGAAAATTGCTTCAAGGCCGAAAGTGGTTGGAAGTGGTAGTTTTTCAGGTCAGCGAAAGTTGGTAGTTCTGTTCCCCAAGGTCCATAAGCACTTAGACACGGCTGCGCTGGTAACATTTTGAAATTTGCGGATGATACAGAGTTTGGGAATGGGGTAGGTGGTGAAGGATGACTGTAAGGAAAAGAGAGCTGAACGGACACACGGTAGCAATACAGGACGGCAAGAAGTAATACACTTCGCAGAGGTAGCGAGGCAACATTGATCAAATGACATGGAACTAAAGACAATGGAGGGCCTGAGGGAGCCAGGTTAACATGGGGACAGCTCAAACCGAGAGTGTAAGAGCAGGGTAGATATAATGGATTTGTACAGATCAGTAGTTAGGACAGAACTAGTGTAGTGTGTCAAATACTGGTTGCCATGTTTTACAAAGGCCATGAATAATCCTAGAAGGATTGCATGAAGGCTTCAGCTGAATGATTTCAGAGGTGGGGCATGTGTCAGCAAGGAATTGATGGGCCGAGTGGTCTCCTATGTGGTAAGGAAATAACAGCACATGGAGTGTTAGACAGCTGCAAAGTTGAAAATGTCACTGAATAAAATCTCTTACAAGGACTAGAGCTGGGGGAGCAACATAAAAAGTTGATCATCCATTGTCAAGGAGATTTTTAATGTATTCTTATGGACATCACAGGCAATACTGCCATTAATTGTCCACACCTGGTTGCCAGTGATGTCAGGGTCAGTTAGGGGTCCATATTGGTGGATTTGGAGTCGCATGTTGACCATGCTGGGTATGGATTGCAGATTTTATTTTCTGACAGACGGAATTGTAGAACAATTTTGTAGAACATTAACCGTTACCCCTAAGTCTAGCAATCCTGAACAAAGCCACATCATTGTATATTAACTTTACTGGATATAATATACAGTCAATATGAAACCTAAAGCTTATTAATCTGACTCTGACTCATTGGCTGCTTGATGCAGAGGTTACTTTCCAATCTACAAAAGTACTGTCAGCCCCATCACATTTTCCTTGTTCCATAGCCAGACACATTTGGTCATAAATATCCCTGAAAGCTATTTTATAATTTCTACTGAAGTAAAAAGTCCTGCTTGTAGAGCTGGCTATAAGTGTACTTAATGCCCTTTTGCCCAAGCTACACAACTCACTTGCCATGATACCTTGTCATTGAATACCAAAGACAGGCTGAAACAAGAATGGCAAGAGGACAAAGTATTAATTCCCTACATGGGTGCTTACCTACTGGAGTGGATTCATCCTGAGAACAAGTTCAGAGATGGCTTTTCTTCATTGCTTCCTGTTCCGATCTTCCTCTCTAGTAATGATGCTAAGATATAACTATATCCATGTTTTACCTTCAGTGAATCATTTCCAGGAACACCCAAATCTCTCAGTAATCTCTCACCAGTTAGGTAATGAACTTATTTTTATTTCTCCTACCAAAATTAGCAATTTCACATTTTTGCACAACACCCTCTGTTTGGCAGATCTCTTTCTACACATTTAACCGATCTGTTCCCTCATTATGTCTCTGTCACAACTTTACTACATGCAGAAAAATGTACAACTGACTGAAAAGGAAGGAAGAGTCAGAATGAAGACAAGGAAGAAAAGGGCACTGAAATAGTGTGGAGGTCTATTTGTTACTGCGATATAGACATTCTTGTCCTAGAGACCTTACGCAATAGTTACAGTGTCACTTCCTGGACCTATACACAAAAGGTTTACTTTAATGCTAAATGCTCTCATTGCCAATTCACCTACTTCCTGCTACACTGCTAGTTATCTTTTTGGGTATAGTATACAAACCCTCATCTGATGATTCTAAGCATCAGGATTAGTGATTACATCCAAGGATGCTGCTGTGAAGAACTCTGGCAAAAAAATGTTATACGGAGTGTTTTGCTATTTCACATTTGTTTATGAGAAAAATATTTGTGATGCAAAAGGAAAAAAGGCATTAGCTCAGCTTGCATTGTTGAAGACTGAGGCTATTGCACTATGACCTCCAAGAATGATGGCAAGCAGTACTCTGCCACATTAGTCTGGGCACTGATTATTTAAATATTTGCAGTTAACTTTTAGCAGAAGGTTCTGTCATAGCAATACAGCGTTGGGGAATTCCCCTTCTCGTGTATCATTACTCAACTTTTTTGATGGCAACTTGATTTCTGTTTTTTTACACACCAGCACATATTACATTACATTTTTAATGTCAAATGTCATTTGTAGGTGGGTGTCGGGTCAAGTTCAGTTAAAAAAATTTTTTATTAACTCACTAGATTGTGGTTGAAGTCCTGGGCCAGAGGTCTGAGCATATAATCCAGGTTAAAAATATTGATGAACTGTAATAAACGGTCTTCAACCACTCTATCTCTCTTTCCACAGAGGCTGCCTGACTTGCTGAGTGTCTCTGTTTACAGTTGTAACTCATCCTTCTGTTACCCCGGATACCACTCCCCCCCCCCCCCCACAACATTGCCTCTGCTCTGTCAACACATAATCTTTTTCCAGGGAGGAAGTACTAAATGGGCATAGTTTTGAGATAAGAATCTAGATTTAAGAGGGACTTCAGGAGCAGCCTTTTCATACAAGGGTGGTACATATTAAGAAGTTGAGCTGCCAGAAGGTCAAGGTGGCACTTTAGTAACATTTAAAAATCAACTAAATAAGTACACGGATAGGAGAGGTTTAGAGGGCTATGCGCCAAACGTGGGCAGATGGGACGAGCTCACTGGGCAATACCGTCAGCATGGATGCGTTTCCATGCTATATGACTCAAATTTTCATACTTCACACTTACTTTCTCTCACTTCCCTTCCTTACTATGATTGTAATCTCCTTCACATTACAATTAAGATTAAGATGATACTTTATTTATCCTGATGGAAATTGTCGTTGCAAGGTTGCTCAGTCAGATATATATACTTTAAAATACAAAGTGCAAGCACTGAGGTGCAAAAAATACAAAATTTGTACTAAAAAGTAATAGTGCAAAATACAGATGTGCAATGAAACCATGTACGTATCTACTTAAGGAGGAGGAGTTGTAGAGTCTTACAGCCACAGGGAGAAAAGATGTCCTGTAGCATTCAGTGGTGCACCTTGGTGGAATCAGTCTGTTCCTAAAGGTGCTCCTCTGTTTGTCCAGTATGTCATGGAGGGGGTGAGAGGGATTGTCCATAATGCTTCGTAGCTTCTGCAGCAACCTCCTCTCACACACAACCACCAAAGAATCCAGTTCCACTCCCAGAACAGAACCAGCCTTCCTGACGAGCTTGGCGTCGGCTGGTCTCACCCTGCTGCCCCAGCGTAGAGTAGAACGCTGGCCACCGCTGAGTCGTGGAACATCCGCAGCACAGTGCTGCAAACAATGAATACTGGAGCCTCCTCAGGAAGTACAGTCGGCTCCGTCCCTTCTTGTACAGAGCCCCTGTATTTTCAGTCCAGTCCAATTTATGAGATCTCATCAGCTCTTGATCCATCACTGTTTACTGTCTCACCCTCACTTTCCCATTGTTAGTAAACTGATGTGACAATCCTTCCAGCAGTGCAATCCCTTTCTATCAGCAATTGTGAACGGACTCTTACTCACTCAAGTGAATGCTTCTCTAGTCAAACAGCAACTTTAAAAAAGCAATAACAGAACATGGTGGTCATTTGTACGTGGTGATGGAGGACTCCGTTACAGGTTGAAGCCCTGTGTCCAATGGTGCGCTGCAGGGATTGGTTCTGGGTCAATTATTTTAAGTGATCTATATTAGTAATTAGGACTGTAGCCAGCATGGTCAGTAAGTTTATCGGTGACACCACAACTGGTGGTATAGTAGACGGTGAAGAAGATTGTCTAAGACTACAGCAGGATCTACACCAACTGGAAGAGTGGGCCAAGGACAAGCAGATGAATTTCAACTTGTATAAGTGTGAAGAATTGCATTTTTCTAAGTTAAACCAGGAGGATAGTGCATGTCAAGTTTTGAACTCCAGAACAATACAGATACTGAATTATTTAAAAAACAAAGAATGCTTAATCAAACAATATATTTATAGTATCACTCAAATATCACTGCAATATTAAGTACACAACACTCCTCCTTGTGCTCTCTCTCTCTATCTCTATATGTATATATATCAATAAATATAACTATACTAAACTATACAATTACTATCGTTTGTATATAGACATCCACAGCATAGTAAATTTTAAATTGTCTGACTCAGGCCTAATTATTTAATCATTGTGAGGACTTCTTACTCTTGTAGCACAACGTCTTTCCTGACCAGTGGGTGGGGGAGAGGGTGGGCACTCTGTTTGGCAGTTGTGAAAACAATCTCAGGTTTTGGGGCCTCTTCTGTGGTGGTTTTAGGAGTTGACAGCGAGCCTGCAGGAAGTGGTTCTGACAACTCTGGGCACCTTTCTTGGCTTTTCCCTCTGGATCTGCATCGATTCTTGCTTCTCTCTCGGTCCCAGCTTCTTTCTCTTTATCCTACTCTTTTTCTTTCTCATGTTCCTTTTCTCTTTATTACTCATGGTCTCGCTCACTATCTCTCCTCTCCTTTCCAACTTCTTGTCTTTCTTTCTCTTGCCTTCATTTTTCTTCTAGCTTTTTTATGAGTATCTCTGAATTTGCTAATTTTGAGAAATTAGGTTTCATTTCTCCTCTTCCATTTCTGTAACACTTATGTTATCCTTACCTTTCTTTTCCCTTTTCTTCTTCCTAGGATGTGCATTTTGATCTTGGGAAGGTGCACTTAATTCTCTGGAGTATTAATCCTTCATATGCTATTTTTATGACCTGATCTCTCCTCTTGGTTTCTGTATCTACATCAACTGACAAATCCTCTGTTTTTGTATCTCCATCGTGTCCTTTCTTTTTGGCCTTCCATTCATCCAGTTGGTCTTTGGTCTTTGCATCTACTTTTAAAAGCAGCTTTTTGTCTCCTTCTTGAAGTTCATGCATGCAGAGTCGATTCTAGTTCTTTTTACTCACAAAAACTGAATGCTTGCAACTTTCCCAAAGCTCCTTGAACTCTCTTCCAGTTTAAAACCAAGCTACATTTCCAAATTAACTGTGTAATTTTAGCCTCTGCCACATGGATAACACAATTTATTCAACCAGACTGGTTTCTGATTAGACATTGCAATTTTGTTCAAGCTCACCCTCATTCTTGACTGCAACTCAATTGCCTCTGTCTGCTGTTTCCATTGAAACAGCTCTTTCAACTGCTCTTTTAAATCTAACCTGTGCTTCAGTTAAGAGTCATTTTTGAATACTTTCTTGTAAGATTCCTCATTCTAAACAGTCTCTCAATGCATCATTAAACCCATCATTGAAATGACAATGCTCAGCCAACATCTTCAATTCAGCCATGAATGCTGAAATGGACTCTCCTTTCTTTTTGATTCCACTTATGAAGCCTAAAACATTCTGCAGTCAACAATGGTTTCAGTTCTAAATGCTCCTGCATTACTTTTACAATATCATCTCTGCTGGTTTGGTTGGAGCAGTTAAATTTCTAAGTAAACTGTATGGTAACGTCTTCCACCCAATGCACTCAGAAAAACTGGTAATTGTTTCTCATTGGCTATTTCATTTGCTTTAAAATACTGTTCAATATTCTCAGTATACTTGAGCCAGTTATCTGTTGTGTAATCAAACTCATCAATCTTTCCGATGTAGCCAGCCACTTCTGCTCTTTTTTCTTCTTATTATTACCTGGTACTTACTGTTTGTGAACCAGCCTATTTGTCCATTTTCTGTCTTTTTAAACCTCACAAATCTTGAATTGAATGATCTTTATTGTCATTATACATAGGTACAATGAAACTCTGTTTGGCTTCCTCTCAGGAAATCAAACAAAGCAGTAGATAAAAACAAGACAGTAATATAAAAATTGTATTAAATAGATAAGTAGCAGAAAATAAGTTACAGCAGCACACGAATGTCACAGTAATGCACAAGGTGTTGTTAGTACAATTATTTGAGTCCTTGTGTGTGCATGTGTGTGCTCACAGTTTCAGTCATTGTTCTGTGGGAGTGGTGTGATGGAGGCCACAGCTCTGGGGTAGAAGCTGTTCCTCAGTCTATTTGTTCTGGCTTTTAGTGTCCTGAACCTTTTGCTGGTCGGAAGTGGGTCAAACAGGGAGTGGCCAGGGTGTGTGGTGTCTCTGGTTATGCTGATTGCTTTCCTCCTGAGTCTGCTGGAATAGATGGTGTCCAGTCCTGGGAGCTCCATCCTGACAATTTGCCGGGCCGCCGTCACCACGCGATGCAGGTCTTGTCGCTCAGCTGCTGTGCAGCTGGCATACCACACTATGGCGCTGTTGGTCAGGATGGATTCAATTGTGCTTCTGTAGAAGTTAAGCAACAGCTTTTGTGGGAGTTTGGCCTGTTTCAGCTTTCTGAGGAAGAGGAGTCTTTGTTGTGCCTTTTTTACAAGCAGCGAGGTGTTGGTGGTCCATGTCAGCTGTTTTGACAACATAACTCCAAGGAACTTCAGGTGTTCCACACTTTCCACTACCTCTCCATGTATATGGAGGGGGGTGTGTACTCTGTCCTTTGATCTCCTGAAGTCAATGATCATCTCTTTTGTTTTAGAAGTGTTAAGGACCAGGTCGTTGTCCTTATACCAATCCGTCAGATGATCCACCTCGAGCCTGTAGGCTGTTTCATCCTCGTTAGAGATCAGGCCAACCACTGTGGTATCGTCCGCAAATTTAATTATGGAGTTGGAGGTGTAGATGGGGGTGCAGTCATGTGTGAAGAGTGTGTAGAGCAAAGGGCTCAGCACACAGTCCTGTGGGCTGCCTGTTGTTAAGATGAGGGTGGTGGAGGTGTGCTCACCAACTCTGACTTGCTGTGGTCGGTCTGTGAGAAAGTCCATGACCCATGAGCACAGGGAGGAACCAAGGCCAAGAGAGTTCAGTTTGCTGACCAGGTTATGGGGGATGACTGTGTTAAATGCAGAACTGGAGTCCAAAATAACATCCTCACATAAGTGTTTGGTTCCTCTAAGTGAGTCAGAGCAATACGGAGGGCTGTTGTGATTGCATCCTCTGTGGAGCGGTTTGCCCGGTAGGCAAACTGGTGTTTGTCCAGATCAGGTGGGATTGTAGCCTTAATGTGTGAGAGCACAAGTCTCTCAAAGCACTTCATGGCAATGGGTGTCAGCGCTACAGGGTGATAGTCATTCAGGCACTTCACAGCTGACTTTTTGGGCACTGGGATGATGGTGGAGGTTTTAAGGCATGTTGGAACAACAGCTTGTTGCAGTGAGAGGTTAATTATACTTGTAAACACCTCAGCAAGCTGGTCGGCACACGCTTTCAGTACCCGGCCGGGCACTCCGTCTGGGCCAGCTGCCTTACTCGCATTCACTTTCCTCAGGGTGGATCTCACCTGATGTTGCTTAAGGACCAAATCTTCTCCTCTTATGCAGAACACATGTGATTTTTTTAAACTTGACCATTTCTTGCTGTATTTTTTTAAACTCGAATGTCTCTGTGCTTCAACAGTTAGGTTGATGTCTTGGGTTCATTTAAAACCTCCTCGTCGCCACTGTTATGTTTTGTAATTGCAAAACATTAAACTAATGGAAAAGAAAAGATGGGAGTCTGAAATGTGAGCCCAACTTAGCCTTTAAGCAAGACACATGCATATAATATGGTGGTGTGATGACATATACCATTCAATGTACTTCATACATATAACTGTAATGAATTACTTAAATAACAAAGGATGCTTAATGAAAGCACTATATTTAAAATAATACTCAAATATTACTGATATATTAAATACACAATAGGACATACACAGCAAATGTCAGGGTTCTGGTCAGTATTGTGGAATAGAGGTACCTAAGGGGACAAGTACAAAGTTCACTGAAAGTAGTAACACAGGTAGCCAGGGTAGTGAAGAGGACGTTTGGTTCGTTCCATGAGTACAAGAGTTTGAACATCATGTTACAAAACTATAAGTCATTAGTGAGACAACACTTGGAGTACTGTGTACAGCTCTGGTTGCTAGCTGTAGGGAGCTTGTCATTAAGCCAGAAAGGATTCAGAAATGATTCGTATCAAAACTGGATGGCATGAGACACTGGCTAGGCTGGGTTTTTTTCCTTGAACATAGAATGCTGGGGCACAAGGGGCATAATTAAGACGAAAATCCTTTTTTTTTCCAAGGGTAGGGTATCTAAAATCAGAAAGTTTAATTTAATGTGAGAGGGGAGAAATTTAAAGGAAACTTGAGGAGGCTTTTTCATACAGTGGGTGACGGGTAGGTGGAATGAACGGAGGAAATGGTACAAGTGGATACATTTTAAAAGACTCTTGGGCAGGTACTTGGGTGGCAAATATTTAGAGCAGGGGTTCCTAACTCAGAGTTCTCCCACCTAGTGAATCGTAAGGTTCTAAAGGTTGGGACCCTTGGCTTAGAGGAACATAGGCCCAATACAGACAAATGGGACCAACTCTAGTGAGCAATTTGTTCAGCGTATACAAGTCAGCTGAAGAGTATTTTCCAAGCTATATAACTCTAATGCTAAAGAAATTTGTAAAAAAAAAAGCCTTGTGAGGATTATAGATGCTTGCTTTGAGAATATTGGGCAAAATGCTTTTTTTTGTGCTGTTGCAGTTACATAATAGACTCAGAAAATAGACTGAAAATGGCATATGGAATTTAACACAGACAGGTGTTGTAGATTGGATCATGTAGGACATACACAGTGAATGGTAAGGCACTGGGTGTTCAGTAAAACAACGGGATCTGGGAATACAGATCCATAATTACTTGATAGTGTCGTCACAGGTAGGTAGAGGTGTAAAGAGAGCTTACTGGCATATCAGCCTTCATAAATCAGGGCATTGGGTACAGGAGTTGGGATGTAATGTTGAAGTTGTACGAGATGTTGGTGAGGCTTAATATGAAGAACTATTTGCAGATTAAGTAGCCTACCTATAGGACAGATATCAATAAGATAGAAAGAGTGCAGAAAAAATTAAAACCAAAGTTGCCAAAACTTGGAGGCCTGGGTTACAGGGAAAGTTCGAATTAGTTAGGACTTTATTCACTGCGTGTAGGGGAATGAGGGGAGATCTTATAGAGGTATCAACAGTTATGAGGGGTGTTGATAGGTTGAATTTTTTTTCAGGCTTTTTCCTCTCAGGTTGAGTGAGACTGAAGATAGAAGCCATAGATTTAGGGTGAGTGGTGAAATATTTATTGGGAATCTGTCACGATGTGTGCTGGCAATGATGAGACCCAAGTCTGGAGGAAAGCCAGACTCCCATGCAGAGATGGCGATCAGGGTTTATTCATAAGAAATCCTGCAGAACATTAGTGGCTCGGCCAAGCAACACTGTAAGCCGTAACTTCTCAAAATTAGTACCCTACGATAGGGCTAATAGAGCATCTGCTTAACTAATACAAATATTACAGAATCTGCGAGCCTGTCAAAATAAACTTACCAAGGTTAAACAGTAAGCCCCAGGGATTAAGGACTCTTGTTAAGCTGGTTCAGGTGCTCTAAAATCTTGGGAGCCCAACACTCTTCAGCTCCCTGCACAAGCCCGATGAGCTCATTACAGTATCTGAGAAGGAGCTTCTTCATTCAGAGGCTGTTGCAAGTGAGGAGCAAGCTGTCAGCGGAAGTGATAGATAGTACATGGATGAGAGAGAGGTTTGGAGAGCTGTAGCTCAGGTACAAGTAGATGGCACTAGGCAGAAGATAGCATAAGGTAGATGGGATGAAGGGCCTATTTTTGTGCTGTATGGAAGGACATCCACTTAGAACAGAAATGAGCAGAAATTTCTTTAGTGAGAGGAGAGTGAATCTGTGGAATTCCATACCAAAGGCAGCTGTGGAGGCCAAGTCATTGGGTATATTTAAAGCAGTTCTTGATGGCATGATAGTGTAGTGGGTAGGTAGGCCTCTGTTAGTCTCGTGAGACCATGGATTTGCACCTTGGAAAGTTTCCAGGGCGCAAGCCTGGGCAAGGTTTTGTTTGGAAGACTGGCAGTTGCCCATGCTGCAAGTCTCCCCTCTCCATGCCCCCAATGTTGTCCAAGGGAAGGGCATTAGGACCCATACAGCTTGGCACCGGTGTTGTCGCAGAGCAATGTGTGGTTAAGTGTCTTGCTCAAGGACACACATGCAGCCTCAGCCAAGGCTCGAACTAGCGACCTTCAGATCATTAGACGAACATGTTAACCACTTGGCCATGCGCCAACACAATAGTGTAGTGGAGTGCAGTGGTTAGCATAATGCCATTACAGCACCAGCGACCTGGGTTCATTAGGCAGGAGAATGGGATTGAGAGGGATAATAAATCAGCTATGATGGAATGGTGGAACAGACTCGATGGGCTGAATGGCCTAATTTTGCTTGTATGTCTTATGGTTTAATGGTCTAAATTCCGGGAACTTTAATTAGTTCTTGGAGCTTTAAGCGAAGCAAAAGGTGGGGCAACATCCACGTTTAGTGCAGTCAATCTAATTACATGGGCACTTTAACGTAATCTGCTTTACGGGAACCTGACAGGGTCAGGACTATGCTTGGTTTCTCACTCCACGGGAGTACTTTCTGCTCTCTGTGTGATTATGCAGGGAGTGTTGAGAAGAACACCTGTGTAATTTCTGGTATTTGCTGAGACTGTGCCAGCGGGACAGAACAAAGCCCGATTTAAAAACTCCAGTCGAATGAGTAAACCAGTTGAAAACCAAACAATAGGCCTTTGAGCAGTCCATTGGAAAACATTGAAAATCACTGCACAAGACAGACACACTCCATTGAAGCCAGCCAATAGATGAACAGAATTATTAACATAGATTATTTGGAGCTTGTTGTACACAGTTAGTATTTCTAATAAGTTATCATTAGGCATCAGCAGAAGTTTGAATGCTGGAGCAATTATGTTAACAATTAACTTTTGGTAGTCTGGTTTGAATGGTTAGGGTGGCTATTTAGATACAATTGGAATATATTGATCATGCTAATAGTGGTAACAATCCAGAGAAATTGAGTAGTAATTACAATGCCATGGTTTGGGAATTTTAGTTCAGGTGGATTCAAAGTCTGGAAGTCAAACTCACACAAAAAAACAAAATGACTTCCTCTAGGGAATGATAGCTGATTGTCCTGAGTTATCCTGGGATCAGCATACCACTTAGTTATGCTAACTTATCATAGCCAGTTAAAAAAACTCTTGCCAGCCACATGTTAAGTCCAAGACCAAACATTTAAAAATGGGGCAGGTGCCAAACCTTATGCATTGAAGTGATTGGCAGTCAGATTATTCATATAGAACAGAACATAGTCCACCACAGCAACAGGCCCTTCCAGCCCATAACGTTGTGCCAAAGTAATTAAACTAGTGATTAAATGCTAACTAAACTAATCCCTTCAGTCTACAAAACTCCACACCCCTCTATTCTCTGCACATTCATGTGCCTATGTTAGTGGCTTTTAAATTCTTCTATTATGTTTGCCTCCATCATCACTCCTGGTAGCACATTCCAGGCCCCCACCACTCTGTGTAAAAAAAATCTGCCCCACCTATCCCCTTTGAACTTAACTCCCTTCTCATCTTAAATGTGAGAGGTATTAGACATTTCAACCCCGGGAAAAAATACTGCTGCCCGTTCTAGCCATGCCTCTCATAATCTTAAAACCTTCCATCAGGTCTCCCCTCAGCCCCTCCTGGCGTAGAAGAAATGACTCAAGTGTATCCTAACTTCTCCTTATAGCACACAGGTATGCTCTGTAATCCACGCAGTATTCTGGTAAGCGTCTTTTGCACCCTCTCCAAAGCCTCCAATTCCTGCCCATAATGGGGCAATCAGAATTGAATGCAATAACCGAGTTTCACAAAGCTGCGAGATTGTTTGAAATAAAGCAAAGTGGGTCCCGATTGGTGTCCTTCTGTCTGCTTTACTTCCTGCTATTGTTGTGACTCCCTCTGGTCCTTGAATTCTCCAAGGTTCTGAGATTTCCCACTTCACACTTACTGCACCTACCAGCTTCCCAGTGCTTCAGCCCCCCGTGGTGTCTCACGCGGCATGTCACAAGCGACCTGCTGAGAAGCGGAAGGTGAATGTCATCTAAACCGTTATGAACAGAAATTACTCGTTCAGATTGAGCAGACCTGATCTGTATAAACTGGTAACAAAAGCAGAGAACGCTGGAAACACTCGACCAGAATCTGTGTCAGGGAAACCGGGTCAGGGATAGCTCTTAATTACTTCAGAATAAATGATCTCAGAGTTGAAGTGTTAAGTTTGTTTGTAGTGGCAGTGGGTTCCCTGTCCACAAAGCCCTCAACTCAAAAGTAGATTTTAAGCCTTGTCCGATACAGATGTCTACAGGTTCCTTCAATACAGGAGGTTGTACTCCATCCACCGATTCTTCAAGGACTTGCTTACTTCTCTGTCCAGTCTCTGCAGCAAGGTCTGGCTTCCAATACCCACTGTTTGAGTGGTGGTTTCCACACCACCCCACCAAGGAGGAGATACTTACTTCCAGCTAACAAGTCATTTAAACACAGGCTATTTTTAGTGATACGGGTTTAAATTTAGACCAGTACTTCTGAACATTTTTAAGACTCCCAGAGTGGTTCTGATTTATAGAAGATTTCTGAATTATAAATGATTTATAAGCTACAAAGGATTTCCAAATGCAGGCAACAACACACACAAAATGCTGGTAGAACACAGCAGGCTAGAGAGCATCTATAGGGAGAAGCGATGTCGACGTTTCGGGCCGAGACCCTTCGTCCAAATGCAGGCACTATTCTTACAAACTAAAAGAACATACCAATGAATTGCAGACGGACAGAAATTGAAGACTGAGGAATGAATTCCAGTTCTTCTTTCTGTCGCTCTGTCTTTCTCCCATTCTTCTTCTCATTTGTAATAATCCCCAATGCTTCCTAATATTTATGCTGTTTTGCTACTAGGGGGACATCATCTGCATGTGATGTTTTCCAGATATGTGCATGGATGGCCTAAAAGCTTATGAGGACAATAAAGCGAATAACTTATAGTTGTCTGGCTTATTGTAGGCTAATTAATATAACCTCATTAATTTGTGTTTGACTAATGCAGACAATAGATTTCATGGTCACTTCACTTTGCAAACCACACCTCTTACTAGCCAGCCCAAGTATCCTTTTAACTTCAAACAGATTTTTGCTTGCAAGTTACATTATGGACTGAAAACCGATTCTTAAAACAAGAACCAGTTAACTTAGTGTGATACAAATTACAATGGGAGATCATGTAAAAAGGGTAATGTTATGATAATCATGGGTGATTTCAATATGCAGATAGATTGGGAAAATCAGGTTGGTGCTGGATCCCAAGAGAAGGAATTTGTAGAATATCTATGAGCTGGCTTTTTAGCACATCTTATATTTGAGTCCACTAGGGAAAAGGCAATTCTAGATTAGGTGTTGTGTAATGTACGAGATTTGATTAGTGAGCTTAAGGTAAAGGAACCCTTGGGAGAAAGTGATCATAATATGATACAATTCACCCTGCAGTTTGAGAGGGAGAAGCTAAAAGCCAACAGAAGGCAACTAAAAAAGCAATTAAGAGAGAAAACGTGAAATATGAAGGTAAGCTACCAATAAAAGAGAATACAGAAGTTTTTTTCAGAGATATAAAGTGTAAAAGAGAGGCGAGAGTAGATATCACACTGCTGGGAAATGACGTTGGAGTGGTAGTAATGGAGGAACAAAGAAATGGCTGACAAACTTAATAGAACTTACTAAGTAATTTGCACCAGCCTTCACTGTGGAAGAGATCAGTAGTATGCCAAAAACTCAAGAGTGTCAGGGAGCAGAAATGAGTGTAGTCGCTATTACTAAGGAGAAGGTATGGGAAGCTGAAAGGTGTGAAGGTAGATAAGTCACCTGGACCAGATGAATTAAATCCAGAGTTATGTTAGAGGTGGCTGAAGAGATTGTGGAGGCATTAGTAATGATCTTTCAGGAATCACTAGATTCTGGAATGATTCTGGAGAACTGGAAAAATTGTAACTCAACTCCTTAAGAAAGGAAGGAGGCCAAAGATAGGAAATTATTGGCCAGTTAGCTTGACTTCAGTGGTTGGAAGATACTGAAGTCCATTATTAAGGATGAGCTTCAGAGTACTAGGAGGAAAATTATTAAATAAGCCAAAGTCAGCATGGCTTCATTCAGGAGAAATCTTGCCTGACAAATCTGTTAGAGTTATTTGAGGAAATAGTGGGCAAGGTTGACAAAGGAGCAATGTTCCCTCTATTTTTTTTTAAGCTGCGCAGGCCAACCATTGCCCAGAGCAGGAAAATTTTGTTCAGTTGAAAACTGTGCAGCACTTTACATGTTTTTTAAAAAAAATATGCATACTATGAATATTTGAACCAAAAATAAAAAAAACACATATTCTTGATTTATTTCTTTAATGAAGGGTATAATAAATATGGTATAACAAAGAAAATCTTCCACATTTCATAAACATTTTCTGTCTGTCTTTATTACAAATCCATTGTCTTTAAACACTATCCAAATTAATTTTGAATCCAGATGAAAGATACATCTTTATCCTCATTAGATCATACAAATGTTCCACTTCTACACTATTTCTGGATTTACATTTGATTGAACAATGAGACAGTCAGCACTAGAAGCTTGAGATGTTCCAATGAAATCAAAAAGAATTAACAGTTCTTCCAACTCTTCTTTTCTACGTACGTATCTGTGAATGTCTTAATTGAACTAGCCTTAACTTCTTCAAAACTGGCATGTTTGAAATCACAGTATTGCTGTGGTATTTTTGAAGTAATGCTTTTGTCATAGTTAGTAATAGTAGCTCAGCATTTTTTGTAAGTTGTACAGCATTCTCTTTTCTGTCAGTGTTCAGCAGGCCGGCAGATTATTAACATGAGGTAGCAACTTCCATTCTGTGTTTACTGTTACAATTTGTAACGGTGTTGTAACTTGAAACATTGACAACATAAATATGTTGAAACTCTAAAATGTTTCAAAGTAAACTTAGTGGCACATTTATTATTTAGAAAAATTATGGATTATATTCATAACTAATCAGATAATTTCACAATTATATTGATGTAATTTCAAATTATATTAACTTAAAAAAAATTTGAGCTGCGTGGCAGCATGGGCTATGTTTGCGGGACCATTTTAGTTACTGAGCGGACATGCTCGGGGTGAGGGTGACCTGTACTGCTGCCAAAAAAAATAACAAATTTCATGACATATGTTAGTGATGTTGAACCTTATTCTGGTATGGGTCTCTTTGGGGATTGAGAGTGGGAAGGCAGCAGGTGGAGGGGAATCATGTTTGGGAAAAGGGGAAGGGAGAGGGGAGGGAACAGGAAGCACCACAGAGACATTCTGTTAGATCAATAAACCAATTATTTGAAATCCAATGACCTTGCCTGGTGTCTTAGGGTTGAGTGCATCTGCCCCTAGCACTCCCTCTCTGCCACCTGTCTCACACCCCTCCTGTGCGCTCCACCCTTGCCATTCCCACATCCTTTGCTCCCACCAGATTTACAAACCCGCTCTCCGCTCTGTGTTGACATATAATACTGTTGAAAGGTACATATTAGCAGCCTATTCAAGTCTCTTGGCCTTTGTGTAGCTGCTGCGTAGACCAGTCACACTGGCTACTACCACACTCAGCAATAGGCCCAGGCCTATCATTGTCTCCCCTCACAATGGGCCAGTCACAACTGCTCTGATGCCATCTGCAACGAAGTGCAGGCACTACCTCGACTACTGCCAGCCCTAATGATGACTGGACATCCTTGCCATCCACACCAATCAACTCCCTTCCAGGACGGATGCCCAACTACATTAACCCATCCCATGCCAGATTCTTCTCCACCTGACCCAACCCATGACACAAAACATTGTCTGTTCATTTCCCTCCACAGATGCCTTACCAGCTGAATTCTTCCAGCACCTGCAATCCCTTATGTCTCTCCACCCACCCTCTGCTGTGATCCACTGCCTCCCAGGCTTGGTGTTGGAGTTCAGGGAATGTAGGCCTTGCCTTACCTATAGGCCTGTTCCATGACATCCACTGAATCTGGTCTTTGGTGCTCTGGAAACTGAAGGTCAAGTGTTTTAACACATCTTTACTGATGTGAAAGGACCTCTTGGTCACCCTCATGGCGGTGGGAAACCTAAAAAAAGCACAAGCACAATAGAATGAAAACTAAAATGTGGAACTGCACCAGTCAGGCAGCACCTGTCGAAAGAGAAACCACAGTTAAAGTTTCAGGTCGAATACTCTTCATCAGAAGTGATCCAACAGATGGGACAAGTGTAGATGCAGCCCATGCAAGTTGCCATAGGTAGACCTTTAAATTGGAGTACGCTAGTGGAATCAGAAGAGAAGTCATTGAGCATAAGGGCAAGAGGGTGCAGTTATAGAGGAACTGGTTGGGCCTCTGTGTGAGGAAGAACTGAACCTACCTGATCTGGGACGGAGGTGGAAGGGACTGAACACCTGTGTGTAAAGGTGAGCCAGTTAGGACTGGGGCAATGGAAGTGGTGGAGAGTATCAGAATTGATATGGATTTGGGGAGAAAGGATCAAGACAAGGTAGGTTCAGTCGAGCAAGAGCAAGCTGAAGCAATGTCTACTGGATCAGTCCCGTTTGTAGAATGGCAGCGTAGGGTTGGGCACTGTGGGGGCCTCTAGAGGGAAGATTTCCTGATGATTTTCAATTGAGATACCAGTGTTAGGGAGACCTGGTCCTGGTTATCAATGTAGCCCTCCTTTCAATACTGGGATGGAGCGTTAAGCTGAATTGTGTGCTCGAGTCTGAAAAGGAATTTGAACCACATCCTGTTCAGTCAGAGGCAAGACTACTACCAAACCACAGCTGATTAATATCTTTATAACTGTACTGGGACATTGAAGGGAGGAGGTCATATGATCAAACTTCAGTATAAATGCCCTACGCTGTTTATGGCGTGTAGTCTGTGCGAAATCATTGCCTTGTGGGAAGATCTGTTGCAAAGGTAGTTAAAACTTTACATTAAGGCAGCTAGCAAGGAGAATTGAGAGATGTCCTAAGAGTGAAGATAACTCTAAGGACCTCTGTTCAATCCCGACCTCCACAACACTTTCTGAGAAATATGCATATTGTCTCTGAGTCTACTTGGGTTTCCCCAGCTCTGGTTTCCACATACAATTCAAAGATATGCTGTTTGTTAAATTAATCGGTTACCGTAAATTGCCTGCAGTGTAGACCATAAGACCATAAGGCACACTCAAATTAGGTCATTTGAGTGTGCTCAGCCATTCCACCATGGCTGATTTACTATCCTTCTCAAACCCATTCTCCTGGCTTCTCCCTGCACCCTTGGACACTCTAACTAACCAAGAATTTATCAACCTCCTCTTTAAATATACCCAATGACTTGGCCTCCACAGCGGCAGATTCACCACCTCCTGGCTGAAGATAGATGGTAGAGAGTTAGGGTAGAGTTGATGGAATGCGTGAGAGAATAGGTTATAAATAAGTAGGGGAATAAGATTGATGAGATTTTCCTCAGAGCTGGCATAGACTAAATAGGCTGAATGGCCTTCTTCTATACCCCTTGAGAGAATGATCAGACATGCATGAAAGTGATAATGCTGAGGTTAGTTGTGTTGTCTACTGCAGCAAAATAGAACCATTTGACTTTCATGAATATTGACTACTTCAAAACTTGCAGGCAGTTTTGGAACCCAGGGTGAAGAAGAACATCAAATGGAAGATTAGTTACTAGATAAGGACTTGACGAGTAGGTAAACTGGTGCTGGCAGTAAGGCTATACTTAGTTTCCAAAAAAAATGGCTAGGCAGTGACTCAGACTACCATGGAAGATTTTTTTCTCTCTGAGAGTCTCCATGCATTTCACTGACTTCTTCAAAATAAACATATAATTCCAGGTGTAAAATGCCTTCGGCTACAGACTACAGTTCAAATATTCTCAGGAGTTTCAAGCTTCAATATTGCACCACATAGTACCGTAGATTCCGTACTACAGAGCGCACCTGATTAAAAGCCGCAAGCTCTAATTTTAGAAAGAAAATCAATTTTGTACTTGTACAAGCCGCACCGGATTTTAAGCCACAGGTGTCCCACGTTGTAATATGAGATATTTACACAGAAAGATATTACACGTGAGGATTTTTTAACTTTTAATTAAATCCGTATGGTAACATAAACAAATACATATTGCAAATGCTTTTTTTCGAACTGTGCCTGTAACACGGCTACTTTTAAATATACATACGTATCGGTAACACACAAATTACGTTGCGTATACTTTTTTACTGAACAGTGCACGAACAACATTCCAATATCTCCTAACGACTGGTAAAAAAATATATACTGCAGCCTACCAGGAAAAGTTATTGATCGCCTTTAACTTAAAAGCAGCGTTCTCGCGCGGGTCTAATGCGCTCGCCCCCACCTTTCCGTTTATCGCAAACCAGTATTTTCCCACAAGACGCGGCGAAACCGGATGTGACGTCATAGCATCCCGGGATGTAGTACAGAAAACAAATATACTTAAAACACTTCTAACTTTAACTAGAAAATACTAACAAATGAATTACTAAGCGAAAATATTATAAACTAAATAACTGCCATAAAGGCAGCACAATGCTTTTCTTCGAGTGTTTTCCATGATGATGAGGGTGAGTACAAATGACTGATTTACAATAATTTAATTGTGAAAGTGCGCTTGATTTATCGTACAATTTCATTGGACCTCTGTGAACTACTCATCAATTTTATTGGTCTACTGTTACGAGGCAAAATGTTTTTGGCGGCATGAAAAAAAACCATGCATTAGCCGCACCTTAGTAAAGGCCACAGTGTTCAAAGCTGTTCAAAGCGTGGGAAAAAAGTAGCGGCTTATAATCCGGCATCTACGGTACTTCTTTCTAAATGTGAAGCAATTTGCCGTCAATTTTACGCAGAATGAATTATTTGATGTCACTTCCAGAATTAAAAACCCGGAGCAGGCAAACATTGCATGTTTCCGCTTGTCCTGTCATGAATTAGGACTGAAAGCCCCACACAATGTCTGCCATGGAAAAGCTTTAGTAGAACCAGGAACATCTTAAGTACCTGCTTTTCTGACTTGGTAGTAGTAGGAGGCAGCCATCGATCCCAGAGGTTCATGGGTTTGTGCCTCTGGTGGACTGTGCCCTCTCTCCGGGGCGCAAGCTTGTGCAGGAAGATTTGAAGAACATACTGTGGCCCTTGCAGCAGGATACCCTTCTCCATGTCACTGATGTAGTCCAAGGGAGGGACAAGTGCTGATACAGTTTGGCACCAGTGTCGTCGCAGAGGTTGCCGGAGTGAAGTTGTAAACAGCATCAAGCTGCCTTAGGGACCCTGGCTCCAATTTTCTTCCTAGGATTTACTCCCGAAGCCTTTCCCATGGGTGGGTCTGGCCGCAAGACAGCAGAGATTTGAAATCAGAGTTTTCCATCTCCTAGATGGGCTGCCATCCAAGGCTGATGAGGCCCACCTGCCTGAAGCAACTGGTTTTGAGGTTCCAGTGGGCCTAGCAGCTAGGCCACACATGAAGGCCAAGAGTTGGACTTGGTTGTCAGAGGCTGTTAAAGACACACACCAGTTGGAGCACTATATAGGTAGTGGGAGCTTATCACCCACGGCTATCACAACCTTAGGAACCTATATCTGACTACTCAATGGGATTCTACTGAGAAATCAGTAAACACCTCTGACACATGACCAACACACAGAAAGTGCTGGATCTTTCGGGCTGATGAAAGGCCTTGGCCAGAAATACCTTCCGATAGATGCTGCCTGAACTACTGAGTAGCACCAGCATTTTGTATGTATTGCTCTGGATTTCCAGCATCTGCAGAATCTCTTGTCCTTTTGACCCATGGCTGAAGTTTGTTCATGCATCTTCCAAATTGTCCCGTGATTAGGCTAGGGTTAAATCGGGGGAAGGGGGTTGCTGGGCGGCACGACTTGAAGGGCTGGAGGGGCCTATTCTGCGCTGTATCTCAATAAAAAAAAGGTCCACTGACCATGCCAGAACTGACTTTATTTTTTACTGCATTTAACTCCTGAGAAACTCACTGAACGTGTGCCTCAATGGAGACAGTACAATACCAGAGGCCTCAGGACAGGCCGCTCAAGGAGAGACAAGTCGTTCAGGGAAAGAGATGAAGACATTATTTCTGAGAAGTGCCTATTCCCCACACTTTTCAAAGACATCAAATCTTAGCTGGATGTGTCTCATAAACACAGAATTTGCTGATTCAGTCTTTTTGAGTCAGTCGTCACGGGGGTTATGACATCTTGTGGGCTGATTTAAAACTCCACTCTTGTACTTCTGGGTAGCTTTATGCAAAGGTCAAGGAGGTGGTGGCTCTCACTGAAGGCAGCAGATCTCTGCCATGTGTCAATTTACCGCTCCGAGCAGCATCAGAGGAATGCTCTCTTCTGGAGGAATTGCTTCATCTGTTCTGATCTCAGTGAAGAATAGGCGGCAATTCAGGTAGTGTGATTGATCTCACGAGTGCAGGTAGCCATTACCTACGCAGAAAGGGCTCTCACCTTCTTAAGCTGGCCTCCCCTCCCTTTCTTTCCAGTCCTGATGAAGAGTCTCAACCTGAAATGACGACTGCTTATTCCTCTCCACAATTGCTGCTTGACCTGCCGAGTTCCTTCTGCACCTCGTTTGTGTTTCCAGCGCCTGCAGAATCTCTTGTGTTTATCATGAATAACCCCTATCTTTTAGGGTCATAGAGTCATGCAGCATGGAAGCAGGCCCAGCTCTAAGTAAGTGAGTTCTATTTGCCCACATTTCACTCTTCGTCTTCTGATGTACTCACACAAATGTCCTTTAAATATCGTTTTTCTACCTTGTCACAACTACTTCCTCTGTCAGCTCATTTCTTCAATGGGGAGGGCTTTCACTCCATCAGCACACCATGGAAAAAACCTCTTGCTGGTCAAGGACCTGTTTACAGGAAGCATTCATGCCAAGGGAGTCTGCACAGCTGGGTTTTCCCAGAAGCCAACACTGCTGTGAGGGGTGGCTCCTGGGGATAAGGCCTATCCTCTACTTCCTCAACTCCATGCACCTTCTCACAGTTCAACCACGGGGGCAGAGCTGATACAAGAACGAAGCAGGAACCGAGATGCCACAGGTCTCCTGCAGGTGAGATTCCATTGCCTGCGTTGATCCTGGGGACACCGAATAGGCATGGACGTGGCGTTGTTGTGTGTTGTATGCTGCACAGTTGACGACAACGACACCAATAGCAGGAGTCAACTTGCACAACACAGAGCATCACTTCAGCCAACCATACCCATACAGGACACCCATCTGTACTGGTCTCATTTATCCGGTCTTGGCCAGTGCCGTTCTATGCCTTGCTCATCAAACAGGGCACAGCGGATGACATTTCCCTGACCCTGCACTCAATTCTGAAGCATCTGGATGGCCATATCAGACTCCTATTTAGTGACTATATTCCTGGCTTCATTACCATAATTATGAGCAAACCCGTCTCCAAACTACTCTACCTGGGACACAGCTGTCTTTGCAACTTGACCAAGAAACCGCAGTCACAACCGCAATCGGTAAGGATAGACCACAACACCTCCACCCTGATTATTATCCATACTTGTGCCTTCCAATGCTGTATCCTCAGAACCCCACCCTACAATCGTGAATGGGCTGTCAGATTCTGTTGTAACTCCATCTGTGGATGATATCACCCTCTTGGGCCGAATCTCAAATACTGACAAGTTGGTGTACAGGGGTAAGAGAACCTGGTGACCTTGTGTCATGATAGCAACTTTCCCCTCAATGTCTACAAACTTGACTTCAGTTAGGCAGGGCAGTTCACACACTCCTATTTACACCAACAGTGCTGAGGTCGACAGCTTCGAGTCCCTACGTGCAAGCCGTACCAATAGCTAACCCTGGTCCAACCATGCGGACGCTACCGGCCAAGAAGTCACATCAGCACCTCTATCCCCTCAGGAATTGGAACAAGGGTGATCCCAGTCTTTGATTGTGATGGTATCGTGAGGTTGCAGATTGTGATGGTATCGTTAAGGTCCACAGTGCCTCAATGAGCTGCTGTTAATGTACCAGATAGTTTGCTACCCACCTGGGCGGTCTGTTCAATGCTCTGTGGCAATTAACCATTCTTCTACATTTTAACTTGTTTCAACTTGTGATTTATTGTTTTTCAATAATAATGTTGATGCAGAGACGTACCGATGACAGACTTCCGAAATGAAGTGGACTCCAGTTATAAATAGCGTCGTGTATCTTAGCAACAAGGGTACATAGTACTGTCTGTTCTAGGTCATTCCAAAGTCAAATCTGTCAGAATAAATTGGATATCAACAATCAAGAGATTTTGAAAACAGCCCCCCCCCCCCCCCCACTCAACTCAGGTGACTAGAAAGAAACAAGAAATGAAATGTTTATGTATCAGGGTTTGTAGTGCGCAGGGAGTATTTTGTTTTTCTACTAGTGAGGAGCCCTCCAATACAGAAAACATTTCAGGACTAGTGCAGCCCTCTCTCCAGTCCGTGCTTCTACCCAATGATCAATCTAAGAACAGTCCGCAACGTTGTATTAATATATTTATAGCGGATGAAACCTAAAGCATAAATAGTACGATATGACATCACTGTCACTGAATTACAAAAAGCAACTGTTCAAAGAGCATCGATAAAACACCACTGCTTGAACTTCTGGTTGTCCAATTAGTCATAGCTTACTTGTTTGCAGATTATGGGAAAGTGTTACTTCTGTTTTGTTTATTGTGTGTCCTTGAACTGATTGCATAAACTAACAGATATGCTGCTGACAGGAATTGAAGATATAGAGTCTTCCTGAAGGTTTTCATACCCAAATTAAGAACTTGGTAAATATAGTCACAAATGTCTATGTTGCAGTCATAGCAGTTAACTTGAAAGCAACAACATGATATTGACTAGGTAATTTAATTACAGACATGGAAGTCAAACTAATTTTTTTATCAAAGTATGTAAATGTTACATTAAGTACATATATATACATAAATACTACATTAAGTTTCATTTTCTTGCAGGCATTTATAGGAAAACAAGAAAATAAAATAGGATTTGTGACAAGCTATACAGAAGGAAAAACCAACAAACAAGCAATGTGCAGAAGACAAAAACTAAATAATACTGAGAACTTAAGTTGTACAGCTCTTGAACGTGAGTCTGTAGGTTGTGCAATCATTTCAGAGTTGTGGTGAGTGAAGTTATCCATACCGAACCAGGAGCCTGATAGTTGTAGGGTGATAACCGTTCCTGAACCTGGTGGTGTGGGATCTAAGCCTTCTGTATCTCCTGCCCGATGTAGTAGCGAATGGTGGGGGGGGGGGGGGGTCTTGGGCACTGCTCTCTTGTGGCAGAGCTTCATGCAAATGTGCTCAATGGTGGGGAGGGCTTTGCCTATGATTGACTGGGCTATATCTACCACTTTCTGTAGGTGTTTCTGTTCCTGGGCATTGGTGTTCCATGCCAGGGTGTGAAGCAGTCACTCCAATGTGCATCTATAGAAGTTTGTCAAAGTTTTAGGTAACTTGAAAACCTCTTTCTGATGGCACTTAAAGCTGGAGACAAGACTATGATATAATGACTATGACCAGCTATGACATATGCTAAGAAATTTTAAGTTATTGACCCTCCCCACATCTGATCCCGGAATGGCTCATGGACCGCCAGTTTCCTCCTCCTGTAGTTGATCATCAGCGCTTTGGTTTTGCTGACGTTGAATGAGACATTGTTGTGTGGCATCATTCAACCAGATTTTCATCTTCCTTCATCACCAATTTTCAATTTTCCTTTGCTAATTAGTCACCACCTTTGATTTGGTCAACAACTATGTTGTCATCAGCAAACTTACAGTAAATATGGCATTGGAGCTGTACTTAGCCTCACAATGAAAGGCATAAATTAAGGAGAGCAGGGGTCTTTGCACACAGCCTTGTGATGAAGTTATGCTGATGGTGATTATGGAGGAGCTGTTACTGTCAATCCATGCTGACTTGGGCTTGCAAGTGAGGAAATTGAAGATCCAGTTGCACAGGGAGCTCCAGGTCCTGGAGCTTAATGATGAGTTTTGAGGGGTGATAATGTTGAATGCTGAGCCATAGTCAATGAAGAGCATTATTGATGTATCTATTTTCATCATGATCAACAAAATGGCATCTGTTGTTGGCCTGTTGGGGTGGTAGGCAAATTGGAGAGGATCCAGGTTGTTCCTCAAGTAGGAGTTGGTATGCTTCATGCCCAACCTCTCAAAGCTCTTGATAAAAGTGGATGTCAGTTCTACTGGACAATAGTCATTGAGGCAGGATACCATGTTCTTCTTGGGCACCATTATGATTGAAGCTTGCTTGAAGCAGGTGGGTTCAAGCAAACTTCAATCATACTGGTGCCCAAGAAGAAAACTTCACAAGCCCCCACAACCCTGATGACCCCATGACTTCAGTCTCTAAGGCCGGCATGAGAGCATCCTTCAAGAGGGTGCATCTATGTAAAACATCTGACCCAGGTGGTCTATCTGGCTGAGTACTGAAGACCTGTGTTGATCAATTGGCTGCAGTGTTTACGAACATCTTCAATCTCTCACTTTGGCGGGAATGAGGAAGTCACAGGGTTGTGGGGACTTGTGAAGTTGCCTCCATGTTCTGTCTGTCAAAGTGAGCATAAAGAACAGTGAGCTTATCTGGGAGCAAAACCTTGTTATCATTTATCCGGCTCGTTTTTTGGTGGTGGTATTCAAGCCCTGCCGCAGCTGTCGAGCATCCTTCTGTGATTCAGTTTTAGTCTGGACTTGCCACTTTGGCTTTCTGGATCTCATACCTGGACCTCTTGTTCTTCCCTGGGTCACCAGTCCTGAACGCCAATGATTTAGCTCTCAGCAGATTTCAAACTTCTTGGTCATCTAGAGCTTTTGGATGGGGTAGACATTAAGTGATTTTGTGATGACACACTAGTCCACTGGTGTATTTGTAAAGTGTGTGACAACTCTGCTGTATTCATTCAGGTCCTTGAGTTGGGATGATCAGCCATGATCATACTGAATGGCAGTGCAGGCTCGAAGGGCCGAATGGCCTACTCCTGCACCAGTTTTCTATGTTTCTATGAACAGGGCCCAGTCCACTGAAGCAAAGGAATGTCTATGGGATTTGAAGCACTCTTGCAGCCACCGGTTTTCTTCCTCTGATCGGCTCTTTGTTGTCCTTACTTCTGGTGCCTTGCTCTTTAATCTCTGCCTGCATGCAGCTAGGGAGAGGATAGCCAGGTAGTCATAGTTCCCAAAATGCAGTAGAGGGACAAAAAAGTAGGCAGCCTTTGATGGTAATGTAGCTGTGTTCAAGTTTGTTGGGTCTTCTGGTTCTGCAGATGAACTGGTAGTTGCACAAAGATTTCTTCAAGCTGATCTGAGTGACCTCCCCAACAAGGATGTAAAAGGTGTCAGGTTAGGCCTAATCTTGTTTTTTAATCATGGCACTCAATACACTGAGCGCTTGCTTGACATTGAAAGGGAGATAAATATATAGGACGCCTAACAGTGTACTGAATTATACAAAATTGTATGCACCTACTACCAAATACATGCAGTTCTATAATTTCTTATGTTATGACATCAAAGGCTATGAGCCCATCAAAGCTTGGTTTTCCTGTTGGCACTATTTTCCCCATATATCAAAAATATTTTGTAAATATCTATTATAGTCCTCAAGGAGACTTAAACTAGGAACCAATCCAGTTATCCGCTGGGGTTTTGTTGACCTAAAACAAGGCATAGTCTTAAAGATGGCCTGACTAAATGTGACAATGGAGTATTAATTGGGCTGGGGGACCCCCAGGGTCAGCGAGTTGTCAGTGGGTTCGAGAGTTCTGTGCGGGCAGAAGGATCAAGGCCCAATGACCCCCCTGGGTTCATGAATCGGTGAGACTGGAGTTCAAGGCCTGGTATCTGGGGTTCCATCATCCTGGGATTGATGCATAGGATCGAATCAGAAGTCTGGAAGCCGATTGGGTGGAACCTGGGTCTGTGAATCTCTACGAGTCCACTGGGACGGTCGAAGGCCCAATGTCTGCACGTCCGAGTCTGAGTCTGCTGGAGACTGAGGACTGAGGACGATGGCCTGTATCAGGGTTTGACGACTGTCTATGTTCTGTTCTTTCTTTGTGCTGTTCTGTGTTGTGCCGAGCATTGTAGGCACGCTATGTTGGTGCCAGCCTGTGCGGTGACACTTACAGTTTGCCCTCATCACACCTTTAAGTGCGTAGGTTGTTAGCGGGAATGACACTTTTCACTGTATGTTTTGATGTACACGTGATAAATAAACTTGAAACTTGTATTTTGAATATATGTTCTGTATTTAATCATCCTGAAATGGACCCTAGCACCCATTTGTATAATTCAGTAGACTATTAGGTGTCCTAAATCTTTACCTCACTTTCAAAGTCAAGCAAGCTCTCAATGTACTGAGTGCCGTGATAAGCCAGCCACTCTTATAGTTGCTTTACAACTCTCTTCAAGATTCTTGTTTGCACCTTTGTGCCGTGACCCTTTGTTACTAAATCAGCCCAGACCCTTCTACTGTCCAAGCGGGTATGGGCAACTTCATTTGCTGAAGAGTTATGAATGCAATTCAACATTGTGCAATCACCAGCCAACATCCCCACTTCTGATCTTCCAGAGAATGGAAGGTCATTGATCCAATAGTTGAAGATGGTTGGCCCTAAGAAACTCTCCTGAGGAACTCCTGCAAGCGATGTCTTGAGTCCACACCCATCTTGCTATGTATGAGGTCAGAACCAGCCCCTGGGGTATTGTCCCCTTAATACCCACTGACCAGTTTTACCAGGACACTTGGACAAATGTTACCTTGATATCGCAGCCAGTCACTCTCACCTCAGCTCTAGACATTTCCTCTTTGGTCCATGCTTGAAGCAAGACTGCGATGAAGTCTAGATCCGGCTGATCCTGGTGAAATCCAAACTGGGAAATGGTGTGCAGGTTACCAGATGAGACATTATTTGATTCTCTCATGACACTTTCTGGGATGTTGCTTATGATTGAAAATGGATTGAGTGATAATCAACTACACTAGATTTGTCCTTCTTTGTGTGAATGGGATGTACACGGGTAAGCTTCCACAATATCAGCAGCTGCCAGTATTATACATGCACGGGAACAGATTGGAATGTGGTTCATTCCACAATGCAAACCTTTATTACAACCACCACAACATTGTGCGTTACACACAACGACGCATGGAGCCCCACCACCACTGGAAATGGCTCTCGAAGCCACCTTCTCCGAATGGCTGTTGTAGTGTTTGTAAACATCCCCAGTAGGTTTGGTGGGATGGTAGGGCCTCAGTTTTGTGTGGTCTTTTAGCATTTGACACTGCATGCTGACTTTTGTGTTCAGAATGAACATAATTCTGTATCGTGGCCTCACCAGTTTGATGCCTCATATGTGTGTACGGATGCTCTCCTTCGAGAACCACTGCTGAAAGCTGGGGTGCATTTTAGAGCGGCTTACTGGGCCACGAGCTTCCACATCCATGCTGCTCATGTCCGCGATGCCCTGAGGGTGCCCGGTACAGACTTGCTAGATCTGTTCTGGTTCTACACCAAATAGCACTTTGCAAATGTTGCAAAACATGGTGGGGGTGCTCTTGGTGTGAATGGCTTTTATATTTCGTTTTTTTAACGGAAGAAACCATTTGGCCCATCAAGCCAATGTTGTTTCCAATGTAATCCCATCAACTGCATCCCCCATTTATTTCCCCCTTAACCATAAATCATATCTCTCTCACATGCCTATACCCCATGTGCCAGTGGGTAGGGTAACTGGCCACGTTAATTACACTGTGGGTAATTAACCTGACCAGTTATTACACAGTTGCCTATGTTGGAACATGCAGCAGAGCACCAGGAAACTCAGCAGATCAAGCAGCATCTGTTGGGGTTTATATCAATGTACGGCTGGAGACTTTGCATCACGACTTAAAAGTGGAAGGGGAACATAGCTGGCATAAAGAGAAGAGGGGGAAGTGTGAGATAGGCACTGCGAGGTGATAGGTGGACCAAGGAGAGGGGAAGGATAGCAGGGAAATGGGGCCAGGTGGAGTTCAGAGACTAAAGCAGTTGGATGGTTGGAGAAGGCAGCCAACGAGAAAAGAAACAAGTAGATGGAGCCAAGTGAGGGTGAAACTGGAGCACTCTGGAAATAAAACCCATGAGATTTCAGGAAGAGCGTGCAGACTCCACCCAGGCAGCAACGGAGGTCAGGACTGAACTCTGGACCCCTGGAGCAAGGAGACGGCTGCTATGCTGGCTCATGTAAATCTTCTAGTCCTGGTGACCGTTATTTGCCATCACAGTGGCAAAGCTGATGGCTTCAGTCTTTGATTAATGTGGTTTATGCGGCCAATACCCACAGAAGAAATCACAAGGGCTGAAGTCTGTTCTCAGAGCCATCTTCCTCACTGCAAAAATCACCATTTCATGAAACGGGTTAAACACTGGGCAGCTTTTGCAACTGACGCACACTTCACTCTGCCAAATGATTATCAAGACATGACGTTGAAAATTAGCCCATGCCTCACACACTCAGAGGGCACCATGACCTAAAGACTGAAGGCAGAACTTAGACGAGTGTTGTAAAGACTCAGAATCCACTGCCAATAATAGTGCTATCTTATTCTGATTGAACTCCTCCAGAGACTACCTATGATAATCTGTGGATCATCCCAAAGGGCAGAAATGGATAGCATTCTCTGGCACTTTTTCATATCCTCAGGATGTCCCAAGAAATGCTTTGTTGCCAAAGGGATTAATTATGAAGTGTTGTATATGAAATATACCAGCTGGTTTAGACAAGTCACAGCTCCATGATAAGGGAATGAATGACTAGCTAATCCATTGCAGGCTGGGACAGACACTTAAATGCCCCTCTTTACACCGTGCCAGGACAGAATTAGCATCCACCTGAACAGTCAGAAACAGGCTTAGTTTCAAAACTCATTAAAGATGGTGTCTGCTTCGGTTTGAATGTTTTGATTTATTATTATTGTCATGTGTGCTGAGACGCAGTGATGAAGTTTTGTTTGTGTGCAGTCCAGGCACTCTGTCGAAGTAGTAAAGGGCAATGTTCACAATATAGCAAAGCAGCTGCATAGACGGTTCAGGGCAGGTAGACTGATAAAGATGGAAGGCCATGATAAGGGAGACTGAGAGATCGAGAGTTCGCTTCTAGCATCTGCTTAAGAGTGGCTTATGAATCACAGCTCGGCACTGCAATGTGTTTATGCACAGTATTGCACGAGCAGACCCCATATCACACAAAACTGTGTCTATAACTTCCTCACCGGTTTTGGAGGTGCCTGTAACTGGAATATTATTGTCATATGCACCGAGATACGGGGAAATTCTCTAATATTCTGGACATTCTTTATTTTCACCCATCCCACGAGGCAGAAAATACAAAGGTCTGAAAGCACGTCCCACCAGGCTCAAGGACAACTACTATCTGTCCAACTTTTATATGACTGACAAGTACAGATTGGGACAGGCTGTTTTCTGACAAAGGTGTACTTGGTGAGAAGGAGGCCTTTAAAAGTGAAAGTACAAAGCTTGTATGTGCCTGTCAGAATAAAAGGAAAAGATAACAAGTGTGGGGAACCTTGATTTTCAAGAGATATTGAGCCCATGGTTAAGAGAAAAAAGGAGATGCATAGCAGGTATAGGCAGGTAGGACAAATAAGCTGCTTACGGAGTATAAGGAATACAAGAAAACACTTGAGAAAGAAATCAGGATGTCTAAAAGAAGGCATTCTACAGATATGTTAAGAGCAAAAGGACTCAAGTGACAAATTTGGTCCTCTGGAAGACCAAAATAGTAATCTATGTGTGGAGCCAAAACAGATGGGGGTGATCTTAAATAGTTTTATTTGTATCTGTACTTATCTCGGAGATGGACACAAAGTCTGTAGAAGTGAGGCAAAGCGACAACAACTTCATGGACCCTGCAGACTTTGCAGAGGAGAAGGTGTTTGCTATCCTGAGGCAAATATCAGTGTGGATAAATCCCCAGGGGCTGATAAGGTGTTCCCTTGCACCTTACAAGAGGCAAGTACAGAAATTGCTGAAGATGTACCAGAGGATTGGAGGATTACTAATGTTGCTCCACCGTTTAAAAAAGGCTCTAAATATCAATCAGGGAATTACAGGCTAGTGAGTCTGACATCAGTTGTGGGAAAGTTATTGGAACATATTCTAAGAGACAGGATATATAAGTACTTGGATAATCTGGACTGATTAAGGATAGTCAGGGCATGGCAGGGCATGTCTAACCAATCCTATAGAGATTTTTGAGGAAGTTACCAGGAAAGTGGATGAAGGCAAGGCAGTAGATGTTGTCTACATGGACTTCAGCAAGTCAGTTGACAAGGTCCCGAATGGGAGGTTGGCCAGAAAAGCTCAGTTGCTCGGCATTGAAGATAAGGTAGTAAAATGGATTAGACATTGGCTTTGGGGGAAAAGCCAGACAGTGGTAGTAGATAGTTGCCTCACTGACTGGAGGCCTGTGACTAGTGGTGTGGGTCTGCAGGGATTGGTGCCGGGTCCTTTGTTGTTTGTCCTCTTTATCAATGATCTGATTGATAATGTGGTCAACTGGATCAGCAGATGACACCAAGTGTAGTGGACAGCGAGGAAGGCTATCAGAGCTTGCAGAGGGATCTGCATCAGTTGGAAAATTGGGCTGAAAAATGGCAGATGGAACTTAACGCAGACAAGTGTGAGATATTGCACTTTGGTAGGATCAATCAGGATAGGGTTTACACAATGAACAATAGAGCATTGAGGAGTGTGGGAGAACAAAGGGATCTGGGAATAGAGGTCCATAATTCATTGAATGTACCGTCACAGGTAGATAAAGTTGTAAAGAAAGCTTTTGGTGCATTGGCCTTCATAAATCATTGTATTGAGTTCAGGAGATGGGATGTTATGTTGAAGTTGTGTGAGACATTGGTGAGGCCTAATTTGGAGTATTTTCTGCAGTTTTGGTCACCTACCTACAGAAAAGATGTAAACAAGTTTGAAAGAGTACAGAGAAAATTTGCAAAGATGTTGCCGGGTCTGGAGGACCTGAGTTATAAGGAAAGATTAAGTAGGTTAGGACTGTATTCCTTATAATGTAAAAGACTGAGAGGAGATTTGTATAGAGGTATACAAAATTACGAGGGGTGTAGATAGGGTTATTGCAAACAGGCTTTTTCCACTGAGGTTTGGTGGGACTACAACCAGAGGTCATCAGTTAAGGGTGAAAGGTGAAAAGTTCAACGGGAATTGAGGGGAAACTTCTTCACTCAGAAGGTCGTGAGAGTGTAGAATGAGCTGCAGCACAAATGGTGCATGTGCATGCTTGATTTCAATGTTTAAGAGAAGTTAGATAGGTATATGGAGGGCTATGGTCCTGGTGCAGGTCAATATGATTAGGCAGTTTAAACTAGATGGACCAAAGGGCCTGTTTCTATACTGTACCTCTCTATAACTCTATGACTATTGAATTTTTCTCAAGATCAGGGGTTCCTAACCTGGGATCCGTGGACCCCTTGCTTAATGGTATTGGTCCATGGCATAAAAAAGTTGGGAACCCCTGCCCTAGATGAACTTTTGATCTCACAATCTACTTCGTTATGACCTTGTAGATTGCTGTATACCTTCACTGTTCTCAATTTACATGTAACCCTTTATTCTGCACTCCATTATTGTTTTACCCTGTACCACCTCAAAGCATTGCTGTAATGAGTTGATCTGCAAGACAAGTTGTTCAGTGGATCTTGGTGACAATGATAAACCAATTTATAAATTTACCAAAATCTTTTGTTTACATACCATCGAGACAGATTATTTCATATGCATAGTACTGTATACGCACAGACTTAGGCACATACATATAGCTAGGGTGCCTAAGACTTTTGCACAGGACTGTAGTAATTTTATGTATTGCACTGTACTGCAAAAAAAAAATTCATGACAGATGTGAGTGATGATAAACTTGATTCTGTTATGGGTCTCCATTCTGGACAGAGAGTGGTAAGGGGACAGGGAGAGGGTAATCATTGTTGGGAAAAGGGTAAGGGAGAGAGGGGGAGTGGGAAGTACCAGAGAGACATTCTGTATTGATCAATAAAGCAACTATTTAGAATCAAATGACCTTGCCTGGTGTCTCAGGTCTGGGTGTGTCTGTACTCGCGCCATCCCCCACCCCTGGCACTCCTTCTCTGCCACCTGTCCCACACTCATCCCGCGGTGCTCCACCCTCGTTATTCCCAACATCCTTTGCTCCCACTAGATTTACAAACTCGCTCTCCGCTCCACATTGACAAATACAGCACTGTGCGAAAGTCTTCAGCACCCTAGCTATATACAGACGTGCGTAAATCTTTTGCAGGGTGCTGTAAGTACATCAATATAGTACAAGATGATAAAAGAGAATGCAGAATATAGTGCAAACACGAGGAAATCTGCAGATGCTGGAAATTCAAACAACACACACAAAATGCTGGTGGAACACAGCAGGCCAGGCAGCATCTATAAGGTGAAGCACTGTCGACGTTTCGGGCCGAGATCCTTCGTCAGGACAGACGAAGGGTCTCGGCCCGAAACGTCGACTGTGCTTCTCCTTATAGATGCTGCCCGGCCTGCTGTGTTCCGCCAGCATTTTGTGTGTGTATGCAGAATATAGTGTTGCAGTTACAGAGAAAGTGCAGTGCCACAAGACAAATAAAGTGCGAGGGTTATGAAGAGGTAGATTGAAAGATCAAGTCTTCATCTTTATCATGTAAGAAGTCCTTTCAAGAGTCTTCTAACTGTGAGGTGGAACCTGTCCTTGAGCCTGTTGGTATGGGCTCTCAAACTTTTGTATCTTCTGCCTGGTAGAAGGGGACTGAAGAGAGAATGACTGAGGTGGGAGGGATCCTTGATTGTATTGGTTGCTTTACTGGGGCAATGGGAAGGGTAAGGAGAGGAGGCTGGTGTTCATGATGGGCTGAGCTGCGTCCACAGCTCACTGAGGTCATGGGTCATGGTCAAGGAGGATTATGGGAGTGGAATGGCATAAACTGCTGTATGACAGAGAGTGATCATAGAGTCACAGAGACATGGTGCCCACAGCATTCAGTCCAGCCACTTACACGCATCCTGCGGTATCCCATAGTCCCATTAACTTCTACCACTCACCCGCACATCAGGGACAAGTTAATTCACTGACTAATCAACTAAACCAGCATGTTTTTGGGAGGTAGGAGGAAGCCAGCTCCCTACGGCACAAGGAGAATAATCACACAGAAATGGCACCTGAGGTCAGGACTGATCCCGACCGAGTCTGTGTAACTGAGGCGGCAGCTGTGCCGCTGGGCCGCCCCCTAGTGGCAGTCACTGTTCACACCAGACTGGGAGCGTTACTTTCCCCAAAATGTACTTACATCGAATATACAATATCGAATGATGCAACAGGGAACTTCACATTGCATTCCTTGACTGGAACAAGCTCTTTCTTACAATAGGCAAACATAATATCTGTTCTTCATTCTCAAATATTCCGTCAGCGATAACTCCAAGCAATCCTTACACAGTTCCTGCCCCTCAGTGTTCAGTGACTGGAGGCTACTGGACCGCTTCCTTCCTCGCGGGACCTTCCCATTGGCTGCACTGAGCTTCAGTGTGTACTCCTGCAGCCTGCAAATGTGCATTCCTTCCCAGGCAGCCGAAAACAGAGAAAAGCAAACCGCTGGAGGAACTCAGCATCCGTGGGGCGAAGAGAATCATCAACATTTCAGGTTCGGGCCCTGCAGTTGGGACAGATCTCCAGCATCTCACCCCACCCCGGACATTCTCTCTTCTCCCCTCTCCCATCAGGCAGAAAATACAGAAACCTGAAGTACTTACCACCAGACTCAAGGACAGCTTCTATCCCACTGATATCTGACTCTTGAACAGACCTTTAGTTCAATACAAAGGACTCTTGACCTCACAATATACCTCATTATCATCTTGCAGTTCATTATCTACCCGCACTGCACTTGCTCTGTAGTGTTTACACTTTATTCTGTGTCGTTATTGTTTGACCTTGATGCACCATGTCATGATCTGATCTGTACAAAGAGTATGCAAGACAAGTTTTCCACTGTATCTTGATACGTGTGGCAATAATAAACCGACCTTGTGTCTTCCCTGACCGACATCTGCTTACTCTGGAAGACCAAAGTGGGTTTTTCACTGGGTTGCTGATCGTCCAGCAGCACTTTGAGTTAGAGCCAAACCCGGGCAAACTGAATTTACATCACTCTTCAGATATTCTTGGTAACCACGCACAGCCCACAAGGAGCAGGATGGCTGCCTCGTCCACTCCAGGCCAGTGTGCAATCGGACTGAGACTCCCGCTGTATATGAAGCATTTGGTGGGGATGACCCTTCTCACCACCAGCCAGAGGAGGTCTTGCTGCAGATTTGAGAATTCTGGTGATGACATATTCTGCCAGATGAGATTGCGAGTCTGCTCGGGGAACCACTGCCTAATTCGCTTCTGGTCTGAGGTGTTATTCTGCACAAAATTCTTCTGAGAAGGGCAGGTGATGTGGCAGGGCCCAGCTGAACAGAGTGGTAGTTTTGTCCGCCCAGGCTCTATGTACGGTTTGTAGCCTCCACACAAAGGTTGCCGTCAGGAGAAGGGCATACTGAATATATCCCCCCCCCCCCCCCCAGAGACTGATATATCACGCCCTGCACACGCGATACATTTGGACCATGAGATAGCCTGCCTTTGGATGGAGGGAATGGGACACGTAAAAAACCCTGCGAGCATCTTGTACAATAAGACCTCTTGTATGATCAGATGGATTGTTAACCTCTGAATTTACCTTGTTATAATCTTGCACTGTATTGTCTGCCTGTTCTGCACTGTCTCCGCAGAAAGCATTGCTATTGCTTTCCCTCAGTGTAATTCTGTAAGGTTGTCGTATCCGGGTGGGGGGGAGGGGGGGGTTGGAATAAGCTCCTACTACCTATTAAATGCTCCCATCAGTGTGCGTTTCAAATGGCCTCTGACAACCAGTGCAAGCTCCTGGCCTTCACATTAGGCTTACCTACTAAGCCCAGTGGAACCATTTCGACTGACAGGAGAAGGGCAAAGGCGGGATACTGGTGCCTTAAAGCCAGTGGCCCTGGATAGATGGGGCTCATCAGCCATGGCTGGCAGCTCATCTAGGAGAAGGAAAAATCTGATCTCAAACCTCTGCTGCCCTGCAGCAATATCAACTCACGGGGAAGGCTTCGGGAGTAAACCCTGAGAACAAAACTGGAGCTGGAGTCCCTATTTTGAGTGTCAATGGTGACTGGCAACTTCTGCAACATCGCTGGTGCCAAACTGTAATCTGTATCTGCTGTTCCTTTGGATCCATTGGCTGCACGGAGAGGGGTTCCTACTGCATGGACAACAGCTTGCTTTCCATATCGAACTGCCCAGGCTTGTGGAGATTGCATGTTCTCTAGCAAGAAACAAGCTTATCCCTGCCTGATCTAAGTGGAGATGTGGAGAAAGCGAACCAGCTGAACAACTTCTTCAACAGGTTTGACAGCTCAATCTCATCCTCACCGCAGAAATCCACACCAGGCTTACTTCCCTCACAGGAAAATAGCCACTCACAGGAGACCTTGCCCACGCCCAGGATTACGGCTGCACAGGTGGAAGGTCAACTGAGGAAGATCTGTACCAGCAAGGCGGCTGGACCGGATGGAGTTTCCCCACGATTACTGAGGGCCTGTGCTACTGAGCTGGGAGAACCACTACAGCGCATCTTCAACATGAGCCTGGAGCAGAGAAGAGTACCCAGACAGTGGAAGACATCCTGTATTGTCCCGGTACCGAAGAAACCACAACCAAAGGAGTTGAATGACTTCAGACCTGTTGCCTTGACGTCGCACGTGATGAAGACCATGGAGCAGCTGATAATACAGAATCTGAGGCCACAAACCAGGCACGCCCAGGATCCTCTTCAGTTTGCATATAAGGAGAAGGTGGGAGTGGAGGATGCTATCACGTATTTGCTGCACAAATCACTCTCTCACCTAGATGGGGTCAGTTGTGCTGTGAGGATTACATTCCTTGACTTCTCTAGTGCCTTTAACACCATCCAGCCCAAGATCTTAAGGCACAAACTAACGGAGATGGGAGTAGACTCTCACATGGTGGATTGGATAGTGGACTACTTGACAGATAGACCTCAGTATGTGCGGTTGGGAGACTGTAGGTCTGACACGGTGGTCAGCAGCACAGGGGCGCCGCAGGGAACCGTACTCTCTCCGGTCCTGTTCACCCTGTACACATCAGACTTCCAATATAACTCAGAGTCCTGCCATGTGCAGAAGTTCGCTGATGACACGGCCATAGTGGGGTGTGTCAGGAATGGACAGGAGGAGGAGTATAGGAAACTGATACAGGACTTTGTGATATGGTGCAACTCAAACTACCTACGTCTCAATATCACCAAGACCAAGGAGATGGTGGTGGACTTTAGGAGATCTAGGCCCCATATGGAGCCAGTGATCATTAATGGAGAATGTGTGGAGCAGGTTAAGACCTACAAGTATCTGGGAGTACAGTTAGACGAGAAGCTTGACTGGACTGCCAACACAGATGCCTTGTGCAGGAAGGCACAGAGTCGAATGTACTTCCTAAGAAGGTTGGCGTCATTCAATGTCTGTAGTGAGATGCTGAAGATGTTCTATAGGTCAGTTGTGGAGAGCGCCCTCTTCTTTGTGGTGGCGTGTTGGGGAGGAAGCATTAAGAAGAGGGACGCCTCACATCTTAATAAGCTGGTAAGGAAGGCGGGCTCTGTCGTGGGCAAAGTACTGGAGAGTTTAACATCGGTAGCTGAGCGAAGGGCGCTGAGTAGGCTACGGTCAATTATGGATAACTCTGAACATCCTCTACATAGCACCATCCAGAGACAGAGAAGCAGTTTCAGTGACAGGTTACTATCGATGCAATGCTCCTCAGACAGGATGAAGAGGTCAATACTCCCCAATGCCATTAGGCTTTACAATTCTACCGCCAGGACTTAAGAACTTTTTAAAAGCTATTATTAATGCTTTTTGAGACGGTGATTTAGATGCATATCATATTTTTTTACTGAGTTAAGTATTGTATGTAATTACTTTTGCTACAACAAGTGTATGGGACATTGGAAAAAAAGTTGAATTTCCCCATGGGGATGAATAAAGTATCTATCTATCTATCTATCTATCTATCTATCTATCTATCTATCTATCTATCTATCTATCTATCTATCTATCTATCTATCTATCTATCTACCAATACAATATTTTTATAGAGAGCATTTAACAAAACGTCATTTATTTCAGATTCTAATTCATTTATTTAACACATGTACGTTGAAAGGTACAGTGAAATGTGTCACCTGCGTTAACACCAACACAACCGAAGGACGGGCTGGTGGCAGACTGCTGGTGTCACCACACATTCCAGCAGCAACGCAGCACATGCACAATCCTCAGCAGAAGAACACAAGCAACAACGATGATAACAACAACAGCAAAACAAGCCCCCTTTTCTCCATCTCTCTCTCTCTCACACACACACACACACACAAACACCTCCATCCCCAGGTCAGGCTGTTTCCGGGCCTCCAGCCTACAGTCCCTTGCCTGGATTCGCAGACTCATACAGACATCAGGCCTCCAATTTCCAAACCCACCAACCCAGGGGCCATAACCATCAGGCTTCAAATTCTATACTTGGTGACCTTTGGGCTTTGACCTTCGGTATTAACCCCAGGACTCGTCTATCACAGGATTTGAACTCCGGGCCTCTGACCCCAGGGCTCACTGACCTGGGGGGAGTCGCAGGCCCTCATGCCTCCTGCCCACTTGGACCTCCAATTCCACGACTTGCCAACCTGGGGGAACTCGCTGACACTGGGGGAGGGAGTCACCCAACTTTGCTGACTGTTTAAAAGCACCCATGCATATTTTCTATACTTGATCTGTAGGGCCCTGCCCAAACTGCGGGAAGATCTTTCAAAACATGCAAATAATTTGGAGCCAATACTGACAAAATTGCAGAAGAGTAATATTATGGGAGGTTCCTGGGTTACCAATGACTTGATCTGTGAAAAACCCACTTTCTGCAAATTAAATCTTGCGTTTTTCAAACTTGTAGTAATAATAAAAGAAACTTTCTTTCTTTATCTACCTATCGATTTATTTATTTACTGAGATAAAGTGTGGAATAGGCCCTTCTGGCCCTTCAAGCTGTGCTGCCCAACAACCTCTTAGGCTACGTTTACACTACACCGTATAAATCCATAACTGAAGCTATTGCTCTTCGTTTTTACCCTCCGTCCACACTAAAACAGCATTTTCATCCCCCGAAACTGGAGAGCTTTTCAGAAACGCTCTCCAAAGTGTGTAATTTTGAAAACGCCACTCGGGCAGATCAGTGTGGATGGGGTAACAGGAGAAATCTGAAAATGCTGTCACGATGTGCCAGAACAGATGGCACCATTTCATTGTTTTTTTAACGCAACCTAACAATTTCAGAACAGACGGCAACAAGACTGAAGCCAGACGAGTTAGAAATGTACTCACCAAATACTTTGACCCATAACTTACTGAATAAATAAGGATACTCACTTTGCCCTGTTTTCTGTCCTTACTCGTATGAAGGTGGTTTACCTATTTATCCAAGTATTTCTCTGACAATAGATGTGTAACAGTCTAATGTAACATTGTATGGAAATACAATACTGATGCAGACATGTTTTACAAGGTGCTTTATTAATGTAACAGAGTTAGTCAGTTTTTCAATGTTCGTCGTCAGCCGGGTCAATCTGTTCGTGAACTCCCTGTCGGTTGCCACTGTACGCTCCAGTATTTGTTTTTTTTTTACTTTTAAGTTCTCCTGCACGAGAGCCAACAGCTGTCCAACGTTTAAGTTTTTCTAGTCTGTAACTGGACAAACGCGCACCTTTCACAGCGAGATTCGACACCAAGCATGTTGCTTGCTTTCGGTAGATGTGTCCTGCGCATGCCCAGTAGGAGGAGATTCGCCGAAATCTCTGTTTCAATGTGGTCGGAGATATTTTTTAAAACGCATAGTGTGGACGCCTATTGTTTTTACGTGAAACCGGCGTTTTCAAAATTATCTGGTCTGGTGTGGACGTAGCCTTACTTAACGCTAGTCTAATCAAGGGATAATTTACAATGACCAATTAACCTACCAACTGGTACGTCTTTGGACTGTGGGAGAAAATCCATGTGGTCATGGGGGAGCATACATGGTTTTGGGGTCTTCATTAATGGATTGCTTTCCATTTGTTTAACTATGGGTAGTGTTAGGATGATTATTCAATAAAATGAAAGAATAAAGCAAGTGTATAAAACTATAGAACTATAAAACTATAGAAAATGGCATCTCTTATGCACAGTTCATAGGAATGGAGCCCTTACCTAACCCAGAGATTGCCTGTGTATTTTATTAATTGCAGTAGTTTGCAAATGCCAATATGGACATTTCTTTCTGAAAGGTGAACTAAATGGACACTTTATATAAAGTCAAATGAGTACAAGGGCTGGAAATCTGGAATACCGTATATTCCGGGGTATAAGCCGACCCCTTTTGTAAAGGTTTTTGATTTAACCAGAAAAGATCACAAGATCTCACATGCCAGTACTCAGCTTTGCCCGATCCGGACCCTGGAAATTTTGTGAACCAGTACCTGCTAAGAAAACAGGCCTACACATTGTAGAGCATTATAAGCGAATTCTTAATAAATAAATCAGGGTGAGAAATTTTGGATTAGGTTCCCAATGGAAAAGAATCCTCTGAAATATAACCCCCCCGTGAAACCATTTAGCGCCCATCATAATCTCGTTAAAACATAACACGGGGTGGCGGGATCAGTAGGTCTACTCAGTATTGAGTTTGCAACCACCATGTACAAAAGATTAAAACAAATGCGATACGATGCTAGTTTCAAGCTGAAGGTTGTTGATTTTGCTAAAGGAACAAATAATTCTGCAGCTGCTAATAAGTTTAGTGTAAACGAGAAACAAGTGAGAGAGTGGAGAAAGGCAGAGGACACGCTGAGGGAAATGCCAAAGACGAAATGTGCAAACTGCGGGAAATCATGCCAGTGGCCAGAACTGGAAGAAAAAGTTTTAGAGTGGGTGAATCACCAGCGATCATCCGGATACATTGTTACCAGAGAAATGATTTGAGTTCAAGCGTTGAAATGGGCCGAAAAACACCGTGAGATCTAGCGAAAATTTCAAAGCTATGCGAAGTTGGTGCACCCGATTTATGAATAGACATGATCTTGTGTTGAGACAAAAAACAAAGATTGCTCAGAAAATTCCCGTGGGGTGTTGTTTACATTCAAGAACGCTGCTGGATGGATGAAGCGGGTTGTTTGAAGCGGGTTAAAGAGGTGTGGTGTCGACGTCCCGAAGGTTTCAGGAAGGAAAAGCTGCTACTTGTCTGGGACATGTTCAAAGCGCACTTGTCAGGTGAGGCAAAAACAGTACTGAAAGCTGAAAATACGGAGATTGTAGTCATCCCCAGTGGTTTGACGTCCGTGCTCCAGCCACTCGATGTGAGTTTAAACAAACCAGAGAATTCATGCGTCGACAGTGGAACCAATTTGACTCAAAAACAACCAATAAATACGAGCAACACACACAAAATGCTGGTGGAACACAGCAGGCCAGGCAGCATCTATAGGGAGAAGCGCTGTCGACGTTTCGGGCCGACCTGTATTCTGTGTACAGTATTCGTTTTTCCAAAGTTGGCACCCTCTGTATAAGCCGACCCCCTAATTTTAGGACCAAAATTTAGGGCCAAATTCTCGGCGTATACACTGGAATTTACGGTATAAGCAGAAAATGTTGAAACTGCTCAGCAGGTCAGGCAGCACTGGTGGAGAGAGAAGACAAGCCCTGTTTCAGGTTGGTGACTCTCCACAGGAACAGAAGAGCAAGAAAGCTGAATGGAGTTGGAAAAGGGCGCAGAGCTAAAAGGAGTGCTTGTGATAGGATGGGGACCAAGTGAATCCATCAGTGAAAATGCCGTCCTGGAGACGGTGGTGAGCAGGGGAGTTGAACCTGTTTGACAGTGGATGCTCAAATTGGTGATAATCTTCTAAAAAAATCCCCTTATATGCCATGGTAATTTTCAGCACATGTGTGGCGCGTGGCCAAGTGGATAAGGCGTCGGTCTAGTTATCTGAAGGTTGCTAGTTCGAGCCTTGGCTGAGGCCTGCGTGTGTGTCCTTGAGCAAGGCACTTAACCACACATTGCTCTGCGACAACACTGGTGCCAAGTTTTATGGGTCCTAATGCCATTCCCTTGGACAATATCGGTGGCATGGAGAGGGGAGACTTGCAGCTTGGGCAACTGCAGGTTTTCCATACAACCTTGCCCAGGCCTCAGTCATCATCGAAAATCGATGCAGAGCCGAAGAGAGAAGAAGAATGATGATCTTTGATTAGTGAATGAGTAACAATAATTATGGGCATTTTTAAGGAAATAGGATGTCCTGTTGATTATTTACATGTATTCATTGTTTGACTACTAATAAAAGTACTGTATTACACAGACAGATTTAGAAAACCTAAAATTATTAATATTAATCAGTTAAAAAGATAATTGAAAAATAACATCATTTCTAAATAGTACTGTCATTATACCTGTTTACTATCTGACTATTGACATGTTCACCATTTCTGTAAGGATTTCAGAAGAATCGGAATCAGGTTTATTATCACTGGCATGTGTTGTGAAATTTGTTAACTTACCAGCAGCAGTTCAATGGAATACGTAAATATAGGAGAAAAAAAAGTAAAAATGAATAATAAGTAAATCAATTACAATATATGTATATTGAATAGATCAAAAATCATGCAAAAACAAATAACATGTATTAAAAAAGTGAGGTAGTGTTCACGAGTTCAATGTCGATTTCAGAATCGGATGGCAGAGGGGAAGAAGCTCTTCCTGAATCACTGAGTGTGTGACTTCAGGCGCCTGTACCTCCCACCTGATGGTAACTGTGAGAAAAGGTCATGCCCTGCCTGCTGGGGGTCCATTCAATGTCATGTGTTGTTGCAACAGCTAGCTGGCGTGTGACGTTTCCTGTGAAAACTTCTTACTGCTCTCAGGTCGCAAAAATATCACTTGCTGCTTCATTTGGTGGTAAAGATAATCATAATGCATTTTTTTATGGATGTGGTTTAAAGAGTCGAAGGGGTGACACTGCATGTCGCATGCCAACGTGATTTTTGTATGTGTCATCCTGGGCATGCATACCACAGGTTCGTCACCCCTGGTACTGAATGTTTCTTACTCCCAGCTGATGAGTCTGGAGGAGGTGTAAACACGAGAGCAGGGAAAAGAGTAAAAATAGAAACGAATAACAAAACCACTTCTCGTCTCTGCCCAGGACATGTTACAGGCTCAGAGAGTCATGAATAAAGTTAAAGTTTTTGATAACAACTTCAGCTTTTCTTTCTCCACAGATGTTGCCTGATTTGTTCCCTAATTTCTGCACTGCTTTATATCAGAATCGGAATTCCAGTAACTGTTGTCTGCAAACTGTCCAAAAGTTTGTTTATTTTCTCTGTTCTCTCTCATTCCCGTTCCTCTGCTTACACCCCCCTTAGACAGATCAGCCAGTGTTAACAAGCCTTCACCAATCTCCCTCTTCTCTCCATCTCTACTTGCCTATAACTTAAAACTTGCTTTTGAAGTTTTCCTGTTCTTCTGACGCGTCTTCAACCTGAAACCTTTACTCTGTTCTCTCTCCTGTGATGCTGCCTGACCAGCTGAGTATTAAATTGAGTTTAGCCAAATAGAGCTTTTTGATGAAGAATCATGTTCTATGGATATAGGGGAATGGGTGGATATGCGAGACTTGGAATAATGGAAGGCATTATGACTTCTTGGAACATTTAAGTGAAGTTTCTTAAGTCACAAGCAGCATATTTTACCTTAATACCTATTATATTTTCATCAGCACACGAGTTGATACACTGCAGTTCATTGTTCCAGTCCAGGGATGGAATTGATTTGGCTTGTGGAGCCTTTCATAGAAGCAGGTGAGTCTAGGCTGGGATCGATTGGAGAGATGGTCTTTTCTGGGTGGCTGCCAGCGACTAGTGGTGTTTTGTAGGGGTTGGAGTTGGAACAGCTTGTTTTCATGTTATATGTCAATGATTTGATGACAGAATTGATGGCTATCTGGTCAGGTGTGCAGACGATACAGAAATAGATGGAGGGGCAGGTAGTGTTGGGGAAGCAGGGAATTTGCAGAAGGACTTAGACAGATTAGGTGAATGTGCAAATAAGTGGCAGATGAAGTGTAGCGTAGGAATGTGGTTATGTACGTTGGTAGAAGGAATAAAGGTGTAGACTATTTTCTAAACGGGAGCAAATTCAGAAATCAGAAGTGCAAAGGTACTTGGGAGTCCCTGTGCAGGATTCCCCATTGGTCGACTTGCAGGTTAAGTCGGTGGTAGGGAAGGCAAATGCAACGTTAGCATTCATTTCGAGAGGACTATGCTGTATAATAAAATCAAGGATGTAACACTAAGGCTTTATAAGGAATTGGTTAGACCACACTTAGAGTGTTCTGGGTCCCTTATCTAAGAAAGGATGTGCTGGTGTTGGAGAGGGTTCAGAGGACGTTCACAAAAGTGATTCCAGGAATGAAAAGGTTAACACTTGAAGAGCGTTTGATGGCTCTCGGCCTGTATTCACTGGAGTTTACAAGTATGAGAGAGGATCTCATTGAAACCGATTGAATAATGAAAGACCTGGTTAGACAGGGCGTGGAGAAGATTCTTCCTACAGTGGGGGAGTCTAGGACTAAAGGGCACAGCCTCAGAATACAAGGATGTCCCTTTAGGAATTTCTTTAGCCAGGTGAATCTGTGGAATCCTATGCCAAAGACTGCTGTGGTGGCCAAGTCATAGGGTATATTTAAAGTGGAGACTGATGGATTCTTGATCCCTAAGTGTGTCAGAAGTCACAGGGAGAAGACAGGAGAATGGAGTTGAGAGGGATAATTAATCAGTCATGTTTGAATGGTAGCGCAGATTCAATGGTCTAATTCTGCTCCTGTTTTAGATCAAGGCCAGCAGTGAACAGAGGGATTAGATTAGATGAGTTTATTCCCACATCCACCAGGGTGTAATGAAATTCCTCATTCACATGAATCTGACAGAATAAACAGTGTAAATGGTCGGAACAATAAATACAAAAATGAACACAGCAACCGGCACAAAGCAACAGAATGGTGTAAAGATTGTCGTGCAGTCTGAAGTAACGTGACAATAATTGTTAAAGGGAATAACTGAGAGTGATCGAGTTGGCAATGAAAGGAGTGTAAAGAGACAATGACCTGACTTTAATGGACTCAGAAGTCTGATAGAGTGGGGAAGAAGCTGCTTTAAGTCTGGACGTCTAGACTTTCAAGCTGCTGTAGGCAGAAGAGATAAAAGGGTGGCAGGCATCCTGGATGATATAGTTAGCCTTCCATGAAGATGGACTCGATGAAAGGAAGTGATGAACCTGTATCTCAGAACAATTCAGTGGGGTTAGTATTGTTCAACATTAGTTACGTTGACAAGTGGATGCGAGGTTTGGACGTAGGGTTACAGTCTCAGAAGGAGGGGTGGGTTGGAACAGGACGTTTGGGATGGGGGAGGTTTCTTCACTCAGAGGGTGCTGACTCGAAGGTGGAGTGCGATATTGGCTTGTTATTACATGTAGAGATGCAGCGAGAGGCTTTATTTTGCATCATTACCACAAATAAGCACAAGGACACAGTAGAAAGGAAAACGGAATGCAGAATATAATGTTCAGCTACATTGGAAATGCACAGCAGGCAGACATATCGAGTGGAAGGAGCACGGGCGGGAAGAATGGGAGATCAGAAGTTCACCCGAAGAGCTTCATTGAAAAGGGAGATCAATGTGTTTCCGCATAATATATTAGAGGGAATTCAGGAATGTGGGATATTGCTGAGGTAAGAGATTAGCCATGATCCTGATGAATGATAGAACAGCTAGATGGGCCAAAAGGCCAACTCATTCTATTACCATTAGTTAGTCCTGACGAAGAGTCTCGGCCCGAAACATCGACAGTGCTTCTCCTTATAGATGCTGCCTGGCCTGCTGTGTGTTCCACCAGCATTTTGTGTGGGTGTTGTTATCTGCAGATTTCCTCCTGTTTGCTGTTACCATTAAACGTTTTCAGTATTGTTGTCTACCTTACTCGCATGGTCTCCAGTTAAACCCCCTGCCACTGTCTGGTGAAGCGTGTTCACTGTCGTATTGTTTCTGTGCAGCTCTCAGCAGGGTTCGCCGAGTCTGTTGATTGACGGCTCCGGCTGAGTTTATCGCCTCTCGCACTCATGGTCTAACTGGCCCGGCGTGGTCTGGTGACTCAGACACCCAGGCTCAACGCACAACACGGGGGCACGGCTCCATGCTAACATAATACCAAATACTATGCAAATACTAAACAGCAGTTAGCAACACTCCCCCAACCCCCCCCCCCAGCAATCTCTATCGAATATTATTTTCGCATCGCGCGTGTTGATTGTTTTGAAGTTTTTTTTTCAAAAAAGAAAACAAACTTTTGGAAAGTGCCATTCGAATTTGCAGACTGCACGGTTCCTTAAATAGTCCCAGGGAAGGGAGGGGAGTTGATTGACAGGTGCAGTCTCTTGCACAGGGACTCCAAGACAAATCTCCGAGGAGGCGGAATAGTAAGTACAAAGTAGTTTCCATTTTATAAGAGTCATTATTTCCGATATTAGACACATTTTGGCCGCGGATCCATTGTAAAACACTGATTTAGTGCCGGTAAGTTGTGTCTCTTCTGGAGCTGAATGAATTCATTGCAAGCTACTACATGAAGCTGTTCTGGTCTATTTTTAAACTCGGACATTAGCAATGTTAGAACTTTCATACTGTCGGTAATTTGTAAGTTTTAAAATCTTTATTGTAATTGCATTGTACTAAATATATGAGAAATGTAAGAAAAAGGGCTACATTACCAGTGTTAGGCGAATGCACAACAAACATTGTACATTAGAAATTTTTTTAAAAAATGTTTCCAAGTGCGTTAACATTAAACTGCTGTAAAATTTCCCAATAGCTCCCGAGCTTCACATAAAACCGAGAGGATCTGAGGCTGATTTTATTCGTTGGGTTAAAATTCCAAGGAGTCGGGAATCGGGGATCTTTGGCGGCGGAGCTTTGGAGCGGGTCTACGTAATTCTGAGAGCACCATTTCCAAAGGATGAGTTCGAAACGGGTCGTCCGATCTTATTCAGCGAACGGTCGTTACCCTTCGTTCGACAACAACGAGGAGGATGCACCGCCCGTCCGCGGAGAGTCCAGCCGCAATTACTTTCTGAATGTGCGGCCCGAGAACAGGTGAGATGCGAGCCATGGCTTCCAGTTGGCTTCAGGAATTTGGGAGCAGGTGTAGGGCCATTTAGCCCCCTTGTGCCCCATATATATTTCACATTACCAGGCCATTGCCACTTGTTTTGGTAATTTAATAGAGGAGTATGTTTAAAGTGCGAGGGGAAAGGGGAATTGGAGGCCATTTTTTCCACACAGGGTGGTGGTGGGTTATGTGGAGGTTGTAGAGCTGGGTACAGTTACAAAATTTAAAAGGCTTTGGGGCAATTCCACTGATAGGAAAGATTTAGTGAGGGATAAGAGCCAAAAACAGGGAAATGGTACCAGCTCAAATAGGCAACTGGGTCATCACTCATGAGTTGGGCTGAAGTGTCTTTCTTCATGTTGTAAAGCTCTAGACTATAATATTGTAACTTCTTTATTTTCTAGTATGCCAAGCATGCTTCAACCATGCTGACTAGTTTAGCACGTGAAGGGCCAGATTCTGTTATAGATGCATTAATCAGAAAAGGAAGGAGACTGCTTAATATCTGTCATAGAGAAAATTTTGTAAGTTTTTGTTAATGATATTGTAACAGGTACTTAAAAATAGAATATGAGGCAAACTCAATATGCTTTTATGTATGGAAAATCATATTTAGCACATTTATTGGGTTTGTTGATGAAGAAACACGTGCTGTGGGAGCTGGTAGACGCCGTATACCTAGATTTCTACAAAAATTCAGTATAGAGTCATGCTGGTAGTTAAAGTTCACAGCTCAGGAGGTGACATTTTGGTGTTGATAGGAGACTGGCTGGCTAACCCAAAATATGGGGAACAAGTAATCTTTGGGTGGCAAAGTATGACATGTTGGTGCTGGTAGAGATGTTTAAAAACTCAGTTTACTTCTGTTTAGAGATAGAGCATGGTGAGAGGCCTGTGAGGCTTCGGAGTTCTCTACCTCAAGAGTCATAGGTGGACTGGTTGAAAACATGAAAGGGCAAGTTTGACTGACCTTGAAACTACAGGGGAGTCGGGGATGGGGGAGAGTGGAAAAGTGGTGCTGTCAAGATTTGAACAGCCATGATCTTACTGAATGGCAGAGCAACTGAGAGTTCGGTGCCTTACTCTTGTGCGCACAATGCTGCAGATAATATTGAGCGAGCCGGCAAAGATCAGGTGGATGGAACATAAAATAGGAAAATGTGGAATTGTTCATTTTGGCCGAAGTGTAAAAAAAATTAAGTGTAATATCTCAATGGTGGAAGAGTATCTGAGATGTAGAAAGATTTGGGCATCCTGGTGCTCAGTTTACAAAAGACTAGGATGCTGGTACAGCAAGAAATTTGATGGCTAACAGATTAATATTTTTTGTTAATGGTGCTGAATACAAAGGAAAGATATTCTGCTTCAGTGTTAAAGGATATTGGTGAGGGCATACCTGGAGTACCATGTGTAAGGAAGGAGGTGATGTATTGGAGTTGGCTAAGGAATGATTTACTAGAGCCACACACAACACAGAAATGGTCCCTTTAACACAACTGGTCCATGCTAACCAAAGTTCCTGTCTAATCTAGTCCCATTTGCCTGTATTTGGCCTAAACCCCTTTAAGCCTTTTCTATCCATGTACTTTTGAAGATATGGCATTGTGGCACGGTGGTAGAGCCTCTGTTGATCTTGACCTTCAGAGCTGTCCACTTGTGTGGAATATGCAAGGTCTCCTTGTTACTATATGGGTTTCCTCAGGGCAGTCTGGTTTCTTACCATACCGCTGTGATGTGCAGTTTGATGGGTTAATTGGCCATTGTAAATTGCTCCCTAGTGTGTGGGTGTGGGGTAGGATCTGGAGGGAGTTGATGGGAATGTGCAGAGAGTGAAATGGAATTAGTGCAAGTGGGTGGTCGATGATCAGCATGGGCTTGATGGGCTGAAGCTTCTGTTTCCAATGCTGCATCTGTCTAAATGGGTTCCCAGCCTTTTTTATGCCATGGACCCCTACTATTAACAAAAGGGTCCATGGACCCCAGGTTGGGAACACCCTGCTCTGGAGTCATCTCTGGTTGCTTTCTGAGGAAACGTTGGTCAGGTAGGTTTGCATCTGTTGGTGTTCCGAAAAATGAGAGGTGAGTCAATGGAAATGCATAAATTCTTGAAGGGTCCTGAGAAGGTGGTGGAATGTACTGTTGGAGATAACTGATTAAAAATAAAGGAGTCACCCTTAAGACAGATTGCAAAACGTTTCTTCTCAGGAGATGGTGAATGTTTTTTGGTACTAAGGCCAATGAAGCCGAGTTGTAATGTGATAAGATTTTTGATGAACAAAGTGGTGAAATGTTTCAACAAGAAGATTGAATGTGGAACTGAGATGAGAACCAGATCAGCCATGGTTCCACTAACCAGTAGAACAGGCTCGAGTGGCAGACTGACTTCCCTAGCTTCTTGTTCTACATGCAGTGGCCACTATGTGTTTGTGGTCTTCTGCTGCTGTAGCCCATCCACCTCAAGGTTCGACATGTGTGTTCAGTGATGATCACCACTGTTGTAATGTGTGGTTAACTGAGTTACTGCCACCTTCCTGTCATCTTGAACCAGTCTGGCCATTGACCTTCTCATTAACAAGGTGCTATTGCCCACAGAACTGCGGCTTACTGGATGTTTTTTGTTTTTCACACCATTTTCTGTAACTTCTAGGGACTTGTGCATGAAAATCCCAGATCAGCATTTTCTGAGCTACTCAATCTCCCCAGCTAGTACCAACAATTATCAATGGTCAAAATGTGATCCGAAAAGATCACATTTCTTCCCCATTGGTCTGAACAACGTCCAAACCTCTTGACCATGTCTGCATGCTTTCATGCATTGAGTTGTTGCCATGTGATATTTGCATTAGCGAGCAGTGTACACGTGTGCTTAATAAAATGGCCACTGAGTGTATATGCCGACTGATTTAGCATCGCTGAAATCAACAAGCATGTTTCAATTACAAAACTTCCAAAACAAATAATGAGTAAACCTAGATCTGGGTTTGCATAGTCTTTGTGGCCTTAAAAAGAAACAGATTTATTGGAGTCGCGAGATGGGATGAAGTTTTTCCATTCAATAAAACATTATCTTGACTCCATCTACGTCACTTTGTTTCCTGTCACAGGAAATGGATTCTCAAATATCTTGAGAAAGTGAACTTAACAACTTCCCTCAAAAGATTATAGCTGGGAGCTTAACATCCAAAGATACACATTGTATTGAATGAACGGGCACATTTGCAGAAAGGGTGGGGTGGCATTGTTGATAAAAAATGAAATAAAAGCATTAGAAAGAGATGACATAGGATCATAAGGTGTAGAGTCATTGTGGGTAGAGCAAAGAAGCTTCTAGAGTAACAAGACCTTGATGGGAGTTATGTACAGACTCTGAACAGCAGCAAAGATGTGGTCTACAAATTACAATGGGAGTTAGGACATGCATGTCAAAAGGGCAATGTTACGATGGTCAATACACAGGTAGACTGGGAAAATCAGGTTGGTGCTGGATCTCAGGAGAGGAATTTATAAAATGCCTATGGCTGTTTAGGGCAGCTCGTGATAGAGCCCACTAAGGGATCAGCATTTCTGGAATGAATGTTGTGCAATGAACTGGAATTGATTAGAGAGCTTAAGTAAAAGGAACCCTTTGGAAACAGTATGATTAATATGATAGAATTCACCCTGCAATTTGAGAAGGAGAAGCTAAAGTCAGATGTATCAGTATTACAGTGGAGTAAAGGGAATTACAGAGGCATGAGTGAGGAGCTGGCCAAAATTGATTGGAAGGAAACACTAGCAGGGATGATGAGAGAGCAGCAATGGCTGGAGTTTCTGGGAGTAATTTGGAAGGTGCAGGATAGAAACATCCCAAGGAATAAGAAGTATTCTAAGGACAGGATGATGTAACTGGCTGATAAGGGAAGTCAAAGCCAACAATCAAGCCAAGGAGAGCAAAAATAGGGCAAAATTTATTGGAAAGTTACAGGACTGAAAAGCTTTTTAAAAACCAACAGAAGGCGACTAAGGAAGTCATAGAGAAGGAAAAGATGGAATACAAAAGTAAGCTAGCCAAGGATATTAAGGAGGACACCAAAAATATTTTTTCACATATATTAAGTGTAAAAGAGAGGTGAGACTAATTATGAGGCCGCTGGAAAATGGTGCTGGGGAGGTCATGATAGAGGACAAGGAAATGGCAGATGAACTGAATATGTAGTTTGTATCAATCTTCACTGTGGAAAACACTAGCAGTATGCCGCAAGTTTAAAGAGTGTCGGGGCAGAAGTGAGTGACGTTTCGATTACTAGGGAGATGGTGCTTTGGAAACAGAAAGGTCTGAAGTTAGATAAGTCACCTGTGTTATCTGAAAGAAGTGGCTGAAGAGATTGTGGAACATTAGTAATGGCATTGGACAACAAAGAATTTTCTCCCTGTATATTTTTGGGTGTATCTTATGGATTTTGGACTGCTGATCATGAAAATCACCATAAAATACCACTTTTTTTTGGAATTGCCTATTTTTATTATATCAATTTATAATACAGGTCAATTGAAATATTGCCCACAATGTAAGCTAAAAAGTTTTCCAGCTTGTCCAGGCACATGAAAGGGAACTACTGAGATTTGGCAGACTTGCTGATCCAGATCCAGTACAGCAACTACAACTGGAACATCTGTGCTGATCTGAAAGTAGTAGTGCTGCTACTAGGAATGCAGATCAGATACACTGAGTACTGTTGTTCCATTTGTGAATGGGACAGAATCTCATTACATTAAAAAGGGTTGGCCACTCCATAAGCAATTGGTTCCAGAGTGGAAAAGTGTGACACTTAAGCTATTTGTAGACCCAACTAAGATATTTTTTCTCTCCTCTTCATGTAAAACTGGGGCTTTTGAAAGGTTTTGTGAATACGATGAAGAAGAAAGTTGAAGGGTTTCCATATTTGTGACAGATGTGTCCCAGAATAACTGATGCCAAGATTGAGGAAGGCATTTTTGTTGGTCCACAAATCAAGGAGGTCATCAGTGACAGGCATTTTGAAGGATTTCTTGTGGGACCGGAGAAAATCCCATGGAACGCATTCAAGGATATTATTGAAACTTTTCTTGGCAATTACAGAGCATCAGACTATGTTGCCGCTGGTTGACAGCATGCTTCAAGCATACAAAACCATGAAGTGCAACGTGTCACTAAAGATTCATTTTCTGCATTCCCATTTAGACTTCTTCCCCGGAAATCTTGGCATTGTCAGTGATAAGCATGGTGAGAGATTTCACCAGAACATTGCCGTCATGGAGAAACGATATCAGGGTAACTGGAATCCATCAATGCTGGCTAATTATTGTTGGATACTTAAGCGAGAAGCCTCAGACACTGAGTAAAAAACATTTTTAGCTCAGTTGAACTATTGCAAGGCGTCTGCACCATTATGTAATTAAATGCACTATATTGAATAAAAGTTAATTTCTTGTTTTTTCAAATTTCTATGTGATGCAATTAGTTTGAACTTATATTTCTGTTCAGCTTCAAGCAGTCTATCATAATCACAAAAGAATTCTGAGGAAGCAACACTTTTAAAAATGTTTGCTGTCCAGTGATATTTTTCAAGAATCAATGGACTCTGGAGGACTGGAAAATTGCAAATGTCACTCCACTCTTCAGGAAGGGAGAGAGGCGGAAGAAAGGAATTTATAGGCCAGTTACTCTGACATCAGTGGTTGGGAAAATATTGGAGTGGATTGTTAAGGATATGGTTTCAGGGTACCTGGAGGCACATGATAAAATAGGCCAAAGTCAGTATGGTTTCCTTAAGGGAAAATCTTGTCTGACAAAATCCGTTGGGACTCCTTGAAGAAATAACAAACAGGACAGACAAAAGAGAATCAGTGGATGTTGAGTACTTGGATTTTCAGAAAGGCCTCGGACAAGGTGCCACAAATGAGGCTGCTTAATAAATTGAGCCCATGCCATTATAGGAAAGATCGAACATGGATAGAGCAGCAGTTAACTGGCAGGAGGCAAAGAGTGGGAGTAAAGAGAGGTTTTTCTGGTTGGCTGCTGGTGATTAGTGGTATTCCACAGTGGTCTGTATTGGGACTGCTTTTTTTTGTGTTATATGTCAGTGATTTAGATGATGAAATTGTTTGCTTTGTGGGCAAGTTTGTGGATGATACGAAGATAGCAGAGGTGAGGGTAGTGTTGAGGAATCAGAAAGGCTACAGAAAGGCTTAGACAGATTAGATGAATGGGTGAAAAAGTGGCAGATGGAATACTTCGTCAAGAGGTGTATGGTAGTGTACTTTGTAGAAGAAATAAAAGCGTAGCCTATTTTCTAAATAGTGAGAAAGTTAAAAAATCTGAGGTGCAAGAAGACTTGGGAGCCCTTGTGCAGGATTTGTAGGTTGAATCTGTGGTGAGGAAGGCAAATGCGATGTTAGCATTCATTTCAAGAGGACTGAAGTGTAAAAGCAAGGATGTAACATTGAAGGTTGAGGCTTTATAAGGTACTCATGAGGCCTCACTTGGAGTATTGTGAACAGTTTTGGGCTCCCTATCTAAGAAACTATGTGCTGACGTTGGAGGGTTTCAAAGGAGGTTCCTGAAAATGATTCTGGGATTGAAAGGCTTATCCATAGGAGGAGTGTTTGATGGCTCTGGCCTGTACTCACTGGAATTCAGAAGAATGAGGGTGGTCTCCCTGTAACCCATCAAATGTTGAAAGGCCTCGATAGAGTGGATGTGGAGAAGGTGTTTCCTATGGTGGGGGAGTCTAAGCCTCAGAACAGAGAGATGTCCATTTAGAATGGAGATGAGGAGAAATTTCTTCAACCAGAGAGTGGTGAATCTGTGGAATTCAATGCCACAGGTGGCTGTGGAGGCCAAGCCATTGGGTATATTTAAGACAGAGGTTGGTAGATTCTCGATTAGTCTCGGCACGATGGGATACAGCGAGAAGGCAGGAGATTGGGGCTGAGAGGGAATTGGATCAGCCATGATGAAATGGCAGAGAGAACTCGATGGGCCAAATGGCCTAATTCTGCTCCTTTATCTTATGGTCTTAGTATCCGATGCTGACTCAGTCTGAGGGTACACACTTCTATTGGACATTCCGCAGGTGACGGGTCTGAACGATTGCATTTCCTGAGCGGTAATGATTGGAGTGAATCCACTGAACTTGTCACGTGTTGATTGGGGTGAAGGTTGCAGTTGATTAAGAGCTGATCTTCTGAGCTTAATAATGGAGTCCTGGAGATATGCAGCACAGAAACAGGTCCTTCACCCTACTGGGTCCACACTCATCTTAGGTTAGTCCCTTTAATCAGAATTTTTATAGAAATTCATTTGAAGTTTTGTAGTTTGTTAATTTCAACTCTTTGCACCCCCCCCCCCATTACAACAGCCATCTCCACCACCAATAGCAGATGGTCTAATTGGCTAATTGATTGGATGCCTGTTTGCATAGTGGGGATGTTAGATGTTAACATTTGCACTTAGGGTTCAGAGAGGCAGCAGGGAGATGACAGGGCAGGATGCAGCCAGCTGCACTTTATGAGAATCTCTTGAAAGTACATTTCAGATTATAACAGCTCATAGAGCGACAGGCTCATAGCACCAAAGATCCAGGTCTAACCCGATCTCGGGTACTGTCCTGTATGGAGTTTGCATGTTCTGCGAATAGGATTTCCCATGTGCTCCACTTTCCTGCCATATCCCAAAAATGTGCAGGTTAGTAATCTAATTTGACAATTAATTGCACGTGAATGGCAGACTCTGCATGGAGTTGATGAGAGTGTGGGGAGAATTAAAAAGGGAATTAATGTAGGACTATTGTAAATGAGTGGTTGATGTTGGCAGACTTTGTGGGCTGAAAGGTTTGTTCTGTGCTCTTTCTCTCTATGATTCTCAATTTCTCTCTCTATCCATCTTGGCATTTGCCTGAGTTATCCAAAATCTGTATTCTCTACGTACTAGCCCTGCCCATGGATCAATGGATCAATTTTTTAATCTCCAGAATCTCTTAATAATTTTGGCTTCATCTCTTAAACTTCCTCATAAGGAGAAAAATCACAGCCTTTCTAAATTCTCCACTCTGGTAAGTGCCTCCTCCAAATTATTCATGGCCTTGACATTCTGCAGTTGACTGGTGTCTGACAGTCAGCCAAGATTTTGCGGTTGATATCTGACTGATCTTGTTGACCTGCTGAAGCCCAGAGGGTGTAAGAGGGTGTAAATAATGTGCGTTACAATCTGACTAGTGGGCTAGAGTGTGCAGGGAGAAACTACAGTCCATATCCAATTTGTCTACTTTAGCTCAAGGCAAAATATGAGAGTTTTGCTGAAGTATTTTGTATGAAATCTAGATGTAGCATCATAAAATATAAACTCTGTGTATTTCCTTACAATTTCACATCATCCGAGCAAAACTCTCTAGTTCTCTCGTCTTACCAATCTTATCTTTGCTTCTTCACAGGGAGTGATAGAGATAGAATCCCACTCTTTATGTGGATCTTAATCACAAATACTGATAATGAAATAAATTATGTTTCCCTCAGTGATATTTACTGTGCTGGTAAGTACAGCATTTTCATAGTTTCTGTATTCGGTAAAACAATGGAAGGTTTATCATGGTCAAACATTGTAGACCAGGCCAAGTATAGTAGATGAAAGGTGATTCTGTATTGTTATCTGCAACATTACAAGCATGGTATGACATGTAAACATGGCTGTTAAATACAGAGCTGAGTTGAATGAGCAATAAGAAGAATTTAGGATCTTTAAAGGAAATATTACCCTTGTAGTCTCATTGGACTCTCAATGCATAATGTCCTTTGGTGTCCATTGTTGTAGCTGCTGTTTTAACTCTACTGATCCTAGACCTTTCTCTTTGACCCACACCCTTTTATATGCTCCTACTTACCTTTACAGTTATAACAGATTCACCAAAAGACACCTATTACAAAACAATTCAAAGGTTTCAAGGGTACACTTAATGTCAGAGAAATGTATACAATACACCTCCTGAAATTCCTTTTCTTCGCAAACATCCACAGAAACAGAGGAGTGCCTCAAAGAATGAATGACAGTTAAATGTTAGAACCCCAAAGCCCACCCCCAGCTCCCCCCCCATGCTTAAGCAACGGCAGAGCTTCGATCCCCACTCCCCCACCAGCAAAAGATACATCGGCATCCTCCACCGAGCGCTCAAGCATGCAGCAAGCATCAATAACGACACAGACTTGCAGTACCCTGAAGACTACTTGTTCACCGTTCACCCGGTAATTTGACATACCACAGGCTTCTCCCTCTCCCTCTCCCTCTCCCTCTCCCTCTCCCTCTCCCTCTCCCTCTCCCTCTCCCTCTCCCTCTCCCTCCCTAATGAGGGAAAAAGAGGTGTCTCCATCTCATAGTTTAATAACATTGTGTGTGAAAATACTTCCTCCTATTTACCTTCCTAAACTAATAGTATTTGTCTTTTGCCTTTTGATTCCTGATACTAATTAAAAACCTGGTACTATTTGTATTTCCTGAATCTTTACTACCAGTATGATTGCAATTTTATATGGTGTTTCATAAATTGCTTTCTAAAAATCTGTATCTGTTTTATTCATTTATTTATATCAGAGCATTCCATTTATTTATGTACAGATTTATTTCTTCCAGATTAATAACTAATATATTCAGCTTTTACAAGTTTTCACTGACTGAATTTTCAAAGATTCCAAGTATATTTATTATCAAAGAATGTATAAATTATACGCCTTGAAATTTGTTTGCTTACAGGCAGGCACAAAGCAAGAAACCCCGATAATCCAATTTAAAAAAAAGACCAAAACCCACTGTGCAGATAATGATCATGTAGAGATTTTCAGAAATTAAGTTGGAGCTTTAGTTTTCTATTTCTCCTTTGCATGTCTTGTGCAATGGTGTAATGTCTTTGTAAAATTTCCTGGCTACAAATGATCTGGTGTGAAATAGGAAATTGATTTTCCTATGATTCCATTACCGTGCTGAAACAGGTCACTGGGCCCAATAGTATCAAATTTTTTATTAAAGAGTCTGCATGAGGTCCAGGCATCTTACCTTCTCAAACCTCATCAGCATAATATCCTATTCCGTCCCCACCATAGTTGAGCATTCCTGCAAGTGGATCCATGCTGTTAGATTCACATGTCCATGTAATTGAATGATTCATATTCATTGATGTAATATGTGGTGCATTACTCTGCTCTGATATGCAGCTTTGTGTATTGTGCCTATTCCTTAAATAAAGCAGATTCAGGATCAGTTTATTATCACTGACAGATGCTGTGAAGCTTGTTGTTTTGTGACAGCAGTGTAATACATTTATTCATTATGTGCCGTGTCAGATGACGTGGGTGATCATGGTCTATGACCATGATTGTTCTTGGCAAATTTTTCCACAGAAGTGATTTGCGATTGCCTTCTTCTGGGCTTTACAAGACAGGTGACCTCAGCCATTATCAATATTGTCTGCCTGGCTGCAGTAGTTGCATAACCAGAACTTGTGATGTGCACCGGCTGCTCATATGACCATCCACCACCTGCTCCCATGGCTTCTCGTGACACTGATCAGGGGTGGGGCTAAGCAGGTGCTACACCTTGCCCAAGGGTGACCTGCAGGCTAGCAGAGGAAGGAGCGCCTTACAGTTCCTTTGGTAGAGGTGTATCTCCACCCTGCCACCAAGCAGTAAAAATAATCAAATAATATGAAAGAGGAATGGTGAGGCCGTATTCATAGACCATTCGGCAATCTAATGGCCTGAAACGTTGAGCGTGGGTCTTCAGGCTGCTGTATCTCCTCCCCGATGGTAGTAATGCGAAGAGGGCATATTCTGAATATTGAGGGTCCGGAATTATGGATGCTGCCTTCTGTAGGCATTACCTTTTGAAGATATCCTGGATGGTGGGGAGATGTATGTCCATGCTGGAGCTGGCTGAGTCTACAACCTGTGCATTGGAGCTTCCATCCCAGGCAGTAATGTAACCAATCAAATGTCACTCTACATCTGTATAAGTTTGCTAGAATCTTCGGTGACTACATTTCCATAGACTCCTAATGAAGTATAGCCACTGGCGTGCCTTCTTCAGGATTGCATCAATACGTTGGGCCCAGATGTTGACACCCTGTCCACTGCCGATCACTCAGTGAGAATTGGTGTGTGCTCTTCTGACTTCCCCTTCCTGCAGTCCGCAGTCACATCCTTGGTCTCGGTCACAGTGACACCGCTCAGCCACGGGATCTGTCCCACTCTGTTCACCTTCTCGTCGCTATCTAAGATTCTCTGTCATCAACAGCATCAAATTTTTTTTCTTTTTTTTTTCTTTTTTCTTTTTTTTCTCTCTCTTTCAATCTTTTTATTAATATTTAAAATATTATGAATGAGATACAATTCAAATAATGGTAAGGGATTACAAATATATAGACTCCCATTATACATAAAGAAATACATAAGCAATGAATACAGCATAAGTAAGTTTCCCAAAACATAAACCATATAGTATATATATGAACAAGGTAAGTTTAGATATTCCATAATATATAGTATAAAAAAGAGAAAAAAAAATAATAAATCTATCTAAGAAAGTTAGCTAATCTACTAATCTAGTATCAAGAAAAAGAAAAAAAAACAAAGAAGAAAAAAAAAACAAAAAAAAACTTTAAAAAAAGAGAAAAAAAAAGGGCTGTTCATAGTATCTCACAAGCATACATAAACATCAATGACGTCAACTCCGATCCTCTCAACATACATACGATTAAAGCTGAAAAAAACCGATAAGCCTGGCACAGGGCCATTACATCATAGCATCAAATTTATAGACGTCATTTGGGTCGTGCCTCGCCACGGAGTCACAAGTGTAGAGAGAGCAGTGCAGTTGGCTAAGCACGCATCCTTGAGGTGTGTTGATTGTCAGTGAGATGTTAAACACAAGAGATTCTGCAGATGCTGGAAATCCCCAGTAACACATACAAAATGCTGGAAGAACTTAGCAGATCAGGAAGCCCCTAAGGAAAGGAGTAAACAGTCGATGTTTCGGGCTGAGACCCTTTATCACCTTTCCATAGGGGAGGGAACGTCAATACCAATGCGCTCTGACAGATCTCCCCATCAGGAAAAGTAATTGTAAATAGCTCAAGGAAGTTGGCAGGTGATTGGAAATTATTATCTGTGGGATTGGGAAACCCTTTGGCACAGAAGGTGAAAATTTAAGTGTGACTTTGTTTTGTATTTACTATATAAATAATCTCTGTCTGTGTTCCCAATAAAACAGGTGGCACTCTGCATTACAGATCCTGCAGTGTTTGATTAATTAATCTGCTATTAGAGATAGCATCAAGGAAGTAGTTGAACTGATTAGAATGACAGGCCTTAGTAAGGGCAAGCAGAATGTTTCCATCTACAATATATTCTGGAATGAAAGGAAGCACTTGAAAGGCGCAGACACAACTACTGGACTAATTTTACCTATGCTCCATCCACCAGAAAAAGTGGCACCTGCCAGTGGTCACCCATTGTAATTCCACTTCCCATTCCCATTCCAACATGCCAGTCCACGTCTTCCTCTACTGTCGCGATAAGGCCATGCTTAGGTTGGAGGAGCACCACCTTGTATTCTGAATGGGTAGCCTCCAACCTGATGGCATGAACATTGACTTCTCAAACTTCTGGAAATGCACCCCCTCCCCCTTCATCATTCCCCAATCCTGTTTCCCCCTCTCAACATATCTCCTCACCTGCCCATCACTTGCCTCCAATGCTCCTCCCCCCCCCCTTTTCTTTCTTTCACGGCCTTCTGTCCTCTTCTATCAGATCCCCCCTCTCGAGCCCTGTATCTCTTTTATCAATCAACTTCCTGGCTCTTTACACCTCCCCACTCCCAGTTTCACCAATCACCTTGTGTTTCTTCCTCCCCCTGCCCCACTTCCTTACTCTGACTTCTCATCTTTTTCTCTCCAGTCCTGATGAAGGGTCTCGGACTGAAACATCGACTGTTTACTCTTTTCCATAGGTGCTGCCCGCCCTGCTGAGTTCCTCCAGCACCTTGTGTGTGCTGCTTGGATTTTCAACATCTGCAGATTTTCTCTTGCTTGTGATGTGACTGCAATTCAAGTGGGTTAAACTGAAAATAAGGTTAAATGGATTGGACTTAGGGGGATGAAACAAATCTACAGTAACTGGTTGGGTAAAACATCAGGTCAATCAGCAGGGGGAAGTATTTTAAGTTACAAGTCATTGTGCTGTCCGATGGTTAAAAAACTGATATATCAGTTACTGTGTGATGTAATTTTGAAGGGGTACTATTTGGCAAATGTAGTTCTTTGAGATGTAGTGTATAGCTACTCATTAGGTGACCACACTATATGAGGTGGCTCTGAAATGTGCCAGTTAGGTAAGACCCATGTTGACGAATGGACTCAGCTGGATATCAGTGGCAGTGCAATGGCTGCTTGCCCTGTCAACAGATATGTTGGTATATCTGCAGCAGTGGTTTACTGCTAATCGAGAAGCCCCCAATCCCTGCCAAATGCTACAGATATGAAGAATGAATTAACCTCAGTTGAGTTTAAGACTGAATTGAGTACCTAGACAGTATTTCCACGTCAGGAATGTTCTCCTAGATCCAATAATGGCTGGTTCTCAGGTCTAAGGAGCTGAAAGCAAGAAGGGATCATGATTCCTGAATGGAAAATATAGATAATATATTCAAGTACAAACTGACGGTCCATTTGTAACAACATTTTTCAGGAAGAAGCCATATGAACAACACTTAATTAAAAGAGGGTTGTTTTGCTAGAAGCATACTTAGTATCAATTATTAAAGCAACACACTTGTAATACTCAGTCCCCTTGTGTAAGTGGTGGAAAGACTTTGGGGTTCAGAAGGTGAGTTACTGTCTACCAGGCACTCAATCTATAAACCCACAGGATTTATGTGGCGGGTCCAGTTGAGTTTCAGGTCAGCAGTAGCCCCCATGTTGGTGGTGGGTTACGTGTAGTAATAATGCTAGTTAATTCCGAGGGCCGTGGGTTAGATTCTCTTGGTGGCGATTGCCATGGCCTAGAACTTTTGTGATACTAACGTCACTGCTTGATGATCAGGCCGGGCCTGCAGATTGCCCAGGATTCGCAGCATGAAATGTGGTCTACTTCATTTGCTGAGGAGTTGAGCAAAGTGGAGTGCTGCACCATCATTAGCGAATATCCACACTTTTGGTCTTTGGTAGAAGGAAGCCCATTGATGAAGCAGCTAAAGATGGTTGGTGTCTTTTACACTGCCCTAAAGAAGTCCTGCAGTGATATCCTGGGGCTACAACCGTTTTCTCTTTTCCTGGACATGACTCTAATCATTGGAGTGTTCCTTCTGTTGATACTCTTTGGCTTCAGATTCTTGACCCCACACTTGGTCAGATGCTGCCATTAGGTCAAGGTGAGATACAGCACTGTGCCTCTAGAATTCAGCAGTTTGATCTTACTCACCAATAACTGTGGTGAAATCCAAAATGGGTTATTGGTGAGTAATTTCTGATCTGTGGCATTGTCAACCACTTAGAACACACTGTGCTGACTGGTTGGTAGTTAGTTGCATTGGATTTACCCTGTGTTTGGTATATAGTATATACTTGGGCAATATTCCACATTATTGGCAAATGCCAGTGTTCTAACTATACTGGAACTGTTACGACACGCACCCGTCCCTGCCAGCTTCCGAGATTCACTCTATCTCCCTGGAGAGTGGGTAGCTGTCTCAGCCCCTATAAAGATTCAGGACGGTCCCGCTAATGGGCAGTCATGTTTTGGGCGCCAAGGATTGAGCATTTAAGGAGTGCCTGAACTGAGATGGAGTACTCAATCATAAGCCTACATGTGATTCTGTCTAGTGTTTGTTTGGTGCTCTGATTCTTGATCCAGTATGGAACTGCGTCTCGATCCCAGCCTCCGATGCTCCAGCATTTGGATCCAAGCCATCCCCATCAAGGACTGTCATCCCAGTGTGACAGGATGACTACACACATGGCTAATTCTGGGACGTGGGGTTTCAGCATTGCGGTCAGGATATTCTGTGGCGCTGCGGCTTCTGCTGATCTTGTGCTCTCAGTTGCTCCTTGCTATCTGAATTGTGAGCAGTTTTGGGCATCTTATTTAACAAAGGATGTGCTGGCATTGGAGAGGTTTCATAGGAGGTTCGGGAGAATGATTCCAGGAATGAAAGGGTTAACATACGAGCGGCAGTTGAAGGCTCTGGGACTGTGCTTGCTGGAATTTAAGAGACTGTGGGGAGGGGGGGAGATCTCATTGAAACCTATCAAATGATGAAAGACCTAGATAGAGTGGATGTGAAGAAGATGTTTCCTTTGGTGGAGTCTAGGAACAGAGGGCGCAGGCACAAAATAGGGGGATGTCCATTTAGGACAGAGCTGAGGAGGAACTTCTTTAGCCAGAAGGTGATAGATTCTGTGGAATTCGTTGCCACAGGTGGCTGTGGAAGCCAGGTCATCGGGTGCACTTAAGGTGGAGGTTGCTAGGTTCTTGATTAGTCAGGGCATGAAAGGTTATGGGGAGAAGGCAGGAGAATGGGGTTGAGAGGGAAGTGGATCAGCCATGAAGAAATGGCAGAGCAGACTTGATGGGCTGAATGGCCTAATTCTGCTCCTATGACTTATGAATATGTCAGCCTATTGCAAGTGCTTCAGCTTTGTCTTTAACATTTCAGTGATGCAGTCATCACTGAAAGTGTGGATGTTCCTGGTGACTCCTCCTTTCATCACCTGTTTAACTGTCCACTGCCATTTATAACTAGATATGTCGAGAATGCAGAGCTTTGAGCTGTTGGTTGCTGGATTTCACACCTCTTGTTGCTGTTGTAGCAGCATCAAGTCTTGTTCCAACTTTGAATTGAGTTGAAAGTAATGGTAGAGTTGGGGAAATGTTGGGCTATCAAGGTTAGAGTTTGCGGTGGTGGACATTCCTGATGCTGCTATGGGTGCAGAAGGCTCCGTAGATGCCCAGTTTTAAGTCCAGCCCTGTTCCATCCCAAGTGGAGTGATTGTAGCTACCCTTGCGTGAAGATGGGATTTTGACTTCTCAGTCACTGTGTGCTGATCAGGAGCAGATGCATTTGGCATAGTTAGATCATTATTACTCCTGGCACATTTTTCTACGGAAGTGGTTTGCCATTGCCTTCTTCTGGGCAGTGTCTTTACAAGACTGGCGATCTCAGCCATTATCAATACTTTTCAGAGAATGTCTGCCTGGAGTCAGTGGTTGTGTAACCAGGACTTGCGATTTGCACCATCAGCTCATGCGACCATCCACCGCCTGCTCCCATGGCTTCACGTGACCTTGATGGAGGGGAGCTAAGCAGGTACTACACCTTGCCCAAGGGTGCCCTGCAGGCTGGTGAGGGCAGAAGCACCTTACACCTCCTTTGGTAGCATTCCTTACATTCCTTTGGTAGCGGTGTATCTCCACCCTGGTACCCAGTGAAAATAGTGTTGCTTCCTAATACAGCAAGGAATGTCACACAAATGCACTGCTCATTTTAATACCCCATCTGTAAGTTTTTTTTATGGTTTGAGTTTTGCTTTCGATTACAGTACAGTTTTTAAGCACACTCAGATATGATTGCTCAGCACAGAATCAGTTTTAATCTGCCGGTAAGATGACAGCCACAAGCTGGCTCCCCAGTATCTGCTAATCTGTTTGCTATTGCTTTAATTGAAGTGATTATTTCCATCAACTCGTTTTACATTGATATGAATCTGTTTGCATTCAGTTATTTATTACCTCGCCAGGAGGCCATTCAGCCTGCTGAGTCCATGTAGGTTCCCAACAGGGCAGTTCTGTTATCTGTAGAATTTGTCTGTTATAATGTCCATCATCTCCTCTTTGATTTCTCAGTTTTCCCCTGACCTACACCAATGAGTAACTTAGTTGCTAGCACTTCTTTGGAATGTTGAAGGATGTTGGAACACTTGGAGGAAAATTCTTGCAATTGCAGGGAGAATGTGCATCTCCATATAGACTGCACCCTGCATCAGGATCGAACCAGGAGATGGAGGGCAACAGTGTGATTACTGTGCTAACGTGCTGCCTGGTTAGACTGCAACCGTGGACTGCTTCTGAATTGCCGTAATTTACAGAGGTTATTGTAACTTAGAAGAATGGGAGGGGATCTGATTGAAACATGTAAGATTATTAAGGGATTGGACACGCTAGAGGCAGGAAACATGTTCCCGATGTTGGGGGAGTCCAGAACCAGAGGCCACAGTTTAAGAATAAGGGGTAGGTCATTTAGAATGGAGTTGGGGGAAAAACTTTTTCACCCAGAGAGTTGTGGATCTATGGAATGCTCTGCCTCAGAAGGCAGTGGAGGCCAATTCTCTGGATGCTTTCAAGAAAGAGTTAGATAGAGCTCTTAAAGATAGCGGAGTCAAGAAATATGGGGAGAAGGCAGGAACGGGGTACTGATTGTGGATGATCAGCCATGATCACATTGAATGGCGGTGCTGGTTTGAAGGGCCGAATGGCCTACTCCTGCACCTATTGTCTATTGTAGTGTATTTAATATTTCAGTAATATTTGAGTAATATTGTAAATACATTATTTGATTAGGCATTCTTTGTTTAAATAATTATGGGTTATATGTACGAAGTATGTGAATGGCATACGTTATCATGCCAACATGTCATATGTGAGAGCCTCACTAAAAAAAAGCACAGGAAAACTTAGTAGACCGGTATCCTGGTTCCCATGTTTTTCTTTCAACTGGTTTTTGGAGTTACAAAACATAACAGTTATCTGCTCTGGAATCCACCTACAATGGGAGCAAAAACAACATTTTTATGACTAGACTTTTTCATGACATGAATAACGTGCCCTCCCCAGCTTACAAATGCATGGCTTACTGTATATGCAGCTTATACATACTGTTGGATTGGGGCGTAGAATGTTACTTCTCTCGTTGTTTAGCTTTCTTATGCTTCCTTGTATTTTTATAGGATCACCTTTATCAGTGTGGTCGTTCAATAAATTTTCCAGTAGTGGCCTGCATTTGTCTTAGTATTTTTCTGATGTCTTCTTGGTTTCACTGTCAGGTGTCATATTACTTGAATCTGCCTTTCTGATTGGTTAATGTTATCAATGGAATTTTCTGTTATCAGCAGTCTGGTATGAGAAGACCACATTATTTTTAGTTTTTCTTTCCATTACCTTTGTCTCTCTCTTCTTCTCTTTGTCCTTGTCAAAACAATTCAAAGCAACAAGTTGTATACCTCGTTCTTGATTCCCAAAGAACCTTCGGCTTGAGATCCAATAATACGAACAAGTGTTTGGGAGACTAGTGAGAAGGGTTTGCCATGTATTGGGGGAGGTGGGGCTGCAAGCATCTTCTGCTGGGTGGGAACACATGGGCTGCATCTCCAACTTGTGAACCGTGAGGGTTGCGAATGAATGCTGCGTAACCTGTGCACGACTTTTACTCTTGCAACATGTGGATCTCTCGCGGACTGATAGTGTTAAAATTAATTATTTCTTAAACATGTAGAATCAAAGTCGGTTATACTTAGCTGTTCCAGGTTAACTGCATGTCCAACTCAGACTCGGGCTTGGTGAAATTTTTATCCTGATATTTGTAACAAATAACTTGAACGTGTCAATTATTTTTTTTCAGGCAAACATTTTGTACTATTATCGCTCAGATCACTGAAGAGACCCAGCCTGGTTTTGAAACCACACTGAAATCCCATTCAGTGTCTGAAAATGCTGATGTCAAGTTTACCTGCACCGTTACAGGTATGGGAACTTTGCTCTTTCTCTTATGGGGATTTGTTGCCATTGCTGGTTGTCTTGCTGATAAACAAGCCTCCTTTTGGTAACAAATGAGTTCTGTTTTTATAGATCTCTCCAACTTGATTTTGGTCAGAAATTACACAAAAATCACTCAATATGGTAACCACACCGCCACAGTATTGTCACAAGTAGAATCAAAAGTACATTGAGACTGATAAGAAAGAACAATTTCTAAAAGTGGAGAAAGAGAGCAAGCTAGTTCTGCAAACTAAGAATGAACGCGAGTATAGATGTCGGAGTTTAAAACTTAATAATATTCTGGGAGTTTGTTCATATGTAGGGGGTGCAAGTAAGGCAGGTATTCTTAACCCGGGTAGCTTGTATGTTTACTGCATCCAAACCATTATCTTTGTAGCCTTTTAAACACCGCTGGTGTTTAGAGCAGCACTGAAGGTCCTCTATCTCTGGTGGTGTTCAGGGCTTCCTTCATTGTGTCAGTAGTTTCCTCTTGGTTTTCATTCCTGTCAGTCTTGCAGGTGCTGGGTGGAGACTCGGGAATACGGTCACACTCCGATGTAGAAGGATTCTTCACTGCTGTTTCCGTATCAATTTTGTTTTATCAGTAAGGGTTGTAAGCACTGAGCTGACCCCGCCTCCCCCTCCCCCCGAACCTGGAGGACTGGTGTGGGCCACTTTTAGTCTGTCCTCTAACCTGTTTGACATGGGTGACCCTACCAAGAGCCAAAGCTCAAAGCCCTGACTCCAGCAAACGTAGTTCTCCAGGTCACTGAGACACACAAGCCTCCAAACCCTGACAAGGTTGTGGTCCTCTTGGGGGCAAACCAGTATGCAGCTATAATATTGGAGATCCAGCAAGGGCCTTGATATTGGTCTTGAGTGCAATGCCTAACAAGACAATGCAAAATTGAATCCTCAGGGGACAGCAGGCTGGAGTAATACTGTATACTGGGAGATCCAGGTTTTGTTTCATGCTTCACTATTATTAAGCTCAAATCCTGATGGTCTGCATTTAAGGAGAGAGGTCAACAAATGACTTGGCTTTAAGAAGTAGGTAAAATTTCACTGGACTTCTAAATATGAAAATCAATCTTCTGCTTTGCTTTGGACACATTTCATTGATACTGAATTGTAATTTGCAGCTACTTTGGGAGTTTTTGAGTATTCCCACTTGTGTTAGCAGCCTTTTGCAAACAAAAGACCAGCTGGTACAAAACAAGCTTAAGAGATTTTATTGTTACATGTATTTACTGTGGGAGCCACCAGGAACTTACAATCAGACAGGCTGATCTCCTGTCCAGAGGCTCATTTTCAAAAATGTTACTCGATCTTAATTGCAAATGATACCTATTGAAAGTCAGTAAAGTTGAGGGATAGGGGTAGGTGTTGTGAATGTGGGAGAATGAAGAGCATTGAGAATGCAGCACAGGAACAGGTCATTCAGTCCACTATATCTGTGTTGACCAACTTAAAGTGATCCCACCTGCCCGTACATGGTAAGTAGCATTCTCTGCCTGTCTAAAAGGCTCCTTAATATTTATTTGCCCCACTTCCCCCCGACAGTCCATTCCAGGCACTTACCTCTCACTGTGCAAAGAAAAAACTGTCTTGAAAATCTCCTTTAAACATTTCTCATCCCCCCTTAAAGCAGGGGTTCCCAAACATTTTTTATGCCATGGACCAACACCATCAAGCAAGGGACTTATGGACCCCAGGTAGGAACCCCTGCCTTAAAACTACGCTCTAGTATTTCATATTCGTACCCTGTGAAAAAAGACACTGGCCATCTACTCTGCCCATGCCCCTCGTAATTGTATAAGCTTCAGTCAGGTCTCCCCTCAGCCCCCGACACTTCAGAGAAGACAATCCAAGTTTGGCCAATCTCTTCTTACACCTAATACTTTGTAATCCAAGCTGACCATCTTCTGCAATACCTCCACATCCTTGCTGTAACGGGGCAATCAGAACTGTATGAAATATGGCTGAAGCAATGCTTTTATTCAGCTGTAGTGTGACTTGCTGATCTTTATACTCAACATCCCAACCGACAAAGGGAAGGCAGGATGTAGAGCAGGGGTGTCAAACTCATTTTAGGTCACGGGCCGGATTGAGCAAAATGCAGCTTCATGCGGGCCGGATCAGTCGGACGCGTGCGAACGCAGCTTTCGTTGCCTCCGTTTTTCCAGCCTGCTCTCATGTGTCTCAGTCTCTGCTATAACTACAAAGTGTTTCACTTTACAAATTCCGTTTCTTATGAAGAAGACTGCCGAGCAAGACTGCCGAATAAACACTAAAAACCCTGAAAACCTGGTACCTGAATAAACTCAGCATTAGCCATATCATACGCCATAGGCGCTTCGATTACTGGGGCCAGCTTTAATAGTAATTAGATATTATCTTGCGGGCCAAAGATAATTCCACCGCGGGCCGGATTTGGCCCGCGGGCCTTGAGTTTGACATATATGATGTAGAGGGAGGGAGGTGGTCTTATCGTCATCATCGTCTGGCCCCTTAGTGCCTAGGTGACACATGGGGCCTCGAGATGGTCTTACTGGAGGGGAAAAAGGATCAGCCATGATTGAATGGCGGAGCAGACCCAATGGGCCATATGGCCTAATTTTTCTCCTCGGTCACATGGTCTTATGGTCTCATTTGTAATAAAAGCAAAAAGAATGCTGGGAACACTCGTCGTGTCATCAGCATGTGCCAAGGATCTGGCAATGTCTGAGTGCTCGTTTGCACTGAGTCCACAGCCTGGAACTAACCGTATAGAAGATCTTGATTGTGAGAAGCTTAATGATGACTTCAAGTCGTACTATTTGCCTTCCATCTGTAACTGAAGTTAGGATTGCCTGACTGTGGGGGGAATCTGGTAAGGATATTTTTCTGACGTATCAGTGATCTGGCTTCTCAGAACGCTGAGGTGTAAAATCCCCTCTCTCTCTCTCACAGTCTGGCCAGTCACTATCCAGCTCCGTGATATGACACAATCCCCGTCCCAGTTGCAAGTTTCTCTCAGAATAGCATCCCTGGAAGTGAAGCTGAGGGTTGAGGCTGCTGGGGATAATTTAAGGTCTTAATCTTCAGATTTCGCCCACCCTCTTCAGACTGAGCTCGAGGTACTTGTTGCTGAAGGCTAAAGTGTCTAAAATTTTTCCACATTTCTGCACAGAAATTAGCCATGTTGCTGGGGAGAAGGACAGAATCAAATGTAAATGCTGATATGAGGAAAACCATGCAGTGATGTTGCAAGGAACTTGTCTGGGGTTTATTATTTCTCCTCAATGTTCAGTTGGTGTCCAGATTTACTGTTTCTGTCACATGATCCATTTTATGTTGTTAAAGCTATTCTAACCATCTAGTACACTGGTCTGTGCTTAATGCAAGACAGAACATGTGAGAGATATAGAGTTGCAGGCTATCCCACTGGGCTGTTGATCCGGGCCTAGTCATAGGCTGCTGCCCTGTCTGCGGTGTTGTGGAAATGGGATCTGTGATTTTAATTGAAGGCAAATGGTGAGGAAGGATCAGCAGAGAGTCAAAAGGGCCCACGTGAAGTTCTCCATTGGAGTCTTAAATGCAGTAGGCTCCACTTCCACTTAACTTGATATCTATGGTAAATTGGCAGCTGATGAAAATTGAGAGGGAGAGCAGAAGGGCTCTCAGTTCCTGTGAACGTATAGAAATAATATGGGTGTTTGGGATTTGGGGTGGGTCCTCTGGTGAAAACTGAACCTGAAGCAAGTTTGTGAGACATAAGCCTCACGACATATCTTGATGAATGGTGGAGCAGGTTGTACCACAGCGTGACCTTCTCCTATTCTTGTTTCTCTCTTTACGTAATCACCCTTTTGGGTTATTTCTGTGCAGGAGCAGAAGGAAAGCTTGATCCCGTTTAGAATTTCAGGTTAGTTTATTGTCACGTATAAACTATGAAATTCATTGCTGATCTGAAGTTCTGTAAATGAAAAATTATCTTAAAATTCATTATTAGATTAGATTCTACTTTATTGTCATTATGCCGAGTACAGATACAAAGCCAATGAAATGCAGTTAGCATCTAACCAGAAGTGCAAAAGAATAGTGTTATTTACAAAATAACTGCGAATAAAAAGTAAGTGCTACAGCACACAAATATAAAAGTACTGAGACAGTACAATATGGGTGCAATACTGCTTAGCGCTGTGATGTGAGGTTCAGCAGGGTCACAGCCTCGGGGAAGAAGCCCTTCCTGTGCCTGCTGGTGCGGGAGTGGAGGCTCCTGTAGCACCTACCGGGTGGGAGGAGAGTAAAAAGTCCATGGTTAGGGTGAGATGCATCCTTGATAATGCTTTTCACCCTGCCCAGGCAGCGTTTATGATAAATGTTCTCAATGGTGGGCAATTGGGTGCCGATAATCCACTGGGCAGTTTTCACCACACACTGGAGTGCTTTGCAGTCCGATACGGGACAATTGGCATACCACACTGAGATGCAGTTGGTGAGTATGCTCTCAGTTGGTACAACGGTAAAAGTCCGTCAGTATCCTGGGACAGAGGTGAGCTTTCTTGACGCTCCGCTAGAAATAAAGGTGCTGTTGCGCCTTTTTGATCAGGATGGAGGAGTTTAGCGACCAGGCGAGATCATCGGAAATGTGGACACCAAAGAATTTGAAGCTTGATACATGCTCCACTACAGCTCCATTGACATAGATAGGGACGTAACTGTAGCTCCCAGCATGCCTGAAGTCCAAAATTCGTTATGTGTTCTTTCCTGGTTCAGCTCAGGTTATTCACATGTTTGGTATTTGTGACACATGTGTTCAAGGCCACAAGAGAACACTTTATTAGAACTAGCACAAATACAAAACAGAAAGAAAATAAATGTCTGCAGCTGTCAAAATAATGCTGATCATTCATTATGTAAGCTGATCTGGAGGGGGCCACAGATCCGACAATCTCATATGTTGTCTGTGTTTTCTCTCTCCCTGTCTCCAAGTCTCAATCTGACGTGATGTATTGACTCTTTTGATGTAGTCTTCCCTATCTCAGCACCAGCTGTGATCCAACCTGAGACAAAACTCTCTTCCCCACTGCTCAAAAGAAGGTGGCCCTTTGTTGAACCCTCCAAAACCCCTCACACTGGTACTTTTCCATGCATTTGGTAGATGCACCTGCACAATGACCTTGCCTTCCCATGTAAAACATGTTTTTCACTATAGACTTGTACTCCCTTAACTTTCTCAAAACATTGCTGTCTCCTTGTACTTTCCAAATCCCACTCCAAGCTAACAACACTTCATCTTATAGACTTCCGTTTCATTTTGGCATATACCAAGGAGGAAACATATTTAACTTTCTCCTTACAATCTCACAGAGTAAACAGTGTAAATGGTAATTGCAAATACAACAATAAACACAGCAACGAGTGCAAAGCAAAAGAATGGTGTAAAGATTGTAGTGCAGTCTGAAATAGTGCTAAGAAAGGCTAAAGTGCCAATTCTGGAATACCTGAAAGAGCTCTTGTAGGTTAGGAGTCTGAGAACGTGGCAGAACCACCAGGAAGGGGATGTGAAAGAGGTGACTAAATTTTGGTTTAAATATGTTAGCTAATTTCTGATTTTCCCTATAATTTATGAGCAACGTGCGCAGAAGTCTTGTGCAATTTTTTGCCCAGTGACAATAACGTGTGCACTGAATTTTATTTGTAGACATTCATTTTAACTGCTAGCAAATCACTGTCAGTAAGAACTTTGATCTCCTCTGAGTTCGATCGTTTTCGCTCTTGCTCATCAGTGCTCTAAGAAAACATACGTAGCAGGCCTGAAGCAGGTAGTGAAGGGTTTTCTGGAAAAGGAAATGTGATCGTGTATGATTGTGAAATATACTTAATGTGCCAACGAGGTAGAGGGTGACAACCTTTTGTGCGCAGTTTAAATTCCTTTGTGCGCTAGTAGCAGAAGATGTGTGTCTGCACACCTTAGAGGGATCACTGACTGGAAGGCTATAGTTTATCTTCATGTCAGTGGGCTACACAGGGAATAAAGCCCACAAAGTTGGACTTCGCACTTGTAGGGCACAATAAACAGGAGTTCTGTGTAGTTCTGGTTGTCATTCAGGTGATGCTAAACAAAAATTAAAAATTGGCAAAAAAAATATCAGTTGAATGAGTGATAAGGGCAGCTTCACTTTAAATCCTGAGGTGAAGCATCACTTACACTGTTTCTGTCATCAGCGGTCGCAGCTGCTGTATCCTGACTGTGGTTGCCGCGAGGGCGTTTGATGGCTTTGAATGGACAACCTCCGTGGCAGCCTCTGCACAGTGGCTGTAAAAGTTTCTGTGGAGGTGAAGGAAGACAGTCGGCATGGAGAGATGGGACATGGTTCTGTGATGATGACTCTTACCCTCACACAGGTCTGTGTGGTGTGAGTTGCCCCAGGTCTCTGTGAGGCCCGGTCTGAAGGAGCCAGTTTGCTGCACACAGTGGAAATGTTTCCATCTTGGGGGCATGTCAGAGAAATGTTGCTGATCTTTTGGGGGGGGGGGGGCATCACTCTCAATGCCCTAATCTGGAGAAAAAGATGATTCTTAAGAAGTCACTCAGTGCCCACTTCATTGGGTTCCTCCTGCGCCTAATACAGTGGCCACTGAGTGTGTGTTCATGGTCTTCTGCTGCTGTACACTTACCACTTCAAGGTTCGACGTGTTATACATTCAGAGATGCTCTTCTGCACGTGACTGCTGTAATTGATTATTTTTTGTTTTAATTTAGAGATAAAGCGTGGAATAGGCCCTTCTGGCTCTTTGAGCAGTTCTGCCCAACAACTTCCAATTTAACCCTAGACTAATCATGGGTCAATTAACAATGACCAACTAACCTACTAACTGGGACGTTTTTGGACTGTGGGAGGAAACCAGAGCACTCGGAGAAGACTCGTGCATTCCACGGGAGGGCATACAAACTCCTTACAGAGGACGTTGGGATTGGACTCTGAACTAGGCATGAGCCTCTATAGCATTATGCTAACGGTACATTACTGTGGTGCCCTACCAATAGATAATCAAAAACAATGCATGGTTATTTGATTTACTGTCGCCTTCCTGTCGGCTTGAACTAGTCTGGCCATTCTCCTCTGGCCATTAATAAGGCATTTTTTGCCCTCAAAATTGCCACTCACTGAATATGTTTTTGTTTCTCTCTGTAAATTCTAAAAACTGTCGTGTGTGAAAATTCCAGGAAATTAGCACTTTCTGAGCTACTCAAACCACTCCATCTGGCACCAATAACACTGGACAACAAATTTTTTCAGAAGTGTTGCTTCCTCAGAATTTTATTTTGTTTATGATAGACTGCTTGAACATGAACACAAATATAATTTCAGACTACTTGTATCAAGTAGGAATTTGGAGAAACAACAAATTAACTTTTATTGACTATAATGTGTTTAATTGCATAATGGTGCTGATGCTTTGCAATAGTTCAACTAAGTTAAAAATAGTTTGTTAATGATTTCCATTTGTACCCAGTGTCTGAGGCTTCTTACTTAAGTGGCCAACAATAATTCGCCAACATTGATGGATTCCAGTTACCCTGGTATCTTTTCTCCATGACCGCAATGTCCTGGTGAAACCTTTCACCGTGCTTGTCACTAACAGCACCAAGATTTGCAGGGAAGAGGTCTAAATGGGAATGCGGAAAATGAATCTTTAGTGACATGTTGCACTTCATGGTTTTATATGCTTGAAGCATGCTTTCAACCAGCTGCATGTAGTTTGGTGCTCTGTAGATGCCAAGAAAAATTTCAGCGACTTCCTTGAATGCCTTCCATGTGATTTTTCTCTGGTCTCACTAGAAATTCTTCAAATTGCCTGTCATTGATGACCTGTTTGATTTGTAGACCAACAAAAATGCCTTCCTTAATCTTGGCATCAGTTATTCTGGGAAGCATCTGTCTCAAATATCAAAATCCTTCATAGAAATTTTTGTGCCTGGTGATAGCAAATTCCATCCTTACAGTCCTGAACCCTGAACCCAAGCATGCCTGGACAAGATAGGAAACTTTCCAGCTTACATTGTAGGCAACATTTTATTTAACTTGAATTAGGAATTGAAATAGTAAGCATAAATGATTTCAAAAAATGGTGCGTGATAGGGAAACTTCATGGTGATTTTCATGATCAGCAGGTTAAAAAATGTAAGATATACCCAAAAGTATTCAGGAAGCAAAATCTTTGTTGTCCAATGTAATTATTCCATGGTCCAAGTAATTTTAGATCACATTTCTTTCACATTCTGCTGTTTGGCCTCAGTAACAACTAATCTCTTGACCATGTCTGTGTTCTTTTATGCATTTAGTTGCTGCCACATGATAGGCTGATTATATATTTGAGCAGGTGTTCAGGGTACCTAGTAAAGTCAGCACTGAGTTTATACTGGTAGGATAATGTAATCGACAGTGCAATTTGAATCTACAATAATTCTGTCGCAAGTAAAGGTGTTATTCTGTGTATGGTCATGTTTTAATGCAGAATGCAATCAAGTTCTGGAATGGAAAAGAAAATGGGCTGTAATCCCTAAAGTGCAACAACAGTAATGAAAACAAAAAAAATCAATCGGAGCAAAGAGCCAACTCTGCTAAACAGCTGGCTATCTTTCGGGACTGTGTAATGTTTCCACATGCAGCTTGCACGCTATACAATAATAAAAATGACGTTACACTTTGAAATTTATTTTCGTCTCCTACCTCATGACTTGCACAAGGAAGAAACGCAGAGACATGTGAGATAAGATCACATGGACATTTTGCACGCTTTAGTGCTTTGAGTCTGGTTGTTGTCAAAGTTGTGTGGGGAGTTCAGGTCACACAGTCTGTTAGATCATAGAGTACAAGATATGGAAGAAGAATTAAGGTATTCAGTCATTTTTGATTTTTTTCCAACCTCATTCTCCCACCTTCAGATTCAGATTAATTTATGTACCACACGTACACGCTCCGAGACTTACTTTGAAATGTGTCGTTTGCATTAACAACTGACACAACCTAAGGATTGCTGGGAGCCGCCTGCAGGTGTCACCACACATTCTAGCACAAAAATAATATGTTTGTACTGTAGAGCTAAACAACACAAGCAGCAACAACAACAGGAAAACAAACTGCTTTCCTCCCTCCCACCCACTCACACGCACAGTCAGGCCTCCATCCCCAGGACAGCTGGCCCCCAGTGGAATCGTGGAGTCCCAGACATTGGGCCTCTGACTTCGCCAGTGGACTAGTAGGTTTGCAGATCTAGTGGGCCTCAGCTTCCGCAGTCACTAATTTTGGTTTTCGATCTTTGGGCTTCATTCTTCGGTATCGACCCCACCTTCCCCCTATAATCCTTTGCCTCCCTACTTATCGAGAGCCTGTCAATCCTTGCCTTGACTTGGTCTTCACAGCCCTCTGTGGCAGCAAATTCCACAGATTCACCACCGGTGGCTGAAGAAATTCTTCCTCATCTCAGTTTTAAAAGGCTGTGCCCTTGGTTCCAAGACTCTCCTGCTAATGGCGACTCCCCTCCATGTCCCCTCTATCTAAGACTTTCAGTAAAAGATAGGTTTCAGTGAAATCCCCCCCCCCCCCATTCTTCTGATCGCCATCAAGTACAGGCCCAGAGACATCAAAAGGTCTTCATGCATTAAGCCTTTTATTCCTGGTTTCATTCTTGTGAATCTCTTCAGGACAACCACATATTTCCTTAGCTACGGGACCCCATATTGCTGTGACCTTGGGGACACCCATGTGAATGTGAAGGAATCATCAGTCACCATTCCAGACTTTGTGAAAGTGAGAGTAGAGCAGGGGTTCCCAGCCTTTCTTATGGACCAGTACCATTAAGCAAGGAGTCTGTGGACCCCAGGTTGGGAACCCCTGATATGATCATTAGCTTTGGCTGTACATTTCCCGCCTTTATCTCCATACAATGAAACCACAGCAGGAGTCTGTTCACTCCACTGTGCAAGTGCTGTGTCTTTTAACTTGATTTGTCCCACCCTAACACCCCTTTACCTAGACCTTGTAATTAGATAACATGTCTAACATAGACAGCCATGCCAACTAGTGGAATGGTGCCACAGCAACAACCTGGCACTCATCGTCAGTAAGATGAAAGAGCTGATTGTGGATTTCAGGAAGGGTAAGACGAAGGAACACATACCAATCCTCATAGAGGGATCAGAAGTGGAGAGAGTGAGCAGTTTCAAGTTCCTGGGTGTCAAGATCTCTGAGGATCTAACCTGGTCCCAACACATTGATGTAGTTATAAAGAAGGCAAGACAACAGCTATATTAGGAGTTTGAAGAGATTTGGCGTGTCAACAAGTACGCTCAAAAACTTCTATAGTTGTACTGTGGAGAGCATTTTGACAGGCTACATCACTGTCTGGAATGGAGGGGCTACTGCACAGGACCGAACGAAGCTGCAGAAGGTTGTAAATCTAGTCAGCTCCATCTTGGGCACTAGCCTACAAAGTACCCAGGACATCTTCAGGGAACGGTGTGTCAGAAAGGTGGCGTTCATTATTGTGGTGAACTACATATACCTGTCTGGACAGGCCCCCCCCCCCCCCCCCCCTGCTGACTGCTCCTGTGGCTCCTCCCACGGACCCCGGTATAAAGGCAATTGGAGGCACAGCCCCGGCCTCAGTCCCCAGGATGTAGTGTGGTGGTCACTTGCTGCTTGTTCTTTCTTCCAGCCGGTAAAAGCCGATATCTCGCGTCACGTCTCCGAGAGATATTGATGGTGCATCAATTATTAAGGACTGCCAGCACCCAGGGCATACCCTTTTCTCACTGTTACCATCAGATAGGAGGTACAGAAGCCTGAAGGCTTCTTCCCCTCTGCTATCCAATTCCTAAATAGACAGTGAATCTTTGGACACTACCTCACTTTTTTTAATATACAGTATTTCTGTTTTTGCACATTTTTAAAATCTATTCAATATATGTGATTGATTTACTTGTTATTATTTTTTTTCTTTCTCTCTGCTAGATTATGTATTGCATTGCACTGCTGCTGCTGCTAAGTTAACAAATTTCACATCACATGCTGGTGATAATAAACCTGATTCTGATTCTGTGGTTATCTATAAACAGGATACAGCCTATGTCACATTTCTTATTTCGGATAGGCCATGGTTTGGAGCTCAAACTTCCAGCTTAAAGCTGACCAGGGACAATTTGGGGCTGGGTGATGCAGTTGACACTTCTAAGCCAGCTTTCATCTCTGCCCGAGTTGTTGGCCTGTCGTCAGCCAGCGTTGGAAGGCAGCCTCACGGAGATCCTGATTCACAGCGGGATGCAGCACAGCACTTTGATCCATATGAAGAGCCTGGCAGCTCTTTGCTCCTGGTGCATTCACTTACAGTTTTAAGGGCTCTCCAAGCCACCTGTGCTGTCAGAGTATTGTGGCCACAATGCCTATGCAGGGAATGAGTTGACGCAGTGGCACAGCTGGTAGAGCTGGTGACTTCAGACACTCAGATCCAGTCCTCACCTCTAGTACTCTCTGAGTTAGCTTCCGTGTTTTCCCCATGATCGGGTTAGGGTTGGGGTCCTCTGGATGTTTCCTTTTCCACCCAGTCGCCGAAGATTCGGGTTTATTTATCACACGTATGACGAAACATGCAGTGAAATGCGTCATTTTTGTTAGATACTAACTCGCGTTAGGATGTGCTGGGGGCAGCCCACAAGTGTCGCCACACAGCCCGGCACCAGCCTAGCATACCCACAGTGCTTGGCAGAACAACACAAAACAGGCAGCAGCAAAACAAGGCCCCTCCCTCCCTAAAGCACATACACAGCTCTCCTACTCCAGGACAGGCTGTCTTTGGCCTTCAGCTCCACTGGACTCACAGTGGGCCTTTGACTTCCCAGTGGACTTGCAGACATTCGTAGACTCTGGTCTCCGGCCAGCAGGCCTCAACGTCCGCACTTCAGCACTTCCAATCGGCCTTGAGGCTTCGATGTTTGGTATCAGCCCCAAGACTCGCCAATGAGGAGGCATGAGGACCCTGATTGAGGCACGTGGCTTGATAGGTTAATTGGCCCTTATGAATCCCCTGTGGTGATGCTGGAGCTGTGATGCAGCAGCAGGACTTCTGTTGTCACCGAGTCAAAGTGCAGTGTGTCCTTCAGGTTAATACTGACAGATCGGTTTCTTTATTCTGCGCTATCATTGTTCTGCCTCAGTACACTGTGTAATAATTTGATCTGAATGAACAATAAGGAAGAGAAGCTTTTCACTTTACCTCAGAAATAACCAATTCAAATACCAATCTGTCCTGAAACTTCTCTGCTTTTGACTACGCTTGTTGTCTCATGTATCCAGGTTGGGGTGAATCTTTACCTTTTTGAATGCAAACGGCACTCTATCTGACCAGAATCTTTTCTATCCTAGGCCACCCTGCCCCAGAGATCACATGGTACAAAGATGACAAGGAGATGGACCGGTACTGTGGCCTTCCCAAATATCAAATATTCCACTATGGAAAGAAGCACTCCCTTCAGCTGTATAAGTAAGTTGGGGAGGGCCGCAAAATCCTTAAAGTGATAACAGAACGCTGATGTAGAATTGCATAATAATGTAGAACTGTTTTGCTTTGGTTCTGCTATTTGTTACTACCTTCATTCCACTCTGGCTCATTTCACACAGTATTGCATGCTTTTATTCTGATTTCTCACCTGCAGGCAACATTCTCTAAGTGATTCTAATTTATTCTCCATAACTTCTCCTTTTGTTAGCAAGTTCTCCGTATCACAGTCTAAGCCAGCTTCCATCTCCCCAAAAAGGGAGGAATATTTCTCTAGATTTTATAATTTCATTAGTACTTATCTAGTAATCATAGCCCCAAGGGCAATGCTAGGAAATGGGGCAGATTTCTTCTATAACATCAGGAAATGCTGGAAAAGCTCAGGTGTCAGAAACTGCAGAGAGAGAGAGAGAAGCAGAGTTAATGCTTCAAGTCCAAGATCATTTGTCATTACAGATAGAAGATGAAGGGTCTTTTTCTCTTCTCTTTCCAGATGCTGCCTGACCTGCTGAGTTTTTTTTCTAATTTTATTTCACATTTCCAGCATCTGCAGTTCTCTGATTTTTAGAATTCCTCTAATCTAACTTGGGGTGCATAGATCCGTCAGTTAATGGTAGGGTTCCATGGCATAAAAAGGTTGGGAGCTGCTGCGTAAACTCTAATATGTGTCATCGTCACCTCGGGGATTGTGATTAATGACCAGGCATACGGCACCTATTTACTGCACAAGGAATGTATGTTTTGTTTTAACAGCAGAAGGTGGATATAATACCATCCTCTGGCTCAAAGCAAAATAAAAAAAAATCTTTTTGTTCTTTTTAGAAGTTACAGTGCCGTTGATGGAGGAGGTATGATTCATAGCTTGTGGATGCACAGGAGATTGCAGATGCTGTGACCGGGAGCAACAGATGATCTGGGGGAACTCAGCGGGTCGAGCAGCAACTGTGGGAGAGAAAGAATTGTTTTAATATTTTGGGTCAAAACCTTGCATCAGGATTCATGCAATGATCATCCTGAAACATCAACAATTCCTTTCCACCGATGCTGCTTGACCTGCGGGATTGCGTGTTGCTGCAACGCTACCGTGCTTGCAATGTGCGCTCCTACCAGGACCTCCCTCAGCCGCCTCCACTCCAAAGAAATCGAACCTATCCTACCCAGTCACTCTTCATTACTGAAGCACCCCATCCCAGGCAACACGCTAGAGAGTCTGCTATGTAGCCCCTCCAGTGTGGTTATGTCCTTCCATTAGCACAGTGACTTGAACGGCACACAGTTCAACAGCAGAGGCCCTGACCAACATTCTGCAAAGCTGTACCATAATCCTCTGCACTTGTATTCTGTGTTCCTGTTCATGAAGTCAAGGGGTGCATTCTCCACCACTCTCTACCTTGTGGCCATTTTCTAGTTCACCAGTATATAGTTCTTTCTCCTGCGTTTTTTGATATGAATGGTTATATCCAAAGAACTGGTTTAAAAAAGCTGCATATGCTGGAAATCTGAAGCAAAATGCAGTATCTGTGCAAAGAGAAGCCAAGTTAGTGTTTCACTTGTGAGATCTTTCAAAACCCTTTGCTGAAGGGTCTTTGACCTGAAACATTGAACTACTGTTTCTTTCTCCTCAGATGCTGACTGCCCTGCTGAGAGCTTTTGCCTTTTCTGTTAATATCTGAACAGTATTTGAGAAAATTCAGTGTTTTAAGTTGGGGACATAATGGTAGTCACAATATATCAGCTCGTGCCAGTTACATTGGGTTATTCAGTCTGATTTCTTTACCCTACAGCCGAGAGCATCTTACCTTTTCAACCATGTAGTCAACAGGACTGAATTTTGCACATAGCATACCTGTTGATTGGGTTGACTAGCTTCAGCTACAACAGCATTGATTGTAACCCAGCTATGTTTGTGTCAACAGATGCACAGAAGATGATGCGGCCATTTACCAAGCTTCAGCTAGAAACAGCAAAGGGATTGTGTCCTGTTCTGGTGTTCTGGAGGTGGGCACCATGAACGAGTACAAGATCCATCAGCGGTGGTTCGCCAGGCTTAAGCAGAAAGCAGATGCCAAAAGGCGTGAGTTGGAGGAGACCAGGATCAAGGACAAGGAGAACATCGCCCGTATGGCCAACGTTCGGGACAGCAATCTCCAGAGGACGCTGAGTCCGGAGAGAGCCCAGCGGAAGCGGAAGTCACAGGTTGAGGCTAGGGCAGGTTCCCTTGACTCTTTGAAGAACAAAGAGGATGGGCTCAAAGTTCACATTGCTGATCCAGACGCTGCTTTGCACAAGAACGTGGAGGCCGCTTGGAGTGTTGACAAGATGGAGAAGCCCACTGCTTCAGCACCTGAGGTTCAGAATGGCTACGTGACTGGTCCCCAAGGGACTGATCTTGTTGCAGTTAAAGGCGGGAACAATTCGCTGGAGGACTTGGAAAATGACATTTTATTCAGCAGCGGCAGCCGTGAAATGGAGCCGCTCGTTTTGGCTAAACCTGTAGATAAGGAGTTTGCAGCGAGAAAGAAGAAAAGGAAGCTTTCAGGGGAAGAGGTCAAACTCTCACTGAGAAGAGCAGAGAGCAACTCTCAGAGCGCACGTGACGAAGCTGCGCGAAATGCCGTCGATCAAAACAAGAGCTCTGGCGTTTTGTCACGTTACCTCCGAGACACTTTGAAGAGAAGCAAGCCACACAGGGGTCCCCAGACCTTTGTATCTGGGGATTATATGGAGATTGATGAGCAGGTATCATCAGTGACATTAGGACAGAGGCAGCACACTGCGGAGCCTTCTAGTCCAAAAAGTGAGCAAACCAAGCAAGAAAAGGACTCAAGTTGTCAGCCACGCAAAGACATAGAGTCTGGACTGACAAAGTTTACAAATCAAGAGCCAACAGAATCCAGTCCCCAGTCTCCTGCCAGAGACCTGTACTTCTCTATGAAGGAAATGTACCTTGAAACTATTTTGGGACCAGGGGTACATGGGAAGCAACAATTACCTCAAGTTATGGAGAAGAATAATGAGGCTGACTCCCACCTCCGGGATCACACCGTTGGCCAGAAGACATTTGCAAGTGAGTACCCTGATGTGCCAGATCTGGCGGATGTGAAGTTGGAAAATGCCACTAAATCAATGAAGACAAGAGAGGAACTACAGAGTATGGAAATATCAGGGAGTGAACTGGACATTACAATGCCTTGTGTTAGCGTAGAAATGCAAGAGAAAAACGCAGGTGATAATGTGCAGCAGTCTTTAGAAATAAAAGAGGATGCCAGCGCAAGTGAACCTGTAATGAGCAGCATCAGATCTGTGGATAGATCTGGGATAGAGGCCGAAGACTGCTTTAGCTTTCCTCTCGTTCCCGTGGATACAATACTGCAGCCCACTTTCCAGAACTCGTTGGTAGCTGCTCAAGCCGCGGCTGAACCTAAAGCTTCACTTCCTCATGGGCAAGATGACCCTGCAGAACATCCATGTATAGCCTTGCCAGCACAGCAGCAGGCTCATGAAATCATTCCTGAGGTAAATAGAACGTAGTACGCAGCACATTACAGGCCCTTCGGCCCATGACGTTGTGCCAACCCTCTAACCTACTTCAAAGTCAATCTCAAAGTCCAAGTGAAATTTATTATTAAAGTACAAATATGTCACCGTATACAACCCTGTGATTCATTTTCTTGTGGGCATACTCAATAAATCTATAGAATAATAACCATAACAGAATCAATGAAAGACCATCTAACTAGGTCTATCCCTTCCAGCTCACACGGCCTTCCGTTTTGCTTTCATCTATGTACCTATCTAAGAACTTCTTAAGTGTCCCTAATTTATCTGTCTCTACCACTACCCCTGGCAACATGTTTCATGCATCTACCACTCTGTTAAATATAACTTCCTCTGACATCCCCCCCCCCACCCCATTCTTTCCTCCAAACAACTTAAAGTTACACCCTCTTGAATTAGCCATTTATGCCCTGGGAAAAGAAAAAAGTCTCCAGCTATCCACTCTATCTATGCCTCTAATGCTGTCTTCTTCTTGGATGACCTCATATAAGATTGCATTCTGGTTGAGTTGGCACATCAGGCCTATTTATAGAAGCATTAAGCACGCACTGTTTGACAGGAGTTGAATATAATGACATCTGCTCTCGCTGGTGCTTTTGATAGCAGTGATGGGTGACCTCCAGAATGGGTGGCAAAATCACACAGTCATCTATACAGGGTGCATATGATACCACAACGTGTAAAGGAGCACTAGTGCCAGGAAAATATCATCTGATTAGAAATGAAGTTGAGCTTCTCTTTAACACTTTCTTTTGGAAACCGTGCAAGAAGATGTTACTTACAGAGGGGTAGCCTAGAGGATGAGCTTTTTTGGATTCTCAGTTACAGAGAGGTGTGTTTCCTTTTTATTCTTCAAGTGGACATATCTTCTCAAGGAAAGTCCAGGTTGTCAGTAAGGAGCCATACAATACCCGGAGATACAAGAGCCTGCAGATGAATCTACAGGGAAAATAATAGCTCGAGAAAGTCTAGACCAGGGGTGGCCAACCTTTTACATTTCATGTGTCAATTTTTTTGCGCACGAGTTCAGATGCACCGTACAACTCTTGTACCCCCATTCAATTCTTGTAAAAATATGTTGGTGGTGGCATCTGTCGGTCTCGAGAGACCATGGATCTACGCCTGGAGTTTCCAGGGCGCAGGCCTGGGCAGGGTTGTGTGGGAGACGGGCAGTTGCCCAAGCTGCAGGCCTTCCCCTCTCCACGCCACCGGTGTTGTCCAAGGGAAGGGCACTAGGACCCATGCAGCTTGGCACTGGTGAAGTCGCAGAGCGATGTGTTGTTAAGTGCCTTGCTCAAGGACACAACACGCTGCCTCAGCTGAGGCTCGAACCAGTGACCTTCAGGTTACCAGTCTGATGCCTTGCCCACTAGGCCACGCGCCAACACTAAAAAAAATGTTAATATAGACATATTTAGCATTTTTACATGATATATTGATTTAATATAAAAAAAGATAAACATTACTTACTTTAATGAGACTTTTAACAAATATATTTTGTCTTCTTTTGATTTCTTCCTTTTTCTTAATCACATATTCTTTCCGTAACTCAGACCCAAGCACTAGCTTCAGTTTTCCTTCTATTTCAGTCTTTTTTTTAAATTGTTTTTTTATGCATTTTCTACAACACTACAGATAAGAAAAAACCCCAAACCAAAATAAAAAATTAATACAGTGCAAAAATAAACATACAATAATAAATAATACAAAAAAGATCATTGAGAAAGCACCCAAATTGAAGTCATGTAAAGTTAGTATCCTCCCCAAGCCCCACAACAGAAAAAAAACTCCAGACCAACCACAACACAATATAGAGAGTATAAATCAGGACATTCAAACCCCCAAAACTGTAAATACACTTGAAAACAGAAGATAATAATGCCTACTACCAAAAAAAAGAGCTGAAAGTAAGGGACTGAAAACAAAACCTTAATTAAGAGGAAGGTTATGAAAGTACTCAATAAAAGGTCCCCAGACCTTATGAAACTTTATATCCGAATTAAGAATTGAATAATGAATTTTTCAAGGTCTAAACAGGACATAAGCCATTGAGCATGCGTGGGAGGGGCAACATCTCTCCATCTAAGGAGGATTAAACGTCTAGCCAGGAGAGAAGCAAAAGATAATATTCGACACTTAGTCGAACTCAAACGTATATCTGTCTCACCCAAAAAACCAAACAGAGCAATTAAAGGGTTAGGTTCTAACTGGTGATTCGGAATACAGGATAAAGTTATAAAAACATCTTCCCAAAATTTCTCTAAGCCAGGACAGGACCAGTACATATGAATAAGAGAAGCCTCGCCCCTTTTGAATTTATCACAAAGAGGACTAATATTAGGGTAAAATCGAGATAATTTAGATTTAGACATATGGGCTCTATGAACAATCTTAAACTGTAAAAGGCAATGGCGAGCACAAAGAGAGGTTGAATTAACCGATTTGAGAATCGAGTCCCAAATCTCATCAGATAAAGAGATATTTAAATCATGCTCCCAAGCCATTCTAATTTTATCCACGGGCACGCCGTAAGAATGCTAATTTATCACGAATAAATGATATTAAACCTTTACCCGGTGGACTAATAGAAATAAATAAATCCATAACATTTTTCTCGGGCATTTCAGGGAAGTTAGGAATTAAAGGATTAATAAAGTGTCTAATTTGGAGATATCTAAAAAAATGGGCATTAGGCAGATTGAACTTAGCAGAGAGCTGTTGAAAAGATGCGAAGCGATTATCGATAAAAAGATCTTCAGAATGTCTAATGCCCTTCCTATACCAATCATAGAATGTTGAATCGTACATAGTAGGTAAAAAAAGGTGATTATGTAAGATAGGACTAGAAAGGGAAAAACCATAAAAACCATAAAATTTCCTAAACTGAGCCCATATTCGCAAAGTGTGTCTAACAAGAGGATTAACAATTAGTCTAAACAAACTACTAGGGAGTACAGAGCCAAGAAGTGCAGAAATAGATAAATCTTTAGTGGAACTCAACTCCATTGCCACCCAATTAGGGCACTCGGGTTGGCTATGAAAAAAAGACCAAAAGGTAGTACAACGTATGTTAGCTGCCCAGTAATATAAACGAAAGTTAGGTAAGGCCATGCCACCCTCTTTTTTAGATTTTTGAAGGTAAACTTTATTAATTCTAAAATGCTTATTCTTCCACAGATATGACAAAATAATAGAGTCTAAGGAATCAAAAAAAGTTTTAGGAATAAAAATTGGGATTGATTGAAATAAATATAAAAATTTAGGGAGAACATACATTTTAACAACATTAATACGACCTACCAAGGACATTGATAGAGGTGACCATTGTGACAGACTCTGTTTTGTAGTATATAAAAGATTGGCAACATTTTCACGAAAAGGATCTTTAAACTTCCTTGTATCTGTAATCCCAAGATAAGTAAATTGATTATGAACTACTTTAAAAGGGAGGTCACGAAATGCTAATTCTTGTGCTTCTTTATTAATTGGGAAAAGTTCACTCTTATGTAAATTAAGTTTATAGCCAGAAAACTGGCTAAACTGATCAAGAAGTGAAAACATTGGAGGTAAGGATGTGGACGGATTTGAAAGAAAGAGTAATAAATCATCAGCATAAAGAGAAACTTTATGCTCAACACCCACCTCCAGATCCCAGTCAGTTCAGGACAGCTTTGGAATGCTATCGCCAGAGGTTCTATAGCCAAATCAAAGAGAAAGGGACTTAAAGGGCATCCTTGACGGGTGCCACGTTTGAGGTTAAATAACTGGGATTGCTGAAAATTAGTCAAAACAGAGGCAGTAGGACACAGATACAGCAATTTGATCCAAGAGATAAAACTTTGACCAAAGTCAAATTTTTCTAAAACTGCAAAGAGGTAGTTCCACTCTATACGGTCAAATGCATCAAGAGAAATAACGCATTTAGGAATCCCAGTTGAAGGTGAATATAAAATGTTAAATAAACGCCGAATGTTAAAAAAAGGAAGATGGTTTTTAATAAAACCAGTTTGATCATCAGAAATAATAGAGGGAATAACAGTTTCTAATCTATGAGCCAAAACTTTGGCCAAGATTTTAACATCAACATTAAGCAAAGAAATCGGCCTGTACGAGGAACACTCTGTTGGGTCTTTACCCTTTTTTAATAAAAGAATAATAGATGCCTCATTAAAAGAGGGTGGCAATTTACCATAATTAAACGAGTCAGATAGTACTATTTCAGTCTGATGTTGTGCTTTATAGTGTCTATTAAGATCATGTCTTCTATTATGTGAGAAAGTGTTTTCACAAACAATGCACAACGGTTTTCCTGACGGACCCGCTATAAGTAAAAGCTCATTTTCCCACTGTTCATTGAATTCACGCTTACTATCACTTTCTGCTTTTCTTTTGCTCATTTTCTTTTGCACTGTGATGGGTAACTGAATGTAAAAAAAAAAGGCTTAATTTTCGAAAAAGTACAAAACTGCAAATGTTCACAAAGGATGAACAAAACACAACTTCGTAGCACACGAGTGTCAATTGTAAACTGGCAAAAACCTGCGACGCACCGCTGGTGCAGACGCCTGGCGCCTCAGGATCAAACAAGTATGGAATGTGTATTGAACAGTTATGGAACGAATGCAGGACAAAAGTCCTTCTTTCCTAGTTTGACTCATTGAACATTCTTTTAAATTGAAAGCAGATTAATGTGAAAGAAGATAACATTCACCAAAAGATATGCACGAAATAATAAGATTGCTAAAAATAATTGCGAAGTTTTAGATTTATTCTCAGTAAAACCCATTTCTAGCTCTAAGCTACTTGAATTCCTGTTATAGATTTTTTTCCTACGAATTGGTTTTTGGTTAATACTTTTTGTATGAGTAGGCTTACATTTTCATTATCACTGGGGTGCAAAGCACCACTTCTGATCATCCAGCGTGCCATAGGTCGGCCATCCCTGGTCTAGACTGTCCAGATGAATGATCTCGTCTCAAAATGTCGACTGTTCATTTCCCTTCACAGATGCTTCCTGACCCTTTCAGTTTATCCAGCTACACATTTTTATTTTTGCCCTGTACAATACCTTCCACTTTGAGGTCAGTAGGTAGTGGCCTCTATTTCTCCTTATGAGATTTTGGCCTGACTCGCAGAGCAATCCCATTCCTAACTGGGGGCAATTTGCAGTGGCCATTTCATCTACCGACCTGCACATCTTTGGGATGCGCTAGGTGACCAGAGCAACTGGAAGAAACCCGCGTGGTCACAGGGAGAGCGTGCAGACTCTGCACGGATAGCAACCACGGTCAGCGTTAAAGGTGTCAGGCCGCAGACCTGCTAGCTCCACAACTGTGTTCCATGAGAGGCTTGCCTTAATAATCTGGGATACGGTGCTCACACCCTTTTTAATGCATTCATCTTTGGGCAATCATTATTGATAGTGGATAACTTTCAACACATTTCTGCCTTTGCTTATGTACAATGTGAGACCTATTTGACCAAGAGAGTAGATGCTTCAACTTTATGTATGTGTAGGTAGATAGTAAATTCCGAACATTAACTTTCTATTGTAAATGCAAAGTGTGGAATAAAATCTGTCGTGAGGAAAAATTAGTTAGCAAGGGTTATATAGTTTTCTAGTCAACATTGTTCTTTCTAAGAACGTAAGAACAAGGATATGGATGGACTAAATCGGTCCTTTAAGCTCATCCATTCGTCTAATTCATGGTTGATCTTCTGCCTCAGTGCCGGGAAGTTTCACTTTTGGTGCTCCCAATGTGGCATGACCTGCATTGGTGAGATCCATCGTAAATTGGGGGACCGCTTCGTCGAGCACCTCCACTCCATCCGTCCCAAAAGCTGAACTTCCTGGTGGCCAAACACTTTAATTCCAATTCTCATTCCCATTCTAATATGTCGGTTCATGGCCTCCTCTTGTGCCAAGATGAGGCCACCCTCAGGGTGGAGGAGCAACACCTTATATTCTGTCTGGGTAGCCTCCAATCTGATGGTGTGAATATCGATTTCTCCTTCTGCCAAAAAAAATTCCCTCTCGCTCCCCTCTTATTGATTTCTCCATTCTGGCTTCTTACCACTTCTCACCTCCCGGGTCCCCTTCTTCCCTTTCTCCTATGGTCCACTCTCCTCTTCTATCAGATTCCTTCCTCTCCAGCCCTTTACCTTTCCTACCCAGAAAACTTCACCTACCACCTTAAGCTATCCTCCTTCCCCTCCTCTTCCACCTTTTTATTCCGGCGTCTTCCTCAACCCTTTCTAGTCCTGAAAAAGGGTCTCAGTCCGAAACATCAACTGCTTATTTATTTCCACGGATGCCTCCTGATCTGCGGAGTTCCTCCAGCATTTTGTGTGTGTTGCTTTGGAACTCGCGCAGTTGCAGGTGGGAAAATTATCCTCTTCCCATCTGCCTAAGAAAGAAAGGAATATTCCTGAGGGAAATTCCAAAGATGGAGTTGGAGTCTCTGAGGTATCTGAAAGGGTGATACATTTTAACTGGCTGCATCAGGGTCCTGTTTGTCAGCAAACTTGGCTGAGTGGAGTGGTGCAAATGGGAAAGAGGTATGGATGATGTCATGCCTATGGAAAATGCAGGAGAGTTGGCCAGGAAAATGTTGGAATCCTAATCTTTGCCTGTCTCCAAGGTAATTCTTTGGAAATCGTAAATCTGGAGGTTTCAATCATCAAGATAAAATAGTGAGTAATTCATCAAGTGTTGACAGAGATAGCTAACTCTGCCAGCTCCACAGATACAAATAACTCTGCCTTAGTGGTAAATGGGATATCATGGATTTTGATGAGCAGCATCTCATAGTTTCTGAAGCGGATATACAAGTTGACACATAGTTCTACTTCCAGCCACTTGACATGCACCTTTGATGAACAATTATCCGAACAAGAATATCTCTGCAAGAGAGGGTCACAAATGAACTGCAGCTATGAATAGGTGTTTGTAAGCACTTTGGAATGTACTGTATTTCTTGGTCTACAGACATAAATATCTGGGGCAGGGCCCAGAAGAAAACTAAGGACAGATGGCCAAAAATTCCCCAATTAACATTTCTTTTTACTTTGGCAGAGAAGGAGGCCATTTGGCCCATTGAGTTGCTGACTTTCAGGGTATTCCCATCCCTCCACTTTTCACTTTTTAAGCATTAAATCAACTAATATTTTCAATTTCGTATTATTCTGTTTCAAGCAATTATTTTTCTGTCAGACTATAACTACAGATGAATGGAGGCATTTTGGAAAAGAAATTTATTTTCCATATTTCTATTGTTCTTTTTTGTGCTTGGTTAAATTAAATCACTATGCTACATGCAAAATTCAACCTTTTTTTAACTCAAGTTAAGACAGAAAAATGAATCGTTTCAGACCTGCGTGTCTTCCTAGTTCTGTAACTTTAAAAAAGTTTGGTCTAAGTGCAGGTACTTCAGAACAATTGCACACAGTTTTGAAGCTGAGTGTTCTGTCCTTCAGATGTCTGGTTGGAGTCATCTATCAGTAGAATCGGCAATATTAATTCAGAGTCCAAGTGGTGTTTGTGTTTGGATTACACCTAAGTAGAACGTTGTTTTAAAGAAGGCTTCCCACCTGGGATACATCCCCTTGCTTAATGGTATTGGTCCATGGCATAAACAAGGTGGGTAACACCAGCTTTAAAGGGATAACAATGAACTGGATGAGAAGGTTACAGTTCATACTGTTTGCTACATCCAGTTCAGTCTCTAAATTGGCAGATAACATATTTGTGGGTTAAAAAAACAATGACCTGTACTTTGAACGTTAACTGACATTACCATTGCCAGTACTGCGGCTTAAGCACACTGTGTTCAATATCTAGAATTGCTCTGTTGTAGGATTGAAGTCAAAGCACAGTGCAGTAGGATTCCTGGGAGTAAATTAATAAATTGATTTATTATTGTCACATTCACTGAGGCCCAGTGAAAAATCTTGTCTTGCATACTGTTCATACCGATTGATTCACTAGGATCAGAATTAGGTTTAATTTCTCTGTAAACTTGCTCGAGTGTATGAGAAGGTGGGTGATTTAAGAATTGGTCAGGATAGGATGAGTGTAAATGTTGCTTTGTAGTCAGTCTGGTTCGGGGCTTCTTTGGCTTTGTCTTATGTGCTGCATGACTGTGATGGGATCAGCTTCACCATATGGCCCACCAGCCCTGCTACTCAGAGCACGTCCTGCCTTTACCCCTTGAAGACCAATTGGATTTGCTAAAGTCCAGTTTATTGTCATATGCACAAGTGCATGTGTGCAAGAAAAAATATAAATTAAGCATAAGTTACACACAATGTTTACAAGAAAGCATAAATAGAACGCACAAAAATGCAAAGTGATGAAAGTAGTCATAATGCTGCTACACTAAGGTAGTGACCATGGTTGTGCATGTTGGTTCAAGAAATGAGTGGTTGAAGGAATTAAAAGTTTTTGAACCTAGTGCTGTGGGACTTTTAGCTCCTGTACCTCCTGCTAGGTGGTAGCTGTGAGAAGATGGCTTGACCCAGCTATTGGAGATCTTTGATAGATGTTGCCTTCTATGGAAGACCATAAGGCATTGTAGAAGAATTAGGCTATTTGGTCCATCGAGTCTGCTCCACCATTCGACCATGGCTGATCCTAGATTCCTCTACTATCAGAAATATCCTGTCCACATCCATTCTAACTGGCTGTTTCAATATTTGATTGGTTTAAATGTGATCCACCCTCGTGCTTCTAAACTCCAGCGAGTACAGGCCCAGAGCATTCAAATGCTCCTTGTATGTTAACCCTTTCATTCCTGGAATAATTTGGATGAACCTTCTTTGAATCCTCTCCAATGGCAACATATCACCTTCTTAGATAAGGGGCCAAACCTACTCACAATAGTCCAAGGATGGTTTGACCGATTCCTTATAAACTCCACAGCATCACATCCTTTTTCTTATCTTCCAATCTTCTCAAAATGAATGCTAACATTGCATTTGCCTTCCTTACCACTGACTCAAGTTAATCCTTTTGCACCTCTGATTTTTGAATTTTCTCCCTGTTTCTACACCTTTATTCCTTCTGCCAAAGTGCATGACCATCCACGTCCCTACACTATATTCCACCTGCCACCTTTTTGCCCATTCTGCCAGTTTGTCTGCAGACTCCCTGCTTTCTCAATGCTACTTGCCCCTCCACCTATCTTCGTCTATTAACTTGGCCATTAGCCTGGCCCTGTGGCTCAGGGAAAGGAAGGGAGGCAGCAGTAATAGGGGACTCTATAGTTACGGGGTCAGACAGGCGATTCTGTGACCACAGTAAAGAAATGCGGACGGTAGTTTGCCTCCCAGGTGCCAGCATCTGGGATGTCTCTGATCACGTTGATGATATCCTGAAGTGGGAAGGTGAACAGCCAGAGTTCGTGGTACATATTGGTACCAACGACATGGGTAGGAGTAGGGAGGAGGTCCTGAAAACAGACTACAGGGAGTTAGGAAAGATGTTGAGAAGCAGGACCTCAAAGTTAGTAATCTCGAGATTACTGCCTATGCCATGCGACAGTGAGGATAGGAATAGAGTGAGGTGGAGGATAAATGTGTGGCTGAGGGATTGGAGCAGGGGGTAGGGACTCAGATTTCTGGATCACTGCGACCTCTTGGGACAGGTGTGACATGTATAAAAAGGACAGGTTGCAGTTGAATCCCAGGGGAACCAATATCCTGGTGGGGAGGTTTGCTGAGGCTACTGGGGAGAGTTTAAACTAGAATTGCTGGTGGGTGGGAACAGAACTGAAGAGACGGAGGAAGGGGTGGTTGGCTCACAAATAGGGAAAGCTTGTAGACAGTGCGAGAGGGAGGATAGGCAGGTGATAGAGAAGGGATGCGCTCAGACCGATGGTTTGAGTTGTGTCTATTTTAATGCAAGAAGCATCATGAACAAAGTGGATGAGCTTAGAGCGTGGACCAGTACTTGGAGCAATGATGTTGTGGCCATTACAGAGACTTGGATGGTGCAGGGGCAGTAATAGTTACTTAGAGTGCCAGGCTGAAGATGTTTCAGAAAGGACAGGGAGGGAGGCGAAAGTGGTGGTGGTGTGGCACTGCTGATCAGAGATTGTGTCATGGCTGCAGAAAAGCAGGAAGTCATGGAGGGATTGTCTACTGTGGGTGGAAGTTAGAAACAGGAAGCGGTCAATAAATCTACTGGGGGTTTTTTATAGACCACCTAAAAGTAACAGGGACATCAAGGAGCAGATAGGGAGACAGATTCTGGAAAGGTCTAATAATAACAGGGTTGTCATGGTGGGCAATTGTCCAAAATATTTCCCAAATATTGATTGGCATCTTGCTCGAGCAAGGGGTTTAGATGGGGTGGAGTTTGTTAACTGTGTTCAGGAAGGTTTCCTGACACAATATGTAGATAAGCCTACAAGAGGAGAGGCTGTACTTGATCTGGTGTTGAGAAATGAACCTGGTCAGGTGTCAGGTCTCTCAGTGGGAGAGCATTTTGGAGATAGTGATCGCAATTCTATCTCCTTTACTGTAGCATTGGAGAGGGATAGGAACAGACAAGTTAGAAAAATGTTTAATTGGAGTAAGGGGAAATATGAAGCTATCAGGCAGGAACTTGGAAGCAGAAACTGGGAACAGATGTTCCCAGGGAAATGTATGGCAGAAATGTGGCAAATGTTCAGGGGATATTTGTGTGGAGTTCTGCATAGGTCCGTTCCAATTAGTCAGGGAAAGGATGGTAGGGTACAGAAACTGTGTGTACAAAAGCTGTAGTAAATCTAGTCAAGAAGAAAAGAAAAGCTTATGAAAGGGCCAAAAACTAGGTAATGATAGTGATCTAGAAGATTATAAGGCTAATAGGAAGGAGCTCAAGAAAGAAATTAGGAGAGCCAGAAGGGGCCATGAGAAGGCCTTGGCGAGCAGGATTAAGGAAAACGCCAAGGCTTTCTACAAGTATGTGAAGAGCAAGAGGATAAGATATGAAAGAATAGCACCAATCAAGTGTGACAGCGGAAAAGTGTGCATGGAACTAGAGGAGATAGCAGAGGTGCTTATTGAGTACTTTGCTTCGGTATTCACTATGGAAAAGGATCTTGGCGATTGTAGGGATTACTTACAGTGGACTGAAAAGCTTGAGCATACAGACATTAAGAAAGAGGATGTGCTGGAGCCTTTGGAAAGCAAGAAGTTGGATAAGTCTTTGGGATCGAATGAGATGTACCCCAGGCTAATGAGGGAGGCAAGAGAGGAGATTGCTGCTGAGCCTCTAGCAATGATCTTTGCATCATCAATGGGGATGGGAGAGGTTCCTGAGGATTGGAAGGTTGCAGATGTTGTTCCCTTATTCAAGAAAGGGAGTAGAGATAGCCCAGGAAATTACAGACCAGTGAGTCTTACTTCAGTTGATGAAAAAGATCCTGTGAGGCAGGATTTATGAACATTTGGAGAGGCATAATATGATTAGGAATAGTCAGCATTGCTTTGTCAAAGTCAGGTTGTGTATTATGAGCCAGATTGAATTTTTTGAGGATGTGACTAAACAGATTGATGAAGGTAGAGCTGTAGATGTAGTGTATATGGATGTCAGCAAGGCATTTAACAAGGTACCTCATTCAAGGCTTATTCAGAAAGTAAGGAGGCATGGGATCCAAAGGAACCTTGCTTTGTGGATCTTGAATTGGCTTGCCCACAGAAGGCAAAGAGTGGTTGTAGATGGGTCATATTCTGCATGGAGGTGGTGTGCCTCAGGGATCTGTTCTGGGACCTCTTCATGATTTTTATAAATGACCTGGATGAGGAAGTAGAGGGATGAGTTGGTAAATTTGCTGATGACACAAAGGTCGGGGGTGTTGTGGATAGTGTGGAGGGCTGTCAGAGGTTACAGTGGGACATTGATAGGATGCAAAACTGGGCTGAGAAGCGGCAGATGGAGTTCAACCCAGATAGGTGTGAGGTGGTTCATTTTGGTAGGTCAAATATGTCAGAATATAGTATTAATGGTAAGACTCTTGGCAGTGTGGAGGATCAGAGGGATCTTGGGGTCTGAGTCCATAGGACGCTCAAAGCTGCTGCGCAGGTTGACTTTGTGGTTAAGAAGGCATATGGTGCATTGGCCTTCATCATGGGATTGAGTTAGGAGCCAAGAGGTAATGTTACAGCTATATAGGACTCTGGTCAGACCCCACTTGGAGTACTGTGCTCAGTTCTGGTCGCCTCACTACAGCAAAGATGTGGATATTCTTGAGAGAGTGCAGAGGAGATTTACAGGATGTTGCCTGGATTGGAGAGTGCACCTTATGAGAATAGTCTGAGTGAACTTGGTCTTTTCTCCTTGGAGCAATGGAGGATGAGATGTGACCTGATAGAGGTGTATAAGATGATGGGAGGCATTGATCGTGTGAATAGTCAGAGGCTTTTTCCCCAGCTCTGAAATGGCTAACATTGAGAGGCCACAGTTTTAAGGTTCTTGGAAGTAGGTACAGAGGAGATGTGAGGGGTAAGCTTTTTACACAGAGGGTGGTGAGTGCGTGGAATGGGCTGCTGTCCATGATGGTGGAGATGGATACGATAGGGTCTTTTAAGAGACTCCTGGATAGGTACATGGAGCTTAGAAAAATAGAGGGCTATGGGTAACCCTAGGTAATTTCTAAGGTAAGGACATGTTCAGCATAGCTTTGTGGGCTGAGGTCTTCTGTGTTTCTGTTAATTCTGTCTTACAAATTATTGACATATAACATGAAAAGAAGCAGTCCCACAACAGACCCCATGCAGAAGCCTTTTCCGGTTGGGTGATGGGGACTAGTGGGCTTCTGGCAGTGTTTGCTGAGCTTGCAGACATTTCATCGCCAGTCGAGGTGATGCAGTGTGCAGTTGTTGGTTTTTCTCTCTGGCAACAGCTCTTCATCTTTGGAACATATCTATCCTACATCTTTTGAATTGCCTTCAGAAACTCCAACCAATGCAGAGCTGCCATGATCCATGCGAGTGTCCCCTTCCTATCAACTTTGGCCGGTTCCTTTCTCATGCTTCTGCAAATCCCTTTACTCCACTGTAAAACTGACACATCTGACTTCTCCTTTCCCTCTCAGACTGCAGGGTGAAGTCTATCATATTATGATCACTGCTTCCTAAGGGTTCCTCTATCTTAAACTCCCTAATCAAATCTGGTTCATTACACAGCACACAATACACAAAACAGAGAGAAGAGAGCGGGGAGGGGACAGAAGAAAGGCAGAATTGCCTTTCCCCTCTCAGGCTCAACCACGAGCTGCTCTAAAAAGCCATCTTGTAATTTTGCACAAATTCCCTCTCGGGATTCAGCACCAACCTGATTTGCTCAATCTACCTGCATATTGAAATCTCCCATGACTATTGTAACATGGCCCTTATTGCATGCCTTTTCTATCTCCTGTTGTAATTTATATCCCACATCCTGGCTGCTGTTCGGAAGCATGTGTATAGCTCCCAAAAGGATATTTTTACCTTTGCAGTTTCTTAACTCTACCCACAAGGAAGGTGCCTGTCATGAATTAGATTAGTCAGTAACACCGATTTCTCTATTGACCCTGTCCTGAGGAATCAATTCAAAGCCATTCTTTGTGTGTTCATGCTTCTGACCATCGATAATTTTGGTTTTGAACATTTTTGTGATGGTACCAATGTCTCTCTCTCTCTCTCTCTCTCTCTCTTTCACCTCTCTCCTCTCTCCTCCCCCTCTCCCCCTTTCCACGTCCCCCCTCTCTTTCTGCTGACTGACTCGTCGTCTCATTAGTGCTTGAACCAGTTTATATATGGGAAGACTAGTTTCAAAGCAGGACATTGTAAGTATTACCCCTTGCCTTTAAGGAGTTACCTGCCCTGTTCCAGCTTGGTCGTTGGCCCGTGAGGGAAAGATGGTGGTTGTTAACTTCCTTGGCACACTTTTGGTGCATAATTGAGATGTCCAGTGCACTTTTGGAAATGTTAAGTTAGTGGAGATGGATCAGGTGCATAGATATTCCTGATCCTGCTCTTCCTCAGGGCCAAGAGGAAGTGCTGGGAGTTTCTTAACAATCCAGTGCATAAGGGCACCTGCAGTTTTGTCTTTGTTAATGAGAGTTTCGAGACTTTAGGCAGAGAAAGGTTTCAGATTGTCTCCAAATATGATGTTTATTTGTTCATTTCAGGACACTGATTAGTGACTGTGCAAGCCATTTTCCAGTATCCTTTTCATTTAAGTGAAGCCCACTTGTTCAGGAAATGTACCCTTTGTATCAGACCATTAGTGTCAGCTGGTGGGGGGAGGGGATGCACAGTGATTTTATTATGAACGTACTGAGATTGGCAATTTGCTATTAATTCTAATTTCATGAAATTGTGTAGAAAATTTCATTCAGTTGACACTGACAACTGGATTTAAATCTACAAAGGCAAACAGTGATTTACTGTTTCTCAGCAAAGACAGAAATGCAGCGCAGTGCTGTTCGTTCTACCAGTGTCCGTTTGTAACGTTCTCAGTGCTGCGATAGTGATTAGGCCCGGAGATCTCGGGGTAATACAGGGCTGAGGGAAAGCTGCAATACTGGATGTACTGCATAAGATGCTAGACTAAGGTGAAATCTGAACATTTAGTTGATACAATGCCAGAGATTCAGAGCAAACTGCTTCATTCTGGCAAGTCTGTAAAGGTCAATAAAGCAAGCAAGAGCTGATTACTTAGAGTGTCAACTTCAACACTCAGCTCTGAGTCAGAAGGTTCTGGGCTCAAGTTCCCAATGAAAGAATGGATCTAAGCCAGCAGTGAAGTACAGACGTAGTCCTGTGCAAAAGTCTTAGACACTATGGTATATGTAGCTAGGGTGCCCAAGACATTTGCACAGTACTGTGGTAATTTTATGTATTGCACTGTACAAGTGCCACAGTAAACCAATTTCATGATGTATGTGAGTGATGATAAACCTGACTTTAATATGAGTCTCTGTTGTGGACTGAGAGGGGAAGGGGGCAGGGAGAGGGGAGACATTGGGAAAAGGGGAAGGGAGAGGGGAGAGAGTGGGAAGCACCAGAGAGACATTCTGTGATGATCAATAAACCAATTGTTTGGAATCAAATGACCTGGCCTGGTGTCTCAGCGCTGGGTGTGTCTGCACCCATGCCACCACCCCCCCCCCCACCCCCAGTGCTTCTCTGGCACCTGTCCCGCACCCCTCCCACAGCGCTCCACCCTCGCCATTCCCAACCCCCTTCGCTTCCACCAGATTACAAACTCGCTCTCTGCTCCACATTGACAAATACAGCACTGTGCAAAAACCTTAGGCATCCAGCTCTATACATGCGCCCAAGACTTTTGCATAGTACTGTAAGAGTTTCTGCAGATGTTGGCAATCTTGAGTAACATACTCAAAATGCTGGAGGAACTCAGCAAGTGAGACAGCATCTATGGGGGGGGAATAAGCAGTCGATGATTCAGGCCAGGGTAGTTCACCAGGGCTGGGGTCCTGTTGAAGTTCCGATGAAGGGTCTGGGTCAAAACATTGACTGTTTATGCCACTTCATAGATGCTGCCTGACCAGCTGTGTTCCTCCAGCATTTTGTGTGTGTTTTTTCAGCAATCAAGTGTAGTATCGAAGGACGGCCACAGTGTGCAGGTACAGATGCAATGCAAAACTGAGGACTTCTGTGTTGCCAAGCGGGATATAAGACCCAATTCCATTTGAAAGAAACACATTGCAGTTCTCCCTGATGTTACTGCCAGTAACCAACATCACCAAAAGTGATCATTGGATTTTCATTTCATTGTTGTTTGTGGGACCCCAGTGTCTCGTTTCTGCTGACTTCTCCTTTGTGACAGGCCCACAAGATTCAGGATGGCTTAATCCCACACTAGTTTGGTTAGTTTTGAGGTGGCTAAAAGGCCAGTGGGGAACCACACACTCCTTCATGGCTGCAGCTGGTGTGGCTGACAGGGCAGGAAGCTGGGTAGTTTGTGAGGTGGTAAATTCCTCTGCTGCTCTATGTAGTTCCTCATGCATGGACTCAAAGTTCTCAACTCTATTCTGAACATTCCTTCTCTACTTTGAGAAGGTTAATCCCAGGAATCAGTGAGGTTGCTGCGTTTTTCCAAGGAGGCCGTGTTGAAGACAGTGTTGAATCATTTCCTCTGTCTACCTGATACACATCAAGAATGTTCAGCTCGGCATTTGGTTATCCAGCTATTTCCATTGTCCAGTATGTTTAGAGTCGGTACTGCAGATCCATACTAATGAATTAATTCCAACTAAGATCAAAACCTAATTGTACCAATCTGTCCTTAATTAATTGACACATGCAACTTTTTCAGTGGTAGCTGACAGTGTTTGCAGTTTACAGAAAGTTTTGGTCACAGCTCTTGACGACCTTACGTAACACAGTGAGTTTCTGTACTTAAAAAGAACAGTTTTCCTGCTCAAAGGAAGATGATTGGGGGCAATTTCTGTGGTCCAGCACTGTACTGGGCTAGAGGGTTTGAACCTGTAATCTCTTCTTGTGATCGAGCCTGGAAGAGTGTCTGCTTTGTGAGACTGTTTACTATCTTTTCTACCCTACAGCAGTGTCAATACTTTGAAAATGACTTCAATAGCAGTAGGTGTGCCCTCAAATTTACTGAGGGTATGAAATGTACCAGTAAAAGACAAGTTCATTTTAAAATTTAGATTTCCATTTCCTGCAAAGTTCTTTCTGAACGCAGCTGAGAGTTTGAGAGCCAACTGGTGATTTTAAAAAAGTGCTAAGAACTGTATCCAAGTTAAAAGTTAACCCTCAATCCCGTTGCTCGGAAGAGCAGGGAATGAAGAGGATGTATCTTAACGTGTGCAGGGATAGAACTCATATTAAGACCCCCAAAAAGTGGAACAGTGAATGGGAAGAGATCATCTTCGTCTTTAGGAAATATTTTCAAACCATTTTACACACTTGAATTTTATCCATTTGCTGTAACAACAGTGTATTGACGAAGGTCCTGACGAAGGGTCTCGGCCCGAAACGTCGACAGTGCATCTCCTTACAGATGCTACACGAGTGAATCTGCAGATGCTGGAAATAAATAAAAAACACAAAATGCTGGCAGAACTCAGCAGGCCAGACAGCATCTATAGGAGGAGGTAATAACGATGTTTCGGCCCGAAACGTCGTTATTACCTCCTCCCATAGATGTTGTCTGGCCTGCTGAGTTCTGCCAGCATTTTGTGTTCCTTATAGATGCTGCCTGGCCTGCTGTGTTCCACCAGCATTTTGTGTGTGTTGAATGTATTGACTTATGGGCTTTTTGCACTTAAATGAGGTATGCATCTGAGCTGCAGTTTTTTTTCCAGTTTGCATTAATATTTCATCTTCTGCTTCGTAATTTTATGAAATTAGATCAGTGGTTATTGTTGGAAGGAAGGAAAGGCACTGTAAGCTGCTCAGAACAGTTGCCTGTTACAAAGCTGTTTATATTTTGCATCTCGCGTTGTCTTCAGTTTGAATGATGCAGTGGTCACATTGATGGATTGTGAATGGGCCCCTAATCCTCTAGTGTTAATATTCACTTAACTCCAGTAATCCAGCATGCTTGCGACTTTGATGGAGTGGTATTAGTATATTTATCAGACTATCGGGATGTTACATGTTGCCTTCCTGTCAGCTTGAACCAGTGTGGACATCCTCCTCTGACCTCCCTCATTAACAAGACATTTTTGCCCTCAGAACTGCCCATCACTGGATATTTTTTTGTTTTTCACACAATTCTCAGTAAACTTCTAGAGACGGTTGTGCATGAAAATTCCAGGTGATCAGTTTCTGAGATACTCAAACCACCCCTTCTGGCACTAGCAATCATTCCACGGTCAAAGTCATTTAGATCACATTTCTTCCCCGTTTTGATGTTTGGTCTGAACAACAACTGGACCTCTAAACCATGTCTGCATGATTTTATGCATTGAGTTGCTCCCACATGATTGGCTGATTAGATATTTGTGTTAACGAGCAGGTGTACAGGTGTATCTAGCAACGTGGCCATTGAGTATATGTGGCTGTTCCGCATCCTGTGGACAGATGTGCTATGGGCCCATTTTAAACAGCCCAGGGAGACCTACTCAGATACATGTTGATTGTTAAGAAAGTGACACAAACCCACTTTTAAACAAAGAGGCACAAAACCCCTGATCTCTACATTAGAACTAACATAATTCTTGCAAGAGGTAATCCCAACACCCTGATCAAACAACTACAAACTTTGAACTCTCTGTCTCTCTTGTCAAACGCCATTGTTCTCAGTTGGAGGATTTATCTGCCCTAACACTGGGGTGGGAGGATGGAGATATGTCTCTACCAAAGGAGGTATAAGGCGCACCTTCCCTCTGCTAGCCCACAGGTCACTTTTGGGCAGGGTGTAGCTCCTGCTTGGCCCCCCGTACCTGATGCCCCCAAACAGGGTCACATAAAGCCATGGGAGCAGGTGGTGGATGGTCGTATGAGCAGCTGGTGCATATCATAAGTCCTGGTTATGCGACCACTGACACCGGGTAGTCAATCTCTGGAGAGTATCAGTGATGGCTGGAATCACCCATCTTGTAAAGCACTGCCCAGAAGAAGGCAGTGGCAAAGCAGTTCTGTAGAAAAACTTGCCAAGAACAAACGTGGTCAAAGACCATGACCGCCCACGTCATACGTCCCAGCACATGATGATGATGATACTAGGATATAAATAATCCCATGCTACTGCTGTAAAAAGAACAAGGGAACTTCCTTTAAAACTCACCAGCCTTTATCCATCATTTAAAGTTGCTACATCACTCTGTTTTGTGGGAGTTTGCCGTGTACATAATTAGAATCTGCAAATGGGGGCTTAATGAACCGATATTTTTGATTCCCGGGCAGTGTGCTGGTGTGGGGGATTCCCTAATCTTTAAAGGAAAGGAATTTGGGAGAAGGCCTGAGATGGCAACCACCTGCCAGATTAATATCAGTCATGATCTACACCGTCCAACAACTTTAAACCAAGTTTTGAAGGACTTGGAGTGAAAGTGGAAGAGATTTCAAGATGGTGCAAGAAATGAGGAAGACAGCAGATGGTGGAGCTACTGCCACACAGCTTGGCTTGGCTTTGTTTGATCCTGACCTCCGATGCCGCCAGTGTGGAGTCTGTACGTTTACCCCGTGTCTCGGAGGATTCCCCAGTTCCATCACATATCATAAGATGCTGGCAGATCATTTGGCTGCTGTAAATAAATGGGTGGTGGGTAAATGAGGAGAGTTGATAGGCATGACTATGTTATTGGTTATGAGGGAAATTGATGGGATTTCATTGGGAAATGATATAGATGAGGAGATTAATGGTTTTGTCTATGTTATAAGGAAATATGACACAAATAAGAGACTTCTGTGGTAAAATGAGACTTCCACTGAGAGGATGTTATGGAGCTGAAGAAACTTAAAAAGCTTTTCCTTACTTACTTTGATATTGTCATTTAAAAAAAATTGGATAGGTATATGGACAGGAAAGGGATGGAGGGTTATGGGCCGAGTGCAGGTCGGAGGGACTAGGTGAGAGTAAGCGTTCGGCACAGACTAGAAGGGCCGAGATGTGCTGTTTCCGTGCTGTAATTGTTATATGGTTACTATAACTCAGTAAGGAGCAATGCAGCCCCAAGAGTCCATGCCAACTCTCATCATTCCCATTCTCCAAATTTCTCTTTGGCCTTGCAACTTTTTCTCACTCTCTTTTTAATAGATTAAATTGGAAGGAACTGTTTCTCATGGCAGGAGGATGAGCAAGCAGATGTAAATGAATTGCCAAAACTGCTATGAAGGAAGGTATTTTGTTATGTAGAGTGTTCTCACAGTATAAATACTTCACCACTGAACAAATACTTAAAATTTTTGATCCAAGATGGCGGCGTGACGCAGCTTGCAGCGGCCACTCTGGAACTGATTATCTGTTATTTGTGAAGTGGGGTGCCGTGTGCAATCATAATCAATTGAAAACGGACGTGGAAGCACGGAGAAACATCGGGAAATTCCAGGAAGACCTTCTTCGTTACTGCTGCCGCTGTGAGGTCCGGGACTCTGCCGGGAAGAACAGGCCCCCAGTCCTCAGGGTCGCGTTGCCAATGGCCATTGGCAGGGCCGTCTTAATACGCTCGGCAGAGGATGGTGCTCGGAGAAGCTGTGCTGGAGGGGATGGTCATCGGCTCGGAGGTTCGAAAGACTCAGGTTGCTTTCGGTGTGTGCTGCGTCTGCGAGGCTGAGTCGGGCGGCGCCTGGGAAGTCCATAGCGGGGGTATTCCCTTCTGCCGCCGGCGTGGGATGGCGAGTCTGTTGGGACCCTGGGGACTTGTGGAAACTGTGGTGATTTCTTTTGAACTTACAGTTCTTTAACATCTTGGACTATTTTTACTGTGCCTATAGTCTGTTTTTTTTATCAATTATGCTATTGTTTGCACTGTTGTAACTATATGTTGTAACTATGTGGTTTTGTGCAGGTCTTGTAGCTTTAGTTTTTGATCTTGTTTTTGTCTGGTGGATTTGGAGCTGCTTTCCGGGGAACGCGCTAAGACGGTAGCGCGATATTAATATGCAGCAGCCTCTCCGGACTCTGGATTGGGGATTGCCAAGCGTTACGTGGATTTTCTGGTGTAGTCGGTTTTGTCATATTGCTTTTGTGATATCATTCTGGGGGAACGTTGTCTCATTTTTTTAACTGCATTGCATTTGTGGTTTCTAAATGACAATAAACTGAATCTGAATCTGAAAATCTTCCCGTTCTGTGGAAAGAGTGGAGATTGTGATTAAATGGAGAGTCTGACATAGTTGGCTAAATGCCTTCCTTCTAGGGGTAAATTAAATGAGATTAACCTTTCTGGATTCATCACTAAGGAAGAAAGTGTTGTCTAAAGGATAACAGCCAGTGTAAGATAAAGGAAATTCTTCCTCAAACTTACGTGCCCAAGGTTGTGACTTGTTTGTTACCATAGATTTTTTTTTTTTTACATTTGGCTTATGGTTCATTACTGTGTAAATTAATATGTCATTATGAAATGTATTCAGCTAACAGCACTGTGTGATTGTTCAGATGGATGATACGTTCAGACAGATACGCCATCCAACGTGATCCCACAACTAGTCGCATCTAGCTCTCTCTCCATTTTGCAGGGATGCTCAGTTTGTGACTCTCTGGTCTGCTCTTCCATCCCACCCACCTGTCCCATGCAAGTAGAGGAGATGAAACATCCATCCTTTCACCTTTTCCCTCTGAACGTCCTGACCCAACAATTTTACCAGCTAAAGCAACAATTCAGGTGCAGTGGCAAACCAGTTCTGTAGAAGAACTTGCCAAGAACAAATGCGGTCACCACATTCGCCGCTCACCATCTGGAATCCCCTACATTAGGCAAACCATGGGTGCTTGCTTTGCGGAGAGTCCTCGTTCAGTTCATGGGTGACCCTGAGCTTCTGGTTGCCTGCCATTTTAACTGACTACACTGCAGTCACATTGCATGTGGACTCCAGTACCGACACAACATGAATAGAGGGCTCTGGGTAAGCCTAGGCAGTCCTAAGGTAAGGACATGTTCAGCACGGCTTTGGGGGCTGAAGGGCCTGTATTGTGCTGTAGGTTTTCTAGGTTTCTATGTTTCTAACACAAGCTTGAGGGCCACTAGGTCAACTTCCACGTGGACACGTTGCACACTTCAGGACTCGGCACTGAGTCCCGGTTTTATCATGACTGGCCATTTGCGTTTGCTTTTCTATTCTCTCTCTTTATTTTCTTTAATTTTATTAAACTGGCCAGCTCAGCATGTCTCAGTGGGCCAGACTATACAGTATCACCTCAGCTTCATAATATTAGCAACATACCAGACAGACAGCTGCCCATTCAACAGCTGTCTCATTTAATTTTATTCCAGACATCCCCCTTGCTCTGCGCTTTCACCCTCGCCATTCCCCTCTGCTACTTAATTCAGCTTGGGTTTCAGGTTCTGATGACCTGAAACATTAAATGTTCAACAGATGCTGGCAGACTTGCCGAGTTCTTCCAGCGTTTTCAGTTTTGCTTTCAGATCCCAGTATCTGGTTTTATACGTTTGCCGCGGACACCATGTATCTCTGCAATTCGAGCATTTGTTCGGTTTCTTGGATAACCGGGTTTGCATAATGAAAAAATAAACACCAAGCCTAGAAGAGAGAAGTACACGTTATTAAAAAACAGTGTTAGGAAAACTCAGCTGGTCAGGCAGGGTCTGTGGATAGTTGTGTTTCAGGTTTATGATGCGTTATTAGAGCATGCAAGAAATGTTCGTAGGAAATGTATTAGAACATTTGGGAGTGGAGGTTCCTATCGTGGGCTTCAAGTATTTTTGTGCTCCCACTAACATACTGGGTAAACATGTCAAAGTTGCTGGTGGGTGTGAAAGGTGGGGACATGGGAGACCCAATCCTTGGTTTAGTTGGGAGAAGATGAGGTTAGAGTGGGTGTGCAGGAAATGGAATCACCACGCAGGGAGCCCTGTTACTGATGCGGTGGGGGTGGGGGGGGCAGCAGAGGGAAGGCGTGTTGCAGTCCCAGTGGTATAATGAAAAACTAAGCAACAGAGATGTGGGAGGAAATTCTGGGAGCAAGGAAAGAAGTCTTCAATGGAAGTGGAGTGGGAAAAGGTGCAGTTGGTCAACCTGTGGGGGGGGGGGGGGGGGTCAGTGTCCTAATGGTTCCCTCAGGTGAAGATACAGAGGTCAGGAAGTGGAAGAGATTTGTCAGAGATGGGCTTTGTGAAAGTGAGAGCAGGGTGTCTATAGTTACCAAAGTTGAGGCCTTAGACTCTGGGCTTTAAACAGTTCTTTTCAGGGTAATGGAAGAACCACTGAAGTTTGCAGGCCACTCCATCGACCTTCTGAGTTGACCACACTATCCCAAAACTAATGTAAACGCTCTTCGTTCAACCCACCACTCCTGTTTTTTGTTACGCACGTTATGCTTATATGTTGACTTTCATTTTGTGCCAGAGGACTGGGCACAAAGGTCAGTGTAGAACCTTATTTCCTCAGCACTGCTGTCTTTTACTGAGCACCTTAACGTGGACCCACCTGTGCTTTCAGGTAGACATAAAACATCCACGAATTGCGAAAGGCAGTCAGACTACCCCCGAGCTCCTGGCCTTTGTTAATCCATCAATCACTATAACTAAAACATGCTTTCTAGTTGCTTGTACATATTCTAGTTGCCTATATTATAGCTGTGACTGCACTTGAGAAATAATTCTTTGGCTGTAAAGAGTTTTGGACTGTGCTTGGTACAAACAGGAAATGCAGGATTTCTTTCTTCCTTAAATTTCTTAAAATTCTGTTAATTTTGTATTCTGCAGGTGACACTTAGGTGGATCATTTGTTGGAAGTTAACTGACTCGAGGATGCACAAGTTTATAATTTTCAGCCTTCTCACTTTTGCTTCAGTGTAAAACCAACCCCAATGTCATTACTTTTGCGTTGCAGATGCTATAATGTACCGACTACAGTCAGAAGAGAAAATCTTGTTAGATTTGAACCACTCTTAATTTTAAAAAAAACCTTGTTAAAACTTTACCAACTCCTCCCTAGCAAAACTCCCTGACAAATGTTGTGGCATAGTTTTTGATGCTGATTTAAAAGTTCATCTCTTCTGTTTTTGTTTTTCAGATGTTGGACTTGGAGAAGCAGGCAGAACATGATGCTTCGCCTGCCTCTGAGAGGGTGGACAGTGAGTGCAGTGTTGGTGCCTTCAGTGATGAGTGGGAGAAATTGGATATCCCGAGCAGCCCTGAGCAAACTGAGATCCCAGACGTGCAGCCTACTCCAGTGATCTTGACCTTGAAGGTGACAGAGCCATACCTAGGGGACTGTTACAGTGAAGATGTATCACTACCTCAGAGTGATGAAACGGTAAAGCCAGCCATTCGGGGGATAGATGCTGCTACACAGACTGAGCAGCAGGAAAGTGTGGGCCTCACAACTGATATTAAAGCAATGGAGCTCACTGCTGCACCTGTTGTTGATACCTCCCAAATTATTGTTGTCCCTCCAACCTGTCCAGAGGAGCCGGTACTTGTAGATCAAGTGCCCCCAACAGCAAAGGAGGCAACGGGTCAACAGGTTGCTACAGGTTCACAGCCTGAAAGCACATCCATTAGCTTGGCAGTTCCCATTGTTGAAGAGGTTCCTGACGATGCAGGTTGTGGGTTTGAGGAGGAAGAAGTTGCTGAGGTTGAAGGTAAATTGTTGGAAGTCGATCAGGTGGAGAATGCAGGATCTAAGGAGAAGGAGCAAGGAGAAGTATCCCCAGATGGTTTTGGCTCTAACTTTGTGGAAAAATTCCTATCTTATTTAAAAATACCCAGTTTTCTATTGGGTGAAAGATCTGTCACCAGCACTGGGAAACCAGAGGCAAGTACTGATCTTCCACCTGTCCCTGCCCTGCACTTGCGCAATGAAGACACAACTAAAGAGCGTACAGATCTTTCTGAATCCCCAGCTACTGGTGTGGAGTTGCTGTTGGAGACAGAGGCCGCCCGCGTTTCAGCAAGTGTGCTTCCGGCCAGCACTGAAGACCTCCATCTCACTGGTGGAGACGATGCATCGGATGCGCCATCAGGAGAGACAGTCATTGATCCTGTTGAACTCAGCATTAGGTCGTTATTGACTACTGTGGAAGAACCTAACATGGACTCTATTATCATTGTGACACCGCCGTCGGAATTAAGCGTCGATGCTCCCCTCTCTGCTGTTGTACACCCACATGCCCGTGAAGATGATAGCACTGTCGCTGCGGTCGATACTGGTGATTCAAAGTTAACTCTTCAACCAACTGTCCCAGAGATACCATCCGGAAAGTCTACCAAGCCAAGTAAAACTGAGGCATTAAAGCATCCAAGCTTGGGGGTGGCATCTTCGTCTTCTCTTCCAGTCACCTTGGAAATTAAGAGTCCTGTGAGTTCAGAGGAAGAGCATGGTACTTTGGAAGAAAGTAAAACTGATGTTACTGAGCACAAGTGTGTTGTAGACACAGCAGAAGAAAGCGGCAGGGTGGAGAACATTATAGGAGATGGAAATAAGCTGTTGAAAGTGTCATCTGTCCCCAGTGATGAAACGGTTCCCACTCTGGAAACTGTAACACCAAGTTCTGAAGATGTAACCCCTGGCAGTGCTCTGCAGACAGCAAAGATAATGCCAGTTGTGCGGGTGGCAGAACTAAGCCAGGTACCGTCCATTGTGGTGGACAATATAACAGCTAAGAGTACAGTGCAGGAGAGAATAGAGGATGACAAGGCAGTGAAGAAAGACGCACCCACAGCACAGACTGTGCAGGGCTCGGGCGCCAAGGCAAAGCCCGGCGATGTGCTGCCTTCCATTCCGTCTGCCACTCCAGAGGAGCTTGCCTCAGGAGCCCGCCGCAAGATCTTCCTGCCCAGGTCCAAGCAAGTGGACGAGTTGGAAGGACTCGTTTCGGAAGTGCCTGGCTTGCCAGCGCACCCAAAGAAAGAGGAAGCAGTGCGGAAGGTCCACGCTGAGGGGAGCATCAGCCACGCGGAGGAGGAGGAACAGAGTCGATTCCCGTTAACTCCCAAAAGGAGCGCGGCACTGCTGCAAACTCCGGCAGTGCCGCAAACCACGCCGCTGGAGAGGTATTCCCCAACGACAACACGCAAGATGTCAATGCTGGAAGTACCAAAGCTTTACGAAGACCCCGGAAACAAAGCAGAGACAGCCATGGACTCTGCTAGAAGTGGAGGGAAAACTGAGGATACCAAATCAACAAAGAACTTCTTGAAAGGTAAGAGGTCGAGTTAACCTTTGCCAGAAATTTAGCCTGGGCTGCAAAGATCCATTTCTGTAGCATCCCAAGTTGCTAAGGGAAGCAAGAGCCAAGATTGCTGGGGCTCTGATGGAGATTTCTGCATCTTTGTTAGCCGTGGTGGAGGTACCAGAAGACTGGGGGACAGGGGTGGCTGTTTTTGCTGCCTTGTTCAAATAGAACATTAGAAATAAGACAGGAAGCTATAAGCTAGCAAGCCTACATTAGTGGTAGGGAAATTGGTAGAGAAGTTTCTAAGGGACAGTTATTTACGTTCACTTGGAAAAGCAGAGATTGACTAGGAGGAGTTAGCATGGCTTTATACGGTGGAGATCATTTTACAGAAATCTGATTATTTTTGATCACATAACTGAAAAAACTGGTGAAGGCTACGGTAGGTGTAGTTTACATGGGCTTTCATAAGGCTTTTGATAGGATACAACATGGTAAACTGGTCCAGAAGAGTAAGGAACGAGGGATTTGAGGCACGCTGGCTAATCAGATGCAGAAGTGGCTTTGGGATAAGAGGCAGAAATTAGTGACAGATTGGGGTTTTTCTGCCCATGTCTGTAACAAGTGGTGTGCCTCATTGATTAGCTCCATGGTACCGTATAGAAATGACTTGTAATATATAAACACCTTTAATGAGAACGTATGTGGTCTGATTAACAGGTCATATGTCAGCTGGAAAATTGGGCAGAAACGTAGCAGGTGGAATTTAATCCAGACAAGTGTGAGGTCATATACTTTGGAAGTACTTCTGGTAGGACGTATGGAGTAAGTGGCAGGGACCTTGGAAATGCTGATGTACAGAGAGACCTTGGGGTGGAAGTCCACCTTGAAAATGGTGACACCATAAGGTAGTAAAGAAGTCATTTGGTATGTTTGTCTTCATAAGGTGAAACATTGAGTGTAAGAGTTAGGACATCATGATGTAGTTGTATAAAACATTGGTTTGACTTCATGTGAGATATGTGAATAATTCTGGTCATCACACAACATGTAGGATGTGTTAGAAAAGCGTGGAGAGGAGATTCACCAAGACGTTGTCTGGAATGCTGTTATAAGAAGATTATTGGATAAACTGGGTTTATTTTCACTGCAATATAGGAGGCAGAGAGGATGGCCTGATAGAAATTTATAAAATTGTGAGTGGTTAGACAGTATAGAGAGTCAGACTTTTCCTTCGCATGACACGAGATGTTCATGGCTCTGGAGGCGGGTGGATTCGAGGTTGGTGTCACAGTCCAGTGTGTCGTGGGACGGTGCAACTGGCTGCTGGCTGTGTGCCCAGAGACCCGAGTTCTTTGGGCGCAGAGCTTGGAAAAAGCAACATGACAGACTTTTAATATCATAAATCGGCAAGTTTTGTTGTTTTGTTGTGTCTCCCTTCTCGCTGTGAAACGGGGACACCTCTTTTTCCCTTATTAGGGAGAGAGAGAGCCTGTGGTATGTCGAATTATTGGGTGAAGGAGTAGTCTTTGGGGTTACTGCAAGTCTGTGTCTTTACTGATGCTTTGCTACACACTTGAGTGCTCGGTGGGGTGCCGATGCTTTTTTGCTGGTGGGGGGGGGTTGTTGCTTTGTTGCTGCTTGTGAGTGGGAGGGGGAGCTGGAAGGGGCTGGGGTTCTAACATTTAACTGTCATTCATTCTTTGGGGCACTCCGCTGTTTTCATGGATGTTTGCAAAGAAAAAGAATTTCAGGATTTCATATTGTTTACATTTCTCTAATTGAACCTATTGAAACAAGAGATCTAGAACTAAAGGGAGAAGCTTAAACGAGATCTGAGAGGTTGCAGTTTACATACAGAGGATGGTAGGTATTTGGAACAAGTTGCCTGAGGAGATGGTGGAGACAGATATAATTACAATGTTTAACAAGTATTTGGACATGTACTTGGAAAGGTTTTGTTACGGATTCAGGCAACAATAAATATATGAGTTAGGCAGGGGTTTTTATAACAAATAACATGTTTATTAAACACTGAAAACAAACCCCCCAAAAGTAAACAAAACACTAACGTAACCGGAAATCAGCTGCTGTGCAGCAGCTTAAACAGTTCTTAAAGCAATGAAGCTTAAACAGTTCTTAAAGCGATGTTGCAAAAACAGTTCTTCAAAGTAGTATTGCCAAACGTTCAAAATGCTCACAGTCCATTTAAGGGAGAGACTTTTTAAGACGATTTAAATTCTCTTTCACGTCGTGTTGCTTCGGTTCCCAAATCGAACTTTTCCCACGAAGAATTTATGAAACAAAACAAAACGGCTTAAAGGCACTGACCTTTCCTGCAAAACACCATTCTCAATCCTTTCTGGTATTTCCCAGGGATCAACACGAGAACAGTCAACGAAATCCTTCCGAATGAGGATCAAACAAGGTTGAACCTGTTTCACCATCGAAATCAATTTTCCTCGATCTTTAACTCCCGAACTCCGATCTTCACTCTCCACTGATTCTCAACTAGCAGTATTGTAAAGAAACTGCTGGCAATGACCTTTTAAACTTTAGGCATTAGATAAAACTTTATCTTTCAACTAAACTGCGTCATAACATTAAATCACGCAGTGGCATGAAGTCAACATGGCAAATCCAGCCACGATCTGCCCCTCCTCACAGGGAGGGGTCCTCCTTTTATACCCTGTAAAAAAAACCTGTCACATGACCTCTACTGGTGGGGAAATGACGTCACTCCACCATCACAAGACCATTACCTCAAGTCCAGTATAGCTTCAACCCCAGTCACGCGTCACGTGTCACGGGTACCTAACACCTCCCTACAAAAAAACATTTTTGGTCTGACAAGAACAAAAATTTTAACAATTATTTACAAGAAAAACAAATGTATAAATTTTATAACATACACAATATACAATACTATCATATGACATCTTACAACTCACAATACAGTAGGATTGTTACAATTGTAAAAAAAACCACTCCATAAAAAAAATTACATTGTACATTCAACATCGAGATAGACAATCAGCAACCACATTATCTTTACCTTTAATGTGAGTTATCACAATATTGTACTCTTGTAACATCAAACTCCAATTTAATAATCTTCTGTTTTTGTTTTTCATCTTCCTCAGAAACACTAACGGATTATGATCAGTGTAAACAATAAGTGGTTTTTGAGTTGTACCAATATATACGTCAAAATATTCTAAAGCTAAAACAAGAGATAACAATTCTTTCTCTATTGCCGAATAGTTTCTTTGATGCTTATTAAATTTCTTAGAAAAGTAAGCTACTGGATGATCAACCTCATCACCCTCATTCCTTTGCATTAATACTACTCCTGCAGCCTCATCACTAGCATCTACAGCTAATGAAAAAGGTTTTTCAAAGTCAGGTGCCTTAAGCACAGGTTGTTGACATATCATTGTTTTCAATTTTTCAAATGCTTCTTGACAAGGCACTGTCCACACAAACTTCACATTCTTCTGCAAAAGGTTAGTTAATGGAAGGGCAACATTAGCAAAATTCTTACAAAATTTCCGATAATATCCTACCATTCCCAAGAATCTTCTGAGAGTTTTTTTCCCCGTTGGAGTGGGGATCTCTAAAATTGCCCGAACTTTTGCCTGAACAGGAGCTACCTTACCTTGACCCACAACATAACCAAGGTAAGTCACAGTGGCATGTCCAAATTCACTCTTAGCTAAATTAATAGTTAAGTTAGCTTTTGAAAGCCTTTCAAACAATTTCTCCACCACAATAATGTGTGCTTCCCAAGTATCATTTCCTGTCACTAAATCATCAATATAAGCATCAGTATCTTTCAATCCCTGAATCACAGAGTTAATCATCCTCTGGAAAATACCTGGGGCATTCTTCATCCCAAATGGAAGAACATTATATTCATATAACCCAGATGGAGTTACAAATGCAGAAAACTCTCTATCTCTGTCCGTTAATGGAACACACCAATACCCTTTCAATAAATCAATCTTTGTAAGGAACTCTGCTTTTCCAACTTTATCTACACAATCATCTACTCTAGGAATTGGATATGCATCTGTTTTCGTTACAGCATTCACCTTCCTATAGTCCATACAAAACCTAATACTACCATCTGGTTTTGGCACCATAACACAGGGTGAACTCCAATTCGAGTTAGAATGTCTAATAATATTATTCTCTAACATATATTCAATTTCTTTCTCAGCAAGTTTACATTTTTCTATGTTCATCCTATATGGGTGTTGTTTAATAGGTTTGGCATCTCCAACATCTACATCATGTGAAGCTATAGTAGTCCTTCTCGGAAAATCTGGAAACAAATCCTTATATTTAAAAATTAATTCCTTCATCTGTTGTTTCTGCTCTAGCTGTAAATGTGCTAGTTTCCCATCAATATTTTCCAGAATGGTTGAATTTGGTAACCTAACAGAAACAATGTTGGATTTAGAATGAAATTCAGATGAATCATCTATCATGTTCCTAGTTAAATCAAACTCATTCTCACTAACCACAACAGTCACAGTATCAGATTGTTTCCCAAAATATGGTTTTATCATATTTATATGGCAAAGTTGTGTTGACCTTCTACGATCTGGAGTTTTTATTACATAATCCACATCATTGATTTTAGACACAATTTCATAAGGACCATGAAATCTAGCTTGTAAAGGATTTGTTTGCACTGGGAAAAGAACCAACACCTTATCTCCAGGCTTAAACATCCTCATCCTAGCTTCTTTATCATACCAAGTTTTCATTTTCTACTGAGCCAACTTTAAATTTTCCTTGGCTAAGCTACAAGCTTTATGCAACCTGTCCTTAAATTTCAAAACATAGTCCAACAAATTAGTGTGTATTTCCTTACTAATCCACTGTTCTTTTAATAAAGCTAAAGGTCCTCTAACTCTATGCCCAAACACAAGTTCAAATGGACTAAAAACCTAAAGATTCCTGTACCGATTCCCTTACTGCAAATAAAAGTAAGTTTATACCCTCATCCCAGTCACTTTCATTTTCCACACAATATGTCCTAATCATATTCTTGAGGGTAGAATGAAACCTCTCCAAGGCACCTTGCGATTCTGGATGGTATGCAGACGAAGTGATTTGCTTAGCTCCCAATTTATAAACTATCTGTTGAAACAATCCAGACATAAAATTACTGCCTTGATCAGTTTGTATTTCCTTAGGTAATCCAAAATAAGTAAAGAATTTTATAAGGGCCTTTGTCACAGTTTTAGCTTTTATATCCCTAAGTGGTACTGCCTCTGGAAACCTAGAGGAAGTACACATGATTGTCAACAAGTACTGATAACCAGTTTTTGTCTTTGGTAATGGACCAACACAATCTACAATAACTTTAGAAAACAATTCACCAAATGCTGGAATAGGTTGTAATGGAGCTACTGGTGTAACTTGATTTGGTTTACCCACAATTTGACAAGTATGGCACGTTTTACAAAGCATCACCACATCTTTTCTTAGACCAGGCCAGTAAAAATGTTTTAAAATCTTGTCCACAGTTTTCCTTACCCCTTGATGTCCACCTAAAGGCACACTATGAGCTAAAGTCAAAATCTCATTTCGATAAACTTTAGGGACAACTACCTGGTAAACAACATTCCATTCCTCACTTGCAGGAATTGTTGGCGATCTCCACTTCCTCATCAACACTCCTTTTTCCAAGTAATATCCTACTGGCACCTTCTCAATTTCACTATCTAGTAAAGCTTGTTCCCTTAATTTTATAATCTCAAGGTCTCTATTCTGCTCTGCTATCATCTCCTTCCGAGACAGAGATAAATCTTCATAGTCAGACTTACTCCCAGAATCTTGTTCAAACAACGAAGGTAAGAAAGTCTCTGACACATCCTCAAAACTCGAATCCTGAGTTGAACAGTCATGAGTAACAACCTCATTCTGCGCATCAATCTTTTTAGCCATAGCTCTAGTCACAACACAGGAAGAATCTGTGTTAGAATTCATCTCTGATTCCTCTGACTCCATTGTCAAATGCACTTCAGGAAAAACTTGTCCACCTGCCAAGTCATTACCTAACAATAAAGAAATACCCTTCACAGGTAAGCTATGCTGTAATCCTACTTTAACAAATACTGTAACTAACCCTGATTTTAAATTTACTTTATGTAAATGTACAGGCATAAAATCACTCCCAACACCTCTTATGTAATTTACCTCACCAGTATCAGACTCTTCATTAAACTTCAACACACTGTCTAACATCAGTGATTGAGAAGCTCCAGTATCCCTAAGGATTTTTATTGGCACCAGAGTAGATCTTTCTTTCAAGGATACAAACCCTTCAGTTATAAAATGATCATATTCCTTTTTAACTTGGTCAGACTCTAACAAAACCTCATTTGTGTTTATCGAACCCTGTAATTTTACAGGTGCTTCAGTATGTTGCACACAAGCATCTGGAACTGCTTCCTTCTCTTTCTTTTTCAATCTGAAACAGTTAGCTATTACATGGCCAGGTTTCCTACAATAGTTACAAATAAGACCAAACTGTCTTTCCTTCACAGGTTTTCCTTCCTCCTTACCTTTCTCATTAACTTCTGATTTAATTTCTGATTTACCTTGTCTCCATTATTTTTCCTCTTAAAAATTCTGCCCTGAGGAAATTTATTCTTATGGATTAAAACATACTCATCAGTTAATCTAGCACAGTCCTGTAATTTATCAGTATCCCTCTCATTTAAGTAAGTCCTTACTTCAACAGGAATGCTTCTTTTAAATTCCTCCATTAAAATCAGCTCTCTCAATGTATCATAGTTCCCATTTACATTTTTAGAAGAAACCCATCTCTCAAAACACACAACACATAGGCAAATTCCACATAAGTTTTTTCCACAGACTTCTTCAAACTTCTGAATCTTTCTCTATATGCTTCTGGGACTAATTTGTATGCTTTTAGAATATGCATTTTCACAATATCATAATCAAGTGCTTGCGCAGCAGTTAAAGCTGTATAAACTTGTTGTGCTTTGCCTTTAATTACACTCTGTAACAACACTGACCATTTATCTTTTGGCCACTCTGACATCCGAGCAATAGTTTCAAAATGTTGGAAATATCTTTCCACCTCTGTTTCACTAAATGGAGGGACCAATTTAATTTCTTGACTAGCAACAAACAGCTTTTTAGAACCAGAAGACTGATTCCCAGACCTTAATTCCACCATTGCATAATCAAATTCCCTCTTTTTCTGATCAGCTTCCAACTTACAACACTCCAACTTCATTTGTTCGATTTGCAACTGCATCTCCAGATTACTTATTGGAAACGACTCTAAAATCGATTCATCAAAAACACCCGAATCCACATAGTGTGACACGATTTTTCTCTGTATTACAGCCTTTGAAGTAGTCTGCAAAATACCTTTAAGTTGCAATTTACTAGCTATCTCAGATACCTCAGTTTTTTTCGCCTTCGCTAACAACTCCGTACCTGGCGAAGCCAGAAACTCATCAATATTCATCGTTGCCGAATACCACTCACAAGCCAATCAAACAAAAGAATCGAATATTCCCCGTTTCCAAAACACTGACTCAAAATTTAACAAGCATTTCAACTCAAATGATCCAATCCCGGATGAGCCCCCATATTTATGTTACGGATTCAGGCAACAATAAATATATGAGTTAGGCAGGGGTTTTTAGAACAAATAACATGTTTATTAAACACTGAAAACAAACCCCCCAAAAGTAAACAAAACACTAACGTAACTGGAGATCAGTGGCTGTGCGGCAGCTTAAATAGTTCTTAAAGCAATGAAGCTTAAACAGTTCTTAAAGCGATGTTGCAAAAACAGTTCTTCAAAGTAGTATTGCCAAAAGTTCAAAATGCTCACAGTCCATTTAAGGGAGAGACTTGTTAAGACGATTTAAATTCTCTTTCACGTCGTGTTGCTTCGGTTCCCAAATCGAACTTTTCCCACGAAGAATTTATGAAACAAAACAAAACGGCTTAAAGGCACTGACCTTTCCTTCAAAACACCATTCTCAATCCTTTCTGGTATTTCCCAGGGATTAACACGAGAACAGTCAACGAAATCCTTCCGAATGAGGATCAAACAAGGTTGAACCTGTTTCACCATCGAAATCAATTTTCCTCGATCTTTAACTCCCGAACTCCGATCTTCACTCTCTACTGATTCTCAACTAGCAGTATTGTAAAGAAACTGCTGGCAATGACCTTTTAAACTTTAGGCATTAGATAAAACTTCATCTTTCAACTAAACTGCGTCATAACATTAAATCACGCAGTGGCATGAAGTCAACATGGCAAATCCAGCCACGATCTGCCCCTCCTCACAGGGAGGGGTCCTCCTTTTATACCCTGTAAAAAGAAAACCTGTCACATGACCTCTACTGGTGGGAAAATGATGTCACTCCACCATCACAAGACCATTACCTCAAGTCCAGTATAGCTTCAACCCCAGTCATGCGTCATGTGACACGGGTACGTAACAGTTTAAAGGGATTTTGGCATAATGCAGGCTAATAGGACTAGTGGAGGTAGGAATCACAGTTGGTATGTACAAGCCTCAATTTTGTGCTGTACAATCCTTCGACTCAATTTAAAAATTTTGTCCGGGCCTTTTACATCTTTTGGGGTCACTTGAAAGCTGGGAAACGGGAAAATAGTTATTGTGCTTCACAGTGATGTTTGCACTATTCTAATCACAGGAAATTCACAGATTTTTCTGTTCAAATTGTTGGATTTTAAGTGGGTATTTTAAAATGCGTTTGTCGTCTACATCAGTGATATGGGTGATAATGTAGTAAACCGGATCAGCAAATTTGTGGATGACACCAAGATTGGGAGTAGAATGGACAGTGATGAAAGTTATCGAAGAATGCAATGGGATTTGGACCAGCCTGGAAAAATGAGCTGATAAATAGCAGCTGGAATTTAATGTAGACAAGTGTGAGGTGTTGCACTTTGGGAAGACAAACCAGAGTAGGGCTTACACTGTGAGCAGTAGGGCACTGAGGAATGTGATAGACCCATAATTCCTTTAAAGTGGTGTCGTAGGTAGATAAGTTCATAAAGTGAGCTTTTGGCACGTTGGCCTTCATAAGTCAAAGTACTGAGTACAGGAATTGGGATGTTCTGTTGAAGTTGTATAAGATGTTAGTGAGGGCTAGTTTGGAGTATAGTATGCTATTTTGGTCACCTACCTACAGGAAAGGTATTGTTACGATCCAGCAACAACGAATATAGAATTGAGACAGGTTTTTTTATAACAAATAAAACATCTATTAAACACTGCTCAAAAAAACCCAAAAGTAAACAAGTGACTAACTTAACCGGAAGTCGGCTGCTACACGGCAGCTCAAACAGTTCCTAAAGCGATAATGCAAAAACAGTTCTTAGAGTGATAATGTAAAAAGTCCAAGTGATTTATACAGTCAGTTAGGAGAGACTTTCCTTGAAGTTATAAATTCTCTCATGCTGTGACATTACTGCTGATCCCAGCCGAAATATACGTTGACCAAAGGATTTACGATGAAGGTAATAAAACGACTTAAAGGCGCTGACCTTTCCTTGGCGAAACCCTGCTCCAGTCCTTTCTGCTCTTTAGCAGGGACTATCTTGGATTCAGGTTACTAATTCCTTCCGAATGAGGATCAAATAAGGTCGAAACTGTTTTACCGCCGACAACACCAACTTTTCTCGATCCTTCGGGTTTTCCGAACTTTGATAATTCTTCTCTCTCCGACTGGACTTTAACTGGCAGCGATTTTCAGAACTGCCGGCAAACAACGATTCGTACAGTAGAAATTAAAACCCCACTTTTAAAACGAAACTGCGTCATAAAATCAGATACAGAGCGAACGGAGTCGCTGACGAATTAAACCACGAACTGACCCGTGTCATGGGGATGCGTGCTCCTTTTATATCCTGTTGAAAGAGGCCATCACATGACCTCTCACTGGCGGGAAAATTACATCACCCCACCATCACAAGGCTGTTACATCATGCCCAGCAGAGCCTCAATTACATCATGGTCACGTGACAGTCACAAGATACCCACGGGTACGTAACACTATCAGTGAGATTGAAAGAGTGCAGAGAAAATTTACAAGGATGTTGCCAGGTCTTGAGGCCTGAGGATAAGGAAAAGTTGAATAGGTTAGGAATTTATTCCTTGGAGCGTAGGAAAATGGGCACCGGGGTAGCATAGTGGTTCGTATGGCGCTATTATAGCTTCGGGTATCAGAGTTCAGAGTTCAACTCTGGTGTCCTCTATAAGGAGTCTCTGTATGTCCTCCCTGTGGAATGCGTGGATTTTCCCCAGGTCCTATGGTTTACTCCCACCGTTCAAAAACGTTGCGGGTAGGTTAATTGGTCATTGTCCTGTGATTACATTGGGGTCAAATTGAGGTGGTTGGATGTTGCTAGGTGGTGTGACTTGAAGAACTGGAAGGACCTACTGTAAGTAAGTAAGTAAATAAATAAAATGATGGGAGATTTGAGAGTGGTATACAAAATTATGAGGGGTGTAGATAGGATAAGAGCAAACAGGCTTTTTCCATTGAGGTTGGGTGCGACTAGAACTGGAGGGCATGCGTTAAGGGTGAAAGGTGAAATCTTTAAGGGGAACGTGAAGGGGAGCCTCTTCACTTAGAGGGTGGTGAGAGTGTGGAACAAGCAGCCAGCACAAGAGCTCGATTTCAACATTAAGAGAAATCTGGATAGGTACATGGATGGGAGGATTATGAAGGGCTATGGTGCGTGTGCACATTGATAGGACTAGGTAGATTAATGGTTCAGCATGGACTAGATGGGAGGAACAGCTGCTTCTGTAGTGCCCAATGACCTGATGACTCAAAAGGTTGTGTGTACCAATGGATTGGCAAAAGCTGCTTATCCAATGTGCTTTTATTGCTGTAAATAACACATACTGTAGGTCCATTTAACTACATTCCCTGTGAAGTTTGAGGTTGAGGTATAGAACCTAGGTGGATCTTTCATTAATTCTGTAAAGGAGTGATATTTTATCCCTGCCCTTTGAAATATGTTCCTGCTCTTCTAGGAAGTACAAAATGAAACCTTTTGCATTGGGGGCAATGTTCAACCGTCTGCCCACTCGTTATCCACCCACCATATTGGTGCCCAAGTAATAACTCATCACTCCTTTGGGCTGGAATGATGACGATATTTACTGGCTACGCAGCTCCCTGACCCACATCGGCTCTCAGTATTCATTTCGGAAAGAACAGTGGTGCAGTTATTGGAGCTGCTGCTTCTTCACAAGGCCGGAGATGCGGTTCAGTCCCGACCTCGCGTGCCACTTGTTCTCTCTTCGATCGACCACCTGTGGTTCCCTCGAGTGCCCCCTTTTCCTCCCACATCCTACGGACGTGCAGGCCGGAGGGTTAATTGGCTGCTGTAAGTTGCTCCTAGTATGGAGGGGAGTGGTAGAATTGGGGGTGGGAGGTGGGGGGAGTTGCTGGAAATGAGGGGGAGGTTAAAAATAAGACTGATGTAGGGTTGGTGTAAGTGGATGGTTGACGGTCCACATGGATTCTGGGTGCTGAAGGGCCTTGTTCTGTGCTGAGCTCTCAGTGACTCTGAACCTAACATGTTCAGAGTTCCCACTTCATAAGACCTCCTATAGGGCTCTAAGAATCCTAGATAATGCCTGGTCCTGCATCATCTGGTGAGCGAATTATATCCAGCTTTACTCCCTGTAATATATTTGTAGGAATAGCTCTAGTCAAATGGGTGACAATGTGTGAAAGTCACTTAAATCAGCTCCATTCTCTTTCAAAGATGTTACTTACCAAACTTTTGGTCACTGTCTTCCTCAGGAAGTTCCTGATGGGAGCAGAGATCCTCTATTCACAGCAGCACTCTGAGGAGGAAGTATCATTATCAAACACTCAGTGGCCACTCTATTAGGTACACCTGTACCTCTGCTCGTTAACACAAATGTCTGATTAGCCAATCATGTGGCAGCACCACAGTGTATAAAAGTATGCATTGGGCTCAGTTGTATTTTCAGAATGGGGAAGAAATGTGACTTAACTACTTGGACTGAGAAAAGATCGTTGGTGTCGGTCAGATTAGTTTGAATATCTCAGAAACTGCTGCTATCCTGGGATTTTCACATGCAACAGCGTGTAGAGTTTATGGAGAATGGTGCGATAAGCCAAAGGAAGACCCAGCGAGTGGCAGTTCTGTGGTGAAAATGCCTTGTTAACGAGGGGTCAGAGGAGAGTGGCCAGACTGGTTCAAGCTGACAGGAAGGTGACAGCAACTCAAATAAGCACACGTTACAACAGAAGAACATTTCTGAATGCACAACACATTGAATCTTGAAGCAGCAGAACTCCATGACCGTACACTCAGTGACCTCCTTATTAGGTGTAGAAGCTGTCTAATAAAGTGGCTTCTGAATGCATATGACTCTGTCTTGCACTTTGACACTCCAGAGAATTGCTTGAGATGTTTTGTTATGTTGAAGATGCAATAAAATGTGGATATAAACAGAATATTCAGAATGGTGGGTTGCTCTTTCTCGAAAAATAACAAGATATTAATAGTGAGAATTAAAAAAATGAAAACTGAGTATGCTGAAATTCTGAAATTGAAACAAAATTGCTGAAAATACTCAGCTGGTCAGGTAGCAGCTGAGATGATTATATGTTATGGGGTTTAGATAGGTCACAGTACTAGGGAAGTAAACGGTCATTGTCATGTTTAGTGAATAAAAACCCACACAGAAGCACAGTAACTTAGACGAAGATGATAATGATAAGCTAAGGTGAATAGTTGAGCCAATAGTTCTTGTGTCCCTTAAGACATACTCCATTTCTGTAATAAATATTGTTAATGATTTGTAAAGTAACTTGATGTTTAACTGATGGTTTAGTTTTAAAGAAGCCAGCTGACTATGTGAAAGACGTACACTATGGTGACCTAAGAAAGGTTTGATAATCCAGTCAGAAAGAGGGACTAATTGTAAATCATGGCTTTCTCTCTTACTTACTCCCAGTGTACGGCACAGTACAGTTGGCCCTCCTTATCCGCGGATTCCGCATGCGCGAATTCAACCAACCGCGAATCGCGAAAACCCGGAAGTGCTCTTTCAGCAATTGTTGTTCCAGCATGTACAGACTTTTTTTCTTGTCATTATTCCCTAAACAATGCAGTATAACAACTATTTTACGTAGCATTTACATTGTATTAGGGAGGATATGCGTGGGTTATCGTAGATTGCGATCGAAAAAAATCGAAAGTTCTCTTACTAAGTAAGTTGGAACAGATACATCCGGTATTATTTAGCATCAGTTAGTCAAACGTTTTTCTTAGTATATAGTATATATTTTACCTTTCTATGCATATAAAATGCTTAAGAACGTATGTTTCAGCGCCAGGCTTTCCTGAGTTCTATCGAGTGACAGACCGCTCCTGAGTGCACTCTCCACCGTGCAGGGTTGATGTGGAGGATCAAAACCCCAAAACCCAATAATTATATCACTGCGTTGCTAAGTAATAATTATAGCTTTCATTGGGGCAGAGCCTTTCTCACTTTATCCTTTACAATTCCGGGGGGGGGGGGTCCCGGAACCACTCCCCTGCGGATAAGGAGGGCCGACTGTATATCCATCCTTGAAAAGCAACTTCCAGCATATTCTGCTTGAGCTGCTGACTCTGTATCAGTGCCCCCATTTGCTGGTGCTTGTCTGTACCAGCCTGTGACCAACTCTCACATTGTTCCATCTTTAGCTCCACAGGTGATTCGAAAGATCAGAGCTGAACAATTTTCAGATGCTTCTGGGAACCTGAAGCTTTGGTGCCAGTTCTTTAATGTGCTGAGTGACTCCACCATCAGATGGGACAAAGAAGGACTTCACTTGAACAAGCTGAAGCGAAGGTAGTCATCACCAGCTTTACTCCTGTGCACTGGGACCCAGTGATCGATACCTGGTTTATTTGTTTCAAATGGATTGGTTCCTTGTTGTGGTTTCATTTGGGAAATACTGTAGGCAACTCTTTTAAAGATTTTGGGGCCATGTCTTGTGTTTGGCAGTGGATTCTTGCAAGGTACGGTGAAAAAGCCTAGTTCCACTGTGGTAATGCTTAGAACGGCTTAGATTTGGCTAATATTTATTTTCCTTTCTTGGTGGATATTTTTTCAGCGCTGGTGATGAGAGTCAGGTGTCACTGGCAATTGTAGAGGCTTCAGCGAAGGACTGTGGTGTTTACAGGTGTGTCATGGAAAACGAATATGGTTCGGATGCCACCGATTTCCTCTTGAGCAATGAAAGTAAGTGGAGATGTTAGGTTGATTTGTAAAGCTTCCAATGTTTTTTTGGGGGCACTGGGGATGGGTTTGTCATAGTTAAGAACCTAAATGTAATAAGAATTGCAGTGTTCTTTCTAAGAGCAGACAAAGGCACAAAGGGGCAGGTGAAAGATCCTTTTGACCTGTGGTAGCATGTTTATCATCTTATCTGTTTTGGACATTACAACGACTTTATAAAAATCTGTTATTGGAGTACAGGTCCGTTATTGGTGAACCAAACGTCTGATAGAGCGATGACACTAAGAAAGGTCACTGGCCTCTGTTTCCGCAGAAGGTTAATGAAACTGGGCACATTCCCTTTGATCCCTCACTGATTTTTATAGGTGCATCTTGGAAAACAACCTTTCCTGCTGGCTTGGTATGGCTGAGACTGCAAGAGAGTTGTGGACTAGGCTCAGCACATTGCAGAAGCCAGCCTTCCCTCGTGGACTCTCACTTTTCACTGCCATCAAAATCAGAGACCCCACCATTCCAGACTTCTCTCCTCTTCCATCAGGTCCTCAGAACCGCTGCTCACAGGACGTTTTGCTTTTCACACCATTCTCTGCAAACTCTAGAGACTGTTTATAAAAATCCCATGAGATCTGTAGTTTCTGAGATAATTACACCATCCCATCTGGCACCAACAATCATTCCATGGTCAGTCACGTAGATCACATTTCTCCCTCTTTCTGATGTTTGGTCTGGACAACAAAGAAATTTCTTCTTCTTCTGACTTTTAATGGTGGTTGGCAGCCCAACTTGAAGGTGCATTACCGCCACCCACTGGACTGGAGTGTGGTGCAGAGAGTTAGGAAATAAAAGTCCTACTAGTTCTTTATTAACTGAAAACTAGATTATCCCAGAAAGCACTATAGATTGTAACTCACGAAAAACTGTGAATTAAATCACAAACAAGATAAAATCTACAGATGCCGGAAATACATGTAACATGCACAAAATGCTGGTGGAACTCAGCAGGCCAGGTAGCATCTATGGAGAAGAATACAGTCCCGTTGAAGGGTCTCAGCCCGAAATGTCGTTGATGCCTGGCCTGCTGAGTTCCTCCAGCATTTTGTGTGTGTTACTGTGAATTGAAGTCACTCCCATAACTCAATAAAGTTTTAAAATGAAAACTATCAACTCCCAAAAATATTAGTGAAGCCTCCATTTTTGATTTTTTTCAACCTTGTATGCTTAACTGAACCTCTTGACCGTTTTCATGCGTGCTTTCATGCATTGAGTTGCTGGCACATAATTGGCTGATTAGATATTTGCATTGACGGCCAAGTGTACAGGTGTACCTAATAAAGTCGGCCACTGAGTGTTTGATAATAATACTTCCTCCTCAGAGTGCTGCTGTGAATAGTGAGGACCTCTGCTCCCATCAGGGATGTCCCGAGGACTGCACCTGAATTAATGGGAAAAAAAACGTGATTAGATCTTGATTTCCTCTGAGCTAGTTTAATTTGGTCTAGGATTTTATGTCCTTCCTCAAAACTACCCTAGTAAGAAATGCTGCTGCTGTTGGTTTTGTTTTTGTATGCATATTAAAATCTCTTATCATTGCTGCAGTATTGAGTGGATTTATTTCAAGAGAAGAAATTGAAGGTAAGGTTCATGCTTCGATTTGTTCACTGAGTTTCTTTATCACCTCCTCATTGTTGTTTCTAGTCTAATGTGCCTGCATTGCCTTGGGTCTGTGTTTCAGTGGGTGAGGAAATCGAGATGACCCCCATGCCAATCACCAAAGGTTTAACTGACACAGGTTTCTGGGGCAACAAACTCTTTGGCAGAATTATGACAAAGGACCTTTACGTTGGTAATGGATTTCGGCGTAAAGCGAGCCGGGTGAAGGTTATCTATGGATTAGAGCCGATATTCGAATCTGGTGCTACTTGTATTGTCAAAGTGCGAAACTACATTTCTTATGGGACCAAGCATGAGAGTGGCCTTATTGAAAGCAACCACAATCTCACTATGCAAGTAAGTCGTAATTACATCAGAAATGATTCTATTGCAGTGTCTATGGATGGTTTTCCTTATTTTCTCATCAACCTTGATGGGTTGGTATTGGCATTCTGGAAACTGAAGGACCAGAAAGTTGCAGGACAATAATATACAGGAGCAGAATTAGACAATTTAACCCACTAAGTCTGCCCTGCCATTCAGTTGTGGCTGATTTCAACTCAATTCTCCCACGTTCTCCCCATAACCCTTAACCCACACTCACCTGTCAAGAATATATCAATCTCTGCCTTAAATACACTCAATGACTTGGCCTGCACGGCCCTCTATCGCAGCGAATTCCTCAGCTTCACCATCTCTGGCTGAATAAATTCCTCCTCATCGCTGTTTTAAAAGGATATCTCTTTATTCTGGGGACGTGCCTAGATTCTCCTACTTCTCTACGTCCATTCTATCCAAGCATTCATCTGGTGGCATTTGTGAGTTTCACAGGGCAGTATTCGGGAAATTCTTCATTGACTGGATGGGGACATGGTGGGCAAGGCCAGCTATTTCTCTCCTCAGGATGGTGAAATGCTGAAATTCTCTACCCTGCTTGGCTGTGGAGGCTGGGCCATTAGTCGTGTTCTCCCATAAGACTGCATTTTTGAAACAGCAGGGGATTGAGAGCTACAGGAAATTGGTACTGAAGAGGAAATGGTTGTAGTGGAAAGCTGGTAAGGCTTGGAAGGACTTGGTGCCCTAACCTCACTCCTAATGTCCTATGTTCATAGCAATTACTAACCCGCCGCATCTGTTCCCAGGATGAGGCTTTCCGTTCCAGGACATCCCAAATGTCCTCTTTCTTTAAGGATCGTGGTTTCCCTTCTGCCGTCATCAACGATGCCCTCACCCACATCTCCTCCATTTCCCGCACTTCGGCCCTCATCCCATCCTCCCGTCACCACAACAGGGACCGTGTTCCCCTTGTCCTCACCTATCACCTCACCAGCTTCCGGATCCAGCATATTATCCTCCGCAACTTCTGCCACCTTCAACAGGACCCCACCACTAAGGACATCTTTCCCTCTCTACCCCTCTCTGCTTTTCGCAGGGATTGTTCCCTCCGCGACTGCCTGGTCCACACGTCCCTCCCCACAGATCTCCCACCTGGTACTTATCCCTGTAAGCGTAAGTGCTACACCTGTCCCTACACCTCCTCTCTTACCACCATTCAGGGCCCCAAACAGTCCTTCAAGGTGAGGCAACACTTCACTTGTGAGTCTGTTGGGGTCATCTATTGCATCCGGTGCTCCCGGTGTGGCCTCCTCTACATCGGCGCGATCCGCCACAGGTTGGGGGACCGCTTCATCGAGCACCTCCGCTCCATCTGCCACAACAGACAGGATCTCCCGGTTGCCACCCACTTCAACTCTGCTTCACATTCCCATTCGGATATGTCCATACATGGCCTCCTCTACTGCCATAATAAGGCCAAACTCAGGATGGAGGAGCAACACCTCATCTACCGTCTGGGTAGTCTCCAGCCCCTTGGTATGAACATTGAATTCTCCATCTTCTGGTAATTTCTTCCCTCTCCCTTCCCCCATCCCACTTTCACTCTGCCTCCTCTTCCAGCTGCCTATCACCTCTCTCATGATTCTGCCTTCTAGTACCCACAGTGCTTTCCCCTTGCATTCCTTCTTCTGCCTATCCCCTCCCTGCTTCCCCTCCCCCCACCCCTTGATCTTTCCTCTGATTGGTTTTCCACCCTCCCCCACCTTCTTTATGGGGCCCCTACCCCCTCTTTCTTCAGTCCTGACGAAGGGTCTCGGCCCGAAACGTTGACTGCTCCTTTCAACGGATGCTGCCCGACCTGCTGAGTTCATCCAGCTTGTTTATACGTGTTGATTTGACCCCAGCATCTGCAGTATACTTTGTGTTTAATTAGCTCCTTCATGTCCTACTCTCCAGCACAATCTTTTCCATGTGACATTTGCACTCGCTAAGTAGAAATCTCATTTGAATGAATGAAGTGGCTATAATAAACAAATTAATAATATTTAAGTGTTGGGAGGATGTGATAGTGATACTTTTGCCTCAGTGTGGTAGTTACTATTTGAGGGGATCACTACTTCCATCAGCGACTTCCTGAGGAGTGCCCCTCACCCTAGTGACTCAAATTAATGCAGAGTGGAAAGTAACTCGATTACTGTAGGGTCTTGCCTTCCTCCTTTTGGAAGTTGTTCTAGGATCTTGTGACCTTCCTCAGAGTATCTGAGCTGTCTTGGTGCAAGTATGCTGTTAGACTTTGATACCAAACTCCTGAACCAGAGCCTTTATCTGAGATCTTTCGTGGGAAAAGATTACCTGGCAGATAATGGAACAGACTGAAGGATATAATCAAAGTTGCCTTGATGAGCTGCAGTCCCTCCACTGGCTCCAGGACCAACGGAGAAGAGGGAAAGCTTGTGGTTTTGTATTAGGGGAGCGTGTAGAGGCTTTGCGCAAGTTGAGGAAGGAATGTTCCCCGTAAATGGTCCATCCACCTGGTAAGCTCCCACCCACCACCTCCTGCCCCGTCCACAGAAGAGTTTGCAGTTCTCGTATCAATCCCTTTAGCCATCGGAGAACCTATAGACCTACAGAGAAAGCCATTCACCCTTGATCTTAAGGGATTGCTGAAGGAGAAAGAGTGTTACTGATTGAGGGTGCTTGGGTGAGGGTAATGCCAGTAGTTCTGGTTGTCATTCCAATAATAATGGCAATGTTCCTGGGGTTCTCAATGTAGGGCATTATGATAATATTTGAATTTATTCTAAAGCATCTTTTTTTAATTTACAGGAATGTAAACTTCAAAATACAGCAAGAGAATACAGTAAAATATTTGCAGCTGAAACTCGGGCAGTCGATGGCTTTGGTTCAGTGCCAGAGTAAGTGTTTTGCCTCATATCTCATATCCCCTCATTACTATAGTCTGATCTTTTCAGAAGATGGTTCTTTATGCCTCACCTGGATTTGTGCTCCTAGGGTAATTCCATTGCACTTGCTCTATCGGCCTGCCAACAACATACCTTATGCAACCATTGAGAGGGACTTGGTTGGACAGTTCATGAAGTACACTATGGAAGACAAGAGCAAGAACGTGGTAGATGAGACTGCCTCTGAAATTGAACAGAAGTGTCACACCTTTCAACACTGGGTTTACCAATGGACAAACAGCAACTTGCTAGTGACTGACTTGCAAGGTAGGATAATGGTTACACCTTGTAGAACCGAGGGGATTTTGCATGAAGTACCTCTGTAGACTTGAGAAAGACTAGCTCTGTAACGAAGAAGGTACCTTCAGAGATGCAATTCCTCAGAGGGTGTTATACTCCATTTTTGCCCCTCCGTAGTTACTTTATAAAGGTAGAACAGTGGCTGTGAAACAGAGCCAGAAAGGGAGATGCTTACGGCTGGGAATTTGTACCATGTACCAACGTGAGTCAAGCCCCATTGTTAATGCATCTACCATATATTGATAGGGTTGAATAAAGTGGATGTGACAGGAATGGTTCCAGTAGTGGGAGAGTCTTGGACCAAAGGGCACAGCCTCGGAATAAAAGGCCATCCCTTTAGAACTGAGATGAGGAGAAATTTTTTTAGCCAGAGGGTGTTGGATCTATAGAATTCATTACTATGGACAGCTGTGGCCAAGCCATTAGGTATATTTAATGAGGGGTTAATGGGTTCTTAATTAATTATGGTGTCAAAGGTTATGGGCGAATGTAGGAGAATGAGGTTGAGAGGGAGTAATATATCAGCCATGATCAAATGGTAGTGTTGGCGCGTGGCCTAGTGGATAAGGCACCGGACTAGTAATCTGAAGGTCACTGGTTCGAGCCTCAGCTGAGGCAGCGTGTTTGTATCCTTGGGCAAGGCACTTAACAACACATTGCTCTGCGACTTCACCAGTGCCAAGCTGCTTGGGGTCCTAGTGCCCTTCGCAACATTGGTAGCATGGAGAGGGGAAGGCAACTTGGGCATCTGTCAGTCTCCCATACAACCCTGCCCAGGCCTGCGCCCTGGAAACCTTCCAAGGCGTAAATCCATGGTCTCACGAGACTAACGGATGCCTGTAGATCAAATGGTGGGGCAGACTCAATGGACCTGTATCTGCTCCAATGTCTTATGGTCTTGTATATCTGGACATTAAGATAGCAACAGGCTGCAGTCCTTCAAAGCACACAGTAATCAATCATGCAGCCTGAACTGTACATTACTGCGACACAAGACTCACCAGTGACCTTCCCTTTTCAAAGAAGATGATGATAAATCACCAGATAAAATAGAGGGGGCCGAGTGACTGTTACCAGGAGAGAAAAGCTGTGGCAGGTTACCTTGCTGCGTAGGTGCAGAGCTGTGGGCGTGCCTCAGTTTTGTGGACGCTGGGTATCAATGTATTTTGGAGCTCTCGTACACGGTGCTGCGTACGTTCTTGTGTGCTTGATCTTTCCTGGAGGCTTTCCCTGGTGATAAAGTAGCAGTATTACCTTGTCTGAGGTGGCTGGCAGTTGAAGCTTCTTGCAGTGGGTAGGAGAAGCTGGTTCCTCTGCCCATGTGATTCCTGGTGAGATTCACTGTTAGATTTAACATCAATTGCTGGCCCATTCCTCAGTGGTCCAAGTCATCCCACCAGCTGGAAAATCTACTTAATAAAGTACACCCTTCTTAGAGCTCGAGGAAAAGCAGTAACATTGAGCTAGGTGAAGTTCTGCACTTGGTTGGGCAAAGGGTCACTAAATTGCCACTGTATATAGGCAAAGATGGGGGAGAGAATAAAATGGGCTGGAGTAGGATGAGTGTACGAGGGTCTAGTTGTCATTGAGATAAATGTATCTGCCCTGTGCTGTGTTACTGTGTGACACCCTGACTAATTCCTAAATGTTTGTCCTGGAAACTTTAAGGGACAGGATTCTTCACAGGTTGCTCTGCTCTGATGTTTGTAAAGATTCATCACTGTGAAGGTAAAATGGTGGTTGGGAAGCACAGAGTTAGGGACTGGGCTTCCCTGGGCTGGGTATTCCTTCTGCTCAGAGCCAAGGAGTTGCATGTTATGGCAACGTGCCCTTTGGCCCATTGAGACCCTGCCATCCATTAAATCCCCATTGACATTAGTCATACGCCAGTCCCATTCTATTCTCCAGTTAATGTTCAAAACTGCAGGTCTTTGGGGGTGGCAGGAAACTGGAGCAGCTGAAGGATGGAAAATATCTTCACAGGGAGACTGTTAATTCCACATGGAGAGCGCTGGAGATCTGGAGTGAGGCCACATCACTAGGCAGCAGTCCTGTCCGAGGGCCCATCGTGCCTCTAGTGAGACCCAAGTCATTTTGATAGCATTAAACTATTATTATTTGCTCATTAAACTCTTCCACCTGTTTGCTTTTCCACACAGGAGTGGGACTGAAGATTACAGGTGTGCAGATTGCAACTAATTCCAAAGGGTAAGTCCAGGTTATAATTCGTCCAGCACAGACAAACGCCACAGAAGGCTTCTTTTCCAGAAGTTTAATCTGGTTCAGCCCAATTTTCACTTTATGCGTGCATTCTTCCACTTATAATTATATTAATTTGCATATTCATTATAATTTGCTTCCATTGCAAACACTTCTGATTATAAAGTTGATGGAATTTGAATTTTGAGAGTAGAACTGGTAAGCCATCTATGGCACCAAAGATGCCTTGCAACGGATACTGTAGTTTCTGGTTAATTGGGACACATCATTTTGGCCCAAATAAGCAGCTGCCCCAATTAGCCAGAGTTTCATGGAAATTGTTAAAAGGTATATAAAAAAAGGCAAACTACTATTTAACTGAGTAACAAATTATGTATTTAAGTCAAATACAGAACAAATTAGAACACTACCAGTACTAGTATAATACTGTAAAACTAGGTACCAGTTCTTAATATTTATCAACAGAAGAATTCATCCAGTGTATGCTGCTGTTTTCTTTTGATTGACTGTAAATGAACAAAATCAGTGCAGATACCTATTGCCTTCCTGCATGAAGCAGAGTTGCAATCTTCCTGCCATCCTGTGTGGTCGCTAGCTCAAGTTGGTGATAATTGCCGATGTATCAAGCCTGTAGCTGTAGATCTCAGCACTCCAGTTATCCCTGCCAGCCGATTATGAGTGGTGTTAGGCGGATGGCTTTTAATTTGGTCCAGTAGGGTAGTCTTTTTTGGTTACCGTCATATCTTCTTGTGGCATCTTGGCACAGGTCTGAAATTGAAATAAATAGAATTATCATGGATCACTGCTTTTGAAACAGCGTCCGTCTGCCCAGATGGATAACATAATACGAAAGGTTTAGGCCCTTTCCCTAGATGCTGCCTGGACTGCTGAGTTCCTCCAGCATTTTGTGTGTGTTGCTTTGGGTTTCCAGCAACTGCAGATTTTCTCTTGTTTGTACATAATATAAACACGCACAGCTGACACTATTTAAAAACTGTTCGCTCTAAGCATGGTGTAGTGTCTAAAAGCTTTGCACATGACTAACACTAGTTCGAAACAGTTTGACAGCAGTCTCCTGTCCCGTTTAAGTGACATAGTGTCCCAAATAAGCAAAGTGAATGCCAGCTGTTTTCTTGATTAGGTTTCATTCTTTAAGATTGTCCAAAATAAGCGGCTGCCCTGATTAGTCGATGGTCTAATTTACCGGAAACCACTGTATGGTGCTTTGAGTGAAATTTATCACTGAACCACATCGATATTAGTTTGGGTGAGGAAAATTTATACTGAGGGTGGAGATGTTTAGAGAGACAGTTCCACACTTGACAGGTTTTGGAACTGAAGGCAGATGGATTAAAACACGTTGCCACGTATGCCTTGAGTTTTCAAAGCATTTAAAATGGAAACAAATTATAGTTAGTATGGATTTTATTAACACATAAAACAGACAAATGATCAGAGTGTAGTGTGGCTTGTTTGCCTCACTATAAGTAGACTAGTAAATCTTGTGTTGTTATTAGAAGCATGAATGTGAAGACTGCCTATAGTTTTCCAGCTCTCTCTAGGTAAAGGAGTAGTGTTTGAGGAGTGGACTACAGCTAATGTACTTTTGCTTAAAAAGTTAGTTTGGGAATAAACCATATAATTACAAAGGATTAATTTCTGCAGTGAGAAAATAATCAGAATTAATTATAAATGTAAATTTTCATTTAGAAAAACATAGCTGATTCAGGAATAGTCAACATGGATTAATTAAGGAGCTATCATATCTGACTAGCAACTTGGATTCTTTGAGGAGGTAACAGAGAGGATTGTTGAGGGGCTACATTTGATGTGATAATACATTGATTTTAGTCAGTTCGTCATTGTAGCTTGGTTAAAAAAAAACTCAAAGCCCTTGGAAGAATGACAAAAGGGACCCAGAACTGTTTTAGCGGCAGAAGGCAGTGGTTAATGGTTACTAAGCATTTTGCTGATTTGAAGACTGTTAGCAGTGGGTTCCACTAGCTCAGTACTTGGTCCCTTGCTCTTAACAAATTCACATGTAAAAGCTAACAGTGGCGTAGTGGTTAACACAATGCTTTACGGTACCAGCGACCTGGGTTCAACTCCCGCTGCTGCCTGTAAGGAGTTTGTACGTTCTCCCCGTGACCGCGTGGGTTTCCTCTCACAGTCCAAAGATGTACCGGGTGGTAGGTTAGTTGGTCATTGTAAATTGTTCTACGATTAGGCTAGGGTGAAATCGGGGGTTGCTGGGCAGAAGAGCCTATTCTGCTCTTTATCTCATTGTATTAATACATAGAAGTAAATAATGAAGAAGTCCGAAAAGGTCACCAAAACTAACCATTGAAGAGGAAAGTTTTAGAATGCAGGAGGTTAGAGATGGTCTGGTCAGACAAGTGGCAAATATAATTTATAAAGTGTGAGGAAGGCAGGCACTGGATGCAACAAAGAAAAAGATGTTTTGGTAAATTGGAAAAAAAGAGGGACCTTGAAGTGCATATACAGGAATCCCTAAAGGGAGTAAGGTGGGTCGGATTGATGGTTAAAAAGGCATATGGAGTGCTTTTCTTTATCAGCTGAGGCAGAGCATAGAAGAGCAAGGATTTCATATTAGAGTAAGATACAGAATGAATTAGACCTCAGCTGCAGAGGAAAGGTGTGATTGTATTGGAGAGGCAGAGGGAGATGTACAAAGGCATTTCACATGCACTCCTGAGTCGTTGGCAGGAAGATCAGAGGGGAGATGGGGAAAGTAAAGTCCACGGGGGTGACGGGGGCCTGGAACTTTCTGCTGGAGACATAGTGAGGAAAGAAAGCCTCCTCACATCTGAAAAGTACTCGGGTGTGTAATTAAAGAGTTGTGACCTTCAGGGCCACAGACCCAGTGCAGGATGGTGAACTTGGGCCAGAGAGTAGCAGGATGCACACAATCCAGCCATTCTGTCCAGCTGCTCCCTGCTAGAATTAATGTTCCACATGAATTCCCTTTGCCCCTCATTAACCTTTGATTAGCATAACCTTTGGTCATTTTCCCACATATATTTATCCTCTTTAATGCATCTGTACTATTGACTTCAACTACTCTTTATGGTAGCATGTTGCATACGTATGTTCCCCCGGAATTCCTGTTGGAGTTATTAGCCGTTATCTTCTTTATGCTCCTTGCTTTTGGAAGCTGGAAACATCCTATCTCCCTCTGGTTCTCCACCTCTTTCCCTTTATTCCATGGCCCATTTTCCCCTACTATCAGATTCCATCTTCTTCAGCCCTTTTCCTCTTCTGCCTATCACCTTCCAACTTCTCCCGTACTACCCAATTTCCCCCTTCCCCACCCACTTATCTTCCCTTCTCACCAGGATTCATCTCTCACCTGCCAGCTTGTACTCCTCCCCTGCCCCCACCCTGTTATTCTGGTTCTTCTGCCCTCTTTCGTTCCAATCCTGATGAAGGATCTCTGCCCAAAACGTCGACTGTTCATTTCCCTGATGTGTGTGTTGCTCCAGATTTCTAGCATCTGCAGTCTGTCTTGTGTCTGGCATTTCAAATAATTTCTTCTCTAAAACCTCTTTTCCCTGTCTTGCCCTGCGTGCAATGCTGAGAGTATAATTGGATTTCTTTCTGCAGGTATCAGGGACTGACAGGAAATTGCTCTTCCTCTGTTATTGACGAATTTCCCGACACCCATCACTGTAACCGCTTTTGCGAGGTGCTGGGGTTGAAGTCATTGAAGAACATCGATAGCCTCCAGCCACATAAACCCAAGGGATCCAAAAGTCCGTCGATGACCAGGAGGGCTCAGTCAGCCCAGTCCAGCCCTCAGACCCAGAGGAAGGGTCAGTCCAGCCCACAGACCCAGAGGAAGGGTCAGTCCAGCCCACTGATCCAACGGAAGGGACAGACCAGCCCACTGGTTCCGCGGAAAGGCCCGACGAGCCCACAAGCTGCTCGAAAAAATGCGACAAGCCCTGGCATTGTTGGCAAAGCAGACAATGCAGAAAACTCGCAGGAAACAGCGAAGCACCAGACTGTGGAGATCCCCAAGCCCGTCAGACTTCGATAGGCACGTTGGAGCAACCTTCAGACGGTGAAAGGGCATATCAAGCACTTTTATTTTTTGACAAACCATTGCTTAATCTGGAAAGATTTGAGTCGAATGAGGGATACAAGAAACCAATGAAAGTTAAGTGTCATCAACAATAATGTCCCTGGGTACTTAACATCCACAAGAGTTCCCATCAGTTCAAACTTACAAGTATGATCATTGGTGGGTGACATTAGTTCCATTTGGGAGGTTCTGAAATCATAAATCAGGAGAACAAAGTTTACATGTTTTATGAGCATCAGTATAATCTTGAGATTGAAATATCCACCTGCATTAACTGTTCTTTATAATATATAGTGTAAGATCTATTATTTTTTATTAATTGGCTTCTAAGTTTATGGCAGGGATAAAACCTTTGCTGCAGGCATGCTGAGGTGGGAAGATGCAGAAGAAAGGGCGTTAATGATGACTACAACTAAGACCCTCAAAGTACTCCATACTGATGAGTACTTCAGTATTCCGAGTGTTTATTTTGGTAACAGATTACGGGTAAGTGAAGTATTTGGTATATATTATAATTAGTTGGATGGGGGATTACCTGGGACCATTATTGGGAGATTGACACATTTTTGTATTGTTTTAAGGACAACATTTCTAAATGCCGTTACTGACTTGGTTTGTGTTTGAGTTTTTGCAATGACTGGAGGACTTGATTGTGTTGGCGACTGTCTCTCAGCCAGTGGTGAAGTGCAGTGGGCCTGCGTGGTCGACAGTCATCCACGGGTCTGTCTTCGCCCTCACGTTAGGGTCGCTCAAAAGCCAGAGGCGCCATTGCAGAATGACGTCACGTGCACGGATCGCCTTGCCTCTTCTCCAAGTGCTTTTTAGATCACGTAGTGTCAGCATACTCTGTACTCCCAAACACACCCTTCGATGTAAACGCACCATTCTTAATTCTTGTGACTTTCACTATCCGCTTACACTCGATTGGGAGAATGACAAATAAATAATGGATCCCTCCTAATATTCCTCTCCTGTTACAGCAGGATGGAAAGTTAGGTGGAATTCTTAACCAGGATGTAATCCTGATTTCTCTTCTGTACTATAGTCAGCAGATCAATGTGAGGGAAGGACAGTAATGGGGAAGATTACTCCATCGTGTTCTTCTCCCTGAGATTAGCTGAGCTTTTTTGAATACTTATTTAGTTTGTAACTGCTAATGAACTAATTGCCCTGGATCGTTTGAATTCAGGTCCTCATGGTTCAAGTGGTGGCCCACTCATAAGATGCTTTTATACTGGAATGCAACAGGCCCCAAAATGGACGCCGCTGAGGAAACCATTTCGTGCTCACTGATTTAGAGAACCAGAGACAAATTCCTACATTCCACAGTCACTAGTGCAGCTGATCGCTGAAGCACAAGCTTTGTGGAAGTAAAGACACTCCGAGGATACATCGCGCAACCCACATGGTTCCTACGTTGGTGAGAGCCCAATGTTACCCCTCACCTCAATTCAGTAAGACAATAGTGCCAGACCCACGGATAAACTTGTGGAAACGCCGCAGATGTTGCTATGTGTCTTTATAGCCTCTCTTGTTTCACAGAACAGGTGAAATCCCAATTGTAACCTCCTGGAATTCCTGGTGAAGCAAATGGAGATATCACAGGACACAGCTACAGATGTCCCTCTCATGTCAAATTTGAGGAATGTTTGACAAAATTGGATTCTAGCATCTCCCAACTTCATTGACCTTGGAGTGGTGTCTACCAGTGCCAAGGGAAGAAAAAATGGGTAGCAAATCCTCCACCACTGTCAGATCTTCACTTGGAGCACAAGTGTTCAGCCAGAATGGATCCTCTAAAAATGTCGCTCATAGTGGGCCATCTTCTGAGGTATTCCCACTGGTTCCAGATTAGCTTACTCCCACTTGGATGTTGAGGTGTTTGATGAAGCCAGTTTAGGAACTGCAGACTTCTACAGATGGCACAGCAAGGAGGTAGTCAATGGGACTGGAAGATAGGTAGTTTGTGAGGTGGTGTATTCCTTATTTAGGATCTCTGCATTCACTCAATGCCTTGAGGTTCTCAGCACCACCCTCAATGCTCCCTCTCCGCTTCGAGCAGTCATGGATCAGAGATTCCCAGGAGTTGTTGGATTTCTTCAGGGGAACATTGAGAACATTTTTGAATCTTTTCCTCTGCTAATCACTTCCCATCCCAGAGTTTAGAAAAATGTGTTTGTTTTGAGAGTCGAGTGTTCTGCGTAGGAATACTGTGATCACTTCCCCTTGGCTGCACCACCCTGCTCTCTGGCAGTAAAGACCTCAGAGAACATAGACCACTTCTCATAGCTCACCATGAAGGTGGAAATTCAGGATCACCTTCAATCCTTGTGCGCAGTCTTTAGTTGATTGAGGAACCGGGCATTTGAATAGCAAGACTTCAGAAGAGGCACAGAACTTATGGTCTACTGGACAGTAATAATCTCTGCACTCTTCCATGCTTCCAGGGACTGGACTGTCTAAAGCATACATCTCAAAACACTCGGAATGTAAAATGCTCCAAATTCACTGGAATTATAAGTGAGCTAACGTCACTGCTCTCTCTCTCAGACCAACACTCCCAGCTTTTGAGGTCTAAGTTACTCTCAAAGCTGAGATTTGGTGGAACCATAGGAGGGTTGGAAGACTGACTGTGGAAGTTCTTGGGTTACCTGACGTGTGCATACAAAAATTTAATATGAGCACATCAAAAGTGTTAATTGGAATTGCAACCCCCATGGTGTCGTGGCTAGTTGCCCCGACGTTCCCCGGGAGCAGTATATTTAACCAGCGTGTCTGATCATAGACAGCATACAAGCCCACGGCTTGAGGTTGATCTTAGGAAAGAGGAGCCCTTTCCAAATGCACACCGGTATTTGGGTTTCTGACTCAGTGATAGGAATCCCCCAAGGTAGACAGCTGCCATTGGGCTGTTGGCTTTTTGCGAAGTGAAGTTGAAATGCCTGACCTGACAGTTTTATGGAATTGCAGTTGGATTTCAGAAGTAGGTGAACCTGGGAGAACGGGTGGTGATGCATTGGATCTTGGTACTGCTGTCTCCTAAGACGTGGTACATTTGTCAGCACTGTCGACTCCAATCCATGGGCAGAGAGAAATAATCATAGACAAATTATGGAATGATCATTGCACAGACCACAAGGGGCTAGTAGACTTGGGGTGTAGGGGAGGGGGGGGGGGGGGATGTAGTGGTTTGCATATTTTACTGCCTCTGGTTTATGTAGCAACACCGACCGGAATTGCCCCAATGATGATTGACTGGGATCTGTTTTCATGCAGCCAAAAATGTTTGGTACAGTCAATGGTGACTCTTTCACTTCAGCTTTCAGACTAGTGATGATTGATACAACTGGGGTAGTGAATTGTGTCTCAAATTGCGGCAGCTCTGTTTTGTTTGATCAGCGCCAAAGTAGAATGGAATAGTAAGAAATAAAACAATGCGATTTTTCTTGAAATCTGGTATGCTGTTTACATTAAAGAATTATGTCAGCTTGGTAATGTTTCTCTTTACTCTTCTCTCCCTTTGATTGCACCGACGGGCATACCAAGAGCATTACCATGTAATAAGGAACGTATTCTGGATATTATTGGTTCTGTTGGATTATCTTTCTTTTCGTGTGCCATTACAAAGTTTGGAACTTTTTCTCCCCCCCCCACCCCACACACACTAAACATTGCATGCAGTGGCTTCTAACCTGGAGTTAAATATTTGTAGTACACCAATTGTGAATGTATTCCATCACGGCTTCTTGTGGTGCAATCAGAGATTACATTCTGTCAATTTTAGTCACAGCTTTAAATATTCATATTTAAACTTCTGTATTGATCTTAAGATTTGAGGATGATTAAATCAAATCAAGTTTAATTGTCATTCACACTATACATAGATACAGCTGAACGAGACAGTGTTCCTCTGGGGCCAAGGTGCAAAACGTTCAAAATAGCAAGCGAGCGTTCAAAAATAGCAAGTAACATAATTAAAAATATTGAGCAGAGAAGGGATATTTGCTTGAAAAGAAATATATATAGTCTAAGACCCTGAACAATGATGTACATCAATTGATGGTACAGTCTCCCGGCAGTGTACAGATGTGTGCAGTCCAGCCTGTCATTCCACTGCTCGAACACAGAGGGCAGCACTGATGAGAGAGGCCGGGCCCCAGTTGAGCTCAACCATGCTGCAGCGCTTCCATGTCTTCCACCTGGCCTGCAGCAGCAGGCAAGCCTGAGGCTTGAGGCCTAGTTCTCACTACAACCGAGTCTACACAGCTCCCATGTTGACTGTCCCTCCATCAGACAAGGATAACAGACCTGCAGCAACTTACATTATCAATGTCCAACAGAGTCTTACGATGGCGAGTGGAATGTCCGAGACAATCTCCCACGCTTATATTGCACCAACTCTGATGCTTCCAGTTAGCAGGCAGCAACACGGTTTGCAGCCAGGTCAGCTCCTTCAAACCCAAACCGGCTGCTCCGACACACCAGTCCTTCGACCTCTCAGCCAACCCCTTCTACACTTCCATCAGCTCCGCTGCTGACACTAGTCCAGCTACTCTGATCAACGAGCAGCTCACTGAACAAGTAGCCCCACAGTACCCAATTTTGTCTCTGGATCGTAAAAAAACACATTTTACAAAAGAAAAGTGCCTCAGGTTGGACCCCAAGAGGTTGCAGATGTCACTATCTTACTGGAAAAGATGTAGGGAATTACTGGGAAAATAAATATTTGCACAGTTTTCAGGAATAGCTGAGTCTGTTCCATTTTTACTGCCCAGTTAGATTACCATTTGACCGTGCCTTATCTCATTTAACTGCATTCGGCCCATATTTCTTGATAATCTGCTAACAAAATATTGTTGATAATAGATTTTGGCTGTTTTAAAGGTCCTCTTTCCTTTTGATGAAGAAATACTTCCCGATTTCACTGACAGATAGATGATAATTAGTCTTATTTCTGTTTATCAAGATGTTATCCAACAGAGGAATTGTTTCCTACTAGCCAGTGTAAGTCTGACATTGAAGGCTAGCTCTGCCTTGCTGGATGATATACTTTAATTTCATGTCATCAGAGTGCCCTCTGCTGCTTTGCTAGAGAATTGACAGTTCAGAATGATGTCTCCATGTCCCTATGCACGTTGTTTCTTGTTGTTGAATCAAGATCATTTCAGTCAGACTTTAGAATCAGCAGAATTAAGACACCACGTTAATTATATTTGAAGCAGGCGTTTGAAGTGACAGTGTAGGCTGTGATTGTGTGCAGGCATTCTCCTCCCTTCAGATCTGGTGCTTCATCTGAACTGAGACTGAGCCTCTCACGTTATGGTGAACAACTGACAAACCTTCCTGGAGATTTGAACCCCAGCCTTATTGTACCAATGCACACACTCACACACACACACACACACACACACACAGACACACACACACACACAGACACACACACACACACACACACACACACACACACACACACACACACACACACACACACACACTCACTCACTCACTCACTCACTACACACTCACACTACACACAGCCTCACTCAACCCTTTTAAGCGCAAATTTTATTTCCTACTAAACACCTTTTTGAAGGATTGAATATATCAACTTTTCTCACTTTGAACATATTAGTCTTAATTCAGGTGTTAAGTCTTTATAACGCAGATTAAGAAATACAAACTGCAAGAGGAAAAGTTGCTTTTTCAGTTCCAAGTACCTCTGTGTTGGTACTTTTATTAAAAGGTGATATTTAAATGAGCACAGAACTTCTATTCCAAATTCCCTTTTAGGCTGTTTAATTGACAGAGTGCTGGCAGAGAATGCTGTTTGTCATTGTCACATTTCCTGCTACTGGTTATCTACTCAAAGATACATGGAAGTAAAAGAGATGTGGCCGTCCCTGCTACACCTCCGCTTGTAATTTGATTATAACTTTAAAAGATTGTCGAGCACAAGAATATAATCAGGCAAAAACACTGGTAGTGTCAAAATAGGAGATATTAGGACAAATGAGCAAATGGTTGGTCCAAGAGGCAGGTTTCAGGCTGGGAAATAGAGAATATGCAATTAATTTAATACAGTAATTTGCTTTATTCAATTGTTTTACCTTTAAAGATATCTTGGGTAAATTTCAAAAGGTCATACTTTACGTTTATTTGACCTTTACTGTGTGAATAAGTTCCAGATAATATTATAAGAACATAAGAAATAGGAGCAGGAGTAGGCCATCTCCACCGGACTCATCTCCACCTACCTGCCTTTTCCCCATGACCCTAGATTCCCGTACTATGCAAAAATCTATCCAACCTTGTCTTAAATATATTTACTGAGGCAGCCTTCACTGCTTCATCGGGCAGAGAATTCCACAGATCCACCACCTTCTGGGAAAAGCGGTTCCTCCTCATCTCTGTCCTAAATGTATTCCCCCGAATCTTGAAGCTATGTCCCCTAGTTCTAGTCTCACCTACCAGACGATACAACTTTCCTTCCTTTCGTTACTCTTTAAGGTAGTTTCCTTTGGTTCTCTGCACTTCTATATTATTGGCCAACCTTACTGTCAGTCACATGAAGTAATCGGTGAGTTCAGATATAGACGGTTGTGCTAATGTGCTCAATCCTTAAAATAATAATAATGGGTGCTGACCATATTGTAAAGCCTTTAATTTTAATGCCCTGCCTCGGATAAACTTTTTAGTAGTACCAAAATGGAGGTATGTGGTGAATTTGTTAGTTTTGAAATGAATTTGAAGAGTTGTTATAAGCTGGCTGCCTTTTTGTACAATCTGAGCAGAATAAAACCTCCGAACTCTCAGCTTCTGGCTGAAAAGATTAGCTAACGGATCCCTGTATAAGTAAATCCAGTCATACTTTCCTTTATTTGGTAATATGTAACATTATTTAACAAACTTTATTACCTCAACTTAAGGGAAGCCCAACACTCTGGCTGAAAGAATAATCAGAAGGGATTTAGAAGAGGTTGATTTATCCCCAATAATGCTGTCTGCTGGCTGCTGATGGATAGTCCTCCCTGCTCTTGATTGGAAAATGATGGAACTATGTAATTGCGATTGTGTTTATAAATAGGTGCTGTCAAATACAATTATGACTGAGCAATTTGCATGAATTATAATTAGTGGCACTTGTAGTGTGATGCTTATCCCATCCCTGTTATGTCCCGTAGGAAGAGAACCTGGAGCTTGTAGTATTGGTGTGACTCGGAGATCGCTGTAGATTGAACAACCATGTTTATTCAACAGACTTCCATTTTTCTTACCTACGTCCTGACGTCATACGCACTCTGACCTACGAATACTCACACAATACATTACATCCCCCTTCTCAAGATATTTTTTACAACACTGTGAGTTACCAAAACAATGCCTCTAGGTATGCCTTTCTTACATTGTAACAGCCATGACATAAACTAAAAAAAATCTTAACTTCCTATACTGTATTCTACATTGTATCTTACAATACTAACAGCAGTGTATTTTCTTTTACTAACATAGACTAATAAACCTTTTATTTTGCACCTTAGAACTTATAACACGTGTGACTTTGCCTCAAATTGTGTGAGACTGTAGGTAGATCTAGTCTCTGTATCTAGCTGGAAGTTTGACTTGCCTCCCAGACCATGTGCGATACGATTGTGACTGTGCTTGTCCTTCATCAGTGTCAGTCTCTCGAGTGACCTCTGTGTCTTTGCGGTCTGCATCACTCTTGGTGTCGTTTGTTTCCATGTCTGTATCTGTGGAAATGTCCTGTGTATCTGTACGTGGAAACACCCTCTCACCGGTCTTCAGCAGATGCTTCCTGTTCCTCCTGTAGACTCTTCCATCCGGCGTGCGAACTATGAAGGATCGTGGTTGCTGATGCCTGTTCACAACCACAGCTGGTTGCCAAGTGTCTCCTCTCTGTATTCTGACATATTCACCTATATGCAGATCTGGTAACTGTCTTGTACGTCTGTCATAGTAGCTCTTTTGCTTTATTTGTTTGTACTTTAGCTTGTCATGTACTTGAGCATTACCTTCAGGAGTCAGTAGAGTTGTGGATGTTGGCAGCTTGGACTTCAGACGATGTCCCATCAACAGCTGCGCAGGAGAGAAACCCCACACCCTCAATCAGTGTGTTGCGGTATTCAAGCAGAGCAATGTACGGGTCACTGTTGCTGCTTTGTGCCTTCTTGAGCATGTTCTTGACAGTTTGTACAGTTCTCTCTGCTTGTCCATTAGACTGAGTGTGCCCAGAACTGGAAGTAACATGTTGAAATTCCCAGCTTTCTGAAAACCCTCTGAACTCACCACTGGCATATTGTGGACCATTGTCACTAACGACAATATCTGGAATACCATGTCTTGCGAATGTCGACTTCATTGTGGTAATGACACCTTGACTGGACGTGTCACTTAACTTGGTGATCTCTGGATATTTTGAATAGTAATCCACACAAAGCAGATATTCTGCACCATTGTAGTGAAAGAGATCTGTGCCAATCTTCTCCCATGGTCTTCCTGGTAGTGGGTGGGGAAGCAAAGGCTCTCTTGGATTGCTGTTTTTATTTTCATTACAAACAGCACACTGAGACAAATGTCCTCTATCTGAGTTGACATGCCTGGCCAATAGAGAATGTCCCTTGCTCTTTCTTTACATTTCACTATCCCCAGGTGTGACTCATGAATTCTGTTGAGCATTTCCTGTCTCATTCGGTTTGGTACAATGAGTTTTGCCGCTTTGAACATTAGTCCTGATGCATAGCTGATTTCCTCTTTAAATGTCCAGTATTTCTGCATTTCCTTTGGAACATCTTTTCTTTCTGTTGGCCGTCCATTCATTGTAATGTCTCTTAGCATTTGCATTTCAGGATCATCTGCAGTCGCTTTCCTGAACATGTTCAACTTCTCCTCAGAAATAGGTAGCTGAGGTGTAACCCAGTTGACCTCCAGCTCTCTTCCTAGCAACTCTTCCTTTTGCACTTTGAGGTAAGCACGGCTCAAAGCATCAGCGATGTACAGTTCTTTTCCTGGTGTATAGGTGACTGTGAGTGTACCTCTGTAGCCTGAGAAGCATCCTTTGCAGCCTCATAGGAGCTTGGTGAAGTGGCTTTTTGAAGATGCTCTCAAGTGGTTTGTGATCACTCTCAACCTGGATTTCTTTGCCATATACATACTGGTGGAACTTCTCACACCCATAAACTATGGCAAGTAATTCCTTCTCGATTTGAGTATATCGGCGTTGACAGTCTGTGAGTGCTCGTGATCCATACGCCACAGGCCTCCCATCCTGCAGTATAACAGCTCCTATTCCTTCCGAACTGGCATCCACAGACATTGTCACCGGTTTATTGACATCATAGAACTTGAGTGCTGGTGCATTGGTAACCAACTGCTTCAATGTGTCAAAACTTTTCTTTTGTTCGTCTTCCCAATGCCATTCAGTGTTGCTCTCTAGTAGCTTTCGAAGTGGAGCGCTGACCTCCGGTAAGTTGGGAATGAACTTGGCAAGATACTGTATCATGCCCATGAACCTCAAAAGTCCTTGCTTGTCTTCGGGTGGTGGTAGCTGTACCACAGCCCTGACCTTTTCATTATCTGTTTTAGCCCATTAGCGCTGAGTACGTGACCTATGTATTTGATCTCTGTAGTTCTGATCCTACATTTACTTTTGTTCAGTTTTAGGTTGTACTCATGTGCTCTCTCCAGGAGCTTCCTCAGTCTCTGATCATGCTCCTCAATGGTGTCACCCCATATCAGCAAATCATCAATGATGTTGACCACCCTGTCCAGGCCTTCAATCATTTGTGCCACGGACCTCCGGAATACCTCTGATGCAGAAGAAATCCCAAAGGGTAGACGCAGGAAACGATATCTCCCTATGGGCGTGTTGAAAGTGCATAATTTGGAACTTCCTTCATCCAGCTTGATCTGCCAGAAACCTTGATTTGTGTCTAATACTGAAAAGTATTTTGCATTAGGCATGCGGGAGACAACCTCTTCAACCGTGAGCCGCGGATAGTGCTCTCTTTTGATGGCTTGGTTGGGATCTTGTGGATCCATGCAAATCCTAATCTTTTTCTCTGTGACCACTGTCACCATACTATTCACCCAGTCGGTCGGTTCTATTTGTCTCGTTATGAATCCCATCTGTTCCATTCTGTGTAGCTCCTCCACTGCTCGATCCCTGAGAGCTACTGGAATCTTTCTCGGAGCATGCACGATTGGTGGATCAATTGGATCAATCTGGATATGGTGTTTCCCTGGTAAACATACTGATCCAGAAAACAAGTCAGCAAAGTCTTTGAGAATGTCATTTTCTTTTTCAGCACCATAGATTGGCCTCACCAGGCCTAGCTTTGTGCATGTTGCTTTGCCCAGTATTGCTAGGACATGTTGCTGTCCTATCTCAAACTCTATCTTGCGTTTTTGTCCTTTGTACACACAGGTGAGTGTTTTCTTTCCCAATGGCGCCATCTTGTGGCCAAAATATGCAACAAGCTTGCAGGTGGATTTTCTCAGTCTTTCTCTGATGTCCAGTGAGTTGAATGTTTCTGCTGACATTACATTGCATTTTGCCCCAGTGACAAGCTTAAATGTCACATTCCTCCTGTTTATCAGCAGATCTCGAGTCCAATCATCTTCGTCCTCCATCTCTGCATTGTCAATATTCTTGATGCGTACCTCCTGTTCCACTTCAACTGTGCCAATGAACATGTCACTGTTGCCCTCACTCTGTTCCACAGCATGCATTTTCCTTGCGTGCTCCTGCGATTTGCACATCTTTGCAAAGTGATTTTTTTTTCTGCAATAACTTGCATGTCTGACCAAAGGCTGGACATTTTCTGTATCCATGTTTATAACCACATCTGTTGCAGTTAACTTCCTTTTGATTATCCTGTGGCGCTGGCTTTGTCCTACTCTTGTCAGTTTTCACAGTTTTTATTTTGTGCGCTTCGTTCTCTTCATTGAGCACTTTAACCTGACTTGACGTGATCTCGCTGGCACGGCAAACATCAATCACCTTTTCTAATGTGAGATCCTCCTCTCTCAATAGCCTGCCTCTCACATGATCATCTTGTATGCCGTATACAATCCTGTCACGTATTAAAGAATCATGCAGTTGTCCGAACTCTGAGTCTTTTGCCTTGTTCTTCAAATCTGTTACATAGGTTTCTACGGTCCCTGTTGGTCCTTGAGCCCTCGTGAAAAACGTGTCGGATGTACGGTAGGTTTTTTCTCGGTTCGCAGTAATCTTGAAACTTTTTCTTCAACACTTCAATTTTATCTTGCTCATCATCTTGGAAGACAAACATGTTGCAAACCTTTATTGCCTCTGCCCCCGCCACATGCAGAAACATAGCACATTGCACTTTCTCCGTCTTTTCAGCTACACTGCTAACGGTGTAAAACAGCTCAAACTTCTGGATCCATATTTTCCAGTTCTCAGCAAGATTACCTCGTAGGCTTCAACTTGACTGTGACATCTTTTATGTGTCTTCTCTTCCTTTTTTTTCCGCCATTTCTTCTGACACCATTGATGTGACTTGGCCACCGCTGTAGATTGAACAACCACATTTATTCAACAGACTTCCATTTTTCTTACCTATGTCCTGACGTCATGCGCACTTTGACCTACGAACACTCACACAGTACATTACAGAGCTGAGGGAAGAGATTGGGGGATCATAAGGAAGATTTATAACCAATTGAAGTAGTCAGTTGGAGAGTCAGTCAAAGCTATGCAGGGGTCAGGATTGGAAGTTGAGAGAAGGCTTGCAGTCAGTGGTAACAGTGGCTCTCTGGTTGTAGGTGCGGGATTAGTCTTAAGGGGGATAAAAAGTAGTCAGAGGCTGTAATTAGTGGTTGTGAAGAAACATTTTGGGTTAGGAGAATTCCGAGTTGGTGGAAGCTGGAGGATCTGAAAATTACAAGGGTGGGTTGGGGTGATGATTGCTGTTGGGTGGGGTGTTGTGATAAGATACAAGATCATATGATGTAGGAGCAAAATTAGGCCATACAGCCCATCGATTCTGCTCCACAACTCCATCATGGCTGATTTATTATTCCTCTCAACCCCATTCTCCTGCCTGCTCCCCATAACCTTTGACACCCTGACTAATCAAGAACCTATTAACCTCCACTTTAAATGATTTGAAAATGATGGAGCTCCTCTCCAGTCTTGGCTTGAATATGCACAGTGTGTGCTGAGTCCTGCATGAATCAGCTGCACGTTTCCAGTGCATACAGATTTCATGAACATCCTGTTTTGGAACAGTTTTCAATGAAATTAAGTCATGTAATGCACCGTTTTGGTTGAAATTCATGACATTTCATTATTTCAGAGGATATGGTCATTAAATCAATGCTGGTTCTCTGCTGAGCAGTGTAGTCATGTCTGTTCTCTTGTTCTTTCTGAAGATTTGAAAGTGCATTTCCCTCATACCATAAGACCAAAAACACAGGAGCAGAATTAGGCCATTCAGCCATCGAGTCTGCTCTGCCATTCCATCATGGCCGATATATTTTCCTTCTCCTACTGTCCTATGATGCCCTTACTAATTAAGAACCAGTCAAACTCTGCTTTAAATACACCCAATGACTTGGCCTCCATGGTGTCTGTGGCAATGACTTCCACAGATTCAGCACCCTCTGGCTAAATAATTTCCTCCTCATCTGTCTGAAAGGATAGCTTTCTGTTCTGAGGCTGTGCTATCTTGTCCTAGACTCTCCTATTACTGGAAGCATCCTTTTGAAATCATTTGCTTCTTTGCTCCACCTCTCTTGTTGTCAGACAGTTCTGGGATTTATTGATTGGAATAGAGAAAAAAATATTTTTGGCATTTTATTGCATTTCCTGTCTAAAACTATAAACCGCTGTCAACTAGTCCCTACACAATCTGGTACTGTGAACTTTTTTTTCCCTGTCTATTTTATCGGAAGCTTCCATTATCTCAGTGACCTTTTATTCAATTTTCCCCACGTGCCCCAGAACTGTTCCATTAAGGCTCTTCCCATCCATCCCACCAAAATACCTCGCCTCCTACTTTTCCGCATCTCCATCTACTGATAGTTTGCCCATTTTATTCCCCCACCACAGCGAATGATGCCGCTGGTGTGGCTTCCCATACCTCTATTGAGCATCCCCAAACTGGCAGCGATTGTCCTGTTGTGACTTCCTCAATTTCATGAACATGCCCTCTAAGTGGTTTTTTGCTAACATGGATTTTTAAGAGAATTTCCTCAATCAGACTTCCTTCCATTATCAATAAATTCAATTACGTCAACTAAACGTGATCTTCTTCACATTTGTGCTGGCTTTTCTTTACTAAACCCCACAAAGTGCCTGTTTATCTTTACCCTATTGCTTCTAGAACAAGTATAAATTATCAGAGAGTAATTGAAATGTCCTTGTAACTTTCCTTGCATGGGAGTGTAGGTATGTTACTTTCCAATCCCAAACCACCCCTGGGAATACTGGAACATTATAGAAGCTCATTTTTCTGTCTTTAGCACCTGTTTCCACAGCAACCTGGTCTCAAGCACGCCTTTCCATCACGTATTTTCAAACCACTCATTCCCTCCATTATTTCACTTCCGTCGACATTTTAACAGCATTTTCCATCCTAGTAACCACTGAAACACTTGCTCACACCTCTACCCTGTCCTGACCCTCTAGATGTGGATTCCTCCCAATAGGTTGCACCCACTTCTTGCTGCCTGCTAACCACAGGTAGACTGCCAACCCTTTTGTCTTTGTTGGGTCTATTTTTCTGTTCTCCGTGCAGTTCCTCACATTTGGCCTGAATTCACTCTGACAGTTTTTTTTTCAATTCATGATATTCTTTACATTCCTTGAAATCCAAGTAACGTTGGACTAGGTCCCTCTTAAGGTAGTTCTCCTAGTCTGTAACTAAGTAATGTCGTAAATATTTCCCATTTTTCACTTACAGTTTTACTTAACAGTCTCTGGTTCTGCTGTACCATGTCTGGATCTTCTCTTGGTCTACTGAAGTCACCTGTCTTTCAATTTTGGCATTCGGTTTCTGATCCTTCCATGATCTAATCCAGTATTAGTGTACACCTGGGTTCAGTTTTGGCACTTGGTGTTGCCTGTGTGGATTTTAAATGTTCCCCTTGTGACCACATGAATTTTTCCATTGTACTCCACTTTCCTCCCTCATCCCAAAGAAGTGCTGATTGATCGAGAGGTGAAACATCCATTATAAATAACTTCCAGTGTGAGGTTGAAGAAATTAGTGGGATTAATGTGAATGCTGTAGGCTCAATAGGCTGAATAGCCTCATATGTTGTGGGAAGTACAGACAAAGTGAAAGCATATTATGTTGTTATTACAGACAGGGAAATGTATACTAGCAGAGAAGTTGATAAAATATTTTATCTATTTTCAGACATACCAGAAAAAGTAGAGAACAACAGGTCTAATGTGAGTGAGTTCACAGTAAAGTATTACGATAGGAGAAATGAATGGGACTGGTGACATGCACCCTAGGCTTTGAAAAAAGGTGGTAGTAGTGATAGTGGGGGTATCAGTTGTTACCTTCCAAAATTCCAAAGATTCCGGAAGTAGCAGATGAAACCGTCAATGCTTAAGGAGGGAGAGAGAAAATGATTATAGATCGTTTAACTTGACATGAGTAAGGGCATATAGAAATTACTCTGGAAAAACAAGAGGGTATAGGTGAGAAGGTGGAGCTCTGAAGGGGATCTGAAAGAGTGGCTGAAAGAGAAGTTGGTTGAGTCAGATACGACCAGTATATCCATGGGTCTTAAATAGGCAGGGCATGGAGGGATACTAGCCTTGCTCGGACAAACGGGATTGGTATAAATGAGCAAAAGGATCAGTGTGAATGTGGTGGGCCGAAAGGCCTAATTCTGTGCTGTACATCTCCTTGCTGTGTAACGATAGGGATGGACAGAATTAACATTCAGTAGATTTATGAAGGGGAAATCAAGTTTGACAAATCTTTTGAGGTTTTAAGCTATAGGCAGCAGAGTAGATAAAGGGCAATAAAGAGGTTGAAACTCTCCAGTGTGGCATTATGTGGTCCAGCTATTCCATGGTCATTAGCCAATCCTCAGCCTGTAGAACAAATCTGTACTAAATTACCATAACTACCAACATACCACTTCTATGTGGTATAAGTGGTATACTTGTATTAATCTGTAGCTAATTAACCTACTAGTGCAGCTTTTCCGATCTCATCCCAACAGATTTTGATGTACAGAAACTGGGTTAAGGAACAGTCTTGGAACCCTTGCGTGACCTAGGGAGTGCTTTTATTTTAAAAGAAGTTCTTTTGCTCAGAGAAAGATGATTGGAGGTGATTTCTGCGACCTAGTTCAGCACTGGTCACATCCCTTGAAGTAGGGAATTGCAACCTCTAGTTGATATGATGTAGTTGGAACTCCAGTGGGCCTTTAAGAAGGTGCCACACAAGAGGTTATTGGACAATGATAGTTCCTAGTATTGGACTTGGACTGAGACAGGCTGAGGATGGGTTAACGGACAGAAAACAGCAGCAATAATGGGATCATTTTTGTGTAGGGACACTGCAATGGTGAGGAATTTGCTTTTCATAGTCTATCCCAACGATTGGATAAGCGTTTTGGGTACAAGTTTGCTAACAATACAAGAGAGGCTTCAGGGAGCCAGAGACAATTTAAGTGAATGGGCATGGAAGTGACAGATGGAAGTTAATATAAAACGTGTGAGGGGAATTGATTTTCACCAAAAATGATGGAGAGGCAGGAAAGGTGCTTAGAACAACCTTGGTGTCCTTGTATATAAACTGCTGAAAGTTGCAGTGCATTTGTGGTGGTGATTGGCCGTATGTTTGGTATTTTGACTGTTATTGCAAAAGGATTTAAATACACAGGTAGAGACTAGTTAACCTACCAGTTGTACTATTGTTGAGGTATGGGGGGTAACCAGAACATAGAGGGGAACCCATACAGTTGAGGAAAGTGTACAAACACCATACAAGTGTCTGGGGTTGAAATTGGGTTATTGGAACTGTGAGGCAGAGGTAGGAAGTGGTGAATTTTCTGAGTGGTAACTGTTGGATCAGTGAAGATGTAGGTAGAAAGTTCAGTTCTGTAAGATGGCAGGTTGAAAAGAATGATGAGCTTTGGGGGTGTGTAAGTAGAGAGGGGGAAAGGAGAGTGTGGGGTCAGTAAGAAATTGTATTTGGTGTGGGAGGGGAGTGACAGGAGTAAATGAGAAAGGGAAACTGTGCAGGAGAGTTCGTGGGTTGAGGGTTATAGGAAGAAGGTTGAGGGATAGAAGGGCAAGATAGAGGCCCAAGTGGGAACATTTACAGGCCTTCCTCATCTATGAATGCTCGAATTATGGACACCCCTACATATAAACAAGCTTGCATTATATTAAATTCAAAAGTCCAACTTTTCTATATACGTTCGTTCCTACAAACAGCTGAGCTTCTTTCCTCTTTTAGTAACTGTTTATTTCTTATTAGTCTCACGTGCTTTTGATGTCATTCAGCACAGTACTATGGAGGTGTGGTTACTATAGTGAGTGATTTTTGTGTATGTTGCAACTTGTGCACAGAATTCACTGATGGACATAAAGTAAAAATGGAAGCTGTTTGTCATAGATGGTCTGTAATCTGCTCAGTACTGGCAGGAACCTGTACCAGCAGGCTTCCCAATTTAAGTGAGAAGATCTGGTGGTCAGAATTGCATGCCTGGAGATTGAACCCCAAAGTCCCAGCTTTACAATGTTCACTGCCTCCAACCAATCTGATGCCCAAGTTCACAAAGTCCAAACTTAGCCCAAAGTGCTTACAAAATGTACATGAGGTTTACCAAGATGGTACATGCATTTGGAGAGACTCGAGTAGCTGGGATTATTCTTATTACAGAGAAGATTAAGGACAGGGATTGTATTCCAAGGTTGTATGTCAGTGAGGTGTGAGGTATACAGTCGGCCCTCCTTATCCGCGGGGGATTGGTTCCGGGACCCCCTGCGGATACCAAAAAACGCAGATGCTCAAGTCCCTTATTTAACCTGTCTGAGTGCAGTGGACTTTAGGACCTGGTGGAGCTCGGGACCCGCCGCCCGCAGTGTTTCTGTTCCATTGACGGAAAACAATCTCAGTTGAAAATAAAGTGGAAATAATAAAGCGATCAGAAAGAGGTAAAATGCCATCAGTCATTGGAAAAGCGTTAGGCTACAGTCGGTCAACGATCGGAACAATTTTAAAAGATAAAGTGAGAATAATGGAGCATGTGAAAGGCCCTGCCCCGATGAAAGCTACAATTATTACTAAGTAATGCAGTGATCTAATTATTAAAGTACATACATTTCTTAAGTGTTTATATGCGTAGAAAGGTAAAGTATATACTATATACTAAGACAAACGTTTGACTGACACTAAATAATACCAGATGTACCTGTTCTGACTTACTTATAATACCTAATACAAAGTAAATTCTATGTAAATAGTTGTTATACTGTATTGTTTAGGGAATAATGACAAAAAAATGTCTGTACATGCTCAAACAACAAGTGCTGGAGAGAGAACTTCCGGGTTTTCTCGATCCGCGGTTGGTTGAATCCGCGCATGTGGAGCCCACGGATAAGGAGGGCTGACTGTATCTAGGGAGTAGGTTCGTAACCAGGGATAACATGAGAAAATTATTTGCAAAAGTAAAGAAGTAAAATTAATTGTTACCTGGATCCAGTGGTAGAAGATTCTATTAGAATTTCCAAAGTATGTTCATGTGGAGGGCTTGAATTGGAAAAGGGCAAAGGCTGGGGTGTGTAACTGAATTGTGCATTTTTTGCAGAGCTGCCACACACAGAGGCCAGAGGCAATAACATCCATCTCAATACTATTGATTGTTCATTTCTTGACGGTATTAAAAGTAAAGATTTTATTCCTCAGCATCACACAGATTTATCACACAAGACCCATGTTGAAGCAACATTTTAAGATTTTTAGTTATACCATTGTGACAATCACTCACAAGAAGCCACATCATCATTGAAAGCTCAGATGGGATAGCTTATGCATCCCTCTTCCTGGTTAAAAAGCAAACTCTTCGTATTTAATAAAAATATTAAAATGCCCCCGATGACTCTTCTTTCCAGTGGTAGCCTCTGTTTCACTTCGTAATCTTCAGTCGTGGTGATCAGATTAAAACATAAGTAGGCAATGAGGCCAATAACTGGTCCATCTGCACCCGTGTAGTGACTTCTTAATAAGTTTATAGATCAGGGCTGGGGTGGATGTCAAAAATATAGTCTTGTAAAAGTAAAAGTAGTGGCAATGTCATTCCTATTCTCCTGTTATAAATTATTTCTCATAATGATAATCAGGATTTCTACTAAAGTATCCCTCTGTCAGCCACTCAACATGGAGGTTGAGTTATTTGAGATATGCACAGGTATGTAAAGGTACAAAATCTCGGAATCAGTAGCATTGCACGGCCACTACATTGGCCAGTCTTCCAGGTAAAGTCTGTGTAACCAGCCAGAGTAAAATTGAATTGATAGTTATCAGCCTCCAATTACTGATGTTTTGTAGTCTAACTGGGTCAGTCTTGAGCAGGGGTTCCCAACCTGGTGTCCATGGACCTATTGCCTAATGGTATTCGTCCATGCCATAAACAAGATTGGGAAGTCCTGGTCTTGAGTATAAAATCAATGTGGCCATATTTGAACAGCTGCATTTTATCATGGAAGACAATTTTCCTGATCTCATCTAAAGTCATGCTTTGAAATAAAGTCTCCTCTTTAAACTATTAAGAGCCTTATTGATCCCAGTTGCACCAACTGCTAGTTTGTTATGGCATGCCAAACATAAACAAAGGCTATTATTTCCCATGGTTACTTTTGACTTAAGTTCAAACTGTCCTTGAGCAGCTTCTAACTCCAGAAGCTTTCGAACTTCAGCCTTCCTCCGAGTCGAGGGGGACTGACCGTTCTCCTCTGGTTGCAGTGACTTACCTGTAGAAACCTTTGGCCACTGTTGTGTTGAAGTCCATAAGACTCATCCCAACCTAGCCCGATTCCACATGAGAATTCCATCCCGGGCTCGGTTCCTTCCCGTCCTGAGTCCTTCCTGTCCTACCTGGCACTTCGAATAGTGACAAAGAAGTACAGAACTGTACCACATATTACATTCAGGGTGTTTGGGAATATTTAAAAACCAGACGTGATGTGGGGTGAAGAAAAAACATTTCATGTTTGTATAATGTAAGCATTGGCTGCCATCTGATCAAAAGAATTATATGTTATATTAATATTGTTTAAACTGTTCCTGCTCATATAATTGATATACAGTGGAACCCCCTTTATACAAGCACGGAAATAGTAATATCATTGTGAGAAGTGTTCATTATTTGAAGAATTAAATAATTAACAAATTCCACAAGGGTTTTTTGAAACACTTCACTATTTGGGAGTTTAATTATCAAGGGGAGTTTTGTCATGAAACAAATTTCACTCAAAAATAAATTTTATTATAAGATTTCATTATATAGCACGCTTCATAATAAAGGGTGTTTCATTGTTATGGTTTCATTATAAAAAGTTTGGTTTTCAATGTATTGGCTATGTTAATAATTGTGGTACTGAGGTTAATATGCTCATCCCTCAAACTCAAGTCTTTTCAAATCTCATCACTGTGTATCACATCATGAGGAAAGAAATAAAATTTTGTCCAACTGGAATTGGGTTTTTCTTTCAGTTAAAAAGAAACAAGTTAAAGCCAGTTGAACTTGACTACGATACACTTGAAAAATAAGTAGCTGAAGGAATCATAAACACAATAGATTCTGAGGATGTGGGCTTTGGCACAAAACATCGACTGTTTATTTCCTTCCATAGATGCTGCCTGACCTGCTGAGTTCCTCTAGTACTGCATGTGTGTCTGTGTCTGTGTGTGTGTGCGCGCGCGCTTTGAAGCAATTTCTAGGCTGACTTCCATTTCTGTCTAGCACTCGAAGTTCAAACTCCAACCCTAACCCTTCACCCACTGTCCTGTCAGGTATTTTAAAGCAATGTTGAATTCTGGCAAACAGAGGCTTCTAAAGGCCGCACACTTAATCAGTAAAGGGCTGGAACTATTAACAATTGATGGTTGCATTCATCCATGTTCAGCACTTGTGTGGATTCATTTTGAGTCTCAGTTGTGCTAGAATGAAGAACACACTGTAGTATTTGTTAAATGTGCTCATACTTTCTTCCTTTGTCCTGTAAAACCATACCCACTGTAATTTCCACTCTGCAAATCTGGTTGGTTATAATAAACCAGCTCCTATCTACTTTGGTGAGAAGGATCTTTTACAGCCCCAGGAAATCTTCCAACTAATGAAGTCATTTGGTAATTAGAAATAGGTGCTGGAAACAGTACTCAGCTCGGCCCGCATCTGTAGAAAGAGAAATGGAGTGAACATTTCAAGTTGAGAACCCTTTTCCACCTAAAACGTTGAACATGCTTCTCTCTCCACCAATGCTGACTGGTCTGCTGAAACCTTTGGCTTTTATTTCAGATTTGCAATTTTTTTTACTTTCACATAAGTGGAACTCATGTTCCAAGTTCAAAGTAAATTTAATATCATCAAAGTATGTATATGCCACCATATACTACCCTGAGATACATATTCTTGCAGGCATACTATGGTGGTAACCTAACAGGCATATGGAGGCAATTTAACCATATAACACAGAAGTAGCAAAACCATATAACCATATAACAATTACAGCACGGAAACAGGCCATCTCAGCCCTTCTAGTCTGTGCCGAACACTTACTCTCACCTAGTCCCACCTACCTGCACTCAGCCCATAACCCTCCATTCCTTTCCTGTCCATATACCTATCCAATTTTTTTTAAATGACAATATCGAACCTGCCTCTACCACTTCTACTGGAAGCTCGTTCCACACAGCTACCACTCTCTGAGCAAAGAAGTTCCCCCTCGTGTTATCCCTAAACTTTTGCCCCCCTAACTCTCAACTCATGTCCTCTTGTTTGAATCTCCCCTTCTCTCAATGGAAAAAGCCTATCCACGTCAACTCTGTCTACCCCCCCTCATAATTTTAAATACCTCTATCAAGTCCCTCCTCAATCTTCTACGCTCCAGAGAATAAAGACCTAACTTGCTCAACCTTTCTCTGTAACTTAGGTGCTGAAACCCAGGTAACATTCTAGTAAATCTCCTCTGTACTCTCTCTATTTTGTTGACATCTTTCCTATAATTCGGTGACCAGAACTGTACACAATTCTCCAAATTCGGCCTTACCAATGCGTTGTAAACAGTAAGTGCCCTTAGTATACATACCTTAACAACAATAATGTGGTAATGACCAGATGGTCAGGTCTCTGAGACGGATTCACATAAATTTCTGTAAAATCATAACAGGATCTTTTTCATTTACTGACATGGTCTTGGGTTAATATAGAAAACCCTGGATCATACAGTCATATCTCAGTAAATCACTGGAGTGATAGTCAGCACAGAGATCTGTGTTAAGTTTGTGGAGTGGAGCTTGAAGCTACAACTTTTTGATAAGAGTCAGGATTGCTCTCAACCACTTAAGAAGATTAGCTGAGGAAAAGTTGGCATCTTCAGTTCCTGGGGCCTTGCGAGTTACAGCTGTGATTATCGATGTATTCCATTGTGAAGAATTCCATGTATATCTGAAGAATTTTTTAAAATAGGTACCTATTTAGAAACATAGATATACCAGCAAGATCAACATTACTGCCCTCCCCCAATCCCACTGAACTGACTGACCTATTGGTATCTCTGAGGGTAGCTAAGAGTCTAGGACTCTTACCGCAGACATCACTTTAGAACAGAGATAAGGAATTTCTTTAGCCAGAGTGTGATGAATCTGTGGAATTCATTGCCTCACATGACTGTGGAGGTTAAATCACTGGGTATATTTAAAAGTAGATAAGTTCTTAATTAGCAAGGCCCTCAAAGGGAGAAGATAGGGGAATGGGGTTGAGAGGGAAAATAAATCATCCATGTTGAAATGGCAAAGCAGTCTTGATGGAATGAATGACCTAATAATAAGAATTAGTTCTTACTCTCAATAATTTCTCCTTTGGCTCCTCCCACTTCCTCCAAACCAAAGGTGTAGCCATGGGCACCCGTATGGGTCCCAGTTATGCCTGCCTTTTTGTTGGCTTTGTGAAACAGTCCATATTCCACGCCTATACGGGTATCTGTCCCCCTCTTTTCCTTCACTACATCGACGATTGCATTGGCGCTGCCTCCTGCACGCATGCTGAGCTCATTGACTTCATTAACTTTGCCTCCAACTTTCACCCTGCCCTCATATTTACCTGGTCCATTTCTGACACCTCCCTCCCCTTTCTTGATCTTTCTGTCTCCATCTCTGGAGACGGCTTATCTACTGATATCTACTATAAGCCTACAGACTCTCACGGCTACCTGGACTATTCCTCTTCTCACCCTGTCTCTTGCAAACATGCCATCCCCTCCTCACAATTCCTCTGCCTCTGCCGCATCTGCTCTCAGGATGAGGCTTTTCATTCCAGGACGAAGGAGATGTCTTCCTTTTTTAAACAAAGGGGCTTCCCTTCTTCTACCATCAACTGCTCTCAAACGCATCTCTCCCATTTCCCGCACATCTGCCCTCACTCCATCTGTCCGCCACCCCACTCGGGATAGGGTTCCCCTTGTCCTCACCTGCCACCCCACCAGCCTCTGGGTCCAACATATAATTCTCCGTAACTTCCGCCACCTCCAACGGGATCCCACCACCAAGCACATCTTTCCCTCCCCCCTCTTTCTGCTTTTTGCAGAGATCACTCCCTACGCGACTCCCTTGTCCACTCGTCCCCCCCATCCCTTCCCACCGATCTCCCTCCTGGCACTTATCCTTGTAAGCAGAACAAGTGCTACCCCTGCCCTTACACTTCCTCCCTCACCACCATTCAGGGCCCCAGACAGTCTTTCCAGGTGAGGTGACACTTCACCTGTGAGTCGGCTGGTGTGGTATTCTGCGTCCGGTGCTCCCGGTGTGGCCTTTTATATATTGGTGAGACCCGACGCAGACTGGGAGACCGTTTTGCTGAACACCTTCACTCTGTCTGCCAGAGAAAGCAGGATCTCCCAGTGGCCACACATTTTAATTTCACGTCCCATTCCCATTCTGATATGTCTATCCATGGCCTCCTCTACTGTCAAGATGAAGCCACACTCAGGTTGGAGAAACAACACCTTATATTCTGTCTGGGTAGCCTCCAACCTGATGGCATGAACATTAACTTCTCTAACTTCCGTTAATGCCCCTCCTCCCCTTCTTACCCCATCCCTGATATATTTAGTTTTACCCCTCCCCTTTCTTTTCTCTCTTTCTGCCCATCACTCTGCCTGTTTTCCATCTCCCTCAGGTGCTCCCCTCCTCCTTTCTTTCTCCCTAGGTCTCCCGTCCCATGATCCTTTCCCTTCTCCAGCTCTGTATCCCTTTTGCCCATCACCTTTCTGGCTCTCAGCTTCACCCCACCCCCTCCGGTCTTCTCCTATCATTTTGCATTTCCCCCTCCCCCCACTACTTTCAAATCTCTTACTATTTTTCCTTTCAGTTAGTCCTGACGAAGGGCCTCGGCCCGAAACGTCGACAGTGCTTCCCCTTATAGATGCTGCCTGGCCTGCTGTGTTCCACCAGCATTTTGTGTGTGTGACCTAATTCTGCTCTATGTCTTATGGTGTAAAATAGATGCATTCTCTTCAAAGATCTAGAGGGTTTGTACTCAGCGTTATGGATACTAAAATTAATTGCAGATTTCAATTTCCTGATGTGCCTTGGAACATGGACTTACATCCCCACAATTATTAATCCAGACTATAGGTCACTAGAACCTTAATTCTTTTTTACTCTCTTTCTGTGGCTGATGGGATCGAGGTTATTATAAGCCATCTTTATAACAAAGTTAAGTGTAGAAGAATTGCGGTCAAGTTTGGGTACACATATGGTCCTAAGCATTGAGGGGTTAAGAGGAGTAATTTAGATATGATCAGAAAGGCACTTCCTGAAGAGATTGTGCAGGCAAATTCAATGGGAACTTTCAATTGTGAAATCTGTGAGTCTGATGGAGGAGCAGGAGAGTGGGACCAGTGAGTGATTACTGCTGATCCAGCACACAAAGGTTCTTCTAAATAGTACGATTCTCTGACACAGTATTAATTCTAGTTATTGCACCAAAGCCATAATTCAATAGCAGTGACACACTGGAGAGGAATTATTCACCTTGACATCTTGTTCTCACACTTGTCTTATTACAACTTGACCTTATAATAATGGCCTATTTAGATAACAAGGTGAGCCTGATTAATCACTCACACACAGGTATGGGATGATTCTTGCCTTGTTCAGTAATCTTTGACATTATACTGTGTGAGGGTGGGGATACAAGCTTCAGATTTCTCCAGTTAATTATCTAATAACACTTTGTTTATTGCATGTCCAATGCTCTTTGCCCTTCAGTTAGATACTTAGCTCCATGTGGCACATACTGGTAACTGAAGAGCCCTCATTGGACTTCAGAGCCCTCAAGATGGATATAATTGCAATAACAATTTAAAGGTGAACAATAATTACCCATTTGCACTAATTGCCCTGTTGTGATGGCAGAGGCCAACAATTGGCTGAGAGCAGCTAACAAATTAGTTTGGAGTGTAAAGTAGTGTCACTGTTCTGAAAACACTTACTATTACAGGTGAAGCAAGCTCCAGCGAAATGCTCACTTGTTATAATGAGTCGTTTTCCTAGAAATTGAATTGCACGGTGCTGTATTTTTCAGCTTTACGTAACCAAATGAGAACTTACTCTGGAGTGAAATGTGCCATGGCCATTTCCAAAGGAACAGTTGCCAGCCAGTGAGCCACAGTGGCATGGTTTGAGGTCACCAATTGGTCGGTGATTGGTGGTGGGCTCCATTGGTGAGTCAGGTTGGTGACTGACTGTGGTGGGTTCCAGACTTGCGAGGTAATCGCCAGGTGGAGTGGGGCTAGGGTGGAGCTGGACATTGTTGATCGGTGGGTGGGGGAGATGTTGTGGATTAGACAATTGTGGGGTAGAAGTCACTCATAGTGAGAGGCTGTGGGTATGGAGAGGGCAGAAGGAAAGTAGCATAAATGGCATCACCATAGACTTACACATTTCCATATAAGGACAATGGAGATCATTTTGACTGATTGCATCACAGTCTGGTATGGAGCAAAGGATTACAGGATGCTTCAGAAGATTGTAGACATCATGTGTGCAGTTCTTCCTATCAATAAGGACATGTTCAAAAGGCAGGGCCTCAAGAAGACATCCAGGACATGTACTCTTCTCATTACCACCTACAGGAAGGAGATACAGGAGTCTGAAGACCCACACTCAACAAATCTCTCACAACTTCCTATGTGTCATCAGATTTCTGAACAGTCCAAGAACACCACCATATTATTCTTTTATATTGCACTTTTTTTGTTTTTGTAATTTGTAGTAACTTAATGTCTTTCCAAATTATTCATCACTGCCTGTAAGGAGTTTGTACATTCTCCCTGTGACCACGTGGGTTTTCTCCGGGTGCTCCGGTTTCCTCCCACAGTCTGATGAAGTACCATTTGGTAGGTTAATTGGTCATTGTAAATTCCCCTATGATCAGGCTAGGGATAAATCAGGGGGTTGCTGGGCAGTGCGGTTTGAAATACCAGAAGGGCCTCTACTCAGCACTGTAGCTCAATCAATAAAGCAATAGTTAGAAAGATCTGATTCTGATTGATCTTGTGGTTGATGCAGGCAAGGCCAGCGTTTAGCGCCCATCCGTGATTGCCGTTGAGAAGCTGATGGTGAGCAATCTTCCTGAGCCAGGGCTCTGAGATTTCCGAATCAAGGTGTCACTGTAATGTAGCGGTTAGCGTGATATTATAGTTCAGGTTGTTGGAGTTTGGAGTTCAATCCCAGTGTCCAGAAGACCTTAAGACATGAGGGCAGAATTAGGCCATTCAGCTCATTGAGTCTGAACATTCCATCATTGCTGATCCTGGATCCATAGAACATTACAGCACAGAAACAGGCCTTTTGGCCCTTCTTGGCTGTGCCAAACCATTTTTCTGCCTAGTCCCATCTACTGCTCATCCATGTACCTGTCCAAGTTTTTCTTAAATGTTAAAAGTGAGCCCGCATTTACCACTTCATCTGGCAGCTCATTCCACACTCCCACCACTCTCTGTGTGAAGAAGCCCCCACCTCCAATTTTCCCACTCAACGCCATTCACCTGCCTTCTTGCCATACCTTTCATGTCCTAACTGATCAGGAAATTTCCACTTTAAATATACGCACGGACTTGGCCTCACTGCAGTCTCTGGCAGAGCATTCCACAGATTTACTACTCTCCGGCTAGAAAAATTCCTCCTTACCTCTGTTCTTAAAGGCTGCCCACCCCCCAGTTTTGAGGCTGTGCCCTCTAGTTCTGGATACCCCCACTATAGGAAACATTTTCTCCACATCTACCCTATCTAGTCCTTCAATGTTCATAAGTTTCAATGAGAACCCTTGCATTCTTCTGAATTCCAGTGAGTACAGGCACAAAGCTGCCAAACGCTCCTCATATGTTAACCCCTTCATTCCTGGAATCATCCTCGTGAACCTCTTCTGGACTCTCTCCAATGACAACACATCCTTTCTGAGATATGGGGCCCAAAACTGTTGACAATACTCCCAAGTTCAGCCTGACGAGTGTCTTATAAAGTCTCAGCATTATCTCCTTGCTTTTATATTCTATTCCTCTTGAAATAAATGCCAAAATTGCATTTGCCTTCTTTACCACTGACTTAACTATCAAATAACCTTCTGGGAGTCTTTAGGGAGTCTCCTAAGTCTCTCTTCACCTCTGATATTTGAACCTTATCCCCATTTAGATAATAGACTGCACTATTGTTCCTCCTACTAAAATGCATTATCAAATATTTCCCAACACTGTATTTCACCTGCCACTTTTTTGCCCATTCTTCCAATTTGTCTTAAGTCCTGCTGCAATCGCATTGCTTCCTCAGCACTACCCACCTCTCCACTTATCTGTGTATCATCCATAAACTTTGCCACAAAGCCATCAATTCCATTATACAAATCATTGACAAACAATGTGAAAGGTAATGGTCCCAATACTGACCCCTGAGGAACACCACTAGTCACTGGACCAACCAGAATAGGCCCCCATTATTCCCACTTGCTGCCTCCTGCCTGTCAGCCATTCCTCTATCCATGCCAGTAACTAGAGTAAACTCTAGGATTTTATCTTGTTAAGTAGCCTCATGGAGACACATTATCAGGTACCTTCTGAAAATCTACGTGACATCCACTGCCTGTTCTTTGTCCACCACGCTTGTTACTTCCTTGAAGAATTCTAACAGATTTGTCAGGTAAGATTCCCCTTCACAGGAAACCATGGTGACTTTGACTTACTTTATTCGTCTCCAAGTACCCTGGAACGTTATTCTTAATAATGCACTCTTAACACTTGCTCAACCACTGAGGTTAGGCTAGCTGGCCTATAATTTCTTTTGCTTTCCTGTTTTTTTAAAGAGTGGAGTGACATTTGCAATCTTCCAGTCCTTCGGGACTATGCCAGAATCAAGTGATTCTTGAAGGATCATGACGAATGCATCCATTTTCTCTTCATCAATCTCTCTCAGGACTTTAGGATGTAGTCCATCTGATCCAAGTGACTTATTCACCTTAAACATTTGAGTTTGCCTAGTACTTTTCCCTTGGTAATACTAAAGACATCACGCCTGACAGTCACTGACATCTGGCGCACTGCTAGTATCTTCCACAGTGAACACTGATGCAAAATACTTATTAAGTTCATGTGTCATTTCTCTGTCCCCCATTACCACCACACCAGCATCATTTTCCAGTGGTCCAATATCAACTCTCACCTCCCTTTTACTCTTTATATAACTGAAAAAAAAACTTCTAGTATTCTGCTTTATATTATCGGCTAGTTTGCCCTCACCATTCATCGTATCCTTTTTTAATAGCTTTTTTAGTTGTCTTTTGTTGGATTTTAAAAGCTTCCCAATCATTCAACTTCCCACTCAGTTTCATAACCTTATATGCCTTTTCTTTGGTTTTTATGTAATCCTTAACTTCACTTATCACCCCTGGGGGAGTCTCTCTCTATCACACACATGCAAACAGAACAGGTATCTTTCACTCACACAGCACAGGTAACACTTAGACCAGGGGTGTCAAATTCATTTTAGGTCACGGGCCGGATTGAGCAAAATGCAGCTTCATGCGGGCCGGATCAGTCGGACGCGTGCGAATGCAGCTTTCGTTGCCTCCGTTTTTTCAGCCTGCTCTCATGTGTCTCAGTCTCTGCTATAACTACAAAGTGTTTCACTTTACAAATTCCGTTCCTTATGAAGAAGACTGCCGAATAAACACTAAAAACCCTGAAAACCTGGTACCTGAATAAACTCAGCATTAGCCATATCATACGCCATAGGCGCTTCGATTACTGGGGCCAGCTTTAATAGTAATTAGATATTATCTCGCGGGCCAAAGATAATTCCACCGCGGGCCTTGAGTTTGACATATATGGCCTACCCCTACCATTTGAGAACAACTTCTCTGGGTCATATCTATCCTGCACCTTGTGAGCTATTCCCGGAAACTTCAACCATCTCTGCTCTGTCATCATCCCTGCCAGTGTCCTCCAATCCACCCAGGCAAGCCTCTCAAGCCTCAAATTCCCTTTAGTCCTTTGTAATACTGATACACGTGACTTACGTTTCTCCCTCTCATATTATGATCACTGCCTCCTAAAGGTTCCTTTACATTAGGCTTCCTAATAAGATCTGGGTGTTATTACACAAACACCCAATTGAAGATAGCTTTTCCCTGAGCAGGCTCATGCACAAGCTGTTCTAAAGAGAACATCTCATAGGCATTAAACAAACTCCCTCTCTTGCAATCCAACACCGACCTGATTTTTTCCAATCTCCTTGCATATTGAAGTCCTCCATTACAGTTGTGTCATTATCCTTATCACGTCTGTTCCAGCTCCCTTTGCATTCTCAACCCCACATCTTGGCTGCTATTTGGAGGCCTATATATGCTTCCCATAATTGTTTCTTTTTTACCCTTGCAGTTTCTTAACTCCACCTACAAAGATTCAACATTCTCTGACCCTGTGTCACCTCTTTCTAAATATATAATTTCATCTCTTACCAACAGAGCCACACCACCGCCTATGCCTTCCTGCCTGTCCTTTCGATACAAAGTATGTCCTTTGATGTTATGCTCCTGACTGTGATGTCCATAACATCATACCGACCTAACTGTAATTGCGCCACGAGTTCATCCATCTTATTCTGAAAGTTACGCGCATTTAAACATGGCACTTTCAGACCTGCATTCTTCACCCTTTCGAATTTTGCCTTGTGGTACAATTTAACTCTTTGCTCTGTTTGCATTTGTAGCCAGTCATTGGCTTGTCCTTCCTTACAATCATCTTACACCCATCATCTACTTGTAAACCCGCTGGCCCATCCTCAGCTCTGTCATACTGGCTCCCATCCCATCCCCCTGCCATATTAGTTTAAACCACTCCCAACAGCTCTAGTAAACCCGCCCTTAAGAATTTTGGTCTGCTTAGATTCAGGTGCAAACCATCCCTTTTCTGCAGACCACACCTGCCCCAGAAGAGGTCCCAGTTATCCAGAAATCTGAATCCCTGCCCCCGCTCCAATTCTTCAGACACACATTTATCTGCCACTTCACTCTATTCCTATCCTCACTGTTGCATGGCACGGGCAGCAATCCTGAGATTACTACCCTTGAGTTCCTACTTCTCAGCTTCCTTCCTAACTCCCTGCATTCTGCTTTCAGGACCCCCTCCCCTTTCCTACCTATGTCGTTGGTACCAATATGTACCATGACTTCTGGCTGCCCACCCTCCCTTCTCAGGATATTGCAGACACATTCAGAAACACCGCAGACCCTGGCACCTGGGAGGCAAATCACCATCCATGTTTCTTTATTTATGTCTGCAGAATCACCTGTCTGTCCCTCTGACTATAGAGTCACATGTCTGTCCCGCTGACTATAGATCACATGTCTGTCCCTCTGACTATAGTCACATGTCTGTCCCGCTGACTATAGAGTCACATGTCTGTCCCACTGACTATAGAGTCACATGTCTGTCCCGCTGACTATAGAATCATCTGTCTGTCCCTCTGACTATAGTCACATGTCTGTCCCACTGACTATAGAGTCACATGTCTGTCCCTCTGACTATAGTCACATGTCTGTCCCACTGACTATAGAGTCACATGTCTGTCCCTCTGACTATAGTCACATGTCTGTCCCACTGACTATAGAGTCACATGTCTGTCCCGCTGACTATAGAGTCACATGTCTGTCCCTCTGACTATAGTCACATGTCTGTTCCACTGACTATAGAGTCACATGTCTGTCCCTCTGACTATAGTCACATGTCTGTCCCACTGACTATAGAGTCACATGTCTGTCCCTCTGACTATAGTCACATGTCTGTCCCGCTGATTATAGAGTCACATGTCTGTCCCTCTGACTATAGAATCACCTGTCTGTCCCTCTGACTATAGTCACATGTCTGTCCCTCTGACTATAGTCACGTCTGTCCCGCTGACTATAGAGTCACATGTCTGTCCCTCTGACTATAGAGTCACATGTCTGTCCCGCTGACTATAGAATCACCTGTCTGTCCCTCTGACTATAGAGTCACATGTCTGTCCCTCTGACTATAGTCACATGTCTGTCCCTCTGACTATAGAATCACCTGTCTGTCCCTCTGACTATAGTCACATGTCTGTCCCGCTGACTATAGAGTCACATGTCTGTCCCTCTGACTATAGTCACATGTCTGTCCCGCTGACTATAGAGTCACATGTCTGTCCCTCTGACTATAGTCACATGTCTGTCCCGCTGACTATAGAATCACCTGTCTGTCCCGCTGACTATAGAGTCACATGTCTGTCCCTCTGACTATAGTCACATGTCTGTCCCGCTGACTATAGAGTCACATGTCTGTCCCTCTGACTATAGTCACATGTCTGTCCCGCTGACTATAGAGTCACATGTCTGTCCCTCTGACTATAGTCACATGTCTGTCCCGCTGACTATAGAGTCACATGTCTGTCCCTCTGACTATAGTCACATGTCTGTCCCTCTGACTATAGAGTCACATGTCTGTCCCGCTGACTATAGAGTCACATGTCTGTCCCTCTGACTATAGTCACATGTCTGTCCCGCTGACTATAGAGTCACATGTCTGTCCCTCTGACTATAGTCACATGTCTGTCCCACTGACTATAGAGTCACATGTCTGTCCCTCTGACTATAGTCACATGTCTGTCCCGCTGATTATAGAGTCACATGTCTGTCCCTCTGACTATAGTCACATGTCTGTCCCGCTGACTATAGAGTCACATGTCTGTCCCTCTGACTATAGAATCACCTGTCTGTCCTGCTGACTATAGAGTCCCATGTCTGTCCCGCTGACTATCTGACTATCACTGCTGCCATCCTCTTCTGAGCCACAGAGCCAGCCTCAGTGCCAGAGGCATGGCCTCTGTAAGGAGTCTCTGTATGCCTTCCCCATGGAATGCCTGAGTTTTCCCCAGCTGCTCTGGCTTCCTCCCACAGTCCAAAGATGTACCGGGTAGGCAAATTGGTGATTGTAAATTGTCCTGTGATAAGGTTAGGGTTAAATTGAGGTTATCAGGGGTTGCTGGGTGCCACAGCTCAAAGTGGGAGATGGGGCAATCCCTCTGTGTATACAATCCCGGAATGCTCTTGGCCAGTGAGGTGCAGGATTTGGGCCCAGTGATGCTAAAGGACCAGTGATAAATTTCTATGTCAGGATGACATGTGCCTCAGAAGGAAAGCAATAGTCAGTGGTGTTCCCGCCCATCTGCTTCTCTTGTTAATTCTGGTGGAAGAGATCATGGGTTTGGGAAGTGGGCAGTTAAGTGACAGCAAAGCATTTTGTAGATAATGCACACTGCAGGCACCATTCACTGGTGGTAGAGGAGGAAGTGGGTGCTCAGGATGACAGGTGGAGTGTTAACCAGGTGGGCTGCTTCCCTCTTGATGTTGTTGAAGGGCACTGCTCCAGGCAAATGCAGGCCATTCCACAACAACCCTACCTCCTGCATGGTGGAGACAATTTGAGGAGTTGGGCAGGTGAGTGAGGTTATAGTATTATTCAGCATTGAAACAGGCCCTTTGGCCCAGCTTGACAATGTCAACCAATTATCTTACCTAAGTCATCTCTCTTGCCTGCGTTTGTCCCATATTGTTCTAAACCTTTACTATTCATATTTCTGTCCAAATTTCAGAATCAGAATCAAGTCCAATATCACTGGCACTGGTTGTGAAATTTGTTGACTTAGCAGCAGCAGTATAATGATAATGTAGAGAAAAACTGAATGATAGTGTGTGTATAAAATAGCTAAATTAAATAAGTAGTGCAAAAGAAAGTAGGGAGGTAGTGTTCATGGGTTCAATGTCCATTCAGAGGGGAAGAAGTTGTTCCTGAATCATTGAGTGTGTGCCTTCAGGCTTCTGTTCCTCCTTCCTGATGGGCATGTCCTGGATGATGGATGCCGCCCTTTTGAGGCACCACTCTTTGATCATGTCTGGATACTACAGAGGCTAGTACCCACGATGGAGCTGACTTACAACCCTCTGAAGCTTACTTTGAGCCTGTGCAGTAGCACCCACCTCCCCATACCAGACAGTGGTGCAGCCACTCAGAATGCTGTCCATGGTACAACTGTAGAAATTTGTGATTGTTTAGGTGACAAACCAAATCTCCTCAGACTCCCAATGAATATGACCACTTCTTGTCTTCTTTATAACTGCATCAATAGGTTGGGCCCATAAATGTGGTAGCCTTAACAGCCTCTACCGTTTCATCTGTCTGTTCGCTCTACATACACATTTTCCTCTTTGGGGAAATAATTGCCCCTCAGGTCCTCTTTAACATTTTCCCCTCTTGCCTTAAACCTATGCCTTCCAGTTTTAAGCTCCTCTACGATGGGAAACGACTATGGCCATCCTCTTTATTAATGCCCCTCGTGTTTGCTATATAGAGGCTACCACTCAGCCTCCTACACGCCAGGAAAAAAGCCTTGGGCCTATCCAGTCATTCTTTATAACTCAAGACGTCCTGTCCCAGTAACATCCTTGGAAATAAATGAAGAACAACAATGCTCCTTTTGTGAGGTACAGTGCAAAATTTGATTCCTATTGACCAGGTTTCCTTCAAGGAATTCTCAACATCATTCTTGGTCAAATATTTCAAAGGCAGCTACATGAGCCTTACCCAAGGAATTAAAGTAATTTGCCACAGATCTGGAGCCAAGTGGTCATGGCAAAAACTAATCTGAACAGTCCCATGCAAGTTATTAACAAGTATGTTCAAATCGGGAGCATTATGCAAACCTATTTATTGACTGATGTTGAGAATGAACTTGTAGGGTTGTTGTTAGTTCAATTGGATTTGCCCTTTCTCTTGTTGGCAGGACATACCTGAACAATCTTCCACACAGTTGGTAGGTGCCAGTCAGTTGATGACATTGCACACATGGTGGAACACTTGGGGAGAGATGTTAGTTCTGAGCACAAGCCTTCAGCATTACAATGGGGATGTCGTTTGGTCCCACAGTCTTTGTTGCACCCAATCCTTTCAGCAGCTTCTCAACAATTTGTGAAGTGAATGAAATTTAGCTTATGTAATGAGAGAGTACGGGGCAGCACGGTATCATCGTGGTAGGCACAACGCTTTACTGCATAAGCAACCCGGATTCAATTCCCGACACTGACTGTAAGGAGTTTGTATGTTCTCCCTGTGACTGTGTGGGTTTTCTCTGGTGCTCCGGTTTCTTCCCACATTCCAAGGACGTACTTGTTGGTAGATTATCTGATCATTGTAAATTGTCCCATGATTAGACTGGTGGTAAATTGGTGGGTTGCTGTGTGGTGTGGCTCAAAGGGCAGGAAGGGCCAAAACCATGCTGCATTTCAATCAATCAATAAAGACTACAGATGGAAGCTTTCATTGCACTTGAGGCTAAAGGTAATTATAAGTACTTGAAATTTATCAGTTGTGTGCTATAGCTGAGGAAATATTAACAATTCTATTGATTGTTCAAGGCAACCAAAATAATCTGCTTTAAAATCCAATAATGATTAACTACATATTGTGATTAATTCTCTTTAAAATTTAATTGTCAATATGATCTTTTATTGACTGAAAATTCTAGTGAAATACGAGGGGTGATTGATAAGTTCGTGGTCTAAGGTAGAAGGAGTCAATTTTAGAAAACCTAGCACATTTATTTCTCAACATAGTCTGATCCTACATTTACACACTTAGTCCAGTGGTCATGGAGCATACAGATCCTGGACCTCCAGAAGGTGTCCGCAGCAGAGGTGATTGATAAGTTTGTGGCCTATGGTAGAAGAAGATGAGTTATACAGCTCTCGTTACATGCACATGCAGGTCAACTCTTTGAGTGATGATGCAGAAAGTTCGAAGTTAATAACTCATCTCCTTCTGCCTTAGGACACAAACTTATCAATCACCCCTAATGAGTTATTAACTGATGAGTTAGTAACTTCAAACTTGGCACTCAACGTCAGTAAGACGAAAGAGCTGACTGTGGGCTTCAGGAAGGGTAAGATGAAGGAACACATACAATCCTCATAGAGGGATCAGAAGTAAAGAGAGTGAGCAGCTTCAAGTTCCTGGGTGTCAAGATTTCAGAGGATCTAACCCGGTCCTAGCATATCAATGTAGTTATAAAGAAGGCAAGACACCGGCTATACTTTATCAGGAGTTTGAAGAGATTTGGCATGTCAACACATACACTCAAAAACTTCTATAGTTGTACCGTGGAAAGCATTCTGACAGGCTGCATCACTGTCTGGTCTGGAGGGGCTACTGCACAGGACCAAAAGAAGCTGCAGAAGGTTGTAAATCTAGTCAGCTCCACCTTGGGCACTAGTCTACAAAGTACCCAGGTCATCTTTAGGGAGTGGTGTTTCAGAAAGGTGGCGTCCATTATTAAGGACCTCTAGCACCCAGGGCATGCCCTTTTCTCACTGTTACCATCAGGGAGGAGGTACAGAAGCCTGAAGGCACACACTCAGCGATTCAGGAACAGCTTCTTCCCCTCTGCCATCCGATTCCTAAATGGACAAATGGACATTGAAGCTTTAAACACTACCTCACTTTTTTGTAATATATAGTATTTCTGTTTTTGCATGATTTTTAAATCTATTCAATACGTGAAATTGATTTACTTATTTATTTATTATTTTAAAATTTTTTATTTATTATTATTTTTCGCTCTCTGCTAGATTATGTATTGCTTTGAACTGCTGATGCTAAGTTAACAAATTTCAAGTCACATGCCGGTGATAATAAACCTGATTCTGATTTTTTTTCCACATTTGGACTGCAGTTCTATTGAGGCCGGAGTTAAGGGTTTCTGATAAACTGAACAGAACATTGGTAAATAGATTTTGGGTGTGTGGACTAGTTTATAGCAGTGTTGATGATATATTTCATTGCTTTCACAATCATTGATTATGGTGTATCTGACTCAGGATCAATAAAGTACTTATTATTATTATAGCTTGGAGATGCTGTCGAGTGGCATTTTTCACATTGTTTATATGCCTGCTGATGTTATGCCTCTTACTACATGGGAATATTACCTTTGGCACAACTAGCCCATGTCAACTAAGATTCCATCTAAGCCCCATGTGCCCATTCCTCTTCATGCATTTGTCCAAGTACCTTTTAAATGTTGTTAATGTGTCTGCTTCAACCACTTCCCCTGACAGGACGTACCACCCTCTATGTGAAAAAGTTGCCTCTCAGGCTCTTATTAAATCACCCTAAACACACGTTGTGCATTCTTTATTCCCCAACCCTGGGTAAAAGACTCTGCATTCACCCCATCTTTTCACTTCATGATTTTCTGCACCTCTAAAAGATCATCCATTACCCTCCAGTGAATGAGGTGCCAACCTGATCACCTCTCTTCATAACTCAGTTCCTTGAGTTCTGGCAACAACTTTGTAAATCTCATGTGCACTCTTTCCACTGAATGACATCTTTCCTATAGCAGGGTGGCCCAAACCTGAACACTACATTCCAAATGTGGCCTCACCATCATCTCGCACAACTGCAACCTATCACCCAAGCTTCAATGTTCAGAATCCTGACTGACGTAGGCCTGCATGCCAAAAGCATTCTTCACTATCCTATGTACCTAGATGCCACTTTTGAGGAATCATACACTTGTCCTCCTGGGTCTTTCTGTTCCACAACACTCCCCATTAATGAAATTCTTATCCTCATTAGTATTCCCAAAATACAACACCTCATGTTTATCTAAATTAAACTCCATTTGCCATTCCTTGGCCCACTTACCAGTGGATCAAGATCCCACTGCTATTCCTGATAACTGTCTTTATCACCACCTATTGTAATGCCATCTGCAAGCTTACTAATTATGCCTTTTATAGTCTCATCCAAATCATTGATGTACCAAATAGCGATGTGCCTAGCACTGACCCCTGGAACACACAACTAGTCACAGGCTTCCAGTCCAAATTCAACCCTCCACCATTGCCCTCTGTTTCCTAACATTAAGCCAATTGTGTATCCAATTAGTTCTCCCTGAATCCCATGTGATCTAACTTTCCAAAGCAGCCTACTATGAGGAACCTTATCAAAGGTCTTAATGAAGTCTGCATAGACTACATCTACTACTCTGCCCCCATCGACCTTCTTGGTTACATGTTCAATAAACTCAGTTGAATTTGATCTCTTGTGGACAAAACCATGCTGGCTATTCTTAAGCAATCCCTATCTTTCCAAATTAATGTATATCTTATCTGTCAGAATTCCCTATGATAGGTTACCTTCCACAGATGGTTGGGTTTTTGGCCTAGAGTTTCCAGACTTACCTATGCAGCCCTCCTTAAGTAAAGGCCCAACATTTAGCCATTCTCCAGTTTTCTGGCACAACACCTATTGCTAACAATGACGGATACATTTCAACCAGGGCTCCCACAATTTCTTTTCCAGTTTCTCACAATTTTCTTGGGTCCTGTAGTTTTTCATACCTTCATATGTTTTATGACATCCAGTACTTCCCCTGCTGTAATATGGCCTGCACCCATTAACTACCTTAAGTTCTGATGTCTCATGTCTTACTCAGCAGAAAAAGCAGAGGAGAAGTAGTCACTGAGGACCTTGCCCATCTCCTGCTCATAGCTGGAACACTGAGTCATCAGCCAAGGGAAAACAGCCGGTGAAAAGTCAAGTGGAGCACTCCGTGCCGAAGAGGCTGATTTCAGCTCACATTTGTGTAGCAGAGTGTTAACCAGTAACTGGAGTCACTTGCGAGTTGTGCTAACATCAGAGAGCACTGCCTCCAACTTCCACAATCAGTTTTCCTCCCTTTTGACAGGTGTTCAAAGATTTCATGCGGCACATTCCTGGAAACTCCTTTTTTGATTATTTTGCGGATAAAAGCTAAAAGCAATTTCTGTGAGAAACTGATGGTTGTGTAATGCACATTGCTGGGTGGCTGGGCCTCCAGGACTGTTCTGGAGTCTCTTGTGAGAAAGATTTGCTCCGGCAGATTTAAGGGTTCTTTGTTGATTTGTTCATTTAATTTTTTTCACTTATCGTATAAGCAAATTCTGATGGGGAAAAGGACTGTTGAATTGAAGTCGAGAAACCGATCAGTTGATAAAGTTGCCCCTGGAGAGAGAGGGTCAGGTTGGTGGGGCGAGGGGCGGTGAGCTTTTTTGGCAAAAATAGATGTAGGGAGCAGGTGATGTAATAAAATATCCAGAAATTGATGCATCTTGAAATGGCAGCTTGACGTCTCTGGGGCACAAGTGAACAATACGCCTCGCATCATTAAAATGGAGACTCAAGCTACTGCAGGTGCTGGAGTCTGGCGACACAGGAGATGGTTTATTCCAAATCTTTTTAAACATTTCTTGATCGATGGGACACCAGCTGTTTTGGTGTAAGTGACAATGAAGCTAAAATTCCACATTTCTCTTCCAATGCATCAGTCATCACTGTTACAACAATATCCAATTGCCCCCATTTGTAGCTTTGCTGAGGACATTAGATGCACCCAGATTTCAGCAGGTAAGGCTTCAGTGGCAGGCTGATGGAGAATATCGCCAGAACGTCACCATTGTACAGGAGATGTTTTCTAACTTAGGTTTGGCTGACATCTGCCAGAAAGTTCCCTCACCAGTCAAGTTTGGAGACTGGACGGAATAAAGGAATTGGAATTAACTATGAGCTCATCAGTTGTATTATGGAACCATCTTCCCCCTCACTGCATGTGCCTGGAGAAATAATCGCTCTTTTATAGAAGGATATTTCAGTTCTGATTATTTGTCTGTTTGTAAACAGAACTTGTCACCAAAGTTGGAAGAGTTCTACTGGTTCACATAAACTTTATGGCTGCTTCTTGTACTATTTTGAACATACCCGTGGTGAACTACACATACCTGTCTGGACACGCCCCCTGCTGACTGCTCCTGTGGCTCCTCCCACAGACCCCGGTATAAAGGCGATTGGAGACACAGCCCCGGCCTCAGTCTCCAGGATGTAGCGTGGTGGTCATTTGCTGCTTGTTCTTTCTTCCAGCCAATAAAAGCCGATATCTTGCGTCACGTCTCTGAGTTATTGATAGTGCCTCACGTGGCTGTATTATTTACAAACATACTAGGTGTGGCTCAGTGGATAAAAATCTGACTCAGAGTCTGAAGGTTGTGGTTGAAGTGTCACTCCTGGGTTTTGAGCACGTAATCTACTCCAGGACATTAATAAGAGAGCACTCACTTGACAGAGCACCCTAAGCTGTTATTCCCTTCCCTCATTCTGGTTTGTACCCCCTTCCTTTCCTGTCCTGCTGAAGGGTCTCAGCGCAAAACATCGACTGTTTATTCCCCTCCTTAGACGCTGCCTGACCTACTGAGTTCCTCCAGCATTCTGTGTGTGCTGCTCTGGATTTCCAGCACCTGCAGATCCCTGTGTCTGTGTTCTTCTGAAACCCGCCTGCATGAGTCAAGGATTCTCAGATGATATTTAAGCCTGAACCATGGTCAGATTATTTGGCAAAGTCAATAGCTACAACAAGGAGTGCATTTGTCCAGAATTAAATCTGTTAGACCTCCATGTGCAGATTAATTGATGGATTTGAGCAGCAGACAGTCCTAAGGAAAAATCCTATAAAAGCATAATACCATGGCTGCTCTCTGGGAGGAAAAGGAGTGATAAAATGCTGGGATCAGTGGTACTGGAGGCTTGAAGTTTAGATTTTGAAGGAAGGACAATGAATTTGGCAGAAAGCAGGATGTAAAACAATAGGAGTAGGTGTGCCCACAAACTTCTACCATTGAATGTGTGAACAGCAGAGGGTTGTAGACTCAGGCAACTCCCCCACCCTCGAGGGAGGTCTTCAGAAAGTAGTGCCTCAAGAAGGCGGCATCCAGCAGTAAGGACCCTCACCAATCATGGCATGCCTTCTTTACATGACTATCCATCAGAGAGGAGATACAGGAGCATGGAGACATATGCTGAATGTTTTACGAACAGGTTCTTGACCCCTGCCATCAGATTTCCAAACAGTCCTTGAACCCATGAACGTTACCTTGTTATTCCTCTTATGTGTAATTTATTTTTTATTATAACTTACAGAATTTTTTAAGCACAAGACAGTATATTTCACATCTGTCAGTGATAATAAACCTGATTCTGAATATTCACACCAACTAGCTTTCCTTCCCTATTCATACATCCTGTTTTGTAACTTCCAAGTCTCAAGCTTAAGTATGTTGAATGCACGAGTAGCTATCTGGGTGGAGAATTCTGAGGACTCACCTACTGTTAGGAAGGATAAACTTACTATGACAATGGATGCAACTTTTTGAATGAGAAGGGGATATCCCTGCTTTGCATGAGTTATAAATGTTCTTATGGACTTAATATGGTATTTAACAACTGACATCACACCTTCATACTTGGGTCAGGCTTTCGGTCCTGCCGAGTGTTCTGGAGCATGCTCATCAGCACATGAACTGAAATTGGAACGATAACCAAGAAGATGAGCATGGAGCCCTGCATGAGGATGACATGGGAATCAGTGACAAAGGCACAACCAGTGTTGTGTGAATCCTAACCATCAGCTTTGAGCTTCTGCATGTTCACTGCATGAACTCAGTCAGAGGGAATGAAGGGTATGGGAGCCCTAGTTCCCAATTGATGAGCTAAAACCAGAAGTATTACTGCTCCTCTGAATACTAAATGTAGAATATTCATCCTGAATAAAAGACGCAGGGTTATTCCACCCCAGCTAAAAACAAACTTGGCATCTCTCCTTTGACCTTCACTAACTTGTATTGAGGGACCACAGAAAGCATCCTGTCTGGATGCCTGTGACTACTAGAAACTGCAGAGGACACAGCTCAGCACATGGCAGAAACCAGCCTCTCCCCTCCATGGGTTCTGCCTGCACCTCTCAACTGCCTCAGTAAAGCAGCCAGCACAGTCTAAGACCCCACCGACTCTGAACGTTCTCACCCTCCCCCCCATCAGGCAGAAGATAGAAGAGCCCGGAAGCATTTGCCACGAGGCTCAAGGGCAGTTTCAATGCCACTGTGAAAAGACTGCTGTAAAAACACTCACAGTATAAGATGGATTCCTGACCTCACAATCTTCCTTGATATGGCCTTCCACATTATTGTTTGCCTGCACTGCCCTTTTGCTGTGACTTGTTTTTGCATTTTATTATCACTTTCCATTTACTGCCTGCACTGATGTAATGAAATGATCTATATGGGTTGCATACAAAACAATTATTCTCAATAAATGTGACAATAATGAAAGCGCCATGGTTTTCAAGGGATATTAGAAACTTGGTTCGAAAAAAGAGGGATGTCTACAATAGATATAGGCAGCATGGAGTAAAGGAATTGCTCGAGGAATATAAAGAATGTAAAAGGAAATTTAAGAAAGAGATTAGAAAAGCTAAAAGAAGTTACGAGTTTGGTTTGGCAAATAAGGTGGAAGTAAATCCGAAAGGCTTCTACAGTTATATTAAAAGCAAGAGGATAGTGAGGGATAAAATTGGTCCCTTAGAGAATCAGGGTGATCAGCTATGTGTGGAGCCGAGGGAGATGGGAGAGATTTTGAACGATTTCTTCTCTTCGGTATTCACTAAGGAGAAGGATATTGAATGGTGTAAGGTGTGGGAAACAAGTAAGGAAGTTATGGAACCTATGACAATTAAAGAGGTGGAAGTACTGGCGCTTTTAAGAAATTTAAAAGTGGATAAATCTCCGGGTCCTGACCGGATATTCCCCAGGACCTTGAGGGAAGTTTGTGTGGAGATAGCAGGAGCTCTGACGGAGATCTTTCAGATGTCATTAGAAACGGGGATTGTGCCGGAGGATTGGCGTATTGCTCATGTGGTTCCATTGTTTAAAAAGGGTTCTAGAAGTAAGCCTGGCAATTATAGACCTGTCAGTTTGACATCAGTGGTGGGTAAATTAATGGAAAGTATTCTTAGAGATAGTATTTATAATTATCTGGATAGACAGGATCTGATTAGGAGTAGCCAGCATGGATTTGTGCGTGGAAGGTCATGTTTGACAAACCTTATTGAATTTTTTGAAGTAGTTACGAGGAATGTTGACGAGGGTAAGGCAGTGGATGTAGTCTATATGGACTTCAGCAAGGCCTTTGACGAAGTTCCACATGGAAGGTTAGTTAAGAAGGTTCAGTCGTTAGGTATTAATGCTGGAGTAATAAAATGGATTCAACAGTGGCTAGATGGGAGATGCCAGAGAGTAGTGGTGGATAATTGTTTATCGGGATGGAGGCCGGTGACTAGCGGGGTGCCTCAGGGATCTGTTTTGGGCCCAATGTTGTTTGTAATATACATAAATGATCTGGATGATGGGGTGGTAAATTGGATTAGTAAGTATGCTGATGATACTAAGGTAGGAGGTGTTGTGGATAATGAGGTGGGTTTTCAAAGCTTGCAGGGAGATTTATGCCAGTTAGAAGAATGGGCTGAACGTTGGCAGATGGAGTTTAATGCTGAGAAGTGTGAGGTTCTACATTTTGGCAGGAATAATCCAAATAGAACATACAGTGTAAATGGTAGGGCATTGAGGAATGCAGTGGAACAGAGAGATCTAGGAATAACAGAGCATAGTTCCCTGAAGGTGGAGTCTCATGTAGATAGGGTGGTGAAGAAGGCTTTTGGAACGCTGGCCTTTATAAATCAGAGCATTGAGTACAGAAGTTGGGATGTAATGTTAAAATTGTACAAGGCATTGGTAAGGCCAAATTTGGAATATTGTGTACAGTTCTGGTCACCGAATTATAGGAAAGATATCAATAAATTAGAGAGAGTGCAGAGACGATTTACTAGGATGTTACCTGGGTTTCAGCACTTAAGTTACAGAGAAAGGTTGAACAAGTTAGGTCTCTATTCATTGGAGCGTAGAAGGTTGAGGGGGGATTTGATCGAGGTATTTAAAATGTTGAGAGGGATAGATAGAGTTGACGTGAATAGGCTGTTTCCATTGAGAGTAGGGGAGATTCAAACGAGAGGACATGATTTGAGAGTTGGGGGCAAAAGTTTAAGGGAAACAAGAGGGGGTATTTCTTTACTCAGAGAGTGATAGCTGTGTGGAATGAGCTTCCTGTAGAAGTAGTAGAGGCCAGTTCAGTTGTGTCATTTAAGGTAAAATTGGATAGGTATATGGACAGGAAAGGAGTGGAGGATTATGGGCTGAGTGCGGGTAGGTGGGAATAGGTGTGATTAAGAGTTCGGCACGGACTAGGAGGGCCGGAATGGCCTGTTTCCGTGCTGTGATTGTTATATGGTTATAATTAACCAGTTCAGCCCAAAGCCTCTATGTATTTCCTCAATCCCTTGCTGGCATTAGACACTTCAAGCTTCTTCTGTAGATTTTTGTGAATATTTACCAATAACACAATACGATTTCTTTGCATCAGAGCAATGATCACCATTCAAAAAGTACTGTACTTCAAGCCTTTTCATTAGACTTGAAATGATAAGGGCAAACAACCATCCGGATAATAAAACATTCTTACAGGGTGGAAGAATAGGAGGTTATAAGTTCCAATTCAAAGCTGCCCCATCCACTCAGTGGCCCCATTATTAGGTACACCTGTACACCTGCTTGTTAATGCAAATATCTGATCAGCCAATCATGTGGCAGCAACTGAATTCACATAAGCATGCAGGAATGGTCAAGAGGCTCAGTTTTTGTTTGGACCGAACTTCTCACTGGGAAAGAAATGTGATCTAAGTGACTTTGATTGTGAAATGATTGTTGGTACCAAACAGGGTGGTTTGAGTATCTCAGAAATGGCTGACCTGCTGAGATTTTCACGCTCAACAGTCTATAGAGTTTACGGAGAATGGTGCAAAAAACAGGAAAAAAAAACATCCAGTGAGTGGCAGTACTGTAGGCAAAAACACTTTTGTTGATGAGAGAGGTCAGAGGAGAATGGCCAGATTGGTTCATGCTGACAGTAACTCAAATAACCACACATTACAACAGTGGTGTGCAGAAGAGCATCTCTGAAAGCACAACATGTCAATCCTTGAAGTGGATAGGCTGCAAGCAGCAGGAGACCACCAACGTACACTCAGTGGCCATTTTATTAGTTTGAGGAGTATGTAATAAAGTACCACTGTGTAGATGTCATTATTTTTCTAAATGTTTGAAGAGGGGAAAAAAATACAGCTTGAAAGAATTTAGCAAATCACATTTAATGTTCTTGTACAATAAACAGAAATGACCAAGGCAGTAAGCGTTCCTCCTCCAGATCATCTGCTTGTGCTTCAACGGGAATGATCATGTGGAAGTCGCGATTCCCACCGTTCTTCACTGTCACCATGTCAATCACATATTTACCAGTGGCACAGCCCATTGGTCGTTAGCAATAATGTCGCTACCACAAACTGTAGTTAATTTCAATATGATTTTTCACTCCCTTCCTCCCACCACATGGCTAAATACTCGGAACATGGTCACACTGTGATGATTTTGCAGTATAAGTCAAGTTTGTTACACATAGGGAATAAAGGGAAGTGTTCTACAAATTGCATGTCTGTGGACACAATTAATTCATACAACAGCGTGTACATGACAAAGCCAGCAACTCCATACCTTGTTCTGTGGACAATTGATTGGGGTAATCTCCATCTTTATAATAACATGATGACTAGACACAGCAAATTAAAAAAAAATCTATTTACAAATTTGTTAGAAGTATTGTTTACATGGTGCACTGTTGTTATAGAGACTGCAGCAGCTTTGGAAGAAAGAATAACTCTGAGTGACATTTGACCACTGTCCTTCAAAAACAAAGGTTTCATTTCCAGTGACCACCACACTGTGGAAAGAAATGGTAATGGGATGGAATTAGTTCCGACAGATAATGTTGTAATGACAAATCAGATCACAAAGAATTATAGACCAACACATGAATAAACCAGCTTTCTAACCCCACACAATATTAACTCGTCGTTTAGGTAGAAACAATGATCTTCCTTTGATCAAGGTTTCTTTCTGCCATGTAATATTTAAATGGTCAGGTTATTTGTGGTGTTCAATAGGAATCAGGTTTTTGTTCTGGGTGCATTGGGAGATGTGCAAAACTGTAAATCTCGGGTTCTTGAAATTGCTCACAATGATGCAAAAAGAATGCACCAAAAAAAGGCTGTATTGGGAGATGGCTGTCTGCATGGGACATAACGAACTGATCTAGATACCCACCCACAGGCTGAGTTAAATGAGGAGGGAATGGAGATGAGTTCGTCGGCACTGGGTTTGGGTGTTTCGGTCTGCATTCTTATCACACTTTTAATTTTTTAGCACTTAACTTTTTTATACTGAGACCATATTTCAAGAACCATGTCTGTTTTGGTTCATTCAAATGGAAGGAGTTGGAGATCTGCTAGAAGATGTGTGAAAGGGTGGGTTCAGCGAGTCATGTATCTTAAAAACAGCCATACATTAAATATTAAAGACCACTGGTGTGTGAGATTTTTTCCAGGTAAGCTCCCCCTGGGGAGTGTTGGATAATGAGTTACTGCCACACCTTCTTGGCTTTCTTTCCCAATTGTTTGTGACTGAAGAGAATGTTAGTTCCATAGACAGACTAGAGAGCACTAGGTAACCTCCCTGTCAACCCAGCTCGGCGACCGCACTGCTGAAAATGACTGGGATTTATTTTTTGCCTGTTATCTTTGTGTAACTATCTACCACTCTCTGAAACATCTACAAAAGTCAAATCCTCCTGTTTGCCTCTTTCCATTCCCCAAGGGCCCTGGCATTCCCTGCAGTCCTGCCTTATCTAAAACATCTGATGGGCTGTGAGAAAGAGCACTTTGCTGTTTAGGCTCAAGGGCTCGAGCTGAGCAAATAACTGCTTGTAGCCGGCTTCCAGAGTAAACTTCCTGCTGAACTGGAAGGATAACTAAGAAGGGGGTACAACATAAAAACAAGCCTATCCAGTCTGAACCACGGTTTATGCTCCTCTTAAGCCTCCTTCCTGTGTTTCTTTGAATCCATCAGCATAGTGATGTGGCACTTCACCTGTCAAAGGTCAGGGCCATCTACTGTACCCGGGGGTCCCTCTGAGGCTTTGCTACCTCAACGAGACTCAATATAAATTGAGGAACCGCTTCACCGAGCACCTTCGCTTCATTTGCCACAGAAGGAGGGATTTCCCGGTCACCGCCCATTTCATTTGACTTCCCATTTCCTTTCTGACATGTCAACACATGGCCTCCTCCATGATGAAGCCACACTCAGGCTGGAGGAGCGACCTCTCATATGTTCCATCTCGGTTCATGAAGCTAGGTGAAGGGGAGACGGGTGCGTGGGTTTCACCCACCTGATGGCACGAACATCAATTTCTCTAACCAACAGTAGTTTCTCCCCCTTCCCACCCCCTCTCTTTTACCATTCCACATTCTGGTTCCCCTCTCAGCCCTTCTCCTCGCCAGCCCATCACCTCCCTCTGGTGCCCCTCTTCATTCCCTTTCTCCTGTGCTCTACTTTTCTCTCTCACCAGATTTATTCTTCTTCAGCTTTTGACCTCTTCCACCTATCATCTCCCAACTTCTTGCTTCACCCCTCCCCCACACAGACACCATCCCCCTCACCTGGTTGCACCTATCACGTGCCAGCTTGCATTCCTCAACCTTCCCCTCCTTCTTATTCTGGCATTTTCCCTCTTTCTTTCCTGTCCTGATGAAAGGTCTCACACAAAACGTCAACTGCTTAGTCCACTGAATAGATGCTGCCTGACTTCCTGAGTTCTTTCAGAATTTTGTGTAAGTATAGCCTCATATTCCCTTGAATGGATCCATGCCATTTCCAACATGACTGAGTTTCATTGTCTCCTCACTTGGTGTAAGCAGTTTCTTCTGAGTTCTATAATGGATTTCAAGTTGACTATTTTACATTGATGTTCTTTCAAAGTGGTCTTTGCCAAAGACATTGAAAAGCAGTGTTGAATGGGTATTTGCTTTGCTTTGATTTGATATATCCATCTGCACACCTCTGGCCACTTTCCGCTCTAAGCAGCAATGGAACTCACCTTCCAAAGAGATTCTGACAGCAGTCTTGGAGGCTCGAACTTGTCCCATTAAAGGAGCTGCTATTGAGGTAACTTATGCAGTCCAAAATCTCCCTGGGCACAAACAAAATCCCTAAAACACAGAAAGTAAAGATGAATCGTGCACCAAAAAGGTAATCAGTTTTAACTCAGTTTTTTTCTCTCCACAGATGCTGCCTGACTTTCTGGTTATTTCCAATAATCTCTTTTAATTCAGGTTTCTGGTAAATTGTTCTTTCTATTTCCAGCATGATTTTTTTCTTTCTCAGAGTCTTCAATCTGAAACATCAGCTGTTTGTCTCCCCATATTTGTTACGTGGCCTTTTGAGTGTCTCCACCATTTTTATCCTGGCTTTTGTCTTTTCCCTCTCTTCTGTCCCCCATTCCCCTCTCGCTCTATTTACACATTTCAGACAGATCAGCTGTGATTAACAAACCTCCACAACCCTCCCACTCACCCCATCGCTTGACCTTCTTGCTCTCCACCTGCCTACCCTCCAACTTAAAGCAGGTTTGACTTCCATCTGTATTTCCATCTAGCTCTGATGAAAGGTCCTCGACCCAAAACCACTTTTGACTCCACAGATGCTGCCCATCCTGTATAGTATCTTTAGCATTCTGTCCTTCCTGTGAAATTTGATTTTCATTCCTTCTGTTTTGCAGAGTGGGGATAGACTTGTGGAAGTTCATGGCTGAGTACCTGCAACACATGCATTCACCAGCGAGGTGACGAACCCGGTGATGAGAGCTCGGATAACGACCTCCGCAAAGTCACTCCTGCGGTTTGGGGCCATAGCAGCTGCAGAGGGCAGGACAAGGGGACGGTGGAGAGAGCGTGTGTAGAACATGTGAACTTGGCATAATTACAGCACATTATAGATTTCTTAGTGATTTTTAAAGAATGAGCCTCTGGTAATTAGATAATCAGTTTTAGTTGTTTCTTTGAGGGATAAATATTGGCCAGGATATGAAAAGAACACTCTGTCTTTTTAAACAGTGCAAGGGGTCTTTTCCATTCAGCTAAGAGGACAGAAAGAGTCTTGGCTCATATTCTGTCTGCATAGCCTCCAACCTGAAGGGATGAACATCGATTTCTCTAACTTCTAGTAATTTCTCTCCCCTCCCTCCTTCCTTCTTCTTCCTTGCCCCATGCTGGATACCCACTCACCCCTTCTCTTCACTTCACCTGCCTTCTGCTTCTCCTCCTTCCCTTTCTTCCACGGTCCACTGTCCTCTCCTATTAGATTTCTCTTCTTCAGCCTTTTACCTTTTCCACCTGTCCCCTCCTTGCTTCCTACTTTATTCCCCCTCCTTCACCCACCCATCTCCCCTTCACCCGCTTTGGCCTATCACCTGCTAACTTGCGCTCCTACCCCTCTCCCCACCTTCTTGTTCTGGCTTCTTCCCCCTTCCTTTCCAGTCCGGACGAGGAGTCGTGGCCTGAAATAGTGACTGCTTTTTCCCCTCCATAGATGCTCCTGACCTGCTGAGTTCCTCCATTATTTTACGTGTATTGCTTTATTTAAAGTATCATCCAGAAAACATCTCTGACAAGGTCTCGACCTGAGATGTCAAATGTTCATTTCCCTCCATAGATGCTTCCTGACCTGCTGAGTTCTTCCTGGTACTTTGTGTTGTTATGATACCAGCTCCCTCCTTTGCGAGAATCGCAAGAGCCCTAGTGAAGGGGGGGGGGGGGGTCAATGACCCAAGCGAGAGAGAGAGACGTGCTGAATAGACACAGGAAATGGGAGAGAGAGGGAGACGTGCTGAATAGACACAGGAAATGGGAGAGAGAGGGAGACGTGCTGAATAGACACAGGAAATGGGAGAGAGAGGGAGACGTGCTGAATAGACAGGAAATGGGAGAGAGAGGGAGACGTGCTGAATAGACACAGGAAATGGGAGAGAGAGGGAGACGTGCTGAATAGACAGGAAATGGGAGAGAGAGAGAGACGTGCTGAATAGACACAGGAAATGGGAGAGAGAGAGAGACGTGCTGAATAGACACAGGAAATGGGAGAGAGAGGGAGACGTGCTGAATAGACACAGGAAATGGGAGAGGGAGACGTGCTGAATAGACACAGGAAATGGGAGAGAGAGAGAGAGACGTGCTGAATAGAGACAGACACAGGAAATGGGAGAGAGAGAGAGACGTGCTGAATAGAGACAGACACAGGAAATGGGAGAGAGAGAGAGACGTGCTGAATAGAGACAGACACAGGAAATGGGAGAGAGAGGGAGACGTGCTGAATACCACGTTCCACCAGGAAGCAGAATAAAGCGACCCTGACCATTGTCTCATGAAGACCACGTGTAAAGCCCTCGGGCAAAGTGGGCTGGTTGAGAGAGAGATTGACACCTGCGATCCCGTGAGGAAGTATAAAGGAGGGTCTGGGGGGGGGGGGGACCCCTTTAGACGCACCAAGGAGACACGATAGCGATCCCGTCGTAGCGGGAAGCCATTTTAAAGGAAGCCACATGCGTTAGATTCCGAATCGGGAGTCTGTGGCTGGAATCACGGACAATCGCTTTTAACTAACAACAGGAAAGCCTGCTCTCCTGATTCCACAGCTTTGCTTCGTAAGGACCTGGGCAAGTGTTCCTTTTCTCACCAATCTCTCTCTCTCTCTCTCCAACACGGGAAACTCAGCGGTTCCCAGAAGGCTGAAGCCCGCCGACTTTTTGAATGACTGTTATATTTTTTCAAATGGACAAGATATTATCCCCTAGACAACGATAGAGCTTATTTCTGATTGATCATTACTATACCTGCGCTTTAGATTGAGTATTGACGACTTATGGTATTTAAATGTTTGTATTAACCTTCCTTTTTGTGCCCCTTTATGAATAAAAATGTTTAAAAATGGTACCATCAGACTTCAGTGGACCTCTCTATCTTTGCTGGTAAGTGATCCAGTTACGGGATACGTAACAGTGTGTTGCTCCAAATTCCTCTTGTGTCCCCACTCTCACAGCATAGTGTGACCTTGGCACTCTTTATAAGAATCTTTTTTTTTGGAGCAAGGCCACCACTTATTGTACATCTCTACTTGCCACCGAGAAAGATAGCTACTTTCTCGAACCACTGCAGTCCTTCTGGTGTTGTTAAGGAGAGCATTTCAGGATTTAGACCTAGTGGCAAAGAATGGCCAACAATATATTTCCAAGTGACGATGTTGTATGACTTGTAGGGCAACCCACAAGTGGTGGGGTGATCAGATCATATTGCCAGGTTCAAAGGAGGTTCACGAAAATGATTCCAGGATTGAATGGCTTGTCATATGAAGAGTGTTTGATGGCACTGTCCTGTATTCACTAGAATTCAGAAGAATGAGGGGTGACCTTATTGAAACCTATCAAATGTGAAAGGCCTTGATAGAATAGACCTGGAGATGTTTCCTATGGTGGGAGAACATGGGACCAGAGGACACGGCCTCAGAATAGAAGAGCGTCCGGAGATGAGGAGGATTTTCTTTAGGCAGAGAGTGGTGAATCTGTGGAATTTGTTGACACAGACAGCTGTAGAGGCCAAGTCATTACATATATTTAAGGCAGAGGTTGATAGAGTTTTGATTGGTCAGGGCATGGAGGGACATGGGAAGAAGGCAGGAAATTGGGGCTGAGAGGGAAAATTGGATCAGCCATGATGGAGCAGACTGGATGGGCCAAATGGCCTGATTCTGCTTCTATGTCTTAAGGTCTTATTGTCCTTCTTGGCAGTAGATGGCATTGGTTTGGGAGGGTGACTAATGGCAGTGGAATTTATAGATGGAGAGTCATTGAGAGATTCACTATAGAATCAGACCCTTGGGCTCATTGAGTCTGTGCCAAATATCAGTTTCTCATTTTTACACTAATCCCATTTCATCCCACATTCCCATCAACACCCCCCTCAGCTTCTACCTTACATTTACACTCAAGGGGCAATTTACAGTGGCCAAGTAACCTATTGGCTTGCACAGTTTTGAGATGTGGGAGGAAACTGGAACTCCAAGAACAGTCCATTGGGAAGATGCAAACTTGACTCAGACTGCACCAGGATAGGTGGTGGACACCGTGGCCAATGTGCGCCAACGGTGGAGGGAATTTATGGTAATGGATGGGATGCAGGACAAACTGGGTATGTGATTCCAGAGCCTGAAGGCAGCAAAGCTGAAGCCGCTGCAAAAGATCGAGCTCATGCGGACGTTCATGATTCCGCGAATCTACTACCAACTGACCCTGAATAAAGCATCCCCGAACTCCCTGAGAGAGCTGGGCCGGCTGATCCGGACGACGGTGAGCTGCTTTAGTCCTGGATGGCATGGTACTCACAGAGAGTTGTACTTGTCTAGCAGAATGTATTTCATCAAAGTTAGTGTTATTTGTCACAAGTACATCGAAGCATCGAAACATACAATGAAATGTGCTGTTTGCATCAATGACCAAATCAGAAGGTAATATTAATGGTAAGACTCTTGGCAGCGTGGAGGATCTGAGAGAACATGGGGTCTGTGTCCATAGGACACTCAAAGCTGCTGTGCAGGTTGACAGTGTTGTTAAGAACTGTTCTACGCTCTGTTGGCATTTATCAACCATGGGATTGAGTTCAAGAGCTGTGAGGTAATGTTACAGCTATATAAGACCTTGGTCAGATTCCACCTGGAGAACTGTGTTCAGTTCTGCTCACCTCACTACAGGAAGGGTGTGGATACTATAGAGAGAGTGCAGAGGAGATTTACAAGGATGTTGCCTGGATTGGAAGGCGTAATTTATGAGAATAGGTTGAGTGAACTTGGTCTTTTTTCCTTTGAGCGATGGAGGATGAGAGGTGACCTGATAGAGGTGTATAAGATGATGAGAGGCATTGATCGTGTGGACAGCCAGAGGCTTTTTCCTTGGGCTGAACTGGCTAACACGAAGGGGTATAGTTTCAAGGTGCTTGGAAACAGGTACTGAGGCGATGTCAGAGGTAATGTGGATGATAATGTGGTAAATTGGATCAGCAAGTTTGCTGATGACACTAAGATCGGAGGCATTGTGGACAGCGAGGAAGGCTTTCAAAGCTTGCAGAGGGATCTGGACCAACTGGAAAAATGGGCCAGAAAATGGCAGATGGAATTTATTGCAGACAAGTGTAAAGGGTTACATTTTGGAAGGACAAATCAAAGTAGGACATACACGGTAAATGGTAGGGCACTGAGGAGTGCGGAGGAACAAAGGGATCTGGAAGTTCAGATACATAATTCTCTGAAAGTGGCATCACAAGTAGACAGGGTTGTAAAGAAGGCTTTTGGCATCCTGGCATTCATAAATCAAAGTACTGAGTATAGGAATTGGGATGTTATGGTGGGGTTGTATAAGGCATTGGTGAGGACAAATTGGAATATTGTGTGCAGTTCTGTCACCTAACTATAGGAAGGATATCAGTAAGATTGAAAGAGCGCAGAGAAGATTTACTAGGATGTTGCCGGGTCTTCAAGAGTTGAGTTACAGGGAAAGATTGAACAGGTTAGGACTTTACTCCTTGGAGCATAGAAGAATGAGGGGGGATTTGATAGAGGTTTACAAAATTATGAGGGGTATAGACAGAGTAAATGTGAGTAGGCTCTTTCCACTTAGATTAGGAGAGATAAATACGAGAGGACATGGCTTTAGGATGAAAGAGGAAAGATTTAGGGGAAACATTAGGGGGAACTTCTTCACTCAGAGAGTGGTGGGAGTGCGGAATGAGCTGCCATCTGCCGTGGTAAATGCAGGCTCCCTCATAAGTTTTAAGAATAAATTGGATAGATACATGGATGGGAGAAGTCTGGAGGGTTATGGACTGGGTGCAGGTCCATGGGACTAGCGGAATAAAGTTTCAGCACAGATTAGGAAGGCTGAATGGCCTGTTTCTGTGCCGTAGTGTTCTATGATTCTATAGTTCTATGGTAAGTTTTTCACACAGAGAGTGGTGGGTGTGGGGAGTGCACAGCTGGCGGCCGTGGTGGAGGCGGATACAATAGGGTCTTTTAAGAGCCTCTTAGATAGATATGTGGAGCTTCGAAAAATAGAGGGTTATGTGCTAGGGAAATTCTAAGCAGTTTCTGGAGTAGGCTACATGTCAGCACAACATTGTGGGTTGAAGGGCCTGTAATGTGCTGTAAATTTCCATGTTCTATGTTCTTTGACCAACGTAATACGTCATATGCTGGGGGTAATCTGCACATGTCGCCAACCTTTTGGCGCCAACATTGTATGCCTACAACTTACTAACCCTAGCTTATATGTCTTTGGAATGTGTGAGGATACCAGAGCACGCAGAGGAAAACTCACATGGTCAAGGGGAAGAACGTATAATCTCCTTTCGGACGGTGGCAGGAATTGAATACCAATCCTAAAAATGAGTCTGAAAAGCATTATACTAACTGCTAAGCTCTCATGTTTCCCTACAAAGAATATGTCGATCTCCTAAGAGTGGACAGCACATGGAAGTGAGTCACTCACTGCAGGATACCCAGTCTGACTGCTCTTGTCGCATGGTGTTTATATGGCTGGTAGAGTTGAGTTGCTGGTCATCGCTTGGGGGCGGGTTGATGATGTCATGTCATTGTATTTCAGTGAAAAGTGTTGGACACAGTAATTACTTGAAACTTCTGTAGTACAAATGTTACGTGGAATTTTCCAGCCATGAGTGGACATTGTCCATGTCCTGCAACATACATGAATGGACTGCTTCATTCCTGAATGGAATTGAACTGCTGAGTTAGCTTGAGTTAACTGCTCAGGTTTACAGAGTGGGACATTAATCTACAAGCTACTGATTCGGAGATGGACAATTTACATTGGGCATATTGACACTATGTCTTCTACATAATTCTTTTCATTGAATCTAAAGGAAATTTAAATCAATTCCATTCCTGAAGTAGCCCTTTGCAAACCCTTTGAGTGCAAAGTTTTTCAGTTCGAGCAAGCTGGATCCCTCTCTACTGTTCACCTTCAAGGCTCAAACATAAAATTTGGGCCGCCTTCCAAACAGGTGCCACAGTGAGAGGTGTTATATCTTGGATGAGATTTTTAATCAAGGTTTCTTGTTCCATCAAGCTGGATGCAAGTGATCCCATAACACTGTGGAAAAGGGAGCAGAGAATTTCTCCTGGTATCTTGGCCAACATTTCTCACTCTGATTACAGAAACAATAGATAACCTGGCCATTACTGTTTGCCTTGTGTAAATCAGACACTACTACACCATCCCTTAGTTATAGCAGTTGATGTCAGCTTCCAACAGCAGAATCCCAGCAGATCCATTCTCACTCCTTATTTCTCTGTATCCCAGCAACATGTTTTTCCAAGAAATCTATTAGCTCCCCAGTGACACATTCTTGCCACTTCCTCCTCTTCCAGGAATATGGTGTCTGCAAATCAGCCACATCTTATCCAGGGGCCACTCATGGAAATTGCCCGTGGGTGAAGAAGGCCAGCCAGGAGGGGAAATACATCTGTTGGGCTTATGTGGAAAGAAAGAGAGAATTTCCACAAGCTCCTTTACAACTCCAGATTGCCCCGAAGCATTTGAATTAGACGAAAATTAAGACTGTTAGAACAACAGTTAGTAAGACTGTTAGAAGGTAAAATATGCGAGCATGGTTTGATGATGCAGTTTGGAACAGCTAAAGCTTACAAAAGATCAACTTGTTATATTGAGGAGCCATAAGCACATAGTCAGTGATTAGCTACTTACAGAGTCCTCCGAGCATGATACCGATTGAAGAGAAGTTAGCAAAGCCGCAAAGGGCATATGTGGATATCGTCTCTGCTCTGAGCTACAAAAATAAAACAGGAATCAAACATTCTCCATTCACCACTCTGACTTCTCAGAGCAAGGGTTCCCAACCTGAGGCCCACAGACCCCTCAGTTAATGATAGGCATCCATGGCAAAAAATGGTCGGGATCCCCTGGTTTAGAGGTTCTAATTAAAGTTCCTACTTGGTTACAGAGTCATACACCACTGGTCCTTCTGCCCACCTTGTTTGTACCAGCTTTCAAATACCGACCTACACAAATCTTATTTACCAACACGTGGTCTGTAACTTCTATGCTTCAGTGATTCAAGTACTCATCCAGATGTTGTGATATTTTCTGCCTTCAACAACTCCTCAGGCAGATTCCAACCGGGCACTACATAGAAGCTTTTCTCCTCAGTTCTCCCCACCACCATCACCCTTACCCTAAAGCTTTAGTTTTAACCCTGTGTTTGAATGAATATCACCTTCAATTTAACAATACATGCTCCTCACATTTTGGGTAATAGGGTGTGCGGTGTTTTGGATCTGAGCCAAAGAACCTGAGTACAAATTCAGCCTAGACTGAAGTGTTACCAACATGTTGAAACTAAATGAAACTTCATCTGGTCTCTTCACTGGAAGTCACCGTGCAGAACGACTGGGTATTCTGACGCCCGCACTATGGTGAAGAGGCACACGAGCTCTGGGTCATACCAGTAGTAGATGATTAATATTATAACTTTGCTACAGTTATACTCTGGTTATTTATGTTACAATTATAAAAAAGCTGCACAGGCTCAAATTGGCTAAAGTATCGGCTAAGCCTGATATGGAGGCTCCAATGCACAGGAATACAAAAGGCTGCAGAAGGTTGTAGACCCAGCCACAACCCTCCCCAACATCAAGGGCATCTTCAATAGTTGGTGCCTTAGGGTTAGGGTTAGGGTGGTTTCCTTCACTGAGGGCCATCACCATCTGGGCCACGGATGTTACTATAGTGACAAGGTACTGGATCCACACTCAATGTTTCAACCCCTCCACCAGTATATTTCTGAAAGTTCCGTAGATCCATGAGCACTACCTTGTTATTCCTTAAATTCCTCAAGACCTACAGGAGCATCGTTGAGAGCATACTGGTACAGGAACTACACCAATCTTGATCGCTTGGCACCGCAGAGCGTTATAGACAGCCCAGTGCATCTGTGGATGTGAACTTCCCTCCACTGAGGGCATTTACAGCAGCAGGTATGTAAAGAAGGCCTGGAAGATCATTGGGGACACCAGTCACCCCAACCATAAACTTCTTCAGCTGCTTCTGTCTGGCAAGTGGTACTGCAGCATTAAAACCAGGACCAACAGGCAATAGGACAACTTCTTTCTACAAGCCATTAGACTTTTAAATTGAAATGTCTGTACATTGTGATGGAGTCATAATGCAAAGATTTTTACTCCCTCACATTGTGGGATGGACGTAAGTTTTAAATAAATTCTAATTCTAATTTTAATTATTTCTGTAACTTACAATAATTTTATGTGTCTGCGCTAAAATGCCACTGAAAAACAACAAATTTCATGTCATATACACCAAGTCAGTGATAATAAATCTGCCTCTGATTCCAGTTGCCCACCCCTCCATCACCAGGTACCCGTACTCTCCCTACTTCCCAAAACTTTCACCCTTTAGTAAACTTCCCACCATCTTTGTCATTGCATTAACGAAGTTATGTTAGGATCGGCGGGCACCTTGAGTTAATGTGATCTCCTGGAGGCAGATCCATGAGGTGAGGTTTTCCTCAACCTATTATTGTCAACAACTCCTTGGGGCCTGGCTCCTTGTTGGCTGAAATTTAACATTGGACATAGTCCATACTCACTGAAATCCACTGCTTTTGGCCATCAATAAATTCAGGTACACCCGCCGTGCGTCTGGTCTTGTACTCGGCAAGATGCTGGTAAGCCACAAACTCGTTGAGAAAGAGTTTGGTTCCAATCAACTCAGCCACAAGAAAGGAGTCTTTCCAGTCTGCTCCCATTATGAAGGCAATTGGCATGAAGATGTAGGAGCAAATGTTCTGCATAAACAGTACAAAATATTCCTCACTAAAGTGTCCCACATCCTGAGCTAGAGACTCAAACTAAGAGAGTTCACAGTGCAATTAGGGGAAGTGGTCTTCCTAGCTTAAACCAGACCTGACTGGCAACTTATCAGGGAGGGCTGTGGCTCTTTTCTTCAGAAAAGTGGTGGTGGGAAGCCTTTGAAGTTCTGAAAAAGTTTGGTAGGGTAGTTGAAAGAAGCCAAGTGTTGATAAATGTGAGGCAGTAAATAAAAAAGCAGGAGGGATTTCAGGAGTGGATTCGAAACCAAAAGGCTGAGCGAGCTGGGACTTTTCTCTTTGGAGCAAAGGAGGATGAGAGGCAACCTGATAGAGGTGTATAAAGTTATACGGTGCATAGATGGAGCAGACGGCCAGCATCTTTTTAGCTGGGCGACAATGACTAATATCAGGGGACATCCTTTTAAGAGGAGCAGAGATGTCAGAGGTGGGGTATTTTACAGACAGTGGTAATTGTCTTAAATGCACTGCTGACGGCGGTGGTGAATGCTGATGAACTGGGAACTTTTAAGGGACTCTTGTGTAGACACACGGATGAAAGGAAAATGGAGGGTTTTGGGCTACGTAGGAGGGAAGGGTTAGGTTGATAGTGGTGTAGATTGAAAGGCTGGCACAATATCCTGTGTTGTACTGTTCTGCGTTCTGTGTTCCAAAGAGAGATTAGGAAGTGCAGCTTGCTGCCACTGGGAGAGGGTGAAGCCAGTATAAGGGATGAATTTGGGGGAGAGGTACAGTAGCTAACATTGAGGTAGGAATGGCACTGGGATGCCAGAGAGCTTATAGCAAGTACCACTGAATAGCATCATATGGGCATTAGCGTGGCACTTAGGGCAGCACGATAGCGTAGCAGCTGGTTTAACAGTGCCAACAACCCAGATTGAATACCGCCGCTGTCTGTAAGGAGTTTGCACGTTCTCCCCGCGACCACGTGGGTTGCCTCTGGGTGCTCCGGTTTCCTCCCACATTCCAAAGATGTACACGTTTGGTAGTTTAATTGGTCACATGGGTGTAATTGGGTGGTGCAGGCTCTTTGGGCTGGAAGGTGCCTGTTACCGTGCTGTCTCTCTGAATAAATAAACAAGAAATATCAGCAGGGGATGCTTGTAGCGCTCATGACTCTGCCGTCCTGTTCAGCAAGATGTCATCCTTTATATCTTTAATTGCCAAAAGAAATCAGGAATTAGCACAGCCCAGGAACAGGCCCTTCAGCCCAACTCATCCATGCTAACCAAGTTGCCCAGCTGAGCTAGACCCATTTTTCTGCAGTTGGCCTTTACCCCTTTGAATCTTTCCTATCCAGGTGCACATCCAAATGTCTTTTTAAATCTGTTGTGTCTAATGTGACATGGGTAACGAATGTTGTGGCTCATGTGATGTAGTGTGCACCCTTTTAGGGAATGTATCATGTGAACAATTGCCCTGTGAATGCTCTGCAACCAGTGGTCTGGAACAAGTTTCTAGAAAGTCAGTCAATGGGAGGGTCCTCGGGAACGTTGTAGAATAGAGGAACCTAGGAGTACGTGTACATGGTTCACTGAAAGTGCATTGCAAGTAGACAGGCAGGTGAAGAAGGCTTCTTGGCATGCTGCTCTTTATCATTCAAGGCATCCAGCATGGAAGTTGGGTTGTTACTGTATATTGAGCGGTACAAGACGTTAGTGAGGACATATTTGGAATAACGTGTTCAGTTTGATTCCCCTGCTATAGGAAAGATGCTATCAAGCTGGAAGGAGTGCAACAAATATTTAGGAGGATATTGCCGGGACTTGAGGGACTGAGTTATGGAGAGTTCTTTCACTGGACAGTAGAATGAATAGTGATCTTATAGAAATGTACAAAAAATGATGAGGGGCATAGGCATGGTGAATGCACGTTGTCTTTTCCCAGGATTGGGGAATCAAGAAATACAGAGTATAGGTTTAGGGCGAAAAGGGAGAGATTTAATTGGAACCTGAAGGAAAACTTTTCACCTAAAGCAGGGGTTCCCAACCTTTTTAATGCCATGGACACCTACCATTAACCAAGGCTATGTGGATGTTAGGTTGGGAACTCCTGCCCTAAAGGGTGGTGTTTATGTGGAATGAACTGCCAGAGGAAGTGGTTGAGAGAGGGTCGTACATTAACAACATTTAGAAAGGTAGTTGGACATGTACATGGATAGAGAAAGCTTGGAGGGTCAAAGGCCAAATACAAGCAAATGGGACTAGATTAGATGGGAATCCTGGTCAGCATAGACCAGTTGGGCTGAAGGGCCTGTTTATGTAGTGGGTCATTTTACTGGGTGTCTCCATTACTTGCTGTAGCTGTGTTCTCATCAGTTTGGACTGAGTGAAGTTGTCGCTCCGTGACATGTGGTCAAAGGCGGAGTCTGTGTGGGTGGACCTGTCAGATGGATTTAGGTGGAAGGCTGGACCATACCTGGAAGCTGAGCTTGGGATAGTCCACCATTCCTCCAAACCAGGAGAGTGCTGCATTTAAAAACTCCAGAATAGCTAAAAATGCAAGTAGGTTCACAGCAATGTTAGCAACCAGACCAATAGAGGCAGAGGCACCGTTACTTGCAGCTTCTAGAACATTCTGTTCTCCACTGAAGAGGAATAAATAAGAAAAAAAGGGTTACTTTTATTTTAGATTAAAGAGCATAGAACGTGAAACAATGGAAAATTGATAAATTGAAAGGAATTTCTTTGGCCTTTCATAATAATACTAGCCACTGTTAGAATCAGTTCCTCTGTGGCCCTTTCTTTTGTCCTCACACCTCAGATCTACATCTTCAGTTTTGCCAAGCCTCTTGACAGCACTCAGTATGTTATTGGGCTTGGATTTTATAATTTCTACTAATAAAACCCAAAACAACGTCAACAAATGAAACACAAATGGCTGCAGATATGAAGAAATCTGCAGATGCTGGAAATTCAAACAACACACACACAAAATGCTGGTGGAACACAGCAGGCCAGGCAGCATCTATAGGAAGAAATACAGCCGACGTTTCGGGCCGAGACCCTTCGTCACGACTAACTGAAAGAAGAGATAGTAAGAGATTTGAAAGTGGAAGGGGGAGGGGGAAATCCAAAATGATAGGAGAAGATAGGAGGGGGAGGAATGAAGCTAAGAGCTGGAAAGTTGATTGGCAATAAGGGATGCAAGGCTAGAGAAGGGAGAGGATCATGGGAAAGGACGGGAGGCCTATGGAGAAAGAAAAGGGGAGGGGAGCACCAGAGGAAAATGGAGAGCAGGCAAGGAGTGATTGTGAGAGGGACAGAGAGAGAGGAAAACAAAATAAGGGTGGGGTAAGAAGGGGAGGAGGGGCATTAACAGAAGTTAGAGAAGTCAATGTTCATGCCATCAGGTTGGAGGCTACCCAGCCAGTATATAAAGTGTTGTTCCTCCAACCTGAGTGTGGCTTCATCTTGACAGTAGATGAGGCCATGGACAGACATATCAGAATGGGAATGGGACGTGGAATTAAAATGTGTGGCCACTGGGAGATCCTGCTTTCTCTGGCGGACTGAGTGTAGGTGTTCAGCGAAACGGTCTCCCAGTCTGTGTCGGGTCTCACCAATATATAAAAGGCCACACCGGGAGCACTGGACGCAGTATACCACACCAGCCGACTCACAGGTGAAGTGTCGCCTCACCTGGAAGAACTGTCTGGAGTCCTGAATGGTGGTGAGGGAGGAAGTGTAAGGGCAGGTGTAGCACTTGTTCCGTTTACAAGGATAAGTGCCAGGAGGGAGATCAGTGGGAAGGGATGGGGGGGACGAGTGGACAAGGGAGTCGCATAGGGAGCGATCCCTGCGGAAAGCAGAAAGAGGGGGGAAGGGAAAGAGTTGTGGTAGCGGGGAATTGGTTAGGTCTGGAATCCAAAAAGAAGTGGAGAGCTTTGAGACCTTCCTGATAGGGGATGGAGGTATATAGGGACTGGACATCCATGGTTAAAATAAGGCGGTGGGGGCCAGGGATCTTAAAATCATTGAAAAAATTCAGAGCGTGAGAAGTGTCATGAACATAGGTGGGAAGGGATTGAACAAGGGGGGATAAAACAGTGTTGAGGTATGCAGAAATGAGTTTGGTGGGGCAGGAGCAAGCTGAGACAATGGGTCTACCTGGACAGGCAGGTTTGTGGATCTTGGAGGTAGAAACAGGAAGTGCAGGGTGTGGGAACTATGAGGTTGGTGGCAGTGGATGGGAGATCCCCAGAGCTGATAAGGTTGGTGATATATAGGAGACGATGGCCTGGTGCTCCTTAGTGGGGTCATGATCGAGGGGTAAGTAAGAGGAGGTATCAGCGAGTTGTCGCTGTGCCTCGGCAAGGTAGAGGTCAGTACACCAGACTACAGCAACGCCTCCCTTATCAGCGGGTTTTATAGTGAGGTTGGGATTGGTGCGGAGGGAGCGGAGAGCAGAGCGTTCGGAAGGAGTGAGGTTGGAATTGGAACAGGGTGTGGTGAAGTCAAGACGGTTGATGTCCCGTCGGCAATTAGCAATAAAGAGATCCAGAGCAGGAAGAAGACCAGAGCAGGGTGTCCATGAAGAGGAGGAGGGTTGAAGACGGGAGAAGGGGTCATCGGTGGGGGTGGGAGAGCCCTTGCCGAAGCAGTAGGCTCGAAGACGGAGCCGGCGGAAGAAGAGTTCAGCGTCGTGGTGAATGTGGAACTCGCTGAGAGACAAAGGTAGATAGATAGATGATAGATAGATACTTTATTCATCCCCATGGGGAAATTCAACATTTTTTTTTCCAATGTCCCATACACTTATTGTAGCAAAACTAATTACATCCAATACTTAACTCAGTAAAAATATGATATGCATCTAAATCACTCTCTCAAAAAGCATTAATAATAGCTTTTAAAAAGTTCTTAAGTAGTTTACTTAAATACATTGAGTCCTAACCCCGGCACTTTAACATATCTTACTCCTGGCGGTTGAATTGTAAAGCCGAATGGCATTGGGGAGTATTGATCTCTTCATCCTGTCTGAGGAGCATTGCATCGATAGCAACCTGTCGCTGAAACTGCTTCTCTGTTTCTGGATGGTGCTATGTAGAGGATGTTCAGGGTTTTCCATAATTGACCGTAGCCTACTCAGCACCCTTCGCTCTGCTACCGATGTTATACTCTCCAGTACTTTGCCCACGACAGAGCCCGCCTTCCTTACCAGCTTATTAAGACGTGAGGCGTCCCTCTTCTTAATGCTGCCTCCCCAACACGCCACCACAAAGAAGAGGGCGCTCTCCACAACTGACCTATAGAATATCTTCAGCATCTCACTACAGACATTGAATGACACCAACCTTCTAAGGAAGTACAGTCGACTCTGTGCCTTCCTGCACAAGGCATCTGTGTTGGCAGTCCAGTCTAGCTTCTCGTCTAACTGTACTCCCAGATACTTGTAGGTCTTAACCTGCTCCGCACATTCTCCATTAATGATCACTGGCTCCATATGAGGCCTAGATCTCCTAAAGTCCACCACCATCTCCTTGGTCTTGGTGATATTGAGACGCAGGTAGTTTGAGTTGCACCATATCACAAAGTCCTGTATCAGTTTCCTATACTCTTCCTCCTGTCCATTCCTGACACACCCCACTATGGCCGTGTCATCAGCGAACTTCTGCACATGGCAGGACTCCGAGTTATATTGGAAGTCTGATGTGTACAGGGTGAACAGGACCGGAGAGAGCACGGTCCCCTGCGGCGCTCCTGTGCTGCTGACCACCGTGTCAGACCTACAGTATTCCAACCGCACATACTGAGGTCTATCTGTCAAGTAGTCCACTATCCAATCCACCATGTGAGAGGTACGAACCTTACTGGGGACAAAGTGCTGATGGTGGAATCTGAACACATAATCTGCTGTAGATTGAGCAGTATCAGTGAGTGGGGGGGCAAGGAGTGTTGATGTTTTGGGTCAAAACCCTGTATCAGTCTTGGTGCAAGGTTTCATCCCGAAACACTGGCAATTTCTCTTGTCTGATGGATGCTCCCTGACCCACTGAGCTCCTGCAGCAGACTGTAACACCAGTAGAGGTCTGAAATACAAACAGACACGTTGAGCAGTTCAGGCAACTTCTGAACAGAGAGAAGCAGAGTTAAGGCTGCAGGTTGGACAGGCTAGATGAGGGTTTGCTGTGGTTTTGAAGAGTGAGAGGAGACTGAAAAACATAAAATCTAGATTTTTCTTCTCTTGTGAATCTTTAGAACTCTCTCCCTCAAATCAGTCTTTGAGTATATTTTTAAAATCAGAAATAGATTATTGATAAACTGAGGGATGATAGGGGTAAGTGGGAATGTGAAGTTGAGTCTAAAGTCAGAGCAGCCATTAATGTCAGTGAAGGTCTGATGGTCTGAGTGATTCATTCTTGATCCGTCTTTGCAGGTTTGGATATTGGAAAATCTTCATTATTGCCAATGTCAAATCCTGTATGTCTCTCCAGGGATGCTGCCTGGTCCAGTGAGTATTATCTGATTTTATTTCAGATTTCCGGCATCTGCAGTTTTTCCATCATTCTTTTCCGTTATCAATAGAACTCCTGGCTGGCAATGCATGTTGTTGATTCGGTTCCCCTGAAGAATGCTGGCACAGTCCAACTGATCATCTTTGTCTGTGGGTCTCAGTGGTTGGCACTGTGATGGAGGTGTGAGGAGTACTTGTGGGTGGGAATGGGCAAAATACAAAAGCTATGCATAGAAGACAGTGTATAATTTATTGAAGAAGCAAGGCAGTGAGGTTTGAAAGGATATCACCTGACATTGAGGTGGTGTTGGGAGAGAGGAAGGGAGGGGAATGGGACCCTAGTTGAGAGTTGAATGTTGGATTAGAGGGGAAACATCCCAGCCCACCTCACATCACATAGTGCCTTCCACTGAGGGAAGGACTTTCAGTCAGACTGTCTGCTCCTCCCATTAGTAAACTCAGAGTGAGTTGACTGAGCTGGGAAGGTGTTTTATCTAAAATAAAAGAAAAGAAAATGCTGGAAATGCTCAGCAGATCAGATAGTATCTATAGAGAGAGATTTAAATTTGAAGTCAAAGATAATTCATTGGAATATGTAGACTGAGCCTTTAGTCTATTTCTTTTCCTTCAGAGACTAAGTACTTCAGCATTTCCTGTTTTCATTTCCAATTTCCAGCGTCTGAGTTTCTTTTGGGCACCTCCTCCACTTAGGAAGATGGTGCTTGAGGCAGTAAGTGAGTGGCAAGTCCGCAAATTTGGTTTTAACTCCAGTGCTGGAGAGAGCACGTTGAAATCTCTTCCATATTGTCAACTTAAAGCTGTATTAGCCAGGTGCAAGGTGAGAGCTTTTGGTCTGGAAATTGGCTCACATCGTGCAAAGTTATTGTGCACCACTCAATAGAATCGTATCACAAAGCCCATCAAAGGTGCCAGTGTTTATCTAAGATAACACGGTTTCTTCCTGTGGTGATGGATGCACATAGGGAAGGCACCAACTGTGCACAATGGAGATCACGGTCCATTTTAGATAAATTCTTTCTTGAAATATTCTACCTTGCCTTACTGTGTAACCACAGATCAAGTTGTGGGACCTAAAGCTGACCTTCAAATTTTTCTTTCCACTCTTTTCTATAAGTGTATACCTCAGATAAATACTTTGTGGAGATTTGTGATATATGTGATGATATGATATATATGTACAATGTCTGAAATACATCTTATGGAAATGTTTGTTTGATGATGAACTTCAATAAAAAAATAAATTACAAAAAAAAAACTTCCATTCCACTTGAACAACCCATCTCAGACGTTCTCCCTTCTCCTCTCCTCCACTGGGCAGAGATGCAAAAGCCTGAAGGAACACACTATCAGGCTCAAGGGCAGTTTCTACCTTGCTGTGATAAGACTATTAAATGGTTCCTTAATACAATAAAATAGACTCTTGACTCCACAATCTACTTTGTAATAATATTGCACTTTATTGTTCACCTGCACTGCACTTTCACTGTAGTTGTTACTCTTTATTCTACATTGTTATTGTTTTAACTTGTTCTACCTCAAATGTACTGTGTAATAAATTAATCTGTATGAATAGTATGCAAGACAAGATTTTCATTTCACCTTGGTACATGTGACAGTAATAATCAAATTCCAGTTCCAAAATTTCTTTTCTCAATCCCCGCATTATCTATCATTGTGAACGAGGCTGGCATGAGAACATAAGAAACGGGAGTGGGAGAAAGCCATTCAGCCCTCAGTCCCATTCCTGCCATCAGTATGTCATGGGTGGTATGATATTGGGTTCAGCTCTACTTTCTTGCCTGTTCTCCTAGTCAATTGCCTCCCCAGTGGTCCATAAATCTACACCAGTCCTGAATATATAGCTCCTTGGGGTAGGGGACAAAGATTTACAACCCTCTAAGGGACAAGCCTTCTCTTTGTTTATGTCTTACAACGCCAGCCTTTCACTCCAAAACCTTGCCCCTGATTCTGTAGTCCCACCAAGAGAAGGAAACATTCTCCCAGCCTTTGACTTGTCAAGCCCCTCAGAACCTGAAATGGTTCTATAGAGTTGTCTCTCGTAGCTCTGAATTCCAATGGAGGATAGGCCCATCCTGGTTAACCTCTCCAGTTTAATCCAGATTCCCATTTGTGGCTTTCTTTGGGCTCTTGGACAGTGGCAAGTCAGGAGAACCCCTGCAGCAATCTTACTCTGAAGTGTCCTGACTTTAAACCACACTCGGCAGCCTGGACTTGGTTTAATGTCAAGAATTAAACCTATAGCCCACTCTCTCCTAAACCTGGTATTGTGATATGTTATTCTGGAGGATTTTGATCATGAACTGGAGGTTCTGAGCACTTTCAGTGCAGGGCTGATCTTACATACGTCTTATCGAGCTTTACTCCCTCTTCGGTCTTGAACTTGGATTCTTCCAGCTCAGGGTAGCTGAGTTTTGAAAGGGCGAGTGCACATGGTGCTGCCATCACAGAGGCTGCGATCAAATTGGATGCACTAATCTGGAAGGCAAGGTGAGAATGTCACCTGACTGAATCTGTTAATCAAGAAGAGCAACTAACATTAAAAAAGTCCAAGGCAATTTCTTG